>NC_141699.1:368511931-369111931 GCF_964263255.1 Lissotriton vulgaris | reverse complement strand
GTGACATAGACTCTGTGCAAGATTTTAAGCTGCACCAGCCGAAGACGGGAAGAGATAGCGACCTCCTTAGGAGAAGATACCGCACTCTGCCAATCTTCGTCGTCAATCTCTATCCCGTCTCGCAACCACTGGTCCCTCACTCCTAGAAGGAGGTCTGTACGGACGTTGATAAGCTTCTTATATGCCAATGAAATGGCACTGTCTGGCATGTGGCCATCTAGTACCCTATCCTCCAAGGGAGAACTATCAGGAACCGCCTCATCCTCCGGCATGGCGGACAGTAGTGCATGCCTCAGCTGAGCATACCGGAAAAATTCCGTTCCACCCAGCTGATACTCTGCCTGTAACTGGGCAAAAGATTTTACCTCGCCACGCAACAACATGTCCTCCACCCTGGAGATGCCAATCAAATCCCACTTATCAAAGCCCTTGGTATGCCACAGTCTACCCAGTATGTCCGAGTCGTAGAGTGGGGTCATCTTTGTTAGCCTGTCTTTCCATCCCTGTGCCTTTGTAACCGCCCTCCAGATATGGACGGCGGTTTTCGTTGGACCAGACATCCGCCTGTCAAGAGACCTCGAGTAGAGTGCCCTATGGTACTTCCCTCCACCCAGCAACCACCGATCCATGGCATACCCCGGATTGTCCGCTGGACCATATAAACCATGATTAATGGCCGCTAGCTGGGAGGCCCAATAGTACCTCCGCACATCAGGCAAAGCTTTCCCCCCATCGTACCACGGTAGCGTGAGCTTCGTGATAGCGATGCGAGGGCGACCATCCCAAAGCAGGGCGCGTTGTAGGCTCTCGATCTCACTGAAGTAACGGGCTGGGACCGGATCTTGAGTGTTTTGGAGGGCGTAAAGGAACCTGGGCAAGGACATCATTTTAAACAACGCCGCGCGCCCAAGCAGAGAGAGCGGTAAATTACGCCACCCCTCCACGTCTCGCCGAAGGCGGAGAAGAGGGGGAAGCAAGTTATGCTCATAGCGCGCTTTGGAGTTAGTGGAGATGTAGATCCCTAGATATTTAAAGCCCTGGCTCGCCACCTGTATGCCGCAACCTCTCGGGAGGCGAGGCGTAACCCCTTTCAGAACATACAAATGTGACTTAGACCAGTTAATAACTAAGCCGGAGTACTGACCAAAAAGTTGCAATACGTCACAGGCCACAATGAGGGACTTGCAGGGGGAAGTGAGGTACAGAATGCAAATGCTACTTACCAGTATGCATCTGTTCTTGGCATGTAGGGCTGCTGACATTCATATCTGTGCATAGATCGCCGCCTAGTGTTGGGTCCGGATGATTGCACATTGTTGTCCTGGAAGAGTCTTCGAAGTATCACGAGATAGGTGGCTCCTCCCCTGGACTACAGTGCGCATGGGCATCGCCTCCATCCCCTGTTTGTTTTTAGCCATTGGCAGAGATGGAGTGAAGTATGTGAGTGATGACCATGCTATGAGCATATATATATATGTATGAATACAGCAGCTGCTACAGGCGCCGGGGAGGAGGGCGGGCGATATGAATGTCAGCAGCCCTACATGCCAAGAACAGATGCATACTGGTAAGTAGCATTTGCAGTTCGAGGCATGTGGGCTGCTGAATTCATATCTGTGCATAGAATACATAGCAGTCCCTCCATTAGCGGCGGCCGCCTGTGCCAGCTGCAGCAGTCTGAAAAAGTGTTTTGAGAACAGCCTGACCAACAGCTGCCTGCTGTTTGGAGTGCACGTCTACACAGTAATGTTTAGTGAAAGTATGTGTGGTAGACCATGTGGCTGCCCTACAAATATCTTCTAAGGGAATGTTACCTAGGAAAGCCATAGAGGCCCCCAACTTTCTGGTGGAGTGGGCCCTTGGTGGGATAGTGAGAGTGCGTTTAGCTTTAGCGTAACAGATTTGAATGCACTTCACGATCCATCTAGCGATCCCAGCTTTGGAGATAGCGTTTCCCTTGTGGTGTGTGGCAAAAGCAACGAAAAGCTGCTTGGTTTTGCGAAAATCTTTTGTCCTGTCCACGTAGTACATCAAGGCTCTTTTAACGTCAAGGGTGTGGAGCATCCGCTCCGCCAGCGTCTCTGGGTTTTGGAAAAACACTGGCAACTCAATTGTCTGGTTTATATGGAATTGAGATACAACCTTGGATAAGAATTTAGGGTTAGTGCGGAGCACAACCCTGTTAGCATGCACTTGGAAGAAAGGTTTTTGGATGGTGAGCGCCTGCAGCTCGCTAACCCTCCGTAGCGATGTAATTGCTACTAAGAACGCAACCTTCCAAGTCAGAAATTGAAGCTCACAAGAGTGCAGTGGCTCGAAGGGAGGACCCATCAGTCTTGTAAGAACCACATTGAGGTTCCATTCTGAAGCTGGTGGGGTCCTTGGTGGAATGACTCTTTTGAGTCCTTCCAGAAAAGCCTTGATAGCAGGGACCTTAAAAAGTGACAGGTGCTGCCTATTCTGGAGGTATGCTGCCATAGCAGACAGGTGAATGCGGATGGAAGAGTACGCCAAATTGCATTGATACAGGTGGAACAGGTAACAAATGATGTTTTGAATGGAAGCATCCAGCGGGTCAATATTGTGGTTAACACAGTAAATGACAAACCTCTTCCATTTAGCCGCATAACAAGCTCTAGTGGTGGGCTTCCTTGCCTCCCGAATGATGTTCATGCAATCGGGGGGAAGATTGAGGTAGCCAAACTCTAGGACTTCAGGAGCCAGATCGCCAGGTTGAGCTGTTGCGGATCTGGGTGCTGAATGTCGCCAGGGCTCTGCGTCAGAAGGCTGGGAGTGAGATGAAGCCTTTGATGCGGTACCACGGAGAGTTCCAGAAACGTGGTGTACCACGGTTGGCGAGCCCACGTAGGAGCAACCAGGATGAGAGTCATCGAGTGCTGCCTGAGCTTGCGTGCCACCAGCGGTATCAGAGGTGCTGGGGGAAAAGCGTATGCAAATCTGCCTGACCAGTTCATCCACATCGCATTGCCCTGTGAGTGCGGGTGTGGGAACCTGGCGGCGAAGCTTTGGCATTTTGCGTTCTCCTTTGTGGCGAACAGGTCTATCTCTGGATGACCCCACTTTTGGAAGTACGGTTGGAGAACTGATGGATGTATCTCCCACTCGTGCATCTGATGGCTGTGCCTGCTGAGCAGGTCCGCCATCTGGTTGTCTTTGCCCGGGAGATGCTCTGCCATGAGGAAGATGTTCCTCTGAATGGCCCACTTCCACATGCTCTGAGCCAGATGAGACAGCTGCGGAGAGTGTGTGCCTCCCTGTTTCTGAATGTAGTACATGGCTGTCATGTTGTCCGTCCGGACCAACACGACCTTGTTGCACAGGTGTACTTTGAATGCCTTCAAGGCCAAGAAGATTGCCATCAGTTCTAATACATTGATGTGCATCTTCTTCTGCTGCAGTGTCCATAGTCCCTGCACTGTGTAGTGGAGTACATGGGCTCCCCATCCCTGGAGAGAGGCGTCCGTCGTCAGGATAATCTGTGGCACAGGCTCCTGGAACGGTCGGCCCTTGCAAAGGTTTTGTGGATTCCACCAATGCAGAGAGTTGTATGCCCGACCGCTTACCAACACTAGGTCTGTCAGTTGCCCATGAGCCTGAGTCCACTGACGTGCCAGGCACTCCTGAAGCGGACGCATATGTAGCCTCGCGTGCGGGACAATGGAGATGCAGGAGGCCATCATGCCTATCAACTGCATGAACACCTTCGCTGGAAGCGAGTGTTGAGGTCTGAATCGGTGGATCAGCGTTTGGATACTGGCGATTCTCACTGAATTTGGCTGCGCAGTGGCTGCCAGAGTGTTTATTGTCGCGCCCAGATACTGTCGTACATGGGCGGGCTGGAGATGGGATTTCGGGTAGTTCAGATCGTGCAGGAGATGAATGGTGCGGGACACGTGGTTGGCGCACTGTTGTTCTGTTTTTGCCTGAATGAGCCAGTCGTCCAGGTAAGGATAGACGTGGACGTTCTGGCATCGCAGATGCGCCGCCACAGTCGCCAGGCACTTTGTAAAGACCCTTGGCGCTGTGGTGACCCCGAACGGCAGAACCCTGAACTGGTAGTGCTGGTCTTGAATCGTAAATCTGAGATACTTCCTGTGGGAAGGATGCAGGGGGATATGAAAATATGCATCTTTTAGATCCAGCGTAGCCAGGAAGTCCCCCTGTTGAAGCAGAGGGAGTACCTGCTGCAACGTGAGCATATGGAAGTGCTCCGAGAGAAAGTACCGGTTGAGGGGCCTGAGGTCCAGGATGGGCCGGAGGGATCCGTCCTTTTTGGGGATTAGAAAATACAGGGAGTAAACCCCTGTTCCCCTTTCTTGCAACGGAACGAGCTCTATTGCCCCTTTTTGCAGCATGACTTGAACTTCCTGCTGCAACAAGTGCAAGTGCTCGCCGGACATAGGACGGCTCCTTGGGGGTATGTTTGGTGGAGTGGAAGTAAGTTCCAGACAGTAACCGTACCGGATAAGAGACTTGACCCACCTGTCCGTGGTGATGGAGTTCCACGCGGGCAGGAACTGCTGGAGTCTCCCCCCGACCGGTGTTGTATGGTCGGGGGGCAGTGACAAGACGTCACTGCTTGTTGGCGGTGGTGGACCTGGAGCTGTTGTTTACACGTCCCCTGCCCTTGACGTTGTTGCCTCTGTAGCCACCTCTACCTTTGTTGGTGTATGAGGTTTGGGTATTACTTTTATAATACTGTGTGGACTGCGATGCCTGACCTCTTGAGGTGCCTCTGGAATTGGAGCGGCGAAAGGAACCACCCCGAAACTGCTGAGACTGGAGAGCCCCCATAGATTTGGCAGTGTCTGTATCTTTTTTCATTTTTTCTAGCGTCGCATCCACCTCCGGGCCGAACAGGTGGTCAGGATTAACTGTTTGGTTCAGGATTGTTGTTTGTATATCCGGTTTGAACCCTGATATCCTAAGCCATGCATGTCTTCTGAGCAACACGCTAGTGTTGATGGCCCTGGAGGCTGTATCAGCCACGTCCAGCGCACATTTGATGGAAGCGTTTGTGATGAGCTTTCCCTCCTGAATTATCATCTCCCCTGCCTCCTTGTACTGGTCAGGCAAGTGTTGCAGCAGTGTCTCTAAGGTGTCATAGTGAGCCCTATCGTAGCGTGCAAGCAGGGCCTGTGTGTTTGCTATACGCCAGATATTAGCTGCTTGCGCAGCAATTTGTTTCCCAGAGGCTTCAAATATTTTCGACTCTTTGTCTGGGGGAGGAGCTTCACCCGTGGTCTGCGAGTTCGCCCTCTTCCGTGCGTTGGATACAACCAAAGAGTCCAGTGGCAAGTGCCCCTTGATATATGTTGGATCGGAGGGTGCTGCCTTATATTTTTTATCAATGCGAGGATTGATGACACGCGCCCTAGAGGGCTCCTTGAAGACCTCCGCCGCGTGCTTAAGCACTCCCTTGAGCATTGGCAATGTCTTGACTGACTTCTCAGCCACTGAGAAAGTGTCAAACAAAAAGTCCACATCCACAGGATCCGAGTGCAGTTCAACATCATGGTTAGCTGCAGCCCTTTCAATCAAAGCGTTAAAGGCTGTTGAGTCCTCCGTCGGTGAGGTCTTTGGCGCAAAAAATTGCGTTTCCTGACCCGACTGCGGATCCTCTGGGTCGCCTCCGGCAGACCAAGGCTCATGTTCCTCCTCCGGATCCGAGTACGCCGGATAGTTGTACTCGACATCCTCATCGTCAGCATCCCCTGCATTGGAACGCGTTGGCGAGTGTTCCAAGGCTTGTGGAGACGTAGGCTCTATCGGGGCCGAAGTACCCGCAGAGACCCTCTTATGTTTGAGAAGAATCCGAAAACGTTCCAACACCGGCTCCGCGGTGATTTTCCTTTTGAGGAGAGACAGTTTCCCAGTATTGGCGTCGATGACGACTTCTTGACGCTCCTCCTCTGCAAGTGTCTGGAGCCGAGGCTTCGACACCACCACTGGCGTTTTGGGCGTTGACACCTCCTTCGAGGGCAAGTCTGCCCCGTGCCTCGGAGCAAAAGCCTTCGGCGTCGACTTCGGTGGCAGGGTGAAGCGGATAGGCGTTTGCGCCTTCGCGGGCTTTGGTGTGGGTCTCGACGCCACATCCCCCGTTTCTGGAACCACAGCGCCCTTCCGAATCCGTTGAAGGGATTCCGCGACCTTTTTAGTTAAGGCTGGAGAGGGCTTGACTGGCCCGAGCGAGTCGGGAGCCGAGTCGGCGAAAGGCGTCGTCTTTGGAGCCGACACAACACGGTCCTTGTCCCCAGCTGCCGGAGCCGGCGAAGCCACTGCTGCGGAATCGGCTTGACGCTTCTTCTGCGTCGTCTTCGGGTCAGCGACCACGACCATCTTCGGCGCCGACGCGGCCGCGTCGGTCGACTTTGTCTTCGGCGCCGACCCCGAAGGCTTCGGGTCGGCCATCTTGGCGTGGCTCTTCAAGTCGGCCATTTTGAGCTTCTTGGAAGTTGAGGCCTCCAGAGCCTTCTGCACCAGTGCAGCTTTCACTTTCGGTTTCGAAACCTGGGGAACGGATCCCAATGGCTTCACTTTCGTTTTTGACGACGAGAGTGGCGCACCAGAAATGTCCACGACCGGGCCCGGAGGCGGGGATGTTGGACTAGTAACAAGGTCTTGGGTAAGGCCCGAAGGCGATCCCTCGACCTGGGCCGTATGAAGGGGGTCGACCCCTGAGTCAGTTTGGGGATGCTCCTCCTCCGAGCTATCCCCCACGGTGGCAATGGCCCCATCGTCGTCCCCTACCTCGTCGCCGGCTTCGTTAAAGTCTTCATCACCCGCGTCGTAGGCCTCCCCATCGGACGCGGGGCTAGAGTCCGAAACCTGAATGGCGTCGTCGTCCTCAACAAATTCCTCGAAGATGTTGTCTGGCGGGGGCGCCGGGGGTGCCGCTAACTGGGCCTGGAGTCGAGCGGCCCGACGAATCTTGAGCGTCTTCTTACACCGGAACCTCGAGCAGGCCATACATCTGGCCTCGTCATGGTCCGGTGATAAACATTTGTTGCACACAGGGTGCACATCGAGGTGTGGATACTTGGAGGTGCACACCGGGCACCTCTTGAACGGAGTTCGCTCCATGTCTTGAGCGGTAGAGTAGGCCCGTCCGCGCCGAGAGCACGCGGATGGGTAGCAAGAGTTCGGAGCTGAGAACAGACAAAAACCCGAACGAAAACGATACCGACGCTCAGCCTAAAGACCTTTTGGTCTCGAGTTAGAAAGTTCTAAACTATCGATTCCGACAGAGGGAACCGAAACATCCGAACCCAATGGCGGAAAAAAACAATCTGGGGATGGAGGCGATGCCCATGCGCACTGTAGTCCAGGGGAGGAGCCACCTATCTCGTGATACTTCGAAGACTCTTCCAGGACAACAATGTGCAATCATCCGGACCCAACACTAGGCGGCGATCTATGCACAGATATGAATTCAGCAGCCCACATGCCTCGAACGAATATCATCTGCATACAGTGATACTCGGTCCTCGAAGTCCGGGGACCACCGAATACCATGCAGGTCGGGGTGGCTGCGTAACCAGGCCGCCAACGGCTCGAGTGCAAGAGCGAACAGGAGGGGTGACAAAGGACAGCCCTGCCTGGTGCCCCTCTGAAGAACAAAGGATGCTGAAACTCGACCGTTGACCGCTACATTAGCCAGCGGATCAGCGTATAAGAGTTTGACCCATCCTACAAATTCCGGGCCAAAACCGAGCTTCGCCAACACTGCCCACAGGTAATTCCACTCAGGGAGTCAAAAGCCATCGTGGCATCCAACGATGCCAGGACAGCCGGCTCCTCGAGCGTATGGGCCCTGGCCAGGGCGCCATGAAGTCTACGTAGGTTAAGAGCAGTGTTGCGGTGTGGAATAAAGCCCGACTGGTCCGGGTGCACTAAGTCGCCGATGACGCCAATCAAACGGTTGGCGAGCATTTTGGCTAGAATCTTAGGCTCCGCGTTCAACAGAGAGATGGGGCGATAAGATCGGCACAAATCTCTTGGCTTCCCTTCCTTATGGATAACCACAATGGTGGCCAACCTCTGGTCGTGGGGAAGTAAACCAGTCTCCCGCGCCTCAAGGAACATGTTCCGCAAGTGCGGGGAAACTATATCCGGCTTAATTTTATAAAGCTCTACCGGAATACCGTTAGGGCCAGGCGCCTTGCCAGATCTCAGGGAGCGAATTGCGAGTGCAACCTCGTCTGCAGTTATGTCCCTGTCTAGATCGTCTCGATCCGCTTCCGACAGGCATGGGAGGTCGATGTCCGACAGGAGAGCGCCTGAGTGGGCCTCAGATCGGTCCGAGACAGAGGAGTAAACGCCCCGAAAGTAATCAGAGAAGGGCTGAGCGATTGCGCTCGGGTCAGTAACCAACAAACCGTCGTCACCCAATATCTCCGGGACGACGCGGCTGGCCCTCTCTTTCTTATCGAGCCAAGCTAGTAGCTTGTCCGCCTTGTCACCCACGTCGTAAATCCGGCCCTGTTGTTCCCTGCCCATGACAAGAGCAGCGTCGGCAGCCAGGTCTCGATACTCCAATTGCTTAAGGGAGTGATTATGTAGCAGCTCGGGCTCAGGACCCTCCTCCAATCGAGAGTCTAACTCCATAATCTCTGCCTCAATGTGCACCATGTCGGCGTCTCTGTTCCTACGAGCTTCCGCTATGAGGGCAAATGCCTCACTCCGCAAGACCGTTTAAACGCCTCCCATAAGGTGGCAGCCGATGCAACCGATCCCACATTCTCGGTAAAGTAGAGCTCGATCGCCTTGGCCAAACGACCACGCGTCTTTGGGTTCCGGAAGTACCACGGATTGACCACCACCGGTCACTCCGTTACAACAATATTAAAATCGAATGAGACCCACAACGGGGAATGATCCGATATACCTCTCGCCAAAAATCGGGCCTCAGGGATCGCCGGTGCGTGAGCAGCCAAGGCGAGAACATAATCAATCCTTGAGAGGCTACCGTGTGCGCCAGAATGAAAGGAGTATTGGCTTTGGGTGGGATGGAGGAGTCTCCAGCAGTCGACCAACCCCATAGTATCTAGGAAAGTGGGCAGCCACAGTTGCGAGCTACGGAGGTCTCTAGGCGGGTGCCTGTCCAAGGATCCAGAACATACAGAATTAAAGTCACCCCCCACAATAAGCAACCCAGTTGGCAGATTCAAAATGGCGCTTCCTAGGTCCTGAAAGGTGTTATTTTGCAAACCCGGAGGAACATAAACCGAAACCAGTGTCAAGACACGCCCTTCCCACCTCCCTGCGACGGCTGCGTACCGCCCCCTCTCGTCCACAATAGTGGACTCAGTCTCGAAAGGAAGGGATGTGCGCACCATAACTCCCGCCCCCCGGGACCCCGAAGAGAACCCCGAATGAGCCACCATCTTGTAACCCTTTCTGTTGAGCGCTCGGCACGTGTTCCCCACCAAGTGTGTCTCCTGCAAAAGAACAACATCAGGCATATGTCTTTTAAACAGCTGCAATACCACCCCCCTCTTAATACGATCACCCAAGCCATTGACATTCCAACAAAGAACTTTCAATGTCCTACCCCCCATCATCGTGTCCCAAGCCTTCACCAGCCCTCAGAGGCCCCACTGATACATGAAACAAAGCATAGCATACGAACCATTGCCTAAGAGAAAGAAGAAAGAAACAAAGAAAGCAAACAAAACCAACCCCAACACCACCCCCCACCCTGCACCCCTGCAGCAGACTAAAAAGCCCCCCCAACCAGCAGTGTGCCTGTCGCCCCATAAACTAAGCTACAAAAAGACCTAGAGGAGTAAGGAACCCCCGCAGTCCCCCTCTGCCACCCTCCATGTGAGAACAGGATAGTCCCATTAAAGTGCAACAGCATTGGCTTTATCGGTCATAGTCAACGGGCACACCAACCGACAAAGGTAGTGCGAGAAGTACTATTCCCGAGGATCAGGGCCACCAGATGCGCCTTCAGAATGTTCCTCCTGCTCCTCCCGCCGATGCGGCAAAGTGTCCAGCCAGTCGCTCGCAGACTCAGGCATATCAAAAAACAGGGCGCGGCCATCACGTTCAATGCGCAGTTTAGCGGGGAACAACATAGAGTATTTCAGCCCCAAGTCCCTGAGGCGCTGCTTCACCCCCGCAAAACTTTGACGCTGTCTCTGAACAGCCCTGGTGAAGTCCGGGTAAAAGTTCACGTCTGCATTTTGAAACTTGAGAGGCCCATGTCGCCTCAAGGCCTGGAGGATCGCATCTCGATCTCTGAAGTTGAATAATTGGGCGATGATGGGTCTCGGTGCAACGCCCGTCTTCGGAGGGCCGCCCGGTATTCTGTGGGCCCGCTCAACCGAGAAGAAGTGACTAAGGCCTGCTGGAGCGAGATGGGTCTTAACCAAGTCCTCGACAAAGAGGTCAACGGCTGCTTCCTCCGCTCCCTCCGGCACCCCAATAATGCGAACATTCTGCCGCCTGGCATGTCCTTCAAAATCCTCCAGCCGCCTCGAAAACAAGTCATTAACTGACCGCAAGGTACGGACCTCCGCTTGCAGGTCCGAGACATCAGTAGTGAGGCTGGAGGTTTTGATATCGAGAGATTTCACTCGATCATTCGTTTTGCCCAGGTCGGCCCTGATCAAATTGAGATCGATAGGCAGAGTGTCCACCTTGTGTGTCAGGACCTCATGTTGTTTATGCATCTCAGTCCTGATGCCTGCGATCGCCCCCATGATGTCGCGAAGAGTGGGTTCCGACCCCTCGGGTGAGCCCGCCCGTAGGGAGTCCTTAGATTGAGCGACCACAGTGGGCGAGGTCCTTTGCTGGGCGTACCGGTCGATTTTGTTGGTCTGGGGCTGGATCGTCTTCCTACTGACCCGGTTCGCCGTCCTGTCGGGATCACCTCTGCCAGCCATGTTGGGTCCGGGCAGAACAAAGGGCAGCGGGACGATGTCGCTGTGAGCCCTCAGATGGGCGCGGAGCGCAGCCTCACAGAATGCAAGTCAACAGTAGGCAACTCCGCCGCTACGTTCACTCCGCCAACAGAAGCTGGAGGCGCTCACTCAGCATATCGATCATGCTATGCGTTGTCTCGACCGTCGGCCGTCTCCGGGACAATGGCGCATCCCTGGCACAGAGTTCAACACGACATAACTCCGCCAAGAAATGTCGGATTTGGAAACGGAAAGCGGGTCCCGTGTCTACGACCACTCGCCAAATGGAATCTGTAGGAGAGTAGGGTCTGCAATCCTATGATCACCCAGATTTTTTGCTTTTGTTTCACTGGTTTACGACTTTCTCTGGCTGTGGGCCTGCTAATCAGACCCACAGCCTGGCTGTTCTCTTTCTAAATTACGAGATGTACCCTAGGTGCATTTACCAATTGGTACTGGGCCACCTTATCAGACCCTGTAACTCAGGGCATAGGTGTACCCAGGGCCGCCAGGGGCTGCAGCATGTATTGTGCCACCCCTGGCTGGCCTCCTAAATTTGACACAACTGGCTGCATGACAGCTGGGGCGAAGTCGTGTAATCACCCTTTGCTTTAGATATAGTATCCCTATATCTAACCACACAATGGACACCCGAGTTCCTATCAGTCACTCCTATGGCAGGCCTTGACAATCCTGAAGGCAGAGTGCGTGGGCTCGTGTGAACTGTGCTCTGGCCCGAGCCGAGCCCGGTTGCAGCTTGCGGAATCAAGACCCAATGGCTGTTCCATGATAACGCATACCACATCGGTAACTATGGTGTCGCGTTATCAAGACATGTCGAGTAAGGTGTCATACGAATCGGGATGCTGCCCTCTCACCAACCCTGGCGACGAGGTTAGCATTCCGCCCTTCTAGAGGGACACGACATGTACGTAACTGTGAACCCCGGTTAAAGTTAACGAAAGCCTCAGCTCCACAAAATGGATGCTGCCACCACAGACACGAGTCTGCCCTCCTGCTGCTGGGAGTCCTTCCAGCGAGGAGCGCTTGGACAAAGGGTTTCCTGTCGAGGGCGGTGTTCGCACCGTCCCAGACAGGGTTTGTGTATTCTGGGTAGGTAGGGCTTTTGCAAGAAGCTGACTGCGGAGTGGCACCCCGGTGCTCACTACACATCTGCCGGTCAGAACCAGTTCCAGGGGCGCCAGCCCTGGCCTGGGGAAAGTCCAGCAGGGGAGAGGGGTGTAACTACCCCCCTTCCTGGTCCCACCCTTAGGGCAGGACCTAGTCATGTACCCACCCCTTCCTTTAGGATAAAGGCCGGAGCGGGGACCCTTCAAAATTAGATCATCTTTGAATCAAGAACTACTTTCTACGAAAGGACATTCGAGACTCTTCTTAAGATTTCTCCCTTGTGACTAAGGAGTAGTCACCCTGCATCAGCGGGCACCATCTAAGAACTCTGCGGTTTGCTGCAAGTCCTTCCTCAAGGATCCGACGGCCCAGCTCAACGAGAACCGGCTTCCCTGGCACCTCTGACCTCTACCCACGTCATCAGCTCAGCTGTGATCTGTGGGTGCGACGAGACCTCGAGGGACCGGCCATCATCAGAACCTGCACGCTCTTATCCAGCACGACCATCGAAGCAATTCTCTGGTGAGTGCTCTGGGGTCCGAGAAGCCCCGACCCTGAGCCGCTCCAGCACCGAAGTGCAGTCTCCCAGCATCTCCACGATCTGCGTGGGGCCCTTCTGCTCGCTGCTCAGCACGTTGTCTGGTCACTAGCCGCTGGCTTGTGCCCTTCTGTGACGACATCCGATAATCATCACTGCTGGTCTGGTTGCTCCAGACTGGCCCTTGCTTCCATCTTTGCGAGAAGCACCCCGGACCCTCCTGGTCCACTCAAGACGCCATCTTAGGCCCACCACGTGGCCCTGAGATTTGCCAAGGCTTGTTGCCCCATCCTGGGCCCAGCGACGCCGACAGCATCATCCTTTGTGGGACAGCTCGCACCTCCACCGTGGTCGCCGACAACGCCTCCTGGTCCGTGAGACTGCAGAGCCTAGCGTCGCCCACTCACCTGGTCGAGGTGACGGCCAACCGGTGCCTTCCTGGTACCCTCTGACTACTGGCTAGTAGTACGAACTTGGTCCCCTCTGCTTTCAGGTATCATCAATCTCTGATCCAGGCTTGGATCTCTACGAACTATTCATCACTGGTCGCCGGCAAGCAACTCCTTTTCTTCCGGCTCCTGGCTCGTCAGCGAAGACCCCGACGCCTGTAAGACTTGTGCAGCCGCAGCCCTCGTGGCTAGGTAACTCGGCATTTCGGTGCCTGCATAGCCTCTTTACTCTAGGGTCCCGAGTCCCTCGCTTCCGACTTGCCTTATCGGGTCCGCCCGAGACCTTAAACTTTCCGTGTCCTCGGACACTTGTTTTAATTGTGCACTTGAAGTATTTTCCTAAGAGATTTGGTTTGTGCTTAGTACCCTGTCCTCATAAAGAGTACAGGGCTGTTGTGATTCTTAATAAATATACTGTTTATTTTCATAACACTTGTGTGGTGTCCTTTCACTTGGTGTTCAAGGGGTACATGTGTGGTAAACAGCTGGCTTAACGCGCCCTCTCGAGTCTTTAGCCTTAGACTGCTCGTATCCACGCTACTAGGATAGCTGGTCTATAGGTTGACTTACAACCAATCACCATAAGGGTCGTTTGGAACGATACATAGCGGTCGCTAGAATAGCGAACGCTGCATATCGGGCCAAATTCTCACAGAATCCACACCCGTGGATCAGGATTTCTTACAGGATATATGCGGAGGGTCGGAGGGTCTGCGGAGCTCCGAGCTTACGCGGCCATCTTGCTTGCCCGCGAAGCTCCTCCCCCGATTCATTAACTTTTGAATTCAGCTGTATCTCTGCGCGTCGGGGGAGGGCTTTGTACTGCTCCATGATGGCATCAGATCCGGTCATGACATCAGTGGAGCCATAGAAGTTCCCTCTAGCACGCAGACGTCAGTTTCTTCTGTGAAACCTTCTGCCCCAGAACCTGGAGCCACCATAGAAACTGGTTGTGGAAACAGTGTGCCAAAAAAGATTAAAAATATTTGAAACATTAATAAAGAAGAAACATCAAATGGTATGGTAATACACTGCATGGATTTTAAAGAAACCCCAACAAAATCAACAAAACACAGGGCTATATGGAACCTTGTGCCCTGGTGAATAACCCCTACGTAAGGGAATTAAACCATACACTCTATAGACCATTCATTAACAGTAATGAATGGCATGGCAATAGCAAAACAAAACCTACAAAACAAAACAAAACTGTTTGTTGAATCGCCCCACTAAGTGACATATTGATAGTGCCAATTCAAGGTATGATGATACCAAATAAAGACTTTCAAAGAAATGAACAAATAAATCAATACTGCCCACTAGTGTCTAATCCAGTGCGAAAGAGAAAACACACACACCCACCCTACCGACCACAAACATTTGGAAACGTATGGTATGGCAACATCTAAACAAAAACTTTGTGGCCTGGATAAGTGGTCTGTTGCATCCCATCATAAGTTGAGAATGTGATACCGGTATAAAAAATGGTACAACCCTTACCTCATAGGTCATTCGCAGAGTGGGGAGGAAGTGCTTGAATAGAAAAGTGTATGCTTTCACATTGTTCTACGTAAGTTAGCATTCGCTGCACCATTTTCTATTTTAGGCACAAATCATGAATAATGATCGAGGGGGCGTGGCCAACAGCATGGCCGAGTGAGTCGGTGCCTCTGCTGCTCCGGCAAGCCGATCGAAATCCGGCATGAAAACGGAGTCCACAAGTCCTGTTTCAGACACTGAAGGAACACTGAAGGTTCCCACGTACCATTGAGAAGAGGAACACTGGGAGCAGAAGTGCTGCACAAGTTACTACTTGTGTAACGATATATCTGTAAGAGACATTAGTTAGTGATAGATTCCTTACCTTAGAATATCCCCAGGCGTCAGACTGGATCCAGAAACTTTTGCGTAGCAGTACCCTTGCGCGTCGGTAGGCGTCGTCTGCGGCTCCGCGTCCGTCATCGGCGTCGTGGGCGCCGTGATGACATCGTCGGAGTACTTAGACACCGCCTCCGCGTGCTGACGTCAGTTCTTAGCCACAGCTTTTCCGCGCCAGAAGCGCAGAGCCATGACAAAAACCAACACTGGTGCCAAGAAACTAGGGCCCTGAAATCACTGTGTATCATTCCAGACGACCCTTATTGATGTTTGGTTGTAAGTCAACCTTATAGACCAGCTATCCTAGTAGCATGGACAAGAGCAGTCTTTAGGCTAAACTCTAGAGGGCGTGTTAAGCCAGCTGTTATACCATCACATATACCCCTTGAACACCAAGTGAAAGGACACCACACAAGTTGTTATGAAAATAAGCAGATATTTATTTATAACAAACAGCACTGGACTCTTTATGAGGACAGGGCGCTAAGCACAATACAAAGCTCTTAAAGAATTTCTGAAAGTCGCACAATTTACACAAATGCCCGAGGGGCACGAAAGACCATATACTCTAAAAGTGGAATGCGAAATACTAGCAGGTAAGTAACTAGTCTCAAAGGCTTTAGGATTGCTAGGACTGGACTACTGAACCTTCAGATTACGAGCAGGAGACCTAGGGAGATCGGGTGCAGAGTGTGCACTCTCACGCGGGATGCAGGACAAAGTCTATGGATGCTAGATTTCGTAAAGTTAGTGTTATCGGACGAATCCGACTAGGTAGAGCTGAAACGAAAAAGGATCTGGACACTTAGATAGTTAAGAAATGCTCAGGTTACCTAGCCCAGGGGCTGCCGCTGCATGGGGCTGAAACGACGTCGAGAATCCTCGTTGCAGTCTATGGAGCCTGAAAGAAGAAGTTGCTGGCAGGCGACCAGTGATGAAGTTCGATGTGATCCAAGCCTGGATCGATGATGGAGGATACCTGTAAGCAGAGGGGACCAAGTTCTGAATCACTAGCCAGTGATTAGATGGGCACCAGGATGGCACCGGACGAAGTCACCTCGACCAGGTGAGTGGGCGACGCTGGGCTCTGCAGTCTCTCGGACCAGGAGGCGTTGTCGGCGACCAGGATGGAGGTGCGAGCTGTCCCACGAAGGTATCTGCTGTCGACGTCGCTGGACCCAGGATTGGGGCAACAACTCTTGGCAAATGCAAGCCCACGCGGTTGACTCAAAATGGCGTCTGGAGTGGACCAGGAGGGTCCGGGCTGCTCCTCTGTTGGAGGGGAGCAAGGGCCAGTCCGGAGCAACCAGACCAGCAATGGAGATGTCGTCGTTCGTCGTCGAGAGGGCTACAAGCCAGCAGGCAAGTGGCCGGACAACGCGGTGAGCAGCAAAGAGCAGAAGGGCCCCATGCTGATCTCGTGGATGCTGGGGGGCTGGACTTTGGTGCTGGAGCTGCTGAGGGTTAGGGCTTCTCAAACCCCAAAGCACTCACTCGAGGATCCCTCGGCGGTCGTGCTGGATAAGCGTCGTGCAGTTCTGAAGATGGCCGGTCCCTCGAGGTCTCGTCACACCCACGGATCTCAGCTGGGCTGATGATGTAGGTAGAGGTCAGAGGTGCCAGGGAAGCCGGGTCTCGTTGTGCTGGTCAGTCGGATTCCGGAGGAAGGACGTGCAGCAAACCGCAGTGTTCTTAGTTGGTGTCCGCAGATGCAGGGTGACTACTCCTTAGTCACAAGGGAGAAATCTTAGGAAGAAGTCTTGAGTTCCTTTCGTAGAAAGTAGTTTCAGTATTCAAAGATGATCTAATTTGGAAGGGTCCCCGCTCCCACCTTTATTCTAAAGAAAGGGGCTGGTACGGGACTAGGTCCTGCCCATGGGTGGGACCAGGAAGGGGGGTGGTTACACCCCTCTCCCATGCCGGACTTTCCCCAGTTCAGGGGCTGGTGTGCCCCTGGAACTGGTTCAAACTGGCAGATGCACAGTGAGCACCGGGGTGCCACTTGCAGTCACCTTCCTATTTAGCCCTGCCTACCTAGGATACACAAAACCCTGTCTGGGATGGTGCTAGCACCGCCCCTGACAGGAAACCCTTTGTCCAAGCTCCCCTCGCTGGAAGGACTCCCAGCTGCAGGGGGTCAGACTTGTGTCTGTGGTGGCAGCATCCATTTTGTGATGCTGAGGCTCGAGTTAACTTTAACCGGGGTTCACAGTTACACACATGTCGTGTCCCTCTAGAAGGGTGGAATGCTAACCCCGTCGCCAGAATTGGCGAGGGGTTAGTATTCCAATTCGTATGACACCTTACTCGACATGTTTTGATAAAGCGATACCAAAGTTGGCAAATAACCGCGAGGATTATAATGCACTTAAGAGTATATGGTACGCGTTATCATAGAACAGCTATTAGGACTTGGTTCCGCAAGCTGCAGACGGGCTCAGCTCATGCCAGAGCACCATCTCACATAATTCCAAGCTCTCTGCCTTAAGGATTGTTAAGGCCTGCCATAGGAGTGACTGATAGGAATACATGTGTCTATTTTAGGGTTAGATATAGGTATACTATATCTAAAGCAAAGGGTGATTACACCACCTTGCCCCAGCTGTCGTGCAGCCAGTTGTGTCAGATTTAGATGGCCAGCCAGGGGTGGCATAATACATGCTGCAGCCCCTGGTAGGCCCTGGGTACACCTATGCCCTGAGTTACAGGGTCTGATAAGGTGGCCCAGTACCAATTGGTAAATGCACCTAAGGTACACGTGTCTATTTAGTGAGAGAACAGCAAGGCTGTGGGTCTGATTAGCAGGCCCACAGCCAGAGAAGTCGTAAACCAGTGAAGCAAAAAGCAAAAATCTGGGGTGATCATAGGATTGCAGACCCCACTCTCCTACATGACCCTCCCCCCCAAACTTTGGGACAATAAACTAACCTTGACCAGGTGAGTCTTCTTGCTCTAAGTGGAAATACCTGGAGATCCCATCTGCATTGCCATGATCAGTGCCATGTCTATGCTCCACTGTAAAATCCATCCCCTGTAGGGAAATGGACCACCTAAGCAGTTTGGGTTTTTCACCCTTCATCTGATTTAGCCACAAGAGGGGCTTATGGTCGGTCTGAATCTTGAAATGAGTGCCAAACAAGTATGGCCTCAGTTTCTTCAGGGCCCAAACCACAGCAAAGGCCTCCCTCTCAATAGCTGACCAATTCTTCTCTCTGGGGGTCAGCCTTCTGCTAATAAAAGCAATGGGCTGGTTATGACCATCAAAATTCAGCTGAGATAGAACAGCTCCCACACTAAACTCAGAAGCATCTGTTTGGACAATGAATGGTTTGGAGTAGTCTGGACTCTTTAGGATAGGGGCTGTGCACATGGCCTGCTTTAGGTCATTGAATGCCTTTTGACAGCCTGCTGTCCACTGAACTTTCTTTGGCATCTTTTTGCTTGTCAGGTCATTAAGTGGAGTCACAATTGATCCATAATTTCTGACAAATTTCCTGTAATAACCAGTCAGGCCCAAGAAAGCTCGAACCTGAGTCTGGGTGGTTGGAGGAGCCCAATCCTTGATGGATTGTATCTTGCTCTCCAGTGGCTGAACCTGGCCTCCACCTACAAGGTGGCCCAGGTATACAACCTGTGTCTGCCCTATCTGGCACTTTGTGGCCTTGATAGTGAGACCTGCTGCTTGCAGTGCCTCTAACACTTTCCTCAGGTGGACCAGGTGATCCTCCCAGGTGGAACTAAAGACAGCTATATCATCAAGATATGCTGCACAGAAGTCATCCAGCCCAGTGAGAACTTGATTCACCAGCCTTTGGAAGGTGGCAGGTGCATTTTTCAAACCAAAGGGCATTACCACAAACTGATAATGCCCACCAGGGGTAGAAAATGCTGTCTTGGGCTTGGCATCCTCAGCTAACCTGATTTGCCAATACCCAGCTGTCAGGTCAAATGTACTTAAGTAGTTGGCAGAAGCCAATCTATCTATCAGTTCATCTGCCCTTGGAATTGGGTGGGCATCCGTCTTAGTGACTGCATTGCGGCCTCTGTAGTCTACGCAAAACCTCATCTCTTTCTTACCACCCTGGGTGTGAGGCTTTGGCACTAGAACTACTGGACTAGCCCAAGGGCTATCTGAGGGCTCAATGACTCCCAGCTCCAACATTTTCTGCACTTCAGTTTTGATGCAGTCTCTGACATGATCAGGCTGCCTGTAGATTTTACTCTTAACTGGCAGACTGTCACCAGTGTCAACCTCATGGGTACACCAATTGGTTTGACTGGGTGTCAGAGAGAACATATGTCTAAAGGATTGAAGAACTTGTTTGCAATCCTTTTGCTGATGTTCAGAGAGGCTGCCACAAAAGACAACACCATCTACTGACCCATCATCAGGGTTCTGAGTGAGCAGGTCTGGGAGAGGGTCACTCTCCTCCTCCTGTCCCTCATATGTGGCCATGAGCAAGCTCATGTCCTTCCTGTCGACATATGCCTTGAGCCTATTCACATGGAGCACCCTGAGGTGGCTCCTGGGAGTTCCAAGGTCCACCAGGTAGGTGACATCTCCCTTTTGCTCAATGATTGTGAGGGGCCCAGACCATTTGTCTTTGAGTGCTGCTGGGGTCACTGGCTCCAACACCCACACCTTCTGTCCAGGCTTGTACACAGTCTGGACAGCCTTTTGGTCATACCAAGCTTTTTGGAGTTCTTGGCTTGCCTCAAGGTTTTTAGAAGCCTTTTCCATGTACTCAGCCATCCTGGATCGGAGACCAAGTACATAGTCCACTATGTTGGTTGCAGGCTTTTTGAGAGGTGTCTCCCATCCTTCCTTGACCAAACACAGGGGTCCTCTTACAGGATGTCCATACAAAAGTTCAAAAGGGCTGTAGCCAACCCCCTTCTGTGGGACTTCTCTATAAGCAAACAAAAGGCAGGGTATCAGGACATCCCATCTACGCCTGAGCTTTTCAGGTAGTCCATGAATCATCCCTTTTAGGGTCCTGTTGAACCTTTCAACAAGCCCATTGCATTGTGGATGATAGGGTGTAGTGAACTTGTAGTTGACACCACATTCCTGCCACATAGCAGTCAGATATCCTGACATGAAGTTTGCACCTCTGTCAGAGACAACCTCCTTAGGGAAGCCCACTCTGGAGAACACTCCAACTAGGGCTCTTGCCACAACAGGTGCTGTAGTGGTCCTAAGGGGAATAGCTTCAGGATACCTGGTGGCATAGTCCACCACCACCAGTATAAACTTGTGCCCTGATGCTGTCTGGGGTTCCATTGGACCAACAATGTCAATCCCCAATCTTTCAAAGGGCACCCCCACCACAGGCATTGGTATAAGGGGGGCCTTTGTTGTGCCACCTGACTTACCACTGGCTTGGCAGGTGACACAGGAGCGACAAAACTCCTTGGTATCTTCATTCATGTGAGGCCAATGAAAGTGTGAGACAAGCCTGTCCCAAGTCTTTGTCTGGCCTAAGTGTCCTGCAAGGGGAATCTCATGGGCATAGGTAAGAAGGAAACCTCTCTGTGACAAGGGGATGACCAGCCTCCTGGTTGCACCAGGTTTGGGGGCTTGTGCTTCAGAGTACAGGAGTCCATCATCCCAGTATACCTTGTGGGTACCTGTGGCGTTCCCTGTAGCCTCAGCAGCAGCCTGCTGTCTGAGGGGTTCAAGAGAAGCGCAGTCTAACTGTGCCTTCCCCAAGTCTTCTCTGGAGGGTCCCCCTGAACCTAGAAACTCAACCTGATCAGGTTTAAGTTCTTTAGGCTCAAGTTTCCCTCAGCTCTTTGAGGTCAGCCTCCTCTGAGACTTGATCCAAAACCTGGGGCAAGGGGGAAGGCAATGCCTTAACCCTACTGCTCTTCTTCTTGGAAGGTATCTGGTCCATTGTTCCAGGATCCAGCACCTGTTCAGTGGGGCATCTTCTGGCATGTGACCTAGTCACAGCAAGGACATGTGCTGGCACACTTAACATTTCCATGTGAGTCCTCTGCTCCACTTCTGACCATAGTGATTACTCCAAATCATTGCCCAACAAACATTCAACTGGGAGGTCTGAACTAACCACAACTTTCTTTTGGCCACTTACCCCTCCCCAGGAGAAAGCCACAATTGCCATACTATGGTGGGTAGTGACATTGCTGGCATTGGTCACTTGGTAGTCTGTACCTAGTATGATCTGTCCAGGGTCCACAAAGTTAGGTGTCACCATTGTGACACTGGCACAAGTGTCCCTATAGGCCTGAGCCATCTTTCCATTTATAAAAGGTGTCTGCCTGTATTTGCCCAAAGTATTGGGACTTGCATCAGGGAACATATCCATATCCCCTGTACAGACCAGGACAGCCTGAGTGAGTGTGCCAACTAAGTTGTCATACCCCTCAGATCCCAAGGTTAACCCAACTATTCCCTTGGGAGGTGCACTACCACTGCTGACTGTACTAGGGCGTGCAGGTGCCTTAGGGGCTGCAGTGGTAGGAGTTTGCCCTCCTTTCTTGGTGCACTCACTAAACCAGTGAGTTTTACTTTTACAGTATTGGCACCACCTTTTAGACTGGCCTTCTTGAGTCTTCTTTTTCTGCTGTGAAGCCTGACCCCCACCCTCTTTGGTTTGTTGGGGGCCTGTCGAAGACTTCTGGTCATTTTGTTCACCCTTATTATTACCCTTCTGGTCTGCTTTCTTCTGACCACCCTGGTTCTGGCCCTGGTTCTGCTTGACCCTTGTTCTGACCCATCTGTCTGCCTTCTTTCCCAATTCTTGGGGAGAGGTCATATCCGAGTCAACAAGGTGCTGATGCAACAACTGGTTCTGACAGTTGTTTAAAATCTGTTCCCTCATGATCAGATTGTACAATCCTGTGTAATCAGTAACCTTACTGCCCAGCAACCAGCCCTCCAAAGCCTTAGTGGCACAATCCACAAAATCAGACCAATCCTGAGACTGAGTTTCCTGGGTATCCCTGAACAGCAACCTGTACTGCTCAGTGGTTAGGCCAAACCCATCTATCAGTGTACTTTTCAGGACTTGGTAATTGTTAGCATCCTCAGCTCTAGTAGTGAGGAGCTTATCTCTACCTTTGCCTTCAAAGGAGAGCCACAAGACAGCTGCCCACTGACTCTGGGGGACGCACTGGACAGTGCAGGCCCTCTCCAAAGCATTTATCCATTTGTGGATATCATCCCCTTGTTTAAAGGGGGGCACTATCTTACTCAGGTGTCTAGTGTCTAAACTCCTGTCCTTTTCTCTAGGTAAAATGCTGCCACCAGTGGGGTCTACCCCACTCAATTTCTGCTCTCTAGTAAAGGCAAGTCTCTCTTTGGCCAGGGCAGGTTCTTCCCTTTCAATCCTCAGATTGACTTCCCTCATCTTAGCTTCATGCTCTCTTCTCTGAGGGGATGTCATCCCTCTGTGAGAAGAGGTCTGAGAGCCATTGGTTCGAATGGATCTGTTAGAACCTCTGGATAGAGACCTAACTCGTCCATTCCCAATGTTAAGCCTGCCTGAGAGTGGGCCTGGGGGTCCCCCAAATCCATTCTCATGCCTGCTTAAGTTGGTCCTGGTGAGTCTACTGACTTCTACCTGACCCTTGTCTGCCTCATCCCCTGACACTTGCTGATCCTCCTCCTCTCCTTCACTAACTGTTCCATTGAGATGGAGGTCAGGGTCCCCAAGGGTTCCCTCTAAGGGGGGCATGTTCCCACCTGGATTAGAAGGGTCTGTGTTAGCAGTCCTTCTGGCATCATAAGTCTCTAAGAGACCAATCAGAAAGGGGATTGTAGGGTTAGAACCCTGTTTTAGCTTCCTGGAGGTACACACTTGTCTCATCTCCTGGAGCTAAGAGCTGCATATCTTGAGACGACCTGTGGAGGGTCAACTGACACAAGGGGGGCCTCTGAGTTCCCTCCTTTGTCTGACATGCTTTTCTAGTGAGGTGTAAGTGATGCACTTACCTACACTATTTGTTTGCCTACTGATCCCTTGCTAAGAGTTGTAGTCAGGGTGTGCTAGGCCCTGTTGAACTACAACAGCTGGTTCAGTAGAACTCAGAGTATTCTAAGCTAAGTTATATGTACCTTGGTACTTATGTGATCTTTCAAATGATATTCTTAGGATACGTCTGGTAAAACAACAGCAAGCTCAAATCCCAACCGCTGCTCACCAATGTGAGAAGTTGGCCTGATATGTAGTGCTCACTATTCTAGTGATCACTGTGTATCATTCCAAACGACCCTTATTGATGATTGGTTGTAAGTCAACCTTATAGACCAGCTATCCTAGTAGCATGGACAAGAGCAGTCTTAAGGCTAAACTCTAGAGGGCGTGTTAAGCCAGCTGTTATACCATCACATATACCCCTTGAACACCAAGTGAAAGGACACCACACAAGTTGTTATGAAAATAAACAGATATTTATTTATAACAAACAGCACTGGACTCTTTATGAGGACAGGGCGCTAAGCACAATACAAAGCTCTTAAAGAATTTCTGAAAGTCGCACAATTTACACAAATGCCCGAGGGGCACGAAAAACCATATACTCTAAAAGTGGAATGCGAAATACTAGCAGGTAAGTAACTAGTCTCAAAGGCTTTAGGATCGCTAGGACTGGACTACTGAACTTTCAGATTACGAGCAGGAGACCTAGGGAGATCGGGTGCAGAGTGTGCACTCTCACGCGGGATGCGGGACAAAGTCTATGGATGCTAGATTTCGTAAAGTTAGTGTTATAGGACGAATCCGACTAGGTAGAGCTGAAACGAAAAAGGATCTGGACACTTAGATAGTTAAGCTATTCTGGAGCACCGAAATGCTCAGGTTACCTAGCCCAGGGGCTGCGGCTGCATAGGGCTGAAAAGACGTCGGGAATCCTCGTTGCAGTCTATGGAGCCTGAAAGAAGAAGTTGCTGGCAGGCGACCAGTGATGAAGTTCGATGTGATCCAAGCCTGGATCGATGATGGAGGATACCTGTAAGCAGAGGGGACCAAGTTCTGAATCACTAGCCAGTGATTAGATGGGCACCAGGATGGCACCGGACGAAGTCACCTCGACTAGGTGAGTGGGCGACGCTTGGCTCTGCAGTCTCTCGGACCAGGAGGCGTTGTCGGCGACCAGGATGGAGGTGCGAGCTGTCCCACGAAGGTATCTGCTGTCGACGTCGCTGGACCCAGGATTGGGGCAACAACTCTTGGCAAATGCAAGCCCACGCGGTGGACTCAAAATGGCGTCTGGAGTGGACCAGGAGGGTCCGGGGTGCTCCTCTGTTGGAGGGGAGCAAGGGCCAGTCTGGAGCAACCAGACCAGCAATGGAGATGTCATTGTTCGTCGTCGAGAGGGCTACAAGCCAGCAGGCAAGTGGCCGGACAATGCGGTGAGCAGCAAAGAGCAGAAGGGCCCCACGCCGATCTCGTGGATGCTGGGGGCTGGACTTCGGTGCTGGAGGTGCTCAGGGTTAGGGCTTCTCAAACCCCAAAGCACTCACTCGAGGATCCCTCGGCGGTCGTGCTGGATAAGCGTTGTGCAGTTCTGAAGATGGCCGGTCCCTCGAGGTCTCGTCACACCCACAGATCTCAGCTGGGCTGATGATGTAGGTAGAGGTTAGAGGTGCCAGGGAAGCCGGGTCTCGTCGTGCTGGTCAGTCGGATTCCGGAGGAAGGACGTGCAGCAAACCGCAGTGTTCTTAGTTGGTGCCCGCAGATGCAGGGTGACTACTCCTTAGTCACAAGGGAGAAATCTTAGGAAGAAGTCTTGAGTTTCTTTCGTAGAAAGTGGTTTCAGGATTCAAAGATGATCTAATTTGGAAGGGTCCCCGCTCCCACCTTTATTCTAAAGAAAGGGGCTGGTACGGGACTAGGTCCTGCCCATGGGTGGGACCAGGAAGGTCGGTGGTTACAGCCCTCTCCCATGTCGGACTTTCCCCAGCTCAGGGGCTGGTGTGCCCCTGGAACTGGTTCAAACTGGCAGATGCACAGTGAGCACCGGGGTGCCACTTGCAGTCACCTTCCTATTCAGCCCTGCCTACCTAGGATACACAAAACCCTGTCTGGGATGGTGCTAGCACCGCCCCTGACAGGAAACCCTTTGTCCAAGCTCCCCTCGCTGGAAGGACTCCCAGCTGCAGGGGGTCAGACTTGTGTCTGTGGTGGCAGCATCCATTTTGTGATGCTGAGGCTCGAGTTAACTTTAACCGGGGTTCACAGTTACACACATGTCGTGTCCCTCTAGAAGGGTGGAATGCTAACCCCATCCCCAGAATTGGCGAGGGGTTAGTATTCCAATTCGTATGACACCTTACTCGACATGTTTTGATAAAGCGATACCAAAGTTGGCAAATAACCGCGAGGATTATAATGCACTTAAGAGTATATGGTACACGTTATCATAGAACAGCTATTAGGACTTGGTTCCGCAAGCTGCAGACGGGCTCAGCTCATGCCAGAGCACCATCTCACATAATTCCAAGCACTCTGCCTTCAGGATTGTTAAGGCCTGCCATAGTAGTGACTGATAGGAATACATGTGTCTATTTTAGGGTTAGATATAGGTATACTATATCTAAAGCAAAGGGTGATTACACCACCTTGCCCCAGCTGTCCTGCAGCCAGTTGTGTCAGATTTAGATGGCCAGCCAGGGGTGGCATAATACATGCTACAGCCCCTGGTAGGCCCTGGGTACACCTATGCCCTGAGTTACAGGGTCTGATAAGGTGGCCCAGTACCAATTGGTAAATGCACCTAAGGTACACGTGTCAATTTAGTGAGAGAACAGCAAGGCTGTGGGTCTGATTAGCAGGCCCACAGCCAGAGAAGTCGTAAACCAGTGAAGCAAAAAGCAAAAATCTGGGGTGATCATAGGATTGCAGACCCTACTCTCATACAGACCTTAACCCTAGATATCGGTTCGCAGAACGGGGAGGATGGGTGGGTCGGTAAGGAATCTATCACTAACTAATGTCTCTTACAGATATATCGTTACACAAGTAGTAACTTGTGCATCTGAAAGAGACACGTTAGTGATAGATTCCTTACCTTAGAATAGATACCCCAGCAATACCATCCCCGTGGTGGTGGGTCTGCGAACCAATAATCACACCAGAAAGTCCTGGAGGACGGAACGGCCAAAGTAGCCGTCCCTCCGGACTTGACTGTCCAGGCAATAGTGTCTTGCAAACGTGTGCAGCGAGGCCCACGTAGCTGCCTGGCAAATGTCCTGCAAGGGCACACCTCGGCCCAAGGCAGTTGTAGTGGCCGTGGCTCGAGTGGAATGATCCCTCAGCCCAGCAGGGGGTTCCTTCTTAGCCAATGAGTAACACTCCTGGATGCACAAGATGATCCACCGGGAGATGGTCCGCTTGTGCACCGCTTTCCCTTTCTTAGCGCCCGCGTACCCAACAAAGAGTTGATCATCCACCCGGAACTGTTGTGTGCGGTTCAGATAAAATGAGAGCGCACGTTTTGGGTCCAGACGGTGGAGCCTCTCTCGAGGGGTGCGGAGGCGGAAAGAAGGTGGGCAACAGGATGGATTGCCAAATGTGGAAGGCCGTGACTACCTTGGGAAGGAAGGAGGGCCTTGTCCGCAATACAACCTTGTCCGGATGGACTGAAAGGAAAGGAGACTTACAAGACAGAGCCTGGAGCTCACTCACTCTCCTGGCAGAGGTGATGGCTACCAGGAAGGCAGTCTTCAGAGAAAGAAGGCGAAGAGGACAGTTGTGAAGTGGCTCAAAGGGAGCGCACATCAGAAACGTTAGAACCAGGTTCAAGTCCCTCTGAAGCATCACGAAGGGAACAGGAGGAAAGGTATGTGAGTGATGCCTTTCAGAAATCTATTTACAATAGGGGACTTGAACAAGGAAGGTTGGTCAGGCAGCCTCAGAAAGGCTGAAAGAGCTGAAAGATAGCCCTTGATAGTGCCCAGAGCAGATACCTGCTGGGCAAGAGAGAGAAGAAAGAGGAGAACCTCAGAGAGAGGGGCATTGAGGGGATCCACAGCCTTTGCTGTGCACCATGCCACCAATCTGTTCCACCTGCAGGCGTATACCGACTTAGTGGAGGGACGCCTGGCTGCCAGAATGATGTTGCAAACTTCAGGAGGCAAGTCAAATGGCCTCAACTGTCGCCGCTCAATCTCCAAGCATGGAGGTGGAGACTGGACAGGTTCGGGTGGAGGACCGTCCCCTGCTGCTGCGACAGAAGGTCCTCCTGAAGAGGCAGAGGGGGATCGACTGACATACTGAGTAGCTCGGGATACCAGTACCTTCGTGCCCAGTCCGGAGCCACAAGGATGACTTGTGCCCGGTCGCGCTTGATCTTCTTCAGCACTCTGGGCAGAAGTGGTATAGGCGGAAAGGCGTACAACAGACCGCAGCTCCACTCGCGTCGAAATGCGTCGCCGAGCGAGCGCCGCCTTGGAAATTCCAATGCGCAGAACTGATGACATTGCGCGTTCTCTTTGGTGGCGAATAGATCTAACCAAGGCTCTCCCCATCGCAGAAAGAGGCCTTGCGCCACGTCCGAGTTCAGACGCCATTCGTGATCCATCGAGCACCGACGGCTGAGTTCGTCGCCCTGGCGTTCAGAGAACCTGCCAGGTGTTGAACCACCAGAGTCACGCCCTGATGTTCCAGCCATTGCCAGAGGCGCAGAGCCTCCTGGCAAAGGGTCCACAACCCCACTCCGCCCTGTTTGTTGCAGTACCACATGGCGGTGGTGTTGTCTATGAACACTTGCACTGCACTCCCTCGGACAGACGGGAGGAATGCTTTCAGTGCCAGACGAATCGCCCGCAGCTCCAACAGATTGATATGGAGCCGGGACTCCGCCGGAGACCAGAATCCTCTGATCTCCGCCTCTCCCAAGCGCCCTTCCCAGCCCTGGAGGGACGCGTCCGTCACAACTACGTGCTCCGGTTGGGGAAGGGAGAGGGATCTGCCGTTGACCCAATCGCGGTCCGTGAGCCACCACTGCAGCTGTCGCGCAGTGCCCTCCGAGATCAGGACATGGTCGGACAGGTTGCCTTGATGCTGGGCCCACTGAAACTTCAGGTCCCACTGCAGAGCCCGCATCCGCCACCGTGCGTGATGCACCAGAAGGATGCAGGAGGCCATCAGCCCCAGAAGCCTCAGCGTCAACCTGACCGATACTCGGGGTAACGGTCCGAAGATCGGAATCAGAGCCTGTATATCCCGAACCCGCTGTTCGGGTGGGTAAACCCGAAACTGCGCCGAGTCGAGAACCGCTCCGAAGAAAAGGAGCTTCTGAGAGGGGCCCAGGTGTGACTTCGGCACATTGATGGAAAATCCCAGCTGGTGCAGGAGATCCGCCGTAGTCTGGAGGTGGCTGACGACTGTTTGGGGCGTGCCCGCCTTCAACAACCAGTCGGCTAGGTAGGGGAAGACTGACACCCCTAACCTGCGCAGATGAGCTGCGACCACCGCCATCACCTTCGTGAACACCTGTGGGGCGCTGGTAAGGCCGAAGGGGAGCACGGTAAACTGAAAGTGCTCGTGGCCTACCGTGAACCGCAGGTAACGCCGGTGGGCCGGCAGGACGGGGATGTGGAAGTACGCATCCTGCAAGTCCAACGCTACCATCCAGTCTCCTGGGTCTAGGGCAGTCAAGACCTGAGCCAGTGTCAGCATTTTGAACATCTCCTTCCGGAGGAAGCCGTTGACGTTCCTCAGGTCCAAGATAGGGCGTAGGCCCCCTTTGCCCTTCTTGGGTACCAGGAAGTAGTGGGAGTAGCAACCACGTCCTACTTCTGGCCCAGGAACGCGCTCGATGGCCCCTTGGCCAAGAGGGCCGATACTTCCTCCTGCAGGAGCCGCAAGTGATCCCCCGATACGCGGTGGTGTTGCGGTGGCATGGTTCGAGGGGTCGTCTCGAAAGGGAGGGAGTAGCCCATTCGGACAATCTGCAGCACCCACCTGTCAGAAGTGACAGTGCGCCAGTGAGAGTGGTGATGGCGAACCCTGCCTCCCACTGGCGTCACATGGGCCGAAAAGCACGGACTAGGAGGGTTTAGAGGTGGATGCTGCGGGAGCAGGTGTGGACTGACTCCGCCTGTTTCCCCGACCGCCTCCACGGCGGTTTCCACGGCCGCCGCCGCGCTGGACGACAGTTTGTGGCGAGTGGCTGGCGGCACGTGTGGGGACGCCCCTTCCGTGGGCACGAAAGGAGCGAAAGGCACCCGTTTGCTGGCGCGGGGCCGAAAGGCCCAAGGACTTGGCCGTAGCCCTGGAGTCCTTAAAGGGCTCAAGCGCGTGGTCTGCCTTGTCGCCAAAGAGGCGACGGCCATCGAACGGCATGTCCATGAGTGTGTTTTGGACGTCTGCCGAGAAATTGGCGGATCTCAGCCAGGCATGGCGTCGTACCGCCACCGTCGTGACCATCGCTCTGCCCAGCGAGTCAGTAGTATCCAGTCCACACCTGATTGAATACTTGGCTGCGTCCCGGCCCTCCACAAGGGCTTGGCCGAGTTTGGCCCGTACCTCCAACGGGCACTCTGGCAGCACTTCTGCCACCGTCTCCCACAGAGAGTGGGTGTAGCGGCCCAAGAGGCATGCGGTGTTGGAAGACCGCAGTCCCAAACTAAGGGACGAGAAGATCTTCTTGCCATAGTTCTCGTACCTCTTGGATTCCCTGTCCGGCGGGGCCGTCGGGAATGCGGTCTGGGAATTAGAGGCCTGGATGACCAGACTCTCGGGGTGGGGTGGGAGGACAGGAAACATGGGTTGCCCGGAGCCGGGCGGTGGCGTCTGGCCACGTTCCTATCTACGGGCGAACCCGTAGCGGGCCTGGACCAAGTGCCCAAAAGAACGTCCGTCAAGGCCTCATTAAACGCCAGCAGAGGCTCCATGGAGCATGACTTAAGGACCTCAGTGAGGAGGTTAGTCCTCACGGCCGCGACGGGGAGCTCAAGGCCCAAAGGCCTTGGCAGCCCTCGTCAACACCACACCATAAGTAGCTGCCTCCTCCGAAGCCACGGTAGGAGGAGAGACAAATCCAGTGTCTGGAGAGGTGTCCAGGCCACTGGCCTCCCCAAGGTCTCCTGCCCAGTCCATGTTAGACTGGCACTCCCTGGCCAGAGGGTCCTCAGACCCCTCCCAATCCTCCTCATCCCTCATCTCCTGAGATTCAGGGTCGTAATTATATGAGGTCTGTTCGTAAAAGCTAAAATCTCCAAACGGCGTAGGGATCGGCGCCGATAGGCGTCGGAACCGACGTCGGAACCGAATGAAAGGAGGCATCGGGGACGGCGCTGCCCGAGGACGGCGCCGGAGGGGACACCACACGGACCGACGCTGGGGGGGCGTAAGGTCCACCAGTGACGATCCATCGCCCGAGGAGGGTCCAGCGGCGCCGGGCCCGAAGGCGCCGGGGCTGCTGTACCCTGCGGCGCCGGGCCCGAGGGCACCGGCGGTGTCGGGATCGTGGGGCCCTGCGGCGCCGGGCCCGAATGCGTCGGCGGCGTCGGGGCCGAAGCACCCGACGGCGTCGGGGTCGAAGCCCCCGACCCACTAGGGCCCCCAGACGGGTTCACTGGGCCCGAAGGCACCGCGGAAACCGTCGGAGGAGAAAGGGACCTCATGGCCATGAGGGAACGCTCAATCTCCTCCGGCGTCGCGTTCAGCCCAGGGACCGGAGGGTATGGGGCCGAACGCGGCGCTTGCGACTCCCGAGGAGCCGTGTGGGCGGTGTCACCCGAACCCCCGGCCGCATCGCGCGAGCGTCGGGGGGAGTCAGAAGAGCGATGATGTCTCTTCGACTTCTTATGCTTCTTACCTGACGACTTGGACCCGGAGGAGTGGTGCCGACTCCCGGAGCTGTGACGTCTCCGTCCCCGCGACCTGTTCCCTCGACCTCCCGTGGGACCGGGACCTCACACGGCGCGGGGTCGACTGCCGGAGTTCGAGTCGCCTGCGGGACCGCTCCCGCCTGGCCTTCCTCGAAAGGGCCCGACAGTCGGGGCAGGCCTCGTCGTCATGGTTGACGCCCAAACACGTCAGGCACAGGCGGTGGGGATCCGTGACCGACATGGTACGGTCGCACTCTTCGCAATGCTTGAATCCGGGCACCCCTACAGGCACCGTCGGAGTCGTACAGATTTCGAAATGGATCAAAAGATCACCAAAACTTAGTCAAAAAGTGACTAGGGAACTGCTCTTTCCAGATCTGCGCTGGCTGGCGCGGAAAAAAGAAGAACTGACGTCAGCACGCGGAGGCGGCGTCTAAGTACTCCGACGACGTCATCACGGCGCCCACGACGCCAACGACGGACGCGGAGCCGCAGACGACGCCTACCGACGCGCAAGAGTACTGCTACGCAAAAGTTTGCGGATCCAGTCTGACGCCTGGGGATATTCTAAGGTAAGGAATCTATCACTAACGTGTCTCTTTCAGATAAACTAAGCTGAATCGGTGGATCGGCACGCTTGCGCAGTCGGATCCAAGATGGCGGCCCGCTGACGCCGAGACTGGAGCACACAGAAAGGGGCCGGCTGACGCTGTGTTCGAGAAGCAGCGGCGTAGGAAAGGCATTGGCGCTGCGGTACCGGCTGTGATCCAACCGGGGCGGCCTGAAGTACCGACGGAACTCCAGAGGATGATTGCGGGGCGCACAGCGGAGGCGTGTACCGGTGGCAGAGAGAGTCCGGACTGTAGGCCTGACAAGGGGATGAAAACTTGAAATTCACCTCCTCATATAGCAATGAGGAATGTGACTTCCTGGACATTAAAATAAAAAATGTGGAGGGCTCTCTGGCGGTGGAGTTATATACCAAACCGTCTGACCGCAACACCATGCTCCACTTTAAGAGCCACCATCCAGCGGCCCAAAAGAACAATATACCCTTTGGCCAATTCTTAAGAGTGCGGCGTAACTGCACCACAAAAAAAGAATATGATAAACATGCAGACATCTTGTTCAAAAAAGTCTTGGAGAGAGGGTATCCAAGAACTATGGTGAAAAAGGCTTACAAACGGGCCAAGTACTACAACAGAGAGAGCCTTTTTGAACCAAAAACAAGACAGGAAAGCGAAGCAAAACCTATTATATTTGTGACTAATTTCTCATGCATATCAAATAAATTTAAAAATTGCTTTAACAGCAATTGGAAATTGATCAATGATCCAGGAGAAGTGCCCATGCCCAAACCCATTTTCGCCTTTAGAAGGAATAGAACAGTTAGAAACTGTTTGGTACAAACCTATCCAAACAAAAGCAACAGAAACCTGATCGAACCCATAGATGGCTCAACACCAACGGGCAATTTTGCCTGTGGAAACTGCACAAACTGTCCTTTAATAATATCAGGCCCCAATATACTCTATGGCAACATAACACATACACACAAAGCTCTTTTCAACTGTAGGACTCAAAATGTCATTTACATGATAAAATGCCCATGTGAAAAGGCATACATAGGGGAGACACAACGAGAAATTAGAGTTAGGATAAACGAACATAAATCAGCTATCCGCACGAAAAAAAACAACAGCACCCCTAGTGACACACTGGTTGGAAAAGAGTCACAAAGTGGAAGATCTTAGATGGTGCGTTTTAGAAGTCACAAGTTTAAACAGAAGAGGAGGAGATCTGACTAGAAAACGTAAACTTAGGGAGCAGTACTACATGTCCAAGTTTAACACTTATAAAACAGGACTTAATAATAGAGAAGAATGGGAGAGAATCCTTTAAGGTAAACATTGAGCACTAATGAGAGGAAATGATAAGAGGCAAACACTGAGAGTAAATGAGTGAAGAAACAATAAGATTTGAATTGGTACGAGAATGAGTCCCTAGTTGAAATCAAATAGGGAAAAGAACACCTAACAACATATATTTAACTATTTTTTAATAAACTTCTAGCTAAGTGTAAGAATAACCACATATACCCATGAAACATCTTTCTCCATCAGCAAATGTAATAATATGCGACATAACGCAGTACTGGCATGAGTGAGGGTTTCAAATTATAATTGAATTGTAATGAAAAATAGTTAGCGACATATATTTTTAGACATATAAACTAGTTTTGGCGTAAAATGAACAAGCAATGAACAATGTAAGCAATCTGAGTGCTTTACATGACCACGACCTTTTCCCATTCCAAAATGGCGGCCAATAAGCAACAAATAATCAGGCATAAAGTGACCAAGAGCTTATCTAAACTCACCTATTCCTAATAATTAAAAGGATATAAATATCACAGGTAAACGTGACACAATAATAAAATAAATTCTTAAGATTCTGTTCCTATACTATGATCGCCAAAAAATTGGTTTTTCTCCCGTTCCAAAATGGCGGCCGTATAGATAACCTAGCCGGAACCGATCAAGATCAGGAAAAAAGGACATCATGGTCATATTCCGCTAAATAATTATACCACTGTAAGGATGAGAACTTAATTTACTTATACCGATGCCGGCATTTTGTAGCAACTATTTCCAACAATATAACTGACACCAACTCGGCTTCTTTCCCGGTCTAAAATGGCGGCAGTATAGATAATCTGGCCCGAACCGATCGAGATCAGGCAAAAGTACAGCACAGAGTTAATCAAAAAGAGACTAGCTTAAGTAAAGAGGTTAACAAAATGTAATTTTAAATTTAAATGACTCAGGTATGTTTCGTCAGGGGGTAGTGGCACCTGGTGAGTGTGCTCATGAAGCCCTCACCCACCAACCTAGTTGGTGGCATGCTTCATCATCGGGCCCTACCAGTGACACCTAGCGTGTCCCGGGTGTGCTTCGATGCCTGATTACAGCGGAGCTGGTATGTCGCTGAGTGTGTGGTGAAGAGTGTTATGAATGTGAGTTTAAAACGGCTTGGCGGAGGTCCCAGTACCCGAAGGTGAATTAAACTTTAATACCTGGGCCACCGTCAGCGGTTAAAAATAAGGCTGTTGGATGTTAGAGGCGAGTTACGACCTCCCACACCCTTAGATGAGTCAACATGTTTCAGCCAGTGCCTTATGAATATGCTGGCTTTCTTCAGGACGGATTAAAAAATGAATAAATAAGTGTGTGTAATTAAACTAGTGGGTGTGTGATACAGACTATGTGTCTACACGCCCTAAAGTGTCTATCTATGTGTGAGAGGGGATTCCCTTCTCAAAACACCTGTACATGTAACATGTAAAGACAAAGACAAAACATACAAGGGGAAAAGAGAGTCACTTAAAAAGTATTGCATTATATACTTTTGGGGAGAGGCGGCGTCCGCACATGCGCATTGAGAGCCTTAGGCACTGTGCATGCGCGAACGCTCGCCGCCTCTCCCTACGCACCTGGGCAAGCATCATGACTCGGCAGTTCGAGTCTATCTACCATTTCCCCAACAATACAGGTGCGAACAATTACTCAATCAACCACAGTATAAAAACCCAACAGCAATGTCCATAACTTACCGGTTCTGCGAAGGAGGCACTACAGGTCCAAAGCAGGCTCTGGCCAGAAAAGCTGTGAGTATGATGACTACCAACTCTACCACGGGTAAGCGCTACCTTTCTCTCCTACAGGTCTCCTAATCCAAGTCGCCAAAACCTTTCTCCCCCACAGGGTCAACCCCTTGCCACTTCACAACCTTGAAGAAAAAACTCCTTAAAACTAGCGTAAGAAAGAATTCCTGCGCTTTCTTTTCTTCTTTTTTACCACTTTTGCACTAATGTTGTGAATACCGTGTTTTAGCCACCCCACCCCCGAAATTCAAGTGCGAACCTCACCATAATGGTACCACCAATACCATTACCCTGTAGCCGCTTATAGCCTGCACCCTCATCGCTATAAAGACGGCTGTCAAAAGTATATAATGAAATACTTTTTAAGTGACTCTCTTTTCCCCTTGTATGTTTTGTCTTTGTCTTTACATGTTACATGTACAGGTGTTTTGAGAAGGGAATCCCCTCTCACACATAGATAAACACTTTAGGGCGTGTAGACACATAGTCTGTATCACACACCCACTAGTTTAATTACACACACTTATTTATTAATTTTTTAATCTGTCCTGAAGAATACCAGCATATTCATAAGGCACTGGATGAAACATATTGACTCATCTAAGGATGTGGGAGGTCGTAACTCGCCTCTAACATCCAACAGCCTTATTTTTAACCGCTGACGGTGGCCCAGGTATTAAAGTTTAATTCACCTTCGGGTACTGGGACCTCCGCCAAGTCTTTTTAAACTCACATTCATAACACTCTTCACCGCACACTCAGCGACATACCTGCTCCGCTGTAATCAGGCGTCGAAGCACACCCGGGACACGCTAGGTGTCACTGGGTGGGCCCGATGATGAAGCATGCCACCAACTAGGTTGGTGGGTGAGGGCTTCATGAGCACACTCACCAGGTGCCACTACCCCCTGACGAAACATACCTGAGTCATTTAAATTTAAAATTAAATGTTGTTAACCCCTGGACTAGCTTTCTGGTCCTCTCTCTCTCTCTTGATAGACAATCAAAAGTACAGGACAGTCATATTCCGCTAAATAATTATACCATTGTAAGGAGAAGAACTTAATTTACTAATACTAATGCCGTCATATTGGAGCAGCTATTTCCAATAGTAATTAATATCGGTAAGACAGACTGCACATACTATCGTGGTTATAGCAAAGAACCCGAGCATAATATAAACATCGAAATAGAATAAATATTTTATGAGCCTATAAGCCCATCAGATGGGGTAAGAGTGAGTAAATAATATAATATTGGAAGCACAGAAGACACTACAAGATGGCGACCTGTTCGCTCAAATCAACCTTCGAACAAACACCAATTGACAACAACACAAACACAGGTGTGAGGAATTACATAGGATAGTACAAATACCAGGCAAAGAAAGAGAGTAATTCACTTCCAAACAACTCGGGGAGGAGGAGGACGCCGTGCAGTTCAGCTACCAGCTACAAGTAAGCAAGAGAGGGGGTTTTTACTAAAATCTATACCTTAATAGATAGGAGGTATATATAATGCTGCTAAGAGTAGTAAATACAATACTCTATTCCTTTCTTTAGAGTGGACAGCTAAGCTCCAAGAAAGTGACCCTTGGCTAGAAAAGTACATAAGGATTAAACACGAAGCAATTTCTTTTTACCACAAAGGTAAGATCCCTAGGACAAATACTTAGTTTTCTAGTAAGAAAATAAAAATAAATATAATAAAAATAGAAATTGTTCCTTAGATAAAGTGGTTTATGGAATAGCGCAAGGTAGCTCCCAGAGGGGTTCCTCCAACCATCTAAAAGAACAAGAAAATAGGACTGGTAAGCCTTCTTAACATCTTATTTTGAAATGAATATGGATGTAAGGTAGTGAAAAGCACGGTAGAACAAATCTAGAAATAATTCAAAAAGTGATTTTTTTTAATACAATACTGCTAATAATATGGGACTATGGTTAGCATGCCATTTTGGTTTACCGATACCCGTTACAGGAGGAGGTAAAATGAAACTTCAGAACCAGTAGAAAATAAAAAATAAAAAATAGAAAAGAATGTAAATAGTAAAGAAGGAAACCAATCTTACAACAGATATGTATCCTCTTAATAGGATTGAAGTTGGTCCATTTTCTTCCGAACCCGAGTGAAGTTTCGATAAAATGCACAGACAAGGTAAAGATATGCATGATTGCTTATCAAAATTAGAGTAAATGTATAATCAATAGAGTAACCTAAAATTAGGTGTATTCCCCTTTTAGAATAAAAGGATGAAAGAAACATGAGCGGATGTAAACGTGCTCAGATAGACCTATAAAACATAACAAGGGAAGATCTTACCTGGGTAAGTTACAGAAAACTAATGGGTGGGACACAACAGTAAACAACCAAACAAAACCTGTTGGTCCATTTTTGTAAATTTGTTCAAAAGCCCAGTCGTGTCAAGGAAATAAAACTAAGACACTGTATATTAGCGATGAACTATTAAGCCTGTTATACTCTCGCCCTCAGTACCTCCAAGATGTGAGAACGTATTAATATACTACCAGGAGGAATTAGATCTGGGATTGCAAAGTGTTCGGGGTTACCAAATATTAGGACAGAAGTTAAAATGTTATAAAAATCTAAGTGCAAGTGTTGTAAAGAAAACATGGGCCTAACGATATGCATTATGATATGTTTTTATAGATAAAATTAAGCTGTGAACAAGTCCTTGAAGAAGGTGCAGGATAAAAAGAGGCACCGAAACGCCGCGTCGACAATTTCGTTCCTATAACAATCTATTTACTTGTAAACATGATGTTTGTGTTAAATATTGCTAAAATAGCAATTTTTAAAGAATATTGTCTGCTTTTTAATTTCTGAATTTTATGAAAAACAATTGTGTATATGACTTGAATATGTTATTATCACATTTTTAATCTTCTCAAATAAATGAATGAAAAATGTTTTTATAAAATAGAATTGTTTCATGTTTTTCATGGTACCTTTAGGCCCCACATACACTTAGTTGTAAATTTGGTAACCAGTGCAACATTGTAATCATTCTCTTTGCTATAAACGTCCCCTTTTGGGATCTCCACACCACCGATGATTTCTTGAATCCAGGAGAAGGAACTCTGTTTTTTATTAGATTGTTGACCCAATCCTTTTCCTGTCAGAAAGGGTAGCTCCCTATATACATTTTTTGGCCTGACAAGGTAGGCCTGGCTGGCGGAGGGGGACGGCGCCAGCACCAACCCGGATGACGGAGCCGCCCCGGGACGGCACTGCAGCTGGGGGCCTGCGAGGGAGAAGAGTAGCAGTCTCAGGGACAGACCAGGAGTGCGGCCGGTGCGGCGGGCGAGGATATGGCCGGGGGATCTGCAGCGGTGGAGACCGGCCAGGTGCTTATAACGGCTTCTCGCCCCCCGGCACGTAGGACGGCCTTCCATCATCATCATCCTCCCACCCTGTGAACGGAGCTCTGGAGGAGAATATTGAGTCCCAGCTCGAGGGAGGCTGACTGGGCTCCATCAGGAGCACGGATGGCTTGATAGAGGCACCGAGACGGGGAGAGGCATAAAGACCTAGTGATGGGACGAGAGGAGATACCTTGACAGCCTCCAGAGTTCCAGGGACACGTAAGTACTCCAGAGGTGACCCGGAGCCTGCGACCTGATCTGCCTGGAGGGTTGGGCCCCCGGCCTGGGGCAACATCTTGCTTATAGTTTGGGTGTAAGCCACACGCGAGGAAGCGGCCCTGGGGAACTGCACTGTGCCTGGCCACGTAGAGCTTGAGTTGAAGGCCGGAAGCTGCTGGACGGCCTAGCGGAGGAGGAGACCAGATACGGGGGTCCTTGGCGATATATAGCCCTACGGGGGGGGCAGAATGAGAAAAAAGGAGGCAGCCACTCGGACCCCGCGACAGGGGACCCTGGACCGCTATGCTGCGGCTCCCCTCCACGGACACGGAGCTCCAGGGCCCACGCTCGGACACGGCACTACTTCTGTAGGCCATACATGCATTGAGGGAGGATATTCAGGCATCCCGTGCAGCACTGGAGGTCAAGATTGGAGAGGTGGGTTCCGAGGTCACACTATTACGACAGGACTTCCGCAACCTGACGGAGAGGGTCACTACGGCGGAAACCAGGCTGGGTGAAGCCGAAGATACAATACATACCCTGAAGAAGGATGTGGCGGAGCTCCAGGCCACTTCAATGGAAGGTGGATGACGCGAAAAACAGGGCCCGACTAAATAATCTCTGCTTTGTGGGCTTTAGAGAAGGAATTAAAAGGAACGACATGGCGGGGTTCTTGCACTCCTGGCTGCAGAAGACTTTCCCGGCAGCGACCTTCTCGAACTGTTTTGTGATAGAAAGAGCGCACGGGGCATTGCTGGCGAAGCCACTGGTGGGGGAGAGACCGAGGCCGGTCATTGCCCGCTTCCTGAGGATCGGGATCTGATATTTAGAGAAGCCATAAAGCTGGGGGAGAACCGTATGGAGAACTCACAGATTATGATCTTCCCAGACCACAGCCAGGAGGTGCAGAAGCAGCGACGTTCCTTCAACACGGTGAAGGCAAAGTTGAGGGACTTACATATCCAGTATATGCTGCTCTTCCCGGCGAAGTTGAAAGTCATATATAAAGAAAAAGCCTACTTTTTCACCCACCCGGAAGACGCATGGCAGTGGTTGGAGGAGCGCCCCTCCTTCCGGAGACCGGAGGTGGGGAGACGCGGAGCGGCGACGGACTCGACTACCACCGGGGCCCAGTGGGAGCAACCAAAGACACAGAGACTAAGGATTACACGAGGCAGTAGGAGGGTGAAGGCGACGCCGTATCCCATGCAAGGTTCAAGCGGTCGACAGAGGCGGAAGTCAGCGTCCCCCGAACTTGGGGATCAAGCAGGATCTAGGTTTCGCTGCCTGGCCAGAGGCGCCCGCTCGGAGGGGGCTGAAGAACCCAGTGGTGACATAACTGACACTGAGGATGTGGAGGTGCAGTCAATGCACCCGCTGGTTGCGGCAATCAACGAGATGGAACAGGAATCGGCCAGGGAGGCTGGGACCTCGCCAGAGGACTTACAGGACTCACATTCTTGAACTTGGGACTGAATGGACGAACGAGATACGGCTAATGATGGCACGCAAGTTGTTTTACCCCCTATACCTTATTGCTTGATTGCTAATTGGGGCACATTATCCTATGGTGTATAACTACAGGCGGAAGGAGAGTTATATGCTTTGTGGATAGCATTTCGGGCATAGGTTTGTAGGGGTTTCTTGGGGTGGGGGACAGACCTTCTCCGCCCGAAAGTCCTATATGTGACCTGTTGCGCAGATGGGACTGGAGGGGGGGAACGGTGGGGAGGGGGGAGTTGGGGGACTGCACTGTTGTTTTTTGCATGGGGACACTTGGGGGGATTCGGATGTGAGTACCAGATTTTACGCTTGGGATGGGAATTGGGGGAGGGGGGTTTTGTTATAGCATGTCATGATGGTCATACAGGCCCAAGACCTGGTAGCCCCGCCTACATGCACTTTAAGAAACCCACACTGAGATGCAGGCCACGATGACGGATCACCATACAGAAGAGACTCTGGCTCAGATAGGGACTAAGATACTGACATGGAATGCTAACGGACTCAGCAGTAAGATTAAATGAGGGCTGGTCAATAACGAGGGTGGGGCGTGACATAGTGTTGCTACAGGAAACTCACCTACAGGGCACCAAATGCACTTTCCTGGCTAGGGGGCACTATAAAGTTCTCTCAATGCAGGGTTCCCCTCAGGCTCTAGAGGGGTAGCCATACTCATAAAGAAGAACCCTCCTTTTCTGGTGGCGCAGACCTGGGTAGATCCACAAGGGACGTACGTAGGGGTCAGGGGAAGGTGGGGACAATGGGAATACACGCTTATCTCGGCCTATGCTCCGCCTAAACTGCAGACAGGTACACTAAGGGCAGTCACTGATATCCTCTTGACCACGTCAGACACCCTACAAGTGATGTAAAGGACTCAGTGGCAGATAGGAATGGGGATAGGGCTAGGACCCGGACACCTACCTTGCTTTCCCGAACAATCAGTACGCTGGGATTGGTGGATGTGTGGAGATGGCTCCATCCGATGGATAAGACATACTCGTTCTTCTCTGGAGCACATAAGGTGTACTCACGGTTAGATTATATCTTTATGGCTCGGCACGCGCTTCATGTGCAGGATTCTGCGGCATATCAGGCGAGAGGTATTTAGGACCACTCACCCCTAATGGTAGTGGTTGGGAAGGGAAGGGCCGAGAGGCGCGCGACCTGGAGACTGACGGCATGGGACCTCCAGAACGCGATGTGTAGAAAAGGCAATTGATAATATAACCAGGGAAAAGAACAATATGCAAAGCACAACAACCAATTAAAAAGCACAAGTTAGATTTATTCATAAATATACATCATCATATTAAAAAACAGTTAGTGCAAAATCATGTAAACTCAATATTTATAAAAAAACACAATCAATCATATATAGGAAATATATTTGTAACACATTTATACAAGAAAGCATATATAAAAAAATGGTGGCGAACAATATAAAACATCGACGCGCGTTTCGGCGTTAACAGAACGCCTTCATCAGGAGCCACAATCAATCTAATGAACACAGGATGGGTGTTCTCTATTTGTTCTTGGTTTAATCCAACATCTGTTGTCTGAGCGGAACTATATCTCGCCTGACTAGGAGTGTTTGTCCATTAATCTTAAACAGCCGACAAATGCGTCAAGTTACGAAGAAAAACAGACAAAGTTCAGATGAGGCATAAAAAAGTTCAGGTAATGACTAATTCAATTTGGAGGTTGCCGCATTTAGGATTTCTGCTGGCAATCCATAATATTCACCACAAAACGTTTCTATTAAAAAGCATGTCGTATTTTCTGCACGCAAGGGAAAAGCAACCAAGAACTCCCTCGTTGTCCCGGTGTGGTTTTTCCCGTGCGAAAGATAAAGTAAGGCGAGCCGTAGCTTCAACCAGACGAGAGCCACAGTCAATGATCTTTACTGGCGTCTCGCAGCCGTTGACAAACGCATACTCGATGCGGGAAAGGTGGAACCAGGGCTGTGACTTCAACCTGCGGGCGCCGCGTTCAGTGCTTCAGTCGGCGTCCCGCAGCCGTTGGAAGTGGTGGCTCGCCTTACTTTATCTTTCGCACGGGAAAAACCACACCGGGACAACGAGGGAGTTCTTGGTTGCTTTTCCCTTGCGTGCTGAAAATACGACATGCAGAAATCCTAAATGCGGCGACCTCCAAATTGAATTAGTCATTACCTGAACTTTTTTATGCCTCATCTGAACTTTGTCTGTTTTTCTTCGTAACTTGACGCATTTGTCGGCTGTTTAAGATTAATGGACAAACACTCCTAGTCAGGCAAGATATAGTTCCGCTCAGACAACAGATGTTGGATTAAACCAAGAACAAATAGAGAACACCCATCCTGTGTTCATTAGATTGATTGTGGCTCCTGATGAAGGCGTTCTGTTAACGCCGAAACGCGCGTCGATGTTTTATATTGTTCGCCACCATTTTTTTATATATGCTTTCTTGTATAAATGTGTTACAAATATATTTCCTATATATGATTGATTGTGTTTTTTTATAAATATTGAGTTTACATGATTTTGCACTAACTGTTTTTTAATATGATGATGTATATTTATGAATAAATCTAACTTGTGCTTTTTAATTGGTTGTTGTGCTTTGCATATTGTTCTTTTCCCTGGTTATATTATCAATTGCCTTATCTACACATTGTTTATTTCCCTGCATTACAAATCCAGCATTTGAACAGGGGGTCCTTGTTGTTTACATTAACCTCCAGAACGCGGACATACTTAAGGGCCTATGGGCCGACGTGAAAGTTTACATTGCTGAAAATGAAGGAACAATCGTGTCCCGGGTGGTGCTTTGGGAAGCACTGAAGGCGGTCCTGAGAGACAGAGCACAGAATAGATTGGCGGGGGAAAGGAGGAGAGTGCAGACGGAGGTTTGAGCACTGGAAGCCCATATCCTGGCCCTTGAGCGAGAACACCAGCTCACTAGAGATGTGGGGGTTTACCGAAGACTCTCAGATGTGCAGCGTCAGAATAGAAGCGTGGTGACTTGAGAGGCTGAGGCTCAGGCGTTGGCGACTTTGCATCACCTATATGACGTGGGGGATAAGTGTGGGAGGTTGTTGCCGTGGCTTAGTCAGAAAGAAACAGATGCGAGGTGGGTGGAGGAGGTGAGGGACAGTCAGGGGAGGCTGGTGCAAACAGATGAACAGATAGCTGGTGCCTTTGCGGAGTATTACAGAGTCTTCTATGACGCCAGGGATCTAGGGTCACAGGCGGACACGATGCAGTATATGGGCCACATTGACCTACCGGTGTTAGCGGAGGAGGATCAACGTGACTTGGCTGTAGACATTACACTAGACTAAATAAAGGGAGCCTTTGCCAAGCTTCGGGCGGGGAAGTCCCCGGGCCCTAATGGTTTCCCGGCGGAATTCTTTAAAAAGACTGTGGACTTACTGGCCCGCAATTTTTTGGGGCTCTTTGAGGATGCAGCACATGAGGGTGTGCTCCCGCCGGACCTTCGACTGGCCACAATCATCCAAATCTACAAGGAAGGTAAACCGGCAGACGACTGTGCGTCGTATCGCCCCATTTCCCTCTTAAATGTTGAAGTGAAGCGCCTCGCGACGATCTTGGCCCTCTGAATGCGTCGGGTGATATCTGAGCTCGTTCACCTTGACCAAACAGGCTTCCTCCCGTATCGGGCGACTAGATTAAATCTTAGGCGGACACATAATTGGCTAATGGAGGTGAGTGATAGACAGGACCCGCACCTGTTTTTGTCCCTCGACGCAGAAAAAGCGTTCGACGCAGTTCACTGACCTTTCCTTGAAGGGGCTCTGGAGCGGTTCGGCTTCGGGCCCAAATATCGGAAATCGGTGAAAGCTTTATACACCGATCCCAGGGCGAGAGTTAGAGTCAACGGTGTGATGTCTGAGGATTTTGCAATAAAGCGGGGGACCAGGCAGGGGTGCCCACTGTCTCCTCTGCTGTTCGCTCTCACGATAGAGGTACTGGCATTGCAGTCCAACAGAATGGAGACATTAGGGGGTTTCGAATAGGACCGGCGGACGCGGTGGAGGAAAAAAAATTGTTGTACGCCGACGATATCATCTTATATATTACACACCTGGACACTACGATCGCAGCATTGTTCTCGGAATTGTACAGCTATGGGGCCCGAGCGGGATATCGGATAAAGTGGAACAAATCGATCCTTTATGACCCTCAGGGATGGGAGGAGTGGCCAGAGATGCCGGGAAGGCATCAAACAACGACTGAGGGCTTTGTCTACCTTGGGATATATATAACGCGGGACACTAACCGCTCCTATGACAGAAACATTAAGCGAGTAATAGTCAACTTTACAGAGGATGCGTCACGGTGGAGGATGCTCCCTCTTACATTACTGGGCCGTGCTGCCATGTTTAAAATGATAATGCTCCCGAGGTTTCTTTATGCCTTCCGGAATGAATACTTCCCCCTCCCGCGCCGCGTGTTTCGAGAAATAAACGTGGAATTGAGGGCCTTCCTATGGCTCGGGAAACAGCCTTGGGTGGCGCTGACGACCCTACAAAGACACCAGTACAGTGGGGGCATCTCGCTGCCCAACATAGAAGCGTACTATTGGGCGGAACACTTGGCACCAATCAATGAGTGGATACATACCTCTGCGGCACAACCCACTTACGCGCTAGAGCGGCACGGTATGGAGAACCGCACCTGCATCCATTACCTGTACAGGGGCAAGGGGAAAGGTAGGCTGCTTCCGGCCACCAGGGTTACTCTGGGGGCATGGGAACGGGCGACAAAGGCCATGGGATGGGAACGGAAACTGACAAGGCAAACACCACTGTGGCGGTGCGCTTGGCTGAGGGAACTCAGTAAGTTGAGGGGCTTCCAGAGATGGGACGTTATTGGCATCTCGTCGCTGGGAGATGTAATGAAAAACAGAGAATTACAGTCATTTCAGCCACTTAGGGAAAAAAACGGGTTGCATCATATGCAAGACCTTAAATATGTACAGCTGAGGCAAGCTTGGAGGGCGGAAGGGACTCTGACTGGATCGCTCCCAGAGTGTGCACCACTGGAGGGCCGTCTCCTGCTGGAATGGATACTGAGTAGAGCGGTTTCATTGACATATAGAACCCTGATAAATAACATGTCAGATGGGCTGGAACACCTTGGAAGCGATGGGAACAAGTGGTAGGGGAAATGGACACGGTGGATTGGGACACGGTCCTGATGCACCCGAGATAGGTAGCGATTAAGTCCCGTTTGCGCCTTATTCAATCTAATGTCCTCCATAGGACTTACTTTGATAGAGTGCACCTACATAAGATGGGGAGGGCTGCTGAACTGCACTGCCTGAGATGTGGTCGCGACAGGGGGTACTTCTATCACACCATTTGGTCCTTCCCGGAAATTCAGACTTACTGGGGAGAGGTCTTAAGAGAGCTGGGAGAGGTGTTGGAGATTACTTTGCCATTAGACCCCAAACTGGTACTGCTGGGGATGACCAATGACGTAGACCTGAGTCGCCCACTGTTGATCTTCCTGGTGTTGACCTTAGTGGTAGCCAAGCGAGACGTGGCAAGGAGATGGGGGTACCCACCCCGCCGCAGCTGGAAGAATGGCGGAGGGGTCTGGATATATACATGCCAGCTGAAAGGGTCACGTATAAGGTCAAGGATGTCCGCAAAAAGTTTGGGAAAGTCTGGGGTAAATGGCGCCGGTATCATGGCCTGGACGGGTGACTCTGATCTGGTGGGAGTGAGCCAGCAATTACTCTTGGACGGGGGGACGGGAGCTAGAGTCTTTAATGATGAATCCAAATGGGAGTGGGAGGGAGTTCTGATCATATTGAGGAAACTGAAGGATTGTGAATTGTCTATGCCAATGGAAGAGGGAGTGCGGGGGGCTGATGGGGGCATTATGATTCTTAATGACATGCTTGTTATGTGTTTGCAGAATAAAATACTAATAAAAATAGTTTTAAAAAAATCATGAATCATGATCTAAACCAATCCTTCACTATTTCTGAGAAAAGGCCTCTGTTAAGTTTTGTTTCTCCAAGGTTGGGTTTACTTCACTAATGAATAGACTGTTCTTATTAGTGCATGCCTTTCTTACTAGATAGAGGCCCTATCCCACGTGTCTGGTGACAGGCCCAGCTGGAACAACCTTGGACTTTGCAACTTTGTGTAAGATATGAGTGCTGAGATAATATTTTTGTATTTCATTGCTTAGCGGCACCTACCTGGTAATTTCCAATATGGGCGTGTTTTAGCCCAGTTGTGAAACACACATAAGGTACCTTTATGCTTGTTGATTTCAGTCCCTCTGTAGCACTCCTAGCGACTGGGAAGACTGGGCTCAGCTCTGAGTGTATCTTGAATAAACCGTTATTGGTTCGTATTCTCTACCGTCTGACCATCTCTTCATTTTGTATGGAAGGCTGAGAGGTGGTCATTAGTGACCCGGGTGACCCTAAGCGGGTAACTTTCTTCAGTTGGCGCTTGAAAAATTACTCCTTCGGGTGATTGATCCATCCCCTTCCGTGGATTGGGAGGGAAGGTTGAGGCCATCGTCTGGTCAGACTGACAGTTCAGGGATTCCTGCACGAGGAGTATTGATTGCTCGCAGCTGCCCCTTCCGTTATGCCGGATGGTGCCTCGCCCAGTTGTCATCCCGACTGGAGACCTGAACGGCGAAACCCTTGGATCTGACTGTTTGATCTGAAGGGTTGGCACTTGAGAATTATTTCGTTTGTGCTACTCATATCAGGTGTGTTTGTTTTGGTTCTTTGTGGATATGGCACCATTGTGGTTTGAGTTTGGTACAGTCTGAGGACTGTTTTTGATAAATGCATTTGCAACTGCTTTGCCAGGTAAAAATAACTAATTTGTTTTCTTTGTTTCAAAATCTGTTTATTTGGTTTTAATAATTCCTTAGACATGCATCACATAAACAACATACAATCATGGCCAGTAGAGGGGAAAGGCAGAGAGTTATAGAAAGCACCTGAAAGTAACATCTTCGTCACAAGTTCTGTGGCTTGAAATCCCAATCCTATAGACAATCTCAGTCTGTTGTTGTGTGCAGGTCATCAAATAGATTACGAATCGCCCACTATATCGGGGGCGGTACAGAAGAACTTTACAATTTATAACAGATCAATAAATACAACAAAAACAGTGGTGTCATGGTGCCAAAGTATGATAGGTGTAGTGGGGGGGTGAGCCGTCTGGGTTCCTCGTGTTGGCTCCAGCACTGTGCACGCATGTGGCTAAAACTGTGGGGCACGAGAGAAGAAACATGTTGAGGGCCCTAAGCCGCAGTGAGCAGGCTGTTAGTGGAAGGCCTTCAGAGAGGTAGCTCACTAGTGTGGACCATGTATATTAAAATTCCTTCCTGGTGTAATCAAATGTGTCCGCCATGCGCTCGAGAGCCAGTGTCCTCCACAGTCTTGCATGTCATTGAGTCATCGAGGGCGCCTCTGGTCGCTTCCAAGCAGGTGCAAGTGCCATTTTAGTGGTCCCCAGGCGGTATTAGGGAAACATCTGTGCAGTTTCTGAGGGTATAGATACCAGTCGTACACAACCTTATAGTGTGCTTCCCCTAAATACAGTGAACGGTTGAATTTCGTGATATCATTGTGGAGACGTTCCCATTGCTTGTCCCTGAGTGGGGTGCCTACCAGAGTGTCCCAAAAGCTTCTGTATCTTGGGGTGGTGCGAGGACTTAGGGCTTGTATAAGTGTGTAGAGGAAGGAGATACACCCCTTGGACGTAGACCCGGATCTAGCACGTTTTTCAATGGGGAGCAAGCCCCTAGTGGCAGCCTAGTGCATCGAGGCCTGCGTTACCCAGTGCTTGAGCTGCAAGTAGTGGAAATGTTCCTTAGTGTCCAAAGCGAACTGCTTCTTACGTTCTTGGAATAAGAGGAGCTTACTCTTGTGAAAGAGATGGGAAATCGTTTGACACCCTCCTTCGTTCCGTGTGTCGAAGGGACCTTTATGAAGTGCCGGGGGAAGGCTGCATTATTATGTATTGGAGTGTATGGTGATGGGAAGGTGGTCAGTTGCAGTCTTTTTGTAAGAGTGTTCCAGACCCTAAGAGTAGTGGAGGTGGGCGTGCTGATATATGCATTGGCCGCTCTGTCAGATTTGGATTTCCAAAGTAGATCCCAAATGGTGCGGCCAGTTATTTGGCGATCTATGTGGAGGCAATGCTTCTCCGGTTCACGAAGAGACCATTCAGTGATCACCCGCAGCTTGGCCGCCCTGTAGTACCCCTGAAAGTCAGGCAAAGCCAGACCTCCCTCCTGGCGGGGACGCGTTATCAGGCGATAGGACAAACGGGCCCTCTTACCTTGCCAGATGAACTTAGTTACCAGCTGTTTAAGGACTCTGAAGAGTCACTGTCCACTGGGAAGGGGAGTCCCTGGAAAAGGTAGAGCAGGCGTGGGATTGCTTTCATCTTAATAGCGTTAATTCTGCCCAGCCAGGAGATATATGCTGTGCTCCATCTGATCATGTCTTTCCTCAACTGTTGCACTAGCGGAGGGTAATTGGCTTTGTAAAGGTCCGATATGCGCGGAGTGAGTTTGACGCCCAAGTAGGTGATCTCCTTAGTCATACAAGAGAACGGTGAGGTGCTTCTCAGTTGCCGCCAGGCTTCGGTGGGAAGGGTCAAGTTCAGTAAGAAAGATTTGCTCAGATTGATTTTAAAATTGGAGGACCGCTCAAACTGCGCCAATTCCTCTTGAATGGCTAGGAGGGTAGACGTCAGGTTTGTAATCGCGAGGAGCACATCATTTACAAATAATGAAATTTTATGATCGTCTGATCCGAATCGAACTCCATGATGGCAGGATTTTGTCTGATTTTATGCGCTAGTGGCTCAATGCGCAGAGCAAAAAGAAGGGGGGACAGCGGGCACCCCTGTCTTGTCCCGCGAGCCAGAGGGAAAGAAGGGGAAGCAACCCCATTGACCAGTACCCGTGAGGTCGGGGCATGATAATTGGCACGTATCATCCCGATGAAGGTCTTGTGAAAGCCAAATCTTCAGTAGGACCACTCGACCCGGTCAAAGGCCTACTCCGCGTCTAGTGAGAGAAGAGCGCTGGAATATGTTTCCTCTGAGCCTTTTCTATAATATGGATGATGCATCTCAAATTGTCATGGGTCTGTCGACCTTTAATGAAGCCGGATTGGTCTGGATCAATGAGGTTGAGGAGCACTGACTCGAGGTGGGAGGCCAGGATTTTTGTATAGAGCTTTGCATCAAGATTCAGGAAGGCGATTGGGCGATACGAAGAACATGCTGTGAGTTCTTTGCCCGGCCTGGGGATCACTGCTACTATCGCCTCACTCATAGAGGGGGTGACCTGCTGTGTAGAGGCTGTGAGAAGTTGGCCCGATATGCAGTGCTCACTATTCTAGTGATCACTATGCATCAGTCCAAACAACCCTTATGGTGATTGGTTGTAAGTCAACCTTAGACCAGCTATCCTAGTAGCGTGGATACGAGCAGTCTTCGGGCTAAACTCTAGAGGGCGTGTTAAGCCAGCTGTTATACCATCACATACCCCTTGAATACCAAGTGAAAGGACACCACACAAGTGTTATGAAAATAAACAGTATATTTATTTAAAGTCACAACAGCCCTGTACTCTTTATGAGGCCAGGGTACTAAGCACACAACAAAACTCTTAGGAAAATACTTCAAGTGCACAATCTACACAAATGCCCGGGGGCACGGAAAGGTAGTGGTCTCGGGCGGACCCGATAAGGTAAGTCGGAAGCGACAGTGACTCTGGACCCTTAGATAAGGAGGCTATGCAGGCACCGAAATGCCGAAGTTACCTAGCCCAGGGGCTGCGGCTGCATAAGTCTTGTACAGACGTCGGGAGTCCTTGCTGACGAACCAGGAGCCGGAAGGAAGGAGTTGCTGGCCGGCGACCAGTGGAGATAGTTCGTAGAGATCCAAGCCTGGATCAGAGATGGATGACACCTGAAAGCAGAGGGGACCAAGTTCGTAACTACTAGCCAGTAGTCAGCGGGTACCGGGAGGGCACCGGATGATCGTCACCTCGACCAGGTGAGTGGGCGACGCTAGGCTCTGCAGTCTCACGGACCAGGAGGCGTTGTCGGCGACCAGGATGGATGTGCGAGCTGTCCCACGAAGTTTGATGCTGTCGGCGTCGCTGGGCCCAGGATTGGGGCAACAAGCCTTGGCAGATTCAGGGCCACGTGGTGGGCCTAAAATGGCGTCTTGAGTGGACCAGGAGGGTCCGGGGTGCTCCTCTCTCAGAAGGGAGCAAAGGCCAGTCTGGAGCAACCAGACTAGCAGCGTTGTTGTCGGGCGTCGTCGAGAAGGCCACAAGCCAGCGGGCTAGTAGCCAGACAACGTGATGAGCAGTAACAAGCAGAAGGGCCCCACGCAGATCGTGGAGATGCTGGGAGGCTGCACTTCGGTGCTGGAGCTACTCAGGGTCGGGGCTTCTCGGACCCCGGAGCACTCACCAGAGGATCCCTCGGTGTCGTGCTGGTTTTAGAAATCGTGCAGGTTCTGATGATGGCCGGTCCCTCGAGGTCTCGTCGCACCCATGGATCTCAGCTGAGCTGACGATGTGGGTAGAGGTCAGAGGTGCCAGGGAAGCCGGTTCTCGTCGAGCTGGGCCGTCGGTTTCTTGAGGAAGGACGCGCAGCAAACCGCAGAGTTCTTAGATGGTGCCTGCAGATGCAGGGTGACTACTCCTTAGTCACAAGGGAGAAATCTTGAGAAGAAGTCTTGATTTCCTTTCGTAGAAAGTAGTTTCAGGATTCAAAGATGATCTAATTTGGAAGGGTCCCGCTCCTGTCTTTATCCTAAAGAAAGGGGTGGGTACGCGACTAGGTCCTGCCCTAGGGGTGGGACCAGGAAGGGGGGTGGTTACACCCCTCTCCCATGCCGTACTTTCCCCAGGTCAGGGGCTGGTGTGCCCCTGGAACTGGTTCTAGCCGGCAGATGCGTAGTGAGCACCGGGGTGCCACTCCGCAGTCACCTTCCTGTAAAGCCCTGCCTACCCAGGATACACAAAACCCTGTCTGGGATGGTGCGAGCACCGCCCCGGACAGGAAACCCTTTGTCCAAGCTCTCCTCGCTGGAAGGACTCCCAGCAGCAGGAGGTCAGACTCGTGTCTGTGGTGGCAGCATCCATTTTGTGGAGCTGAGGCTTCAGTTAACTTTAACCGGGGTTCACAGTTACGTACATGTCGTGTCCCTCTAGAAGGGTGGAATGCTAACCCCGTCGCCAGCATTGATGAGGGGTCAGTTTCCCGATTCGTATGACACCTTACTCGACATGTCTTGATAACGCGATACCGAAGTTACCAATATGAAATGAAATGAAATGAAATGAAATTTGGGTTTTCTATAGCGCATGGCTGCCCGTGAGCGTCCCAGCGCTGAAGATTGCAGAAACTCTGGGGGTGGAGGCCGGTGGTAGGGAGGATAGTTATAGCGGAAAGAGATGCGTTTTAAGAAGCTTCCTAAATTTCATGTGATTAGTTTCGGAACGAAGATGAGATGGCAAAGCATTCCAGATGGTAGCCGCTGTGACCGAGAAGCGACGTCCTCCCGTTCGGGCTTTTTTGATTCTGTGGACTGTGGCTAGATGATCTTGGGCTGAGCGTAGGGGCCTGTTGGGTCTATATGGGAAGATCATTGCTTTTAAGATTGAAGGCCCTTGGTTTTGCATAGCTTTATGAGTGGTACACAGGGCCTTAAATTTGACCCTTTCGCGGATCGGCAGCCAATGTAGTGCCTTGAGGGCAGGTTTGGCTGAGGCTCTACGTGAGGTCCCTGTGAGGATCCTAGCCGCAGCATTCTGTGTTCTTTGAAGGATGTTGATCGTAGATTCCGGGGCCGCCAGAAAGAGAGCATTACAATAGTCCAGTCTTGATAAGACTAGACCTTGCATTAGCAATTTCTGTGAGGGACCCGGAAGTAATGGGAGGATCTTTCTGGTGAAACGCAGTAACCCCACACAAATACCAGCTGTTTTTTTTGCTTGCGTTTTCAGGGATAGGTCTTGTTCAAGCCAAAAACCCAGACTTTTTAATTCAGTCTTGGGTTGTGGGAAAGGGCCTAAGCAAGCTGGCCACATGGCAGAGGGAAGGGATGATATCTTGTTTCCCAGCAGCATGAGCTCAGTTTTCGAGCCATTGAGTTTGAGCCTTGAGGTGGACATCCAAGCATGGATTCCTTCTAAACAGTCATGGAGATTTTTGAGCTTATCCTCTTCAAGTGAGAATGATACGATCATTTGGGTGTCGTCAGCATATGTGACGGCTTTTATCCCAAAAGGGGAGACCACATCTTCCAGGGGGGCCATGTATGTATTAAAAAGTGTAGGGCTCAATGAAGAGCCCTGGGGGACCCCACACTGGAGAGGGAGAATGTCGGATCGCACATTCCCTTCGCAGACCTGGAATGTTCTGTCTTGTAAAAACGATGAGAGCCAGCTAAGGGCTATGCCCCTCACTCCCAGACTGAAGAGGCGCTTAATCAGAGTTTTGTGATCCACCGTGTCGAATGCAGCGCTTAGATCCAGGAGGATCAGTAACACTGATCCTCCCGAATCCAAGATGCATCTGGCCTCTTCAACCACTTTCAGAAGGGCTGTCTCAGTTCCTTGACCAGGACGGAAGCCTGTCTGTGTGGGGCAGAGAAGATTGTTGGTTTCAAGGAAGGCAGACAATTGTTGGTTGACCACCTTCTCTGCAATCTTACTTAAGCCTGGTAGGAGGGAGATTGGGCGGAGGTTAGTAAGGTCTGCAGGGTCCATACCTGTTTTTTTCGGTAAAGCCTTAACAATGGCATGTTTCCAATTGGGGGGAACTACTCCTTGGTTAAGGGAGGCATTGATAAGGCTAGTGGCCAGATACGAGATGGTAGGTCCGACTTGTTTAAGGATGCGAATGGGAGCTGGGTCGTTAGGGGAGCCACTTTTCAGGTCGGAGAGGGCTTTCAGAAAGTCGTCATTAGACAGTTGGTTGAAGCTGTCTAGAGTTGGACTGGTGACGAGAGCTGGTGGAACGTCTTGGGGGGTGTGATCGATTAAAGGAGGAAGTGACTGTAGAATATTAGTGATTTTATTTTGGAAAAAACAAGCTACTTGGTTGCATCTGGCAACTGTGGGTTGTTGATTTGGGGGGGGATTGGGTATTTTGAGGAGCTCTTTGACTATTTTATAAGTCTCACGAGAAGAACTGGAGGCAGCTCTGATTTTTTTATCAAAGAAGGAGGCTTGTGCTGCTTTTCGCGCAGCTTTGTATGTCCTCATTGCTAATTTGTATTCTGCCTTGATGGTAGGGTCCCATTTTTTTCTCCATTTACGCTCGTGAATTTTGCATATTCGCCTTAGGTTCCTGAGTTCCTGTGTGTACCAAGGTGATTTGAAGGTGGTACTTTTTTTCTTAAGGTCTGTCTTGGGGGCAACTATATCCAGGGAGGAAGTGAGCCAATTGGTAAAGTTGTCGTTGGCTATCACAGGGTCAGGGTCTGGTAGAGGAGTGGAGCGTATTAACTCCTGAGTCCAGCTTTCAAAAGATATTCTGGACCATAGTCTGTCACGTTCTCTTGGAATTGGCATGTGGCTAGTATTTATGATGGTTTGCCACATAAAAGGGATGAGAAAGTGATCGGACCAAGGGAGAGGGAGTGAGGGGCGAGTTTCAATTGTTGTAAGGTTGGTAAAGAGAGGGTCCAGAAGGTGACCCTTGGTATGAGTTGCCTCTGAGTTAATCAGGTGAAGGTCAAGTACTTTTAGATCTGAAATAAGATCCATAGCAGTTTTATTTGAACTGTCCTCAAAGTGTAAATTTAAATCACCAAGCAGGATGAAATTAGGGGTTGAGGTACACGAGGAGGTAGTGGTTTCCAGTAGTGCATTAACAAAGTTACCTGTGCTCCCCGGGGGACGGTATATCAAAATGCCTGAAAGGGATTTGTTGGGGGTTAATTGGAGTGAAAAATGAGCACTTTCACAGTCCTCAATTCCTCCTTCTTGAAGCCTACATGTGAAGGAATTTCTGTAAATAATCGCTAGGCCGCCTCCTATGCCCTTTGTTCTGTTCTGATGGTGAATAAGGTAATCCTTGGGTAGCATGCTCACAATGTCCGCTTCTGAGTGAGGCGTCAGCCAAGTTTCCGTGAGAAATAAAATATCTAATTCTAGATCTTGAATAAGTATTTTAATCTCTAACGCATGCTTAACAGCCGATCGGCAGTTCAGTAGAGCCAGACTAAGGCTGTTGGCAGTTTGGGGAGTGAGTGTCTCAGGAAAATCGTCAATGAAGATGATTGGAGGAATAGGAATTGGGGGGGAGGCTGTCGAACAGAATTGTAAAAGGTAGTCCCGAGAGTGTCTGATTCGGTCCCTATACGAAACGGGCATAGAGGGTGGCCCTGTGCCCGGCCTGGCCCGGACGGGCCCAGACGGGCTTGCCTCTGGCGCGCCTCCGGCGCGCCATCGGCGCGCCCGCTGCGCCCGCCCGCTGCGCGGACGGGGTGATGTCTCCATTTTGTAGTGGGTTGGTCCCAAATCGGCCAGCCACTAGAGCGCTGTCCAGGCCCCACTTCAGGATGGCGGCCGTGGATTCTAGCCTCGAGGAAGTAGGTATTTAGTACTGAAAAGCTAGGGAAAGGCTTTGCGCTTTGGAATTAATCTCCAAATGAGAGCGCTTCAGTTCTATAATCAGGGGCAGCGTGCAGAGTATTTTTACAACACAAAAACAATTTACACGATAAAATCCGTGAGTCGGTTTGTTTTAAAAAGAGCGCTAAGTAGAGAAAGTGCAGTGATTTAAAAAACAATTAAATCAAGTGTCAGCAGGTTAACCTCCCGGCTTCCGCCTCAGGAGTGTGGTGCAATCTATCTGAATCGATCGCGCTGCTTAGCTCTTTTGTAGTGGGTTGGTCCCAAATCGGCCAGCCACTAGAGCGCTGTCCAGGCCCCAAGTCAAAATGGCGGCCGTGGATTCTAGCCTCGAGGAAGTAGGTATTTAGTACTGAAAAGCTACGGAAAGGCTTTGCGCTTTGGAATTAATCTCCAAATGAGAGCGCTTCAGTTATATAATCAGGGGCAGCGTGCAGAGTATTTTTACAACACAAAAACAATTTACACGATAAAATCCGTGAGTCGGTTTGTTTTAAAAAGAGCGCTAAGTAGAGAAAGTGCAGTGATTTAAAAAACAATTAAATCAAGTGTCAGCAGGTTAACCTCCCGGCTTCCGCCTCAGGAGTGTGGTGCAATCTATCTGAATCGATCGCGCTGCTTAGCTCTTTTGTAGTGGGTTGGTCCCAAATCGGCCAGCCACTAGAGCGCTGTCCAGGCCCCACTTCAAGATGGCGGCCGTGGATTCTAGCCTCGAGGAAGTAGGTATTTAGTACTGAAAAGCTAGGGAAAGGCTTTGCGCTTTGGAATTAATCTCCAAATGAGAGCGCTTCAGATCTATAATCAGGGGCAGCGTGCAGAGTATTTTTACAACACAAAAACAATTTACACGATAAAATCCGTGAGTCGGTTTGTTTTAAAAAGAGCGCTAAGTAGAGAAAGTGCAGTGATTTAAAAAACAATTAAATCAAGTGTCAGCAGGTTAACCTCCCGGCTTCCGCCTCAGGAGTGTGGTGCAATCTATCTATATAATATGGTACGCGTTATCATGAAACAGCCATTGGGTCTTGGTTCCGCAAGCTGCAACCGGGCTCGGCTCGTGCCAGGGCCCAATTCACACGATTCCACGCACTCTGCCTTCAGGATTGTCAGGGCCTGCCATAGGAGTGGCTGATAGGAATTCGGGTGTCCATTTGAGGGTTAGATATAGGTATACTATATCTAAAGCAAAGGGCGAGTACGCCACGTTGCCCCAGCTGTCGCGCAGCCAGTTGTGTCAGATTTAGGTGGCCATCCAGGGGTGGCATAATACATGCTTCAGCCCCTGGTAGGCCCTGGGTACACCGATGCCCTGAGTTACAGGGTCTGAAAAGGTGGCCCAGTTCCAATTGGGTAATGCACCTAAGGTATACATATCAATTTAGCGAGAGAACAGCTAGGCTGTGGGTCTGATTGGCAGGCCCACAGCCAGAGAAAGTCGTAAACCAGTGAAACAAAAGCAAAAAATCTGGGTGATCATAGGATTGCAGACCCTACTCTCCTACATGACCCCCCCCCAAACGTCGGAACAATAAGCTAACCTTGACCAGGTGAGTCTTCTTGTTCTAAGTGGAAATATCTGGAGAGCCCATCGGCATTGCCATGATCAGTACCAGGTCTATGTTCCACTGTAAAGTCCATCCCCTGTAGGGAAATGGACCACCTAAGCAGTTTGGGGTTTTCACCCTTCATCTGATTTAGCCACAAGAGGGGCTTATGGTCGGTCTGAATCTTGAAGTGAGTGCCAAACAAGTATGGCCTCAGCTTCTTCAGGGCCCAAACCACAGCAAAGGCCTCCCTCTCAATAGCTGACCAATTTTTCTCTCTGGGGGTCAGCCGTCTGCTTATAAAAGCAATGGGCTGGTCATTACCATCAAAATTCAGTTGAGATAGAACAGCTCCCACACCCAACTCAGAAGCATCTGTTTGGACAATGAATGGTTTGGAGTAGTCTGGACTCTTGAGGATAGGCGCCGTGCACATGGCCTGTTTTAGGTCATCGAATGCTTTTTGACAGCTCGCTGTCCACTGAACCTTTTTTGCCATTTTCTTACTTGTCAGTTCATTAAGTGGAGTCACAATCGATCCATAATTTCTGACAAACTTTCGGTAGTAACCAGTCAGGCCCAAGAAAGCTCGAACCTGAGTCTGGGTGGTTGGAGGAGCCCAGTCCCTGATTGACTGTATTTTGCTCTCCAGTGGTTGAACTTGGCCCCCACCTACAAGGTGACCCAAGTATACAACCTGTGTCTGCCCTATCTGGCACTTGGTGGCCTTGATAGTGAGACCTGCTGCTTGCAGAGCCTCTAACACTTTCCTCAGGTGGACCAAGTGATCCTCCCAGGTGGAGCTAAAGACAGCAATATCGTCAAGATACGCCGCACAGAAGTCATCCAGCCCAGTGAGAACGTGATTCACCAGCCTTTGGAAGGTGACAGGTGCATTTTTCAAACCAAAGGGCATTACCACAAATTGATAATGCCCACCAGGGGTAGAAAATGCTGTCTTGGGCTTGGCGTCCTCAGCTAACCTGATTTGCCAATACCCAGCTGTCAGGTCAAACGTACTTAAGTAGTTGGCAGAAGCCAATCTATCTATAAGCTCATCTGCCCTTGGTATTGGGTGGGCATCAGTCTTAGTGACTGCATTGAGACCCCTGTAGTCTACGCAGAACCTCATCTCTTTCTTACCACCCTGGGTGTGAGGCTCCGGCACGAGAACTACGGGACTAGCCCAAGGGCTATCCGAGGGTTCAATGACTCCCAACTCCAACATTTTCTGCACTTCAGTTTTGATGCAGTCTCTAACGTGATCGGGCTGCCTGTAGATTTTACTCTTGACGGGCAAGCTGTCACCAGTGTCAACCTCATGGGTGCACCAATTGGTCTGACTGGGTGTTAGAGAGAACATATGCCGGAAGGATTGAAGAACCTGTTTACAATCCTTCTGTTGATGTTCAGAGAGGCTGCCACAAAAGACAACACCGTCCACTGATCCATCATCAGGATTCTGAGTGAGCAGGTCTGGGAGAGGGTCACTCTCTTCCTCCTGTCCCTCATCTATGGCCTTGAGCAAGCTCATGTCCTTCCTGTCTACATATGCTTTGAGCCGGTTAACATCGAGCACCCTGTGGGGGCTCCGGGGAGTTCCAAGGTCCACCAGGTAGGTGACCTCTCCCTTTTGCTCAAGAATTGTGTGGGGCCCAGACCATTTGTCTTTGAGTGCTGCTGGGGCCACTGGCTCCAACACCCACACCTTCTGTCCAGGCTGATAAACAGTCAGGACAGCCTTTTGGTCATGCCAAGCTTTTTGGAGTTCTTGGCTGGCCTTAAGGTTTTCGGATGCCTTTTCCATGTACTCAGCCATCCGGGAGCGGAGGCCAAGCACATAGTCCACTATGCTGGTTGCAGGCTTTTTGAGAGGTCTCTCCCATCCTTCCTTCACCAAACACAGGGGTCCTCTTACAGGATGTCCGTACAAAAGTTCAAAAGGGCTGTAGCCAACCCCCTTCTGTGGGACTTCTCTATAAGCGAATAAAAGGCAGGGAATCAGGACGTCCCATCTACGCCGGAGCTTTTCAGGTAGTCCGTGAATCATCCCTTTTAGGGTCCTGTTGAACCTTTCAACAAGCCCATTGCATTGTGGATGATAGGGTGTAGTGAATTTGTAGTTGACACCACATTCCTTCCACAGAGCAGTTAAGTAGCTTGACATGAAGTTTGCACCTCTGTCAGAGACGACCTCCTTAGGGAAGCCCACTCTGGAGAACACTCCAACTAGGGCTCTTGCCACAACAGGTGCTGTAGTGGTCCTAAGGGGAATAGCTTCAGGATACCTGGTGGCATGATCCACTACCACCAGTATAAACTTGTGCCCTGATGCTGTTTGGGGTTCCATTGGACCGACAATGTCAATCCCCACTCTTTCAAAGGGTACCCCCACCACAGGCATTGGTATAAGGGGGGCCTTTGTTGTTCCACCTGAATTACCACTGGCTTGGCAAGTGACACAGGAGCGACAAAACTCCTTGGTATCCTCGTTCATGTGAGGCCAGTGAAAGTGTGAGACAAGCCTGTCCCACGTCTTCGTCTGGCCTAAGTGTCCTGCTAAGGGAATCTCGTGGGCCAAGGTAAGAAGGAAACCACGCTGAGACAAGGGGATAACCAGCCTCCTGGTCATGCCAGGCTTGGGGTCTCTTGCCTCAGTGTACAGGAGTCCATCCTCCCAGTATACCTTGTGGGTACCTGTGGCGTTCCCAGCAGCCTCAGCAGCAGCCTGCTGTCTGAGGGGTTCAAGGGCAGGGCAGTCTAATTGGTCCTTCCCCAGGTCTTCTCGTGTGGGTCCCCCTGAGCCCAGAAACTCAACTTGATCAAGTTCGAGTTCTTTAGGTTCAGTTTCCCGCAATTCCTGGAGGTCAGCCTCCTCTGAGACTTGATCCTCGACCTGGGGCAAGGGGGAAGGCGCTGCCTTAACCCTACTGCTCTTCTTCTTGGGAGGTGTCTGGTCCATTGTTCCAGGATCCAGCACCTGTTCAGTGGGGCATCGTCTGACCTGTGACCTAGTCACAGCAAGCACATGTGCTGGCAAGCCTAACATTTCCATGTGAGTCCTCTGCTCCACTTCTGACCATTGTGATGACTCCAAATCATTGCCCAACAAACAATCCACTGGGAGGTCTGAACTAACAACAACCTTTTTCTGGCCATTTACCCCTCCCCAGGAGAAAGCAACAATCGCCATACTATGACTGGTAGTGACGTTGCTGGCATTGGTCACCAGGAAATCTGTACCTGGCATGATCTGTCCAGGGTCCACAAAGTTAGGTGTCACCATGGTGACACTGGCACAAGTGTCCCTATAGGCCTGAGCCTTTCTTTCATTTATTAAAGGTGTCTGTCGGTATTTGCCCAAAGTATTGGGACTGACATCAGGGGACATATCCACATCCCCCGTACAGACAAGGACAGCCTGAGTGAGTGTGCCAACTAAGTTGTCACATCCCTCAGAACCCAAGGTTAACCCCACTAATCCCTTGGGAGGTGCACTACTACTGCTGGCTGTACTAGGGGGCACAGGTGCCTTAGGAGCTGCAGTAGCACTCACTAAACCAGTGAGTTTTACTTTTACAGTATTGGCACCACCTTTTTGATTGGCCTTCTTGATTCTTCTTTTTCTGGGAAGCCAGACCCCCCCCTCTTTGGGTTGTTGGGGACCTGTCGAAGACTTCTGGTCATTTTGTTCACCCTTGGAATCTTTACCCTTCTGGTCTGCTTTCTTCTGACCACCCTGGTTCTGGCCCTGGTTTTGCTTAACCCTTGTTCTGACCCATCTGTCTGCCTTCTTTCCCAATTCTTGGGGAGAGGTCAGATCCGAGTCGACAAGGTGCTGATGCAACAACTGGTTCTGACAAGAAGTGTGGCTCAGGGGTTAGAGGCGGCAAACCCGGAAGCTGAGATCGGCCCTGGACCAGGGTTCAATTCCCCGCCTCGACGGGGCTTGGGCTCACTAATTCCACGGACTCGATAATTCTCGCTCCGGTGCCTACTCGACTCACGGGTTCACACTCTGCGACTCTGGGCAATAGCTTGCTTAATCTCCACAACGGCCCCTCGCGGCGGGATGCCTGGCTTTCACCTTGTGGATACCCTGCCGGGGTTATCTCACAGGGGAATACCAGGACGGGTTCCCTAAGCAAGCGCTTAGATGCCTGCGATGTGGGCGGTTTGCGCTATATAAATACATGTACATTTACATTTTAAAATCTGTTCTCGCATGATCAAATTATACAATCATGTGTAATCAGTAACCTTACTGCCCAGCAACCAGCCCTCCAAAGCCTTAGTGGCACAATCGACGAAATCAGACCAGTCCTGAGACTGAGTTTTCTGGGTATCTCTGAACAGCAACCTGTACTGCTCAGTGGTTAGGCCGAACCCATCAATCAGTGTGTTCTTCAGGACCTGGTAATTGTTAGCATCCTCCACTCTAGTAGTGAGGAGCTTATCTCTACCTTTACCTTCAAAGGAGAGCCACAAGATAGCTGCCCACTGACTCTGGGGGACACACTTTACAGTGCAGGCCCTCTCCAAAGCAGTAATCCATTTGTGGATATCATCCCCTTGCTTAAAGGGGGGCACTATCTTACTCAGGTGCCTAGTGTCTAAACTCCTGTTTTCCCTTGGGGGAATGCTGCCACCAGTGGGGTTTGTCCCACTCAATTCTTGCTCTCTAGCAAAGGCGAGTCTTTCTTTGGCCAGGGCAAGTTCTTCCCTTTCAATCCTCAGATTGACTTCCCTCACTCTAGCTTCGTATACTCTCCTCTGAGGGGATGTCATCCCTCTTTGAGAAGAGCCTCGAGAGCCATTGGTTCGAACGGATCTATTAGAGCCTCTCGACAGAGACCTATCTCGTCCATTCCCAATGTTAAGCTGGCCTGAGAGGGGCCCCAGGGGTCTCCTAGTACCATTCTTGTGCCGGCTTAAGTTGTCCCTAGTTAGCTGGCTAACTACTACTAGACCTTTGTCTGCCTCGTCCTCAGATGGCTCTAGATCCTCATCCTCCTCTTCACCTTCTGCGGAGAGATGGATAAGGTCAGGGTCACCTAAGGTTCCCTCGAGGGGGGGCATATACCCTTCTGGATGAGAAGGGTCTGTGTTACCAGCCCTCCTAGCATCATAAGTCTCCAAAAGACCAATCAGAAACGGAATGGTAGGGTTTGCACCCTGTTTCAGCTTCCGAGATGTACAGATATGTCGCATCTCTTGGAAGCTAAGTGCAGCATATCTGGACATGACCTGTGGAGGGTCGAATGACACAAGGGGAGACTCAGAGTTTCCTCCTTTGTCTGACATGCTGCTTCTAGTGTGGTGTAAGTGATGCACCTACCTACACTATATGTTTACCTACTGATCCCTTGCTAAGAGTTGTAGCCAAGGTGTGCTAAGCCTTGAGGAGCTACAACAGCTGGTTCAGTAGAACTCAGAGTATTCTAAGCTAAGTTATATGTAACTGGAGTACTTATGCGATCTTTCACAAGATATTCTTAGGATACGCGTGGTAAAACAACAGCAAGCTCAAATCCCAACCGCTGCTCACCAATGTGAGAAGTTGGCCCGATATGCAGTGCTCACTATTCTAGTGATCACTATGCATCAGTCCAAACAACCCTTATGGTGATTGGTTGTAAGTCAACCTTAGACCAGCTATCCTAGTAGAGTGGATACGAGCAGTCTTAGGGCTAAACTCTAGAGGGCGTGTTAAGCCAGCTGTTATACCATCACATACCCCTTGAATACCAAGTGAAAGGACACCACACAAGTGTTATGAAAATAAACAGTATATTTATTTAAAGTCACAACAGCCCTGTACTCTTTATGAGGCCAGGGTACTAAGCACACAACAAAACTCTTAGGAAAATACTTCAAGTGCACAATCTACACAAATGCCCGGGGGCACGGAAAGGTAGTGGTCTCGGGCGGACCCGATAAGGTAAGTCGGAAGCGACAGTGACTCTGGACCCTTAGATAAGGAGGCTATGCGGGCACCGAAATGCCAAAGTTACCTAGCCCAGGGGCTGCGGCTGCATAAGTCTTGTACAGACGTCAGGAGTCCTTGCTGACGAACCAGGAGCCGGAAGGAAGGAGTTGCTGGCCGGCGACCAGTGGAGATAGTTCGTAGAGATCCAAGCCTGGATCAGAGATGGATGACACCTGAAAGCAGAGGGGACCAAGTTCGTAACTACTAGCCAGTAGTCAGTGGGTACCGGGAGGGCACCGGATGATCGTCACCTCGACCAGGTGAGTGGGCGACGCTAGGCTCTGCAGTCTCACGGACCAGGAGGCGTTGTCGGCGACCAGGATGGAGGTGCGAGCTGTCCCACGAAGGTTGATGCTGTCGGCGTCGCTGGGCCCAGGATTGGGGCAACAAGCCTTGGCAGATTCAGGGCCACGTGGTGGACCTAAAATGGCGTCTTGAGTGGACCAGGAGGGTCCGGGGTGCTCCTCTCTCAGAAGGGAGCAAAGGCCAGTCTGGAGCAACCAGACTAGCAGCGTTGTTGTCGGGCGTCGTCGAGAAGGCCACAAGCCAGCGGGCTAGTAGCCAGACAACGTGATGAGCAGTAACAAGCAGAAGGGCCCCACTCAGATCGTGGAGATGCTGGGAGGCTGCACTTCGGTGCTGGAGCTACTCAGGGTCGGGGCTTCTCGGACCCCAGAGCACTCACCAGAGGAACCCTCGGTGGTCGTGCTGGTTTTACAAATCGTGCAGGTTCTGATGATGGCCGGTCCCTCGAGGTCTCGTCTCACCCACGGATCTCAGCTGAGCTGACGATGTGGGTAGAGGTCAGAGGTGCCAGGGAAGCCAGTTCTCGTCGAGCTGGGCCGTCGGTTTCTTGAGGAAGGACGCGCAGCAAACCGCAGAGTTCTTAGATGGTGCCTGCGGATGCAGGGTGACTACTCCTTAGTCACAAGGGAGAAATCTTGAGAAGAAGTCTTGATTTCTTTTCCTAGAAAGTAGTTTCAGGATTCAAAGATGATCTAATTTGGAAGGGTCCCCGCTCCTGCCTTTATCCTAAAGAAAGGGGTGGGTACGCGACTAGGTCCTGCCCTAGGGGTGGGACCAGGAAGGGGGGTGGTTACACCCCTCTCCCATGCCGGACTTTCCCCAGGTCAGGGGCTGGTGTGCCCCTGGAACTGGTTCTAGCCGGCAGATGCGTAGTGAGCACCGGGGTGCCACTCCGCAGTCACCTTCCTGTAAAGCCCTGCCTACCCAGGATACACAAAACCCTGTCTGGGATGGTGCGAGCACCGCCCCGGACAGGAAACCCTTTGTCCAAGCTCTCCTTGCTGGAAGGACTCCCAGCAGCAGGAGGTCAGACTCGTGTCTGTGGTGGCAGCATCCATTTTGTGGAGCTGAGGCTTCAGTTAACTTTAACCGGGGTTCACAGTTACGTACATGTCGTGTCCCTCTAGAAGGGTGGAATGCTCACCCCGTCGCCAGCATTGGTGAAGGGTCAGTATCCCGATTCGTATGACACCTTACTCGACATGTCTTGATAACGCGATACCGAAGTTACCAATATGGTACGCGTTATCATGGAACAGCCATTGGGTCTTGGTTCCGCAAGCTGCAACCGGGCTCGGCTCGTGCCAGGGCCCAATTCACACGATTCCACGCACTCTGCCTTCAGGATTGTCAAGGCTTGCCATAGGAGTGGCTGATAGGAATTCGGGTGTCCATTTGAGGGTTAGATATAGGTATACTATATCTAAAGCAAAGGGCGAGTACGCCACGTTTCCCCAGCTGTCGCGCAGCCAGTTGTGTTAGATTTAGGTGGCCATCCAGGGGTGGCATAATACATGCTTCAGCCCCTGGTAGGCCCTGGGTACACCGATGCCCTGAGTTACAGGGTCTGACAAGGTGGCCCAGTTCCAATTGGGTAATGCACCTAAGGTACACATATCAATTTAGCGAGGGAACAGCTAGGCTGTGGGTCTGATTGGCAGGCCCACAGCCAGAGAAAGTCGTAAACCAGTGAAACAAAAGCAAAAAATCTGGGTGATCATAGGATTGCAGACCCTACTCTCCTACAGAGGCAATAACATTAAATAAGGTGGTTAAAAAGGGTGCTATCTCAGGGGCAAAGGTACGGTAGAATTGAGCTGTAAATCCATCGAGTCCCAGCACTTTCCGTAGCTTAAGTGCATCAATTGCTTTTTGCTCCTCCTCTTGAGTGATAGATTGAGCCATGTCTTCATTTACAGTCTTGGAAACCTGGGGGAGGTCTGTGGAGTCTAGATAAGTCAGTTGGTCGTGGGGCTGGGTGTAGTTCGAGGTGTAGAGCTTGTGGTAAAAAGATTCAAAGGCGTGCGCCTTCCCTTTTCAGTGCTGTGAGAGACGCCAGCATTATCCACTATATGTCTGATATACTCCAGTCCCTGTTTGACCCGTAATTGGCATGCAAGTAGAGATCCCACTTTATTTCCCTCCGTGTAGCTTCCATCTTGTAGCCATAAAATAGTCTTTTCTGCCCTATTGGTATATATGGCCTGCAGTTTCCCCTTAAGGGCTGTTACTTTTCTCAGTGTTGGGGCCGAAGGGGAGGTTTTATGTGTTGTTTCTGCGGACTGCAGTTCCGTTTCTAAAAGAATGAGTTCCTCCCTCTGTTTTGTCTTCAAGGTGGTAGCCAGTTCAATGCACTGCCCTTGGATGACGGCCTTGAAGGCGTCCCAGGGAGTGGCAAGGGACGTGTGCTCGGGCTCATTTTGTCCAAAAACTGTTTAATAGTGTGACTAAGCTCATCTCGAAGTAATCAGTCTCTACACAGGAAGTTGGGGAAGTACCAGCGCGCCTGCTTGGGGCGCGGATTCGGCCAGTTAAGGGTCAGTTCTAATGGGGGTGATCCGACAGACAGATCGGATGCAGGCGTGTTTGCGAAACCGAGGATAGCAGCGATTGGCTGAGGAATACATAATCTATATGGGAATACGTTCTGTGTGAGTGAGAGAAAAAGGTATAGTTGCGCACAGTGGGGTTGCCGTCTCTACAGACATCTACCAACCCCATTTGTTGGAGTTGCGCTTTAAGTGCCTTAACAAAGGTCCCCACTACCAGACCTACGAAAGTTGGAAGTGTTTAGTTCTGGGTCCCATACAAGGTTAAAATCCCCAAAGATGAGGATGTTTCCCACCGCAAAATTCTCCAGGACTGTGAGAAAGGAAAGTAGAAAATCGTGTTGCCCCTGGTTGGGTGCCTGTAGAACTGCAAACGTGCAGAGCCTGCCCCTCAGTTCTTCCTTGGCCATTATGTAACACCCATGTCTGTCTGCTTTAGTGTCTTGCATCTGGAATGGGACCCCGTGTGGAAGAGCAGTGCCACCCCGTTGTGTTTGTTAGCGTGGGACGATTGGTATATTTGTGGGTATGCCTTGTGTTTGAAGCGGTGCCCTTCAGATTTTTTGAGGTGCGTCTCCTGCAGGGCTGCTACTTGAACATTATGATCTGTTAAATATTTCCACATGTGTTGACTCTTATGAGGGGAATTAAGTCCCCGAACATTCCAGGTTATGGACCCAACAGCCATAGAGATTTAATAACAGTACTGCATTCCTTTTCTTGCCCTCGTATTGGTCCTGCCCCCATTTGTCTTTTCCCCATCCCACCTCTCCTTGACAAAAATAAACAATAAAAAAGGTACCATGACACCGAACAAACTTAACCAAACTACATAAACCAAAAAAACGAGTGTAGAGGGTTTCCATCACAGAGGGAAACCTCTGTGTTAGAGCACACTCGAAGAGTGTAGCCATTTCCGGTCCCATGGCCCCTCTGACAATAAAGGTTGTAAGGCAACTATGCAAAAAACAGTATGGAGCCTGTGTGCATTGAGTTATTGTTCAGTATCCCATTTCACAATGGTAGCTTGCATATATGCCGGCGAAACTTTATCTGTCCGGGTGCTAGGCATTCGTCCTAGTCCCCCCTTCCCCTCCTCCCCTCCTTACCACATCTCCAGCGGCTCTCAATTGACCCACCAGGCCTCCCCCCCTGCACACCAATGGAACACCGAGCCATACCGTCCTAAGCCAAGCACCCTAGATGGGAAGCAACAAGGGAAAGACTCAGTCTGCAGGACCTCCCGCAGCTGTGCAGTGCAAGTCCTCCGCTCCATACATCTCTCCATCCAATCAACCTGTTCGTTATGGCGGGGAAGTTCCTCTTTGGGATCTTGTTGGTTCCGGGTGTCATTCTGGAGTTTTTGCGCTTCGTCTGCCCATACGACGCCACTGGTCCCCTCCTGGGCGATCAGGTCCTCGCTTGCCCCCGGGGTCTTCCAGAGGAGACGGAGTTATCTTTAGGCCTAGTAGGTCCGCCACCTCCGATAGCTCCTCGCAGTGGCAATTTTTGTCGTTCCAGCGAAGCATAATCCCAATGGGGTAAGTCCAGCGGTATCTGATGCTCTTTTCTCTCAAGAAGTCGGGCGGAATTGTTGGTGTCTCATAAGCGTGGCCTGGGCCACATCTTGGTAGAGCGTGCAGTTGAAATTTTGAAAAGAGATCTTGTCCGAGAGCCTCACTTTTTGCAGAACCTTCTCCTTCACCTTAAAAGAGCAGAACTTTGCCAGGATGTCACATGGTTTTCTGGCCTCTCCTGGGAGTTGCGGCTCCACTCTTTGGACTCTCTCCAGGCTGACCTCCGGTCCACCTTCCCCCAGGACGGAGGAGAAGAGTCCGACCATGAACGCCTCTAGGTCCGGGCCCTCGCAGTTCTCTTCCAGACCTCGGACGCGGATGTTTTCGCGTCTGGAGCGATTCTCCAGATCTTCACACTTAAGTGTGGCTGCCCGGAGTTGATTGTGCAGGTCAGCTTCACCTTCCTCCAAGGGCTTGAGGCGGTCCTCTTGGTATTTTGCTTCAAGGTCAAAAGTCCATGTGCCCACCAAGTCCACGTCTGTTTGCATGGCTACCATTTTCTCTCTCATCTCTGCGTGGAATGATTCGAATGAGGCTTCCATATCGGCTTTAATGTCTGCACGGAGGTCTTGCCGGAATTCTCGGAGGGAAACCATGAGGTCGTCTCTCGTAAGCGCCATTATCGGTGGTCGTGGCGTTGCCCCGTCTTCAGACGTCCTAGTGCCTGTAGCCAAGAAGAACTGTGAGACCTTGTTGTTTGTGGCTCTTTTGGGTGGCATAAGGGGAGCTCCGTCCGGTCAGCCTCTGGCTGCCTCCTGTATCCAGTGGGACAAAGGTGCTCTCTTTGAAGGGGCGCGTGGGTCCCCTAGCGGTACTAATTTGAAGATATCAACCCAGGCTATCTTGCAAACGAAACACTAGCTATGTCAAAACATTATAATATACCAAAAACAGTCATAGACTATAACACAACAATGAACTTGATATCAAAAATAATTTGTTTTAATTAAAAAAGATTAGTTTCACAATCGAGTTTTGTATACATGTTGAATTGATGCAATAAAACAGATATTCTTTATCAGGACAAATTTATTTGCAGCCAAATAAATTTGTCCTGATGAAGACACCACGACGTGTCGAAACGCGTTGACTGACAGACTACAGCCTCAACAATATTAGATAGGATAAACATCATTGTTTTCCCAGTGGTTTTAACTCATATGTTTTATTTATAAAGAATATCTGTTTTATTGCATCAATTCAACATGTATACAAAACTCGATTGTGAAACTAATCTTTTTTAATTAAAACAAATTATTTTTGATATCAAGTTCATTGTTGTCTTATAGTCTATGACTGTTTTTGGTATATTATAATGTTTTGACATAGCTAGTGTTTCGTTTGCAAGATAGCCTGGGTTGATATCTTCAAATTGTATGTTTTTCCCTGACCCAGGATCTTTATCCTCACCAGGGGGCCCTTGTTATTTCACAAAAATCCCCTAGCGGTACTGCAATGGTATGGGGTCCTCGCTATCCAAACCCAAATGCTAGGAGGTTCCCCCGAATGCAGGCCGTTGCTTCCTTCTTCCTAAGACGTATAGCGCATGAAGCTTAATGGGGTGACCCTGGATTTCTCATCTTGCAGCTATCACCCTTTGCAGGGCTCCTCTTGTAGGTGTTGTGCAGTTTTCACTTTCCCTGTGGGATGTCCCGTGCAGTGGCCATCTTAGGATCAGGCAATAGACTGCCCTGTGAGGCACATAGTCTTTGTTGTGTGTCCCAGCAGCCCCCTTCACTTCTATGGCACTAGTCAATCACCCGGCATGGGGACTCAGCTGTTCTTAGCCCCCCCCACACCAAGTGCGCCCATTAGTGCTCAGCACGTGGCTGCCGGCAAGTCTGAATGCCATATAATGTGGTAATGAAACCTCCGCTCGGGGCTGCATAGACGTGCTGTAAGCAAATGCGCATTGGTAGGGGGACAGTACGGCGTTTTTTTCTCCTCCTCGTGATCACTGGCTTGTGTCAGGCGGGGGTCTCCGCCATTGCCGAACAACGCCGCTCCGTGTTTGAGGGCATCACCCGACTTCGTGGGGATTCCGATTGCAGGTAGGGTTATCCCCGTGATTTGCCGGCTATCCAAGGGGAAATACCGGGTGCAAGGCGGTGTGTGCTACTGCAGGTGTGTACCTTAACTATTCTGGCAAAGTGACTGTCGGGGAATACTCCACTGTATTAGCCGCCATTTTCGCTCCGGTTCCTCACAGATCCTCAGTTGCAAGACATCGTCTCGTCGGAGGGATTCAGGAGGCTCTGGGCAGGCCCTCGGACATTCAGCAGGGTTACCCCCATTCAGGAGCAGTTGGGGCTATTTTAGAGTCGCCGTAGGCTGTTAAAGACTCGGGCCTGGGACGGAGCCGATCAAGATCACGTCTGACCGGCCATGTTGGCTAGCCACGGCCCTCCAATTTGTTTTCTTTGAAAATGCCTGGGTTTAGCATGATCTTGTATTTGTGTTGTTGTTGTTGCTCTGTAGATGTTCGATTGAAAGAAGCTGAGTTGGCGCCTCCAGAAGGCACTCCTAATTTTGTAATGTATGCGAAGCACGTTCTTGGCCCTATTATGTTTAGTTCATTATGGCACAAACATATGAGGGACAATGCCGAGTTACAATGGCCGTTGACAGGCACCTTTAATGAACAAAAGATTTGGGGTTTTACATAAACAGTTGTTTAACAGACGAAGTCTATGTTTGATTGCCGCAGAACTTGGTAGAAGGAGGCTAGACAGAGACGGTTAAAAATGGAGAGAAATTCACAGAAAGAGAGAATGCAAACACTGACCCTACTGTCGAAGGAGGGTAGGAAGGTGACCCCTGAGCGTATTTGTACCATTGTTATAATGCCTATTCCACAAACTCAAAAAGATGTGAGCGCTTTTATAGGTAACACTTCCTACTGTCGCCTGTGGATACCTAACCACTCCCTACTAATCAAAGCTTTGCTTACATTAAGAATGAAAGAAATGCATAAGCCTTTGCCTTGGACGCCTGACTGTCAGCAGTCTTTTGAGCAATTGAAAACTGTGCTTTGTTCGGCTCCCGTGCTTGGTACACTTAACTATGGCAAACCGCTTGTGACTTACGACCATGAGATGGCTGTTTGCGCGCTTTCTGTCCTAACACAAACGTTTGGGGATAAGCAACGGCTGTGTGCTTATTTCTATGCTGTGCATGATCCAGTCGCGAGAGCCCTCTTGAGTTGTCTAAGAGCAGTCACAGCTGTGGTCAATTCAATCAGTCAATCGGCTGGACTTGTGCTTGATACTGACCTCACAATTATGGTACCCCAAGCTGTGGGCACGCTCTTGAATAAGACAAAGACACAGCACCTCATCAGTGCACGTCTTACTAGCTACGCGCTGACATTGTTTGCTAAACACATTACAATTAAAGATGTGCCACTTTGAATCCAGCCATGTTACTACCCCTTCCTTCTGAGAATGATGAAGTTGATAAACATGATTGGATCTTCCGGATGGATGAAGAGATGAAAGAACAGGTAGACTGACTGACGTTCTCTTTGCTGACCCACAAGGGGAACTATATGTTGATGGCTCTTGTTTTAAATTACCAGATGGCACTACCACTGCAGCTTATGCTATTACCACACTGCGTACAGTAGTAGAGACATCACGGGTCCCTTATCAGTCGGCTCAAGCTGCTGAGCCTGCTGCCCTTAATCGAGCCTGTGAATTGAGCGATGGACTGGTTGTGAACATCTATAATGACAGCCAGTATGTCTTTGAGGTTGCTCATACTTTTGGGTGACTCTGGGATGAGAGAGGTTTCCTTACTTTTCATGGCACAAAATTCCAACATGGAGACCTCATATTGAGGCTTTTGTCTGCTTTGACGCTACCCAAGAAATTGGCAACAGTAAAGTGTTAGTGCTCACAGGAAGGTCACTGATGATGTAGGTAGGGGAAATGCTTTTGCTGATCAGACAGCTAAGGAGACGGCTCGGACAAGGATGAAAATAATGTTTGTAGCAGGTCCAGCTAGGTGGGTTCCTGCGTATAAAAGTGAAACAAAGTGAAGACACAGTAGAAGAATTAGCGGCGTGTCAGGAAAGTATAGCACAGTTGAATGGGGAAGGATGTTTGATTGATAAATCCGGAAAACAGAGATGGATGTTGCCAGACGCATATGTTCTTCCTGTGGTTACTATGGCCCAGCTCATATCAGTGCCAAAGGCATTTGCAAGTTGTTAGACCCTGTATGGCAGAATGATAACATCTCCAAGACAGCTGCACACTTAGTGAAGCACTGTATGTTATGCATCATGCATAATCCTGGCTAAGGGTACCCAAACACCGCCTGGCAATTTCGCGCCACCCACTTTTCCTTTTGAAGTCCTTCAAACGGACTACATCGAATTTGAGGGATTTAATAATTTGAAGTATGTTTTGGTGGTTAAATTTGCATTCTGTAAATGGGTTGTGGCCTATCCCACTAAAGATAATAGAGCCATTACGACTGCAAAGGTACTCCTGAGTTCCTTCCTCATTTCGGCGTACCCCGAATTATCTGGAGTGACAACGGAAGTCATTTTAATACAAAAGTGATTCAATTGATTTGTGAGGGTCTTCATGTGAAACAGAAATTCGATGCTGCTAATCATCCACAGTCAGCGGGTTTGGTTGAGAAGTACAATGGTACTCTCAAACTGAAACTGGTGAAAATTGTGGATACGACAGGGCGACAATGGCCAGATGCTTTACCATTAGCTCTTTTGTCAACAAGAACGACAGCTCATCCTAGAGCTGGATTGTCATATTATGAGGTTGTGTTTGGACACCCGGCAAATGTCGGGGGTATCCCACACCCTCGCCACTTTTCTGATATTGAGTACCCTGTGTTGTTGGATTATCTTGGCCAATTAACAGAATGTTTACGTTCTATTCACCAACAGGTGCGGGAGTCCCTGCCTTCTACTCCAGAGCCACCCGGCCAGGATATTCAGCCAGGAGATTTTGTACTTCTCCGGAACTTTCAGTTTGGAGCTGCGCTGGAAGGGGCCGGAACAGGTTCCATTGGTGACATGTACAGCGTTGAAACTTGCTGGCCATAAGAAATAGGTGCATGTTACCCATAGTCGGCTGGTTACTCTACCCCTATCCTACGATCAGTGGGTTAAAGACTGCATTGGGGGAGTGTGAACAGGTACCTCGGTTTGTACCATTCAGCGATGCCCAGCCAACATGGACACAGACGGTTAAGGAAAATAAAGATTTGGTGAAGTAGCTGTTCCTCTGGAAATACGAGCTGTCCAAGAATCTTTATTCACTGACCATTCAGTGCATGGGGCTACCAGGTACAATTTGCACCCTCTGCTGAGGGGAGGCACATATAAAGAGAAGAAAGACTAGACACGCAAAAAACCTGCTCCGCTGTAATGAGGCATCGTAGCACACCAGAGATGCATTCCGCATCTCTGGTGGGATCCCAATGATGAAGCATGACATCAACTGGGTTGGTGAATGTTAGAATTGGGGGTCTCTGGTTGGCACAGGTATGCACTTGTGACAAACAGGGACCCTCTCCTCTAGTCAGGGCAAGGGAACTTCTTCTCAGAATATCCCCTGCTCACCCATTAGGTTGGTGGCGCGAGCAGACAAGGCTAATCCTCAGGGCGCTAAGTCAGTTAAGCATTTATGACCACATACAGTAAAAACAATAACCCACCACAAATGTACACCAGGCGTAAGGTTTGTATAAAAAATATGTGTACTTTATGTAAAAATAAGTAGATATGCAGATTTATCACAAGACCATAAATATCGTTTGGCTTTGGATGCACACAATACTTTTTTAGGCTGGAATATGTGCTTTCTTTCACAAGTGTCTTTAGACCATGAATAATACTTTTAAACAATTTGGTTAGGCGTTTCTTATGCGTTGTTCCTACAGCAAAGCGTCTCTTCTGCACTCAAAATGCACCTTTCATTGTGTGACTGGTGAGGCGAGCGTTTACGTCTTGGGCAGTGGTCCGATCCCCCTTTCAGGCGGCAATGCGGCACGGAGGCGGCCTGTACTCAGCATACAGCACGGCTCTCCCTTGTGTGGCGTGGCTTTGGGCAAGTCGCATACTTCACAGGGATCCGATCCCCCCTCAAAGGCGGCAATGCGGCACGGGGGCGGCCTGTACTCAGCGTACAGCGCAGCTCTCCTTGTTGGGCGCGGCCTCGGGGACAAGGTGCAGGGCAAAGTTGGTACGCTTCTGGCGTATGTCACGGACCTCAGTTCCCCTCACACAGGCGGTCCGAAGGTGGTACGCTTCTGACGTACGACACGGACCTCCAGCTGGTTTCACGCAGGCAGTACGAAGCTGCTACGCTTCGGGCGTACGACACGTACTTCAGTCGGGGCGAGTCTTGAGCGGGAAATGCTTCTTCTGGTTATAGCGCGATGTCGGGGAGAGGGTACGCTTCAGCATACGAGGCGTCTCCGACGGCAATGCGCTGGTCTCTCGAGTTTCTCCCCCCAGTGGGGATGCAGCAGGCAAAACAGAGTGTCTTTCAAGAGGGCGAAGCGGGTGTGGGCAGCCCAGCGACACGGTGTGAGGACGGCTCGCAAACAGAGTGGGTCACAAGGGGCGGGCGGACACGGGACAGTTTCGCAGCAGTCCAGGAATACAGGACGCACTGGGGGCGGCTCCAGCAGCAGGGGAAGAGTTCAGCGATTTCTTCACAGCTCAGATGGCAGAGTCCAATGTTCCTGGGACTCAAGTCAGGGGGCCAGCTCACTTCCAGGCCCTTGGAGATGAGCTTGGAATCACAAGTTTTTGTAGCAGAAAATAAAAGCAAAGTCTTTTGAAAGGGTTTCTTCCTCTCCTTTGGCAGCAAGGTTCCAACTGCAGGCCAGTCCCCCAGGATAGGGACAGTCTTCCTCCTTCAGCGTCCTTGGTTCCTTCTCCTCAGGCAGAGGGGTTGTCTTGGTTCACAAGCAGGATCTGATCTGTTAGGAGCAGAGCTCCTCTTCTTATACCCAGTTTCATTTGTCTTTTCAGGCCAGGGGGACCTTTGCATAGTCCAATTCAGCACTGGAGCATTTTGTTGTGCAGACTCTGGCTTCTTCTTTCAGTGTGTGGGGCAAGGACAGCAGACGCTCCGCAGGAGGTGGAGCCAGCATTGTGATGACAAGTACAGTCAGGAGCACTCTGTTGACAGTCTCCCTTCTTACTGGACCAGGTGCAGGGCAGAGTCATCAGTCGCTCCCCAGGGGGCGGAGCCAGCATTGTGGTGGCAGAGCACAGCCCTATTCAGAGTCAAGGGGCACTCCCACCACCCACCCTGGTGTAATCCCTCCTTTCATCACCTGTTATCCTCAGCCCTGTCACTCCCAGACACCCAGACAGCAGATACACATCCTAGCAGAGGCAGGCTGAAATGGTCAGGCAAGCAAATGTTACTTTCTAAAAGTAGCATTGGCAAACACAGGATATTAAAATAAACTTTACTAAAAGAAGTATTTTATTATTCTGAGTTCAGCCATACTAAACTGGACTTTCTACCATGTTCCCTGAGCCTGCTGGGATTATAGGGTGTAATAATTCCAGCAGCCCATTCTGGCCTATGAGAACAGGTAGACTTACAATAGTGAAAAACGAAAATGGCTGTAAATTCACTATTATGACATGCCACACACAACAGGGCTTGTCCTACCTTATGCTTACAATGCACCCTGCACTTGGGCCTACCATAGGGGTGACTAATATGAAGTTAAGGGAAGGTTTAGGGACTGGCAAAGGGGTGCCTTTGCCCAGTCAGCATGACAGTAGCAGACTGCACACAGGTTCTGCAATGGCAGACCTTAGACATATTTTAAAAGGCTGCTTCTGTGGGTGACACAAACAGTGCCGCAAGCCCAACATGATAAACGACACCACCACGTACCTACCTTTACCTAATGATCCGACCGATGAATTCCAGACTGTTTTGGATGCCATTCTCACGAATGCCCTTGAAATGAAATGGATTAGTTAAAAAACCAAAGACTACCTGTACACCAAATTTCCTCGTAGACCCAAGCTCTACATGGTACCTAAAATCCATAAATCTCTCACAGACCCCCCCTTGAGCCCCTTTGTCTCGGGGTGCGGCTCAATTCATGACACACTAGGCCGCTATTTGGATACATTTCTTCAACCCATAGTTCAATCAGGAAACACATACATACAGGATACCACACACCTCCTTAACATCCTCAGAGAAATCACTATTCCCACAGACAAGCACATCTGGTTGTGCACTGTTGATGTTATAGCACTGTACACCTCCATCCCACACTGTGAGGGGATGGAGGCTATAGAATGGGCACTCTTGAGAGCAGACACACCACAAGCCAATCAAATTTTCTTCATGGAAATTCTACACTTTTGCTTGTTTCATAGCTATTTTAATTGGCAGGAACGCTACTTCCTTCAGTCCAACGGAACTTCAATGGGCTTTTCGGGAGCCCCCGGCTACGCGAACATCTTTATGATGAAGTATGAACTAGAGAACATTCTCTCACAATCCCAATGGAACACTCACTTGCTCGCTTTTAAGCGATACATTGACGACATTCTCATCATTTGGCAAGGCACACTTCAGGACCTCGAACACAACATAGCACAACTCAACACAATCAACCCCCGCATCCAATTCACTCATCACATTGACAAACAACAAATCCCATTTCTAGACGTTCTGATTAAGGTAACTGATGGACAGATTGTGACCTCCATTTTCACCAAACCCACAGACAGGAATAATGCTCTAGCTTATCAAAGCTTCCATCCTTGGTCATTGAAGAGGCATCTTCCATACTCCCAATTCCTCCGAATCAAACGAATGAACTCTGATCAAACCACTGGCATGCAGATGATTGATATCTTCAAAGAAAGATATAAACAGCGAGGCTACCCTGAAAATGTTCTTAATCAGGCAGCCAATCGAGCCTCAAAGGTCACTCGCGAGTCACTCTTAGAGAAAAAGATCGCGCCAAATTCTTCCCCAAGGGAAGTTTTTGTATCCACTTATTCCACACAATCTAAACAAGTCAAATACATCATTTTGAATCGATGGCCCTTACTACAATCTGAACCTGATATCGGGAGCATGTTCAGTGCTCAACCACTTTTCGCTTACAAAAGGGCGAATAATCTAAAAGAGATCTTAAACATCAAACCTTACAGACCCAAAGTCCAACATAAAGGTTTACTCAAATGCATGAATTGCTCCAATTGCAACAATGCAATCACAGGAATAACCATGAACCACCCTAGATCAGGCAAACCTATCACTTTGACATATACAGCAACCTGCAACACCAATTTCGTTGTGTACTATATAAAATGTCCCTGCAACCTTTTTTACGTAGGCAAAACTGAGCGTAGTGTGCGCACCAGAATCACAGAACATAAGAGCAGAATACGCACACAGAACGTAAACTCTCCACTCGCTCTACATTGGCTCACGCATAGACATATTATAGCTCAACTAAAGTTTGTCATTCTGCAGGTCATTGCACCCAACCCTGAACGTGATCGAGCACAAACACTCTCACAGCGAGAATCACACTGGATTTGGTATTTACAAACTTTGACTCCAACAGGGTTAAGTGATGAACTAGCATGTTTCATGTAAGAAGCTATACCTTGGGCTCATCAATGACTTTTATATGAATTTTGTCTTTCTCCTTAATCATCATGTAAATTGTGCACACGTCGAGTGGCAGTATATTACTGTTATGTTTATGACAATGTCTTTTTCACATAGTTTTATTTGAACAACCCAATTGGTTTACATTAATGAATTATTGTATTCTCGTTATGACACTCCTTGGACCCATCCTGAAGTGCATCTTTCTGATTTAATAGCAACACAGTGATCAACACAGTCGTTTTCACGCTTTGGTGCATGTAACTATGTTTTTCCATTTAACTCCTCGCCTCGAATATCAAGATGGCGCACACTAACACAGTCTTCTTTCTATTACCACGTTTCCCAACATAACTGAGCACTTCCCCATTTGTCTCTGCTTCACACGCCGCAATCACTGAACTGTTTGTCGAGCACACGTGAATCCTTATCCGAAAAGATTTCTTCTACACTTCTGTCAGAGTTGTCTAATCTCGTTTCGTTGAGATTACGGTCAACTCACTGCCATTTTTCCCTTATTTCTCCTTTTAACAGGGAAGCTCCTCACACGATACGGTCTACCTCCGTGTACGCCTACGGGTGAACAGTAACTTTCACTTCAGGTTTCACGCACCCTTTGTACCACTAGACCACTTTAGCATAACTTTTGCATTTTTTCCCTCCAGCTCCCCTTTCTTCAGCGTATTATCGATTCTCACCACCTTCATCGTACGCTCCCGGCAAGATATGTAAGCTTCCACCCCCTTTACCATCCTCACGGCACCATCACCTTTTTAACGACTTTGCATGCATTTCACCACGTAGTTTTGCATGCGTTTTGAAGCTCTTAGACGTATCCATCGGTTTCTTGATTCACCCACTTTCTAGTTACTCACGGTAACATGGGCTTTTACCTTTGGTTTTTCTGGTTTCATTTCTCAACGTCATATTGTTGTTTAGAACACAAGTTCTTGCTCTCTTGGTATGATGTGCTACATATATTTCTGCCTACAATGTATATTTACACACAAATTATCGTTTGTAGATTCCCCTGACGAAGGGCTCATTGTTAATGCATTGGGACGCACCAACAAACAATGTTGCTGAAAACTTGTAATTTGTGATGATACAACAACTTTTTATGAATACTAATTAAATAATCATCGAGCAACAATTCATCAACGGCATTTGCGAAGTCTTATTGAATTGTCATCATTTTATGTTTACAATGTTAAATTGGAATCTTCTATGATTAATATAGTAGAATTGTTTAAGTATTTACCATTTACACTCAATTGAGTGAACGGGCAGTGCATTAGGCTCCTGAGAAATTCTCAGGAAACCCCCTCCACTTTTAGTAAACCAAATAAGCCAATCATGGAAACTAATCACTGTACACATTTTACAATAGGGAGAGCATATGCACTTTAGCACTGGTCAGCAGTGGTAAAGTGCCCTGAGTCATTAAACCAACAAAAACAGGTCAGGGAGAATATTGGAGGAAGGCAAAAAGTTGAGGGATGACCCTGCAGAGAGGACCAGGTCCAAGAGTGAGTGACGGTTCTTTTAATTAGAGTAATTCCGCTTGCTAGCGCCTTCCTTACCAGTTGCACTCTTTTGTTGTTGGATTTGAACAAACATGTATAACACATATGACACAGCCAGCCATGTATACTCATAAAAAACCTAATAAGTAACTATTTACTTACTCACCGGAGTACACATGGTAGTACTAAAACCAAAACTAGACATGTATAATATCCTAATAAGGCTACTCCTTGATCAACAAAAGCATATATCCCAAGCCTAGAGACAAGCAAAGCAACACACTGACAGAAAATGTAGGGCTTCAGCCTTCCATGGAAGTGTCTTAATGCTGCATCTGCCTAATCTCCAAAAAGAAGGGTACCATCAAATGGTATATCGGCCAAAGCCGACTGGGCAGCTTCTGAAAAAACCTGAAGATGCCATTCAAGCCTGATGCCTTAGCGCGACTGCAGATGCCATGGCCTGACGCAGAGAATCCGTTGTGTCCATACCACACTTTATGGTAAGCCTAGCAGCCTGCTGACCATCACTAATCAAGCTGCCTACCTCAGCACGGAGGTTATCCGGAAGCGATGGTAGCATGTTCTGTAAAGAATCCCATAAAGCATAGGAACAACAGCTCAGTACACAAGTTGAGATGGTGGCTCTCCACGATGAGCTGGCTGAAGCCAATATGTGCTTTCCACAAGCATCACATCCTTAGAATCCTTGCCCCTTGGAGTCTTAGAAATATATTCTACATCCTGAGAAGACGTTGCAGCATGAGTCACTAGGCCACTAGTGGCTACATCCTGAGAAGACGTTGCAGCATTAGTTACTAGGCCACTAGTGGAAGGATGTGTATGCAAACAAACTGGGTCCCCAGGTGCAGGAATGCCTAGGTACAATATCATGATCCTCTGAGACCCCCGACTCAAGCTTGGCCCAAGCAACTAACAAAATGTCAAATAGGGCCTCACTATACCGAAGAACAGACTCTCCTCCTGTCTGTCCCTGGCAAAGTATTCTTTTTAAAAAAAATATTTTATTGACAAACTGATAAGGAAGACATATCAATATACATATAATAAAAAAGCCATTGTTTACAAAATAAATGTAGCACGCTCCCTAACGGAAGCTTGTTTCGGTTTCCACTTGGAACACATTACAACGTAGTTCATTTTGTTCATACCTAAAAACAGAAACGGCAAATAGAATATAAGTGTATACAGCAACAAAGTATCTATCCAACAGAAAAAGTTACTATCCAACAAAAAAAGTTAAGTAGCCACAGGGCCTTCAATAAAATTACCCCAAATTTTCTCAATTTTTTTTAGTGAACGAGCTCCTCTGAGTTTGGCTAACCCAAACTCCATGGAGTGAATTTCATTGATTAATGACCACCATTCCCAAATGTTAGGGGGTTTGGGGCAGATCCAAGTTCTAGCCAATATATGTTTAGCACAAGATATGAGAATCGCTATCAGAGCAGACTGGGGGAGGGAGACAGGATGTATATCAAGTAGTACTATCGATACAGTAAGAGAGGGTAGAAAAATCTTCTTGATTTCCAAAACTTTAAGTAATTCCCCCCAAAAATCCTTTAGAGTTGGACAAGAGAACAACATGTGTTCCAAATCTGCTGCATAAGCGAGACATTTGGGACATTTAGTACGATCGCCTTGGATATTGTTAAGGGATCACTTGGAAATCTTTTCCGGTGTATAATATAACATACATTTTGTGCAAAACTGTTGTAACCTTAAGCTAGATGATCGTACAGAATTATTAATGTTGGATAAAAAGCATGATATTTGTTTGGGAGTTATATTTAGGTCGATTTTGCTACTCCATTTTTCGGCTAATTTTTGACAATCATCAGTTTTAACAGCGCAAAAGTATTTGTATACCTCGCTTATCACTGATTTATTTTTAGTAGAGTATAAACAATTCCAAATATCACAATCTAGGATATTGTGTATTTGATTCTTCCTTATTAGAAAGTCATGTATTTGTAAGTATTTAAATCTCATTGTTTCCGTCAAATTATACAGAGTTTGGAGTGTGTGAAAATCTAAAAACCCTTGTGCGCCATATAGATCTCCCAAAACATTAATTCCCTGAGCAGACCATCTGAGGGCCATACCATTGTTGAAAATTCCCGGAAGACCCGGGTTGCCCCATAACTGCAATTTCGGATGATAAAAAGAAGTATTACAGTAGGCTAAAATGTTAACCCATATCCTAACAATATCTTTGGCGGTCTTAAATTTCACCCTCTTGTAGTAGTTAGGGTCATTAGTGTGAGAAGTTGGCCTGATATATAATGTTCACTATTCTAGTTAGCACTTTGTATCAGTCCAAACAACCCTTATTGATGATTGGTTATAAGTCAACCTTATAGACCAGCTATCCTAGTAGCATGGATACGAGCAGTCTTCGGGCTAAACTCTAGAGGGCGTGTTAAGCCAGCTGTTATACCATCACATATACCCCTTGAACACCAAGTGAAAGGACACCACACAAGTGTTATGAAAATAAACAGTGTATTTATTTAGATCACAACAGCCCTGTACTCTTTATGAGGACAGGGTACTAAGCACACAACAAAACTCTTACGAAAATACTTTAAGTTGCACAATTTACACAAATGCCCGAGGGGCACGAAAAACCATATACTACAAAAGTGGAATGCGAAATTACTAGCAGGTAAGTACTGTACTAATAGGCTTTGGAATCGCTAGGACTGGACTACTGAACCTTCAGATTACTAGCAGGAGGCCTAGGGGACTCGGGTGCAGAGTGTGCACTCTCACGCGGGATGCGGGACAAAGTCTATGGTTGCTAGGAATTACAAAGTTAGTGAAATCGGACGAATCCGACTAGGTAGAGCTGAAACGAAAAAGGATCTGGACCCTTGGATAGTGAGGCTATGCTGGGGCACCGAAATGCCGAAATGCCGAAGTTACCTAGCCCAGGGGCTGCGGCTGCATTGGTCTGGAAAGACGTCGGGAATCCTCGTTGCAGTCTATGGAGCCTGAAAGAAGAAGTTGCTGGCAGGCGACCAGTGAAGAGATTCGGATGGATCCAAGCCTGGATCGGAGATGGAAGACACCTGTAAGCAGAGCGGACCAAGTTCTGAATCACTAGCCAGTGATTAGATGGGCACCAGGATGGCACCGGATGGGGTCACCTTGACCAGGTGAGTGGGCGACGCTGGGCTCTGCAGTCTCACGGACCAGGAGGCGTTGTCGGCGACCAGGATGGAGGTGCGAGCTGTCCCACGATGGTATCTGCTGTCGACTTCGCTGGACCCAGGATTGGGGCAACAAGTCTTGGCGTCTGGAGTGGACCAGGAGGGTCCGGGGTGCTCCTCTGTTGGAGGGGAGCAAGGGCCAGTCTGGAGCAACCAGACCAGCAGTGTTGATGTCGTCGTTCGTCGTCGGGAAGGCCACAGCCAGCAGGCTAGTAGCCAGACAACGCGGTGAGCAGCAAAGAGCAGAAGGGCCCCACGCAGATCTGGTGGATGCTGGAGGGCTGCATTTCGGTGCTGGAGCTGCTCAGGGTTGGGGCTTCTCGGACCCCAAAGCACTCACTTGAGGATCCCTCAGCGGTCGTGCTGGACAAGAGTCGTGCATTCTTGAAGATGGCCGGTCCCTCGAGGTCTCGTCGCACCCACGGATCTCAGCTGAGCTGACGATGTGGGTAGAGGTCAGAGGAGCCAGGGAAGCCGGGTCTCATCGTGCTGGTCAGTCGGATTCCGGAGGAAGGACGTGCAGCAAACCGCAGTGTTCTTGGATGGCGCCTGCGGGTGCAGGGTGACTACTCCTTAGCCACAAGGGAGAAATCTTGAGAAGAAGTCGAGAGTTCCTTTCATAGAAAGTAGTTTCAGGATTCAAAGATGATCTAATTTGGAAGGGGGCCCGCTCCTATCTTTATACTAGGAAAAGGGGCTGGCACGCGACTAGGTCCTGCCCATGGGTGGGACCAGGAAGGGGGTGGTTACACCCCTCTCCCATGCCGGACTTTCCCCAGCTCAGGGGCTGGTGTGCCCCTGGAACTGGTTTTAGCCGGCAGATGCATAGTGAGCACCGGGGTGCCACTTGCAGTCACCTTCCTCTAAAGCCCTGCCTACCCAGGATACACAAAACCCTGTCTGGGATGGTGTTAGCACCGCCCCTGACAGGAAACCCTTTGTCCAAGCCTCCCTCGCTGGAAGGACTCCCAGCAGCAGGAGGTCAGACTTGTGTCTGTGGTGGCAGCATCCATTTTGTGATGCTGAGGCTTGAGTTAACTTTAACCGGGGTTCACATTTACATATACGTCGTGTCCCTCTAGAAGGGTGGAATGCTAACCCCGTCACCAGAATTGGCGAGGGGTTAGTATTCCAATTCGTATGACACCTTACTCAACATGTTTTGATAAAGCAATACCAAAGATAGCATTTAACCGCGAGGATTATAATGCACTTAAGAGTATATGGTATGCGTTATCATGGAACAGCTATTAGGACTTGGTTCCGCAAGCTGCAAACGGGCTCAGCTCATGCCAGAGCACCATCTCACACGATTCCAAGCACTCTGCCTTCAGGATTATCAAGGCCTGCCATAGGAGTGACTGATAGGAATCTGTGTGTCCATTTTAGGGTTAGATATAGGTATACTATATCTAAAGCAAAGGGTGATTACACCACCTTGCCCCAGCTGTCGTGCAGCCAGTTGTGTCAGATTTAGATGGCCAGCCAGGGGTGGCATAAAACATGCTGCAGCCCCTGGTAGGCCCTGGGTACACCTATGCCCTGAGTTACAGGGTCTGATAAGGTGGCCCAGTACCAATTGGTAAATGCACCTAATGTACACGTCAATTTAGTGAGAGAACAGCAAGGCTGTGGGTCTGATTAGCAGGCCCACAGCCAGAGAAGTCGTAAACCAGTGAAGCAAAAAGCAAAAATCTGGGGTGATCATAGGATTGCAGACCCTACTCTCCTACAATTAGCTCGTAGTAAAAACATGTTTGAATCAGATTTTAATAAAAAAGAATGAAAAAAAAAGGTTTCTTCGTTATGTAACAAAGACCGGAGGCGCCTAATAAATGAGGACCAAAAGTACAACTTAACATCGGGGAAGTTTAAACCGCCCTTGTCTGTGCTATTTTTAAGGAGCTTCAGCGATCTTCTAGCTTTTCGTACCCCCAGATAAAGCTGCTAAATATTCCGTCTAGCTGCTTAAAAAAAGAGTTGTTTAGTGCTAGTGGAATGGAGCGAAAGAGGTATAAGAATTTAGGTAGTACCTTCATTTTAATGAGATTGATTCTGCCAATTAGGTTCAAAGGCAATCTGTGCCACTTTTTTTGCAATACGGTAGTAGATTTAATTAAATCGTTATAGTTAAGATTATTTATTTCTCGTATTTTAGATGTAATTTTGACACCTAGGTAGGTAGCGGTTTCACAGATCTCAGGGACTTTTGCCGCTGGTGTGTGATTAGCTATGATTTGTGTTTTGTTTATATTTAGCTTATAACCGGATACTTTGCCGAATTTACAAGCCTCAATGTTGATCCCTTGTAACGCCTTAATAATATCAGGAGAGTAAATGGCAATATCGTCGGCATATGCCGTAATTTTCAATACCTGTTCATTAGACTTAAAAGGAACAATTCTGGGTTGTGCCTGAAGAGAATGTAAAAACGGTTCGAGTGAGAGGGCAAATAATAAAGGTGATAGGGGGCAGCCTTGACGAGTGCCCCGGGAAATCATAAAATATGTGGAGGTCTGTCCCCCATAACTAATACAGGCTAGGGGCTGCCATATAATGCCTGTATCCACTTTAAAAAATGTCCATTAAACCCCATTTTGATCATAACGTGCCAAAGATAGTCTCACCCCACTCGGTCAAAAGCCTTCTCGGCATCCAGCAATATCATGCCGAGTGGGGTGGACTCAGCCACGTCGAACGCTGTTAGGGCCATGTTGACATGAGTGGTAGTGTCTCTCCCAGTAACAAATCCGTGTTGCTGCGGATTGACTATTTTGTGCATAAGAGGAGCCAGCCTAGTAGCTAAAATGTTCGCAAATATTTTTGCATCGGTGGTAATCAGAGAGATGGGTCTGTATGACCCCCTCTCTTCCTTTGGTTTGCCCATTTTAAGAAAGAATATTATTTTAGATCTGTTCCATGATTTGGGCGCCCTTCCAGTCACCCCGATGGATTGTATGACCTGTAATAATAAGGGTACTAGTTCCTCTAAACTGATTTTATAGATCTCTAGGGGAATAGTATCTTCCCCTGCGGCTTTTCCAGCAGGTAAGGCAGCAATAGCTTGGTGTAGTTCTTGCCCTGTAATATTTTCAGACAGAGAGTCTGTTTCTAAAGTATCGAGTAAGAATATTGGGAGCTCATCTAAGTAATTCTGTATTGTAGCTTCATTCAAAGTAGATTCAGAAGTATATAAGTTCCTATAAAAATCCACGAATTGTTCCAATATATCGTAAGGCTGGTCATGTAGCTTGTTATCAGAGCCTCAAATGTTAGCAATCAAAGTACTAGCTCTATCTTCCGCCACTTTGTACGCCAAGATTTTGCCAATTTTATCCCCGCCCTCGTATTGTGCGATCTTAAATTTGTGTATATTAGAGCTGTTTTTTTAATAAACTTTGCTTTAGTTTCAGATGTTAATTGGATTAGTTTAAGACCTATTTCTACTACAGTTGGCAAATTTAGCCGTAGTGCTGAGGCCAACTGTACTTCCTGGGCAGCAATACTGGAAATCAGGGATTCGCTAAGTTTACGACGCTCAGAATTTTGTCTAAGCACGTATTCCTGCGTGAATCCCCAGATGCTTGCCTTGCAGGCGCCCCAGACCTGTGGCATGTGGCAGAATTCTGATTGATTTCTATAAAATCAGTAAGATGAGATTTTAGCTGTGAGATGTAGACAGAATCTGATGTTAAATATCTGGGAAAAGAGAATGGTCTAGGACATGTGCGAGTGTGTGGAGTGTCAAATATCAGCATTATGGGGTTGTGATCTGAAGAAATTCGAGGGCATACCTTCATTAGGCTAGTATTCAATAAATTAGCATTAGCAAGAGCCATGTCCAACCGGGAGCAGAGTTTGTGAGGTGCAGAATAGTATGTGTAGCCAGGAGTGTTTGAATGTAGATATCGCCAAGCACCTTTGATATTATGAGTGCGGCATAAATCTAAAATTGAAGCTCTGGTTTTGCGCATCCGCTGAAAACTCCCGGGCCTAGTAGTATCTAGTTGGTAATCCATAATGCAATTAAAGTCCCCCATTATAATAAGCTCCCCATCCCAGTCTAAAAGTTTTATGTTTAAATCATCAAAAACCCTAGGCTCGTCTTGGTTTGAGCCAAACACCGCACAGACAACATATTTGTGATTTTTAATATTCATTTGAGCAATGACCCATCTACCGTCTTTATCGTGAGTAGTTTGCAAAATTTCTACCTTGAATCATTTATCCTTAAGAATTGCTACCCCTCTAATTGAAGCCCCGAAAGTAGAGCAGCTAACAATATCAACGCCTGAACGCCTGAACGGATGAACGCCTCTTCAGCTCCCGACATCGCCATCGCCATCCCAGAGGGCTACAAGATCGTCCGGAGGGACCGAAACGCCAACCAGATGGGAGGAGGCATCGCCATCATCCACAGGAGCACCATCCGTCTCACGACCAGCACCGACAACTCCCTGACCACCGCCGAACACCTGCATTTCCAGATCCACACCAACCCGAACACCACCCTCAGAGGCACCCTGATCTACCGACCCCCTGGACCACGCACACAATTCAGCGAGGACATCGCCGACTTCGTCAGCCCACATGCCCTCCCCTCCGCTGACTACATCCTCCTGGGAGACCTCAACTTCCATCTGGAGAACAACAACGACCGCAACACCAGCACCCTGCTCGACAACCTCACCAACCTGGGACTCAAGCAACTGGTGTCCACCCCCACCCACCTCGCCGGACACACACTCGACGCTGTCTTCTCATCCAGCAAGGACATCAACTTCAGCCACACCACAGAGCTTCAATGGACGGACCACAGCTGCGTCCACTTCACCTTCAAGAAAACAACGACCCACCACCACCAGCAACAGACCGCCCGCAGAAGCTGGAACAAGATCACAGCAGACCAGCTCGCCACCTCCCTGAGCCAGCACCCTCCTGCCAGCTCAGCGAACCCCAGCCAGGCCGCCGACAACCTCACGAAGTGGATCAGCAACTGCGCGGACGAACTCGCCCCACTGAGGACCCCGCCCAGCAGACCCGGCAGCAAGAAAGCCCCATGGTTCACCGACGAACTCAAGAGCTCCAAGAAGAACTGCCGAGCCCTCGAGAAAGTCTGGAGAAGGGAACCGACACCGGACAACAGGACCTCCTTCAAACTTGCCACCCGGAAACACCACCAGCTGATCCGCGCCGCCAAGAAAACAGCATTCAAGGACCGGTTGGACAACAACGCACACAACTGCAAGGAACTCTTCAACATCGTCAAAGAGCTTTCCAACCCCAGCGCAGGAAACAACGACATCACCCCATCGCAAGACCTCTGCAACTCCCTGGCTTCATACTTCCACAACAAGATCGCGGACATACACAACAGCTTCAACAACCAACCAACGCACACCATGACCGAACAACCACCCCCCACCACCACCCTCCGCGCCTGGACCCCGATCAGCACCGAAGACACCATCCGCACGATGAACTCCATCCACTCCGGATCACCGACCGACCCCTGCCCTCACCACGTCTTCAACAAAGCCGACGCTGTCATCGCACCCCACCTGCGAGACATCATCAACACATCCCTCGACACCACCATCTTCCCCGAGAGCTGGAAACACGCCGAACTCAGCGCCCTACTCAAGAAACCAACAGCGGACCCCACCGACCTCAAGAATTACCGCCCCATCTCGCTCCTCCCGTTTCCAGCCAAAGTCATCGAGAAGACCGTCAACAAGCAGATGGCCGCTTTCCTCGAGACGAACGGATCCCTCGACCCCTCACAGTCCGGCTTCCGAGCCAACCACAGCACCGAGACCGCCCTCATCGCCGCCACCGACGACATCCGAGCCCTGATGGACAATGGAGAAACAGCGGCCCTCATCCTCCTAGACCTCTCCGCGGCATTCGACACGGTCTGCCACCGCACCCTAGTACGGCGTCTCAGCAACGTCGGAATCCAGGACAAGGCGCTGGAGTGGATCACCTCCTTCCTCGACGGGAGAACACAGAGAGTCCGCCTACCACCGTACAAGTCAGAGGCCACCGAAGTCATCTGCGGCGTCCCCCAAGGATCATCTCTGAGCCCCACCCTCTTCAACGTCTACATGAGCCCCCTCGCGGCCATCGTACGCAAACACAACCTCAGCATAATCTCCTACGCCGACGACACCCAGCTGATCCTCTCCCTGACCAACGACCCCGCCGCCGCCAGAGCCAACCTGCACGAAGGGATGAAAGAGGTAGCCGAGTGGATGACGACCAGCCGCCTGAAACTGAACTCGGACAAGACGGAGGTCCTCATCCTGGGCTCCTCTCCCTCCGCCTGGGACGACTCCTGGTGGCCTCCCGCCCTGGGCACCGCACCCAAACCGACAGACCATGCACGCAACCTGGGCTTCATCCTGGACTCCTCCCTCTCCATGACCAGGCAAGTCAACAACGTCTCCTCGGCATGCTTCAACATCCTACGCATGCTACGGAAGATCTTCTGGTGGATCCCCACCGAGACCAGGAAGACCGTCACCCAGGCCCTCGTCACCAGCCGACTGGACTACGGCAACGCCCTCTACGCCGGGACCACCGCCAAGCTCCAGAAGAGACTCCAGCGGATCCAGAACGCCTCAGCCAGACTCATCCTCGACATCCCACGAACCAGCCACATCTCCGGACATCTGCGAGACCTTCACTGGCTCCCCGTCAACAAAAGAATCACCTTCCGCCTCCTCACCCACGCACACAAAGCCCTACACGACCAAGGCCCGAGCTACCTCAACAGCCGAGTCAACTTCTACGCTCCCAAACGCCACCTCCGATCAGCCAACCACGCCCTCGCCGCCGTCCCCCGCATCCGAAGAGCGACTACAGGAGGAAGGTCCTTCTCCCACCTGGCCGCCAAGACCTGGAACTCCCTCCCGACCGACCTGCGCCTGACCCAAGACCACCTCTCCTTCAGGAAGAAGCTGAAGACCTGGCTGTTCGAGCAGTAGCGGCTCCCCCCCCCCCAGCGCCTTGAGACCCCACGGGTATGTAGCGCGCTTTATAAGTGTCACTGATTGATTGATTATCATATCCTAGCTGACAAAGTAGTTTTTTATCCTTGCCAGCTACATGCGTTTCGGATAGCAGCATGAAATAGGGGTTATGTAGTCTCAGCTCTTCCAACACGAGACATCTTTTATTTTTACTATTTAGCCCCGCGACGTTCCAAGCAAGACACTTTATTTTAGGCATTTAAAAACAAAACAACCAACATAATAATAAAACAAGTGGAAATTTTCTGTTCTTAAACTGCACAGAAATGAATATTTACTTATATTTTTATCGTTGATAGCATGTCTCCCCCTCAGTTTGTAGACACAGTTTTCCAATTTTTTACCCCCCAGCTCCCCCACCCTGCGAAGAACAGAAAGCTCCCTCCCTCCACCCCCCTGTCACCCACCCACAACGGGAAGGGACCACCGTCAACTTCTGCTGCCGTTGGAGAGGCAGCATCTGCATCAGACTGCCTGAGAGACCCCACCACCACCCCCTCTGAAGAATTTTTCATCACCTGAAACTTAGTTTCCTTAACCTTAACTATTGTATCAACATAGTCAACATAATCATAATTCTAACTAAATATTTTAATAATTAGAGTCTAACTTTTGCTTAAGCCGGATCAAAATTGCTCGGCTTCTCTGGGATCATTAAAGAAGTGTGTGAGCCCGCCTTTGATGACTTTTAGACGTGCAGGCTCTTGAAGAAAAACTTGCCCCCCCATAGATTTGATTGGGTCGATCAGTTTGCGTAGTTCCCAGCGTCTGTCCATAGTAGCTTTACTAAGATCAGACTGGACAAACAGCGATAAATTCCCTATAGTTATAGGGGTATTAGGTCGTGCTTTCTGCCAAACAGCTTGTCTCAGCAGAAAGTTGCCAAAAAAAATGAGAAAAGGACGTGGGAATTTGCTCTCTTTGTTCTTTTGGATTAGCGGTAGGCGGTGTGCCCGTTGAATTTGAGAGTCCCAGTCTGCTAAGTCTGGAAAAGCTTTTTGTAATAAACCAACGAGAAAGGCCCTCGGGTCTGAGCCTTCAGATCCTTACAGCACCCCAAAAAGTCTCAGGTTTGATCTTCTTTGCCGGTTTTCCAAATCCTCAACTTTCAGTTGAAGGGTCATTAGCTGAGTGTCATGTTGATTTACTGCTATATGCATACGTGACGCTACTTCTACGCCAACTACTCGATGCTGCAACTCTTCGATATCCTGTGAGACCCCGCTAAAGTTAGAAGTCAGTTCTAGTAGAGAGGTCTGCAGTTTGTTGTTTTCTTCTGGCAAAGTATTCAAACAAAGAGTCTGTATACCTCTGCACCGTGGCTACTAACAAGTCTAAACCACAGTCACTTTCCTCAGCATGTATACAAAGGAGGAACTTGCCTCAGTGGCAAGACTATGGGGAGAAAGCAACTCCGAGGCCGGCGAAGAATCCAGCCCACTAACCTCATAAAGAGCTGTAAGTCAGCACTCCTCCAATTAAAACACATTGGAGTCAGAAATGAACTGAAGAAGTCCTGCCCCAATCGATACAGGTGGATCTTCCAACACCTCTTCCGCAAAAGGGGCCACAAACTGTACAATCGCTTCAGTTTGCATAGCCGACTCCGCATCAGACACTGTATTACACTGAAGCGGTGCAATCACAACGTCAACTGGGGGAGGAGAGGTGCCTTCCACTGGCGCCGCTGACTTCAATGTTTGAGTTGGTTGGTCAAAGACCGGCGTCATAGCCAAAAGTACCAAAGGACTGTGAGCCTGAGCCAAAGTGATGCCAGCCGACGTCGACCGGCATCAATCCATCGAACCTGATGGTCCAACCGTCACCAAGGACAAATCCTCCAATGGCGCCCCACTAACCTCCTTGGGGCCTAGAGGCGCTCCAGAGGGAGCTGGGGTCCCAAAAATGAGGTGTAAGGAATCATAATATTCCCTTATCTGAGCCATTGGTGCCCGGCTCCCGGGAACTCGGGTAGACGCGGTGTGGAGTTGCGTACAGCTTCCTCATCCGTTGAGCAGGAGGAGCCATCAGAGATGGAATCTCCACTTGGTGAAGTCTGAGAATTCCGCAACTTCAACCGTTCCTTGCCTTTTGACTTACCTGGTGAACAACGTCCTCCAGACCAGCTTCGGCTCCTAGATGCTCTTCCCTGGACAGCGAAGATGGAGGCAGGGAACCCGTCTGAGGATCGCAATACACGTGCCACCATCAACGTCAAACGCCACGCATTCAACAACTTCGGTTTTAGTTTCTGGCAGGAACCACAATCCTCTGCGCCATGGTGCTCACCTAAAAACCACATACAAATTGAATGAAGGTCCATCACCGACATACGTTGGCTACAAGGTTTAAAACCTGTCGATATTAGACAAAGGCACACTGTTCCACGGACACCTGGTGTCGAAGTAGATCAAGAAAAATTGACCTGAGGAACCGCTTCTCCGGATCGGCCCTATGGCACGGAAAAGGGGAAAATGACATCCGCGCGACGGAGGGGAATTATATGGCGCCACTGACTTCATGGCCGGAGTCAATTTCATCGCAGACCCGTACAACACCGTCCCCCAGCACGCAGATGTACTGCTGATAAATGTCTGGATACAGTCTGGCACCTGTGGAGAATTCAAAAGTTAGGGAATCTATGGCTAGATGTCTCTATCAGATATAAGGGGTCAGGGTGGACATTCAAATGCAATGTTTGAGAAATGGGTGCATTAGTGACACAAGTTATGTGTCTAAAATTGATTTTTTTGGCTGCATGCGATATTCGTAACAACACTGTGATCTGCAGCGCGGTTCCCCATGTACCGTCACGGGGTCATGGCGACTATCGCAAAGTCACCGCAAATATTGGTAAAAATATAAAAGTACATATATATATATATATATATATTTGTACACTCTCGCCGGTCACTGTCACTGACTTATGTATCTACTCACATATCCATCCAGACACTCATACACCCTCTCACATACCCACTCAATACTTATAAATCCAGTCATATACCAACTTAGATACTCATGCACCCACTCACATACCCATTCAGTTACTTATGCACCTACTTACAGACTCACTCGGAGAATGACGCACCCATGTACAGACCCATTTGGAGACTCATGTAGCTACTTAGAGACTCAGTCATAGACTCATGTGTAGTGTACAGTCTCATACCCACTTAGAGACTCTTACACCTACTCACAGACCCACCCGCGTACTCATGCACTCACTCATAGACCCACTGAGATACTCATGCACCTACTTACAGACTCACTCTGAGAGTCACGCACCCATGTACAGATCCACTAAGAGATTCACGCACACCCTAACAGACCCACTCACACACTCATCTATGTACCCACTGAGACACTCATACACCCAATTACAGATCCACTGAGCCACTCATACACCCACTCACACACTCAGTGACAGACCCTCTCAAACACTTATGGACCTAGTCAATCACTCATACATTCAGAAACTCACACACTTACTCAAAAACACACTCAGATATACACGCACCCACTCACTCACCCAGTAAAGGCTCATGCATCCTCACAAACCTACCGAGACGTTCGTGCACTCATGCATGTATCCATTCACTCACCCACTCAGAGACTAATACATTTACTCACGGACGCACTCAGACACTCGCACGCCCATAGTCACTCATAGACCCACTGTGAGACTTATGCACCTAGTCAGTTTTACACTCAGAGACTCATGTACCCACTCACAGTCACACTCACAGACTTTTGCACCTACTACCAGAACCACTCAGACACTCACTCTGCCAGTAATAGACCCACTGAGAGACTCAAGCACTCACTCACAGAGCCACTCAGATACTCATGCACCCACTCACTCACCCACTTAGACACTCATGTATCCACTCAGATCCAGTCAGTCATATGCTTACTTACAAATGCACAAAGGCACACATGCCCCTTTTCAAAGCCTCATGTACCCACTCACAGTCACACTCACAGACCTTTGCACCTACTACCAGAACTACTCAGACACTCACGCTGCCAGTCATAGACCCACTGAGAGACTCAAGCACTCACTCACAGAGCCACTCAGATACTCATGCACCTATTCAAAGATTGAGTGAGAGAGTTACGCAACCAATCACAGACCCATTGTGATACCGATGCACCCACTCATAGATGTACTGAGGCAGTCACGTACTATGTTACAGAAGTATTGCTAGACTGATGCACCGTCTCACAGATCCTTTCAAATACTTATACAGGGAATGAGAGACTTAGTGATACAGTGATGCCTACAGTCATAGATTACATTGAACAAGTTATGCATTGTGTTATAGAGATATTACGGGAGTTGTACGTGCTATTATACAGTCCTTTAGATAGTGATGCGTTTAGTACGTTGGTTTTAATCCATTTTGCAGTTATACGTTTTGAATGTGATGGTGACTAGTGAATTTCTGCATTTGTTTTGTCCTTCCGCAAGATATTCGAGGTGATCGCAGCTGCAGATATCATCTTGACGCCCGGCGTCACCGCGAAAATGTAAAATCGGTTGAAAGGGTTGTTTTTGGGGGGCTTGGCCAAGATGGCGGCATGAGCGGTTGTGTCGCTCCGCGCTCCCGCCGACGGCTGATTAAAGCCCGGGCCAAGTGCCTTTTATAGCTTCCTGTCGGCCAAGGTTGAGGGTCCGGAGCGGTCCCTGCCCTCGTTTCCAGCCGGAGTGCCCGTGGATCTGGTGGCGTTGGCGATATAGCGGTCAGGAGAGTGAGTCTGGTGGTGCGGCTTGTGGGCCTGGTCGGCAGGCCCGGGAGACGATGAACGGTGCGAGTCAGCGCCACAACTGGGGGCTTACTGGTCTGGAGAAGGCCGGGGCCGGAGAGCGGATCCGGTGAGCGGGCCTGGCTGGTGGAGCAGTTACCCGCGACGGAGAGGCTGAGGTGTGGTCCGGCCCGTGTGGGTTCTGCGCGAGGCCCCGGCTTTGAGCCTGCTGGGGGCTGCTGTGGACCCACCGGCGGACGCGTGGTTCAGCCCGCGTGAGTCCCACCCGAGGCCCTGGTTGCTGGACCGGCCGGGGCTGCTGTGGATCCACTGCTGAGTGTTGCTGGCCCCAACATCGGCCAGAAGGAAGATGTGGTGGCCCGGTGCGCACAGAGGGAGCAATCTGGGCCTAGAAGCCTCCTTGGGGGCCTCAGGAGAGCAGAGCAGGGACGGCGGAGCGCCTGGTGAGAGGTCTGGTGAGCGGGGGTGATTGTGGCCCATTGGGGCCCTGCCTTGACTCCCCCGGGGTACCTGTCTGAGTGGTGCTGGGGCACCCGCGCTTGTTGGGCCTGGAGGCCTCCCGGGGCAGGGACTGGTCAGATCGACATCTTCACACCAGGGGGTGGCCACCTAAGACTGTAGCTTGCGGCGGGGGTGTTTTCTCCCCACCCTTTTTTTTGTATGGGTGATAACGGGTAGGTCTGCGGCCTGGCTTGGTCAGACAGGCTGGAGTGGGGGGTGGCGACAGGAGTAGCTGAGACCTGCATGAATACCTTGTTGAAGTGATTGGCAGTAAGCTGTGGATGCTGGTACGTGTCCTTCTTGAGGAGGGGCTATCAGGACTCATAGTGCTTTTGACAAGGACTCCCCACGGAGGGCCGTGACAGGAAAAACCAGGGTTTGGTGCAGATGAGAAGAAGGTGTTGGATGGTTGGCGGCTGACGGTGGTGGTGGGGACGAGGAGTGGGGGACCCAGCGCATCTGCAGCGTAAGAGGGGACCTCTTGGACCCTACCGTCTGGCATGGGTTCGTTTGGCGTTTGGGTCTCCTCGCTTAACGGGTGTCGCCGGGTGAGCGCAGCCCCAGTCTGAGGTTCTGTGGTGCCGGTCGAGCACAATGTCCACCTCGAGGGGAAGGAGAGAAAAGACCCTTAAGGAACTGATCGCTAAAGGCCCGGAAGGTCAGCAGACTGACCTCATGGCAGCGAAGGCTTACCCCGCCACTTCTGACCCTGGGGACGGGTTTGAGCCTATCACCAAGTCCTTCCTTGAATCTTTGTTTAAGACTTTGCGAGATGATATTCACTCCCTGAAACGGGAACTCAAGGAGGATATCAAGGAGGTTCGTCGGGATGTGGATGCTATAGGGGAACGAGTTGAAGATTTGGAGGTGAAGAGCGATGGGAGAGACGCCGAAATAGAGGCACTGCAGCAGGAGATTTTAAGGATCCATGATCAGCAAGTGGATCTCCAGACCCACCTGGAGGTTTTAGAAAACCGCTCCAGGCACCATAATGTCGGATTCGGGGTGTGACAATGGCCGAGAATACTAAGGACCTATTTAGTTTTGCTCGCAAGCTTTTCAATCACATACTGGGGCGCCCTCTGGATACGGAGCTTCGCCTGGACATGGCGCATCGAGTGGGTCGCCCGCGCTCTACCTCTGCTCCGCCCCCGTATATTTTAGTATGCGTGCAGGACTTTTGCATGAAGGAGGAAATCTTGCAAAAGGCCCGTCAGTTGCATCCTATTCATTTCAGAGACCACTCGCCGGCCCTTTTTCAGGACCTGTCCGCCCTAACTTTGCAGAAATGCAGACTTTTCAAGCCCATCACGGCACTCCTGCAAGAACACAATATTTCTTATAGTTGGGGCCATCCGTTCCGTTTGGTGTTTAAATGGAACAACAAAGTTTATCAATTGCGTTCCTTGTCAGAGGCGTGCCGGCTCCTGGGCATTGACCCGCCGGCGGATGAAGGGGACTCGACTAATCATGCTACAGGCGGTGACGATTCCAGGCCGCAATGGCGACAGCAGAGACGGAGGAGATGGGCGAGGAAGCCTCCTGTGCGGGTGATTGAAGACGGTCTGCGGGCTGCAGTGGAGATGGTGGCATCGGGGCTGGCTTCGACTTGACCTAGCCGACTTGTTCCATCCTATGGCCTGTAGTTTGCACTTTTTCTCTTTGGCTCTAGCCGTTGGCGGGAGGGGGTATATGTTGAAAATTACTGAATTACCTGTGTTGCTGTGTTACCAAGCATCTACGGATGATGGACAACTGGTTTGAAAGTGTTTTCTTTTTTTTTTTCTTTGGGGTCTGGGGAAGGGAAGGGGGTGTGAAGGGAGGTTGGAGTTCTTTGTCCACCACAAGCTTGGGTCTGTATTTGTCATCTGGGGTTGGCAAGCTGAGAGAACAGACACTGGTTGTTGCTGGGTGATAGGGTGCGCTGGAGGTTCCAATATTCTGTGGGTTAGATGCCACGCATTTGAAAATACTCACGCTTAACGAGAGGGGCCTAAAGAACCCAGTTAAGCTCAAGGCTGTACTGCTCTGTTTAGAAAAAGCTCAGGCCGACATCTGCCTTTTACAGGAGACGCATCTCTTACACCGAGATTGCCATCGTATCCATTACCGGAAATTTCCCCTGCAGTTCTTCTCTTCCAATTCTACTAAAACAGCGGGGGTGGCAGTATTAGTGTCTCAGAGATTTAAGGGCAAAGAGAATTAAGGGCAAAGTCTTGCATAAGTTGGCGGAGATTAAGGGGAGGCTGTTAATCTATAGGTTCTCTTTAGGTCCCACTGAGTTTACTATTGGCTCTGTCTACGCACACAACGATGGTCAGGAGAGGTTTTTTCATGCCGCACTTACGAAAGTCACATCGACACCAGACCGCCACATAGTTTTGGGGGGAGACCTCAATTTGGTTTTTGATAATGTCATGGATAGGTCCCGTCAGCGTGTTTCGCAGGTGGGTGCTTTATCCAAAGAGGGGCGGGCTCGTCTCAGTGAGTTAGGTTTTAGTGACTTTTGGCGCAGCTTTCACCCCCAGGAGCGGGAGTACTCTTATTTTTCTAATGCGCACAAAACGTATGCCCAGCTCGATTACCTGCTTGCGACCCTGCCCACACATGCCCTAGCTACGAGAGTTGAAATTGGGGTTGCCTCCCTGTCTGACCATGCGCCAGTGTTTGTGGTTCTTGCTCTCCCCCCGGCCTAGCGAGCGCTGCGGACATGGCGCCTTAGAGAGTCATTATTGCACCGTAAAGATGTGATTACACGAATACAGTGCGCTATCGCAGACTATCTCTCACACAATAGCAACACAGATACTACTCTTGCGACACAGTGTTCAGCTTTGAAGGCGGTGATAAGGGGAGAGTTTATTGCGATTTCTGCTGCAGATAATGTAGATCGGCAACGCAAGAGGGATGAGCTTACTCAGCAGGTTAGAGAGCTTGAACAGATGCCCCAGAGGACGGGGAGCCCAGGGTGTGGAGGCAGTTGAAGGCAGTTAGGCAACAGCTAGTGGCGATCGATCAGGACAGGGCGGAGTTCGCGGCCCTGAGACTTCGTCACGCATATTACACAGGAGGGGACCAATGTGGGAGGCTTTTGGTACATAAGTTGCGTGAGGCCCGACAGCAACAGGCGGTTCAGGAGATTGTCAGGGGGGATGGGAGGCGTGTCACGGAAGAACATGATATTGCTGAAGCATTTAGAGATTTTTATGCCGATTTGTATTCTGTTGAGCCTATTGGCAACATGGAGGACAATGCTTTTCTTGATTCCACTCCCCTTCCAGTACTCTCGAGGGATCAGGTAGATTTATTGGAGCGTGATATTAGACCAGAGGAGGTTATTGCAGCCATTTTAACCGGCAAAGACTCCAGGACCTGATGGGTTCCCCGTGAGCTTCTATAAAACATTCTATGAGCAGGTTGTTCCGTTACTGGTGAGCCTTTTTAACTCTTTTTCAACGCCAGGGGCAATCCCGAGTGACCTTTTGGAGGCCTCTATTGCGGTAATTCCGAAACCGGGAAAGGACTGATCACAGTGTGGGGCTTACCGCCCTATTTCCCTCCTTAATGTCGATATTAACCTGTACACAGGAATATTGGCTGCCCGGCTTGGACCGCATATGGGAGGCTTAATTGATCCGGATCAGGCGGGATTCATCCCGGGATGCCAAACCTCAGACAATACCAAACGAGCCCTACATCTCATAGAGAAAGCAACACGCACAGAGGAGGAATATATGGTGCTTGCCATAGATGCCGAGAAGGCGTTTGATCGGGTCCAATGGCCATACTTAGCAAAAGTACTCAAGAAGGCGGGACTGGGTCTCAAGTTTCGCACCTACATTCTGAATTGTTATACATTCCCGACGGCCACGGTACGAGTCAATGGTTATACTTCTCCTCGGTTTGTTATCGGGAAGGGAACGAAGCAGGGGTGCCAGTTATCGCCCCTCCTGGTTGCCCTATATATGGAGCCTCTGGCACAGAGACTGAGGCTCAATCCGGATGTGTCGGGGATTACATTTGGGGGCTATGTACATAAGATCAGTCTATATGCTGATGATGTATTGATCTCACTTTCTCACCCTAAGGAAGGGTTACCGGCGTGTACTGCTGACTTGAACTCGTTTGGGCGGATCTCCGGGTTTAAGGTCAACATGAGTAAATCCGTGGCCCTTGATTTGTCTTTGGAGAAACATACCAGAGAGGAGTTACAAAGCGTGTTTCCCATTCAGTGGGCGACGGAGGCGGTTCCTTATTTGGGGATCCAGTTGACCCCATCTTTGAGGGATACGGTTGACATCAATTATGCTGTGTTGCGGTCCAAGATTGGAAGGGAGCTTGGTCGGTGGAAACACCCCCTGTCTTGGCTAGGCAGGGTGGCTGCAATAAAAATGACGGTTCTCCCGCAGGTCTTATATTTATTTCGCACTATTCCCCTGCGGCCCCCCCATAGGTTGGATTAAGCAGACGGAGTTGGAACTGGCCCAGTTTATTTGGAATGGCAGCAAACCGCGCCTCAAATTAACGTTGGCGATGCTTCCTCCGGAGAGTGGAGGGATTGGTCTTCCTGACTTAATGCTCTACTTTTCAAGCGGCTCAGCTACGCCTTTTGGCGGAGTGGAGCAGATGGGAGTCAGACAAGCACTAGCTGTTCCAGGACCAGGCGGTAGCGGGAAGGCCCCTTCAAGAGATTCCTTTTCTCAGGAAGCAGCACAGGCCCCCTAACCTATACGCTTCACATATCACTAGGGTTCTTATGGAGGTGTGGGAATGGATGAATATTAGCCATGAACTCACCACTTTCCTGTCCCCCCTTACCCCTATTTTGGAGAAGCCGGACTTTACGCCTGGGTTAGGTACAATGGCCTATGGGAAATGGAGACCAACAGGGTGCCGTTATCTTTACAATTTATACTCGGCGGAGGGAGTGATTTCCTTCTCTCATTTTAGACAGGAGTACGGGTTGCCTGAAGGGGAGAGGCTCAGGTACTTACAGACTCGACATTGGGCTCTAAATGAGCAGGTGCGCTCAGAGGCTGACAGACGCCTCTCTCCATATTGGCTGACTACGCGTCAGACTGATAAGAAATTAATATATGATCTCTATAAGATGTTACTAGCTAAATACCTGCATGTTTACAGTGCTGGCAGGGCTCCTTGGGGGAGGGAGCTGGGTAAGACTTTTAACCTAAAGAAGAGGGAGGGTATTTATTATAGAGCACGTCACTCTGCTTACCATATGGGGCTTGCAGACAACCTCACAAAAATTGTAACTTATTGGTACTACACCCCTGAACGGCTCCATGAAATGGATCACTCTAGGGATGCATTGTGTTGGCAGGGCTGCGGGCAGGTGGGCACACTGGTGCATCTGCTTTGGGATTGTATACACCTGTAAGGGTATTGGCAACAGATTTTGGATGTGGTAGATGAGCGCTTTGATATGGAGATTCCCTGTCTTCCATCTTATGTCCTCATGGGGCTTCTAAATTCCTTGACATACCCGCTATGTTCCCGAAGGGGTCGCCTGATTGCGATTGCTCTGGGCTCAGCATTACAAAACATTCTCACTCACTGGAGGACGGCGCTTGTCCCTACACTACATGGGTGGTTACTGTGAGAAGTTGGCCCGATATGCAACGTTCGCTATTCTAGCGACCGCTATGTATCGTTCCAACGACCCTTATGGTGTTTGGTTGTAAGTCAACCTATAGACCAGCTATCCTAGTAGCGTGGATACGAGCAGTCTAAGGCTAAAGACTCGAGAGGGCGCGTTAAGCCAGCTGTTTACCACATATGTACCCCTTGAACACCCAGTGAAAGGACACCACACAAGTGTTATGAAAATAAACAGTACATTTATTAAGAATCACAACAGCCCTGTACTCTTTATGAGGACAGGGTACTTAGCACAAACCAAATCTCTTTAGCAAATACTTCAAGTGCACAGTTTAAAACAAGTGTCCGAGGACACGGAAAGGTTAAGGTCTCGGGCGGGCCCGATAAGGCAAGTCGGAAGCGAGGGACTCGGGACCCTAGAGTAAAGAGGCTATGCAGGCACCGAAATGCCGAGTTACCTAGCCACGAGGGCTGCGGCTGCACAAGTCTTACAGGCGTCGGGGTCTTCGCTGACGAGCCAGGAGCCGGAAGAAAAGGAGTTGCTGGCCGGCGACCAGTTATGAATAGTTCGTAGAGATCCAAGCCTGGATCAGAGATTGATGAAACCTGAAAGCAGAGGGGACCAAGTTCGTACTACTAGCCAGTAGTCAGAGGGTACCAGGAAGGCACCGGTTGGCCGTCACCTCGACCAGGTGAGTGGGCGACGCTAGGCTCTGCAGTCTCACGGACCAGGAGGCGTTGTCGGCGACCACGGTGGAGGTGCGAGCTGTCCCACGAAGGATGATGCTGTCGGCGTCGCTGGGCCCAGGATGGGGCAACAAGCCTTGGCAGATCTCAGGGCCACGCGGTGGGCCTAAGATGGCGTCTTGAGTGGACCAGGAGGGTCCGGGGTGCTTCTCGCGGAGATGGAAGCAAGGGCCAGTCTGGAGCAACCAGACCAGCAGTGATGATTCTCGGATGTCGTCACAGAAGGGCACAAGCCAGCGGCTAGTGACCAGACAACGGGCTGAGCAGCGAGCAGAAGGGCCCCACGCAGATCGTGGAGATGCTGGGAGACTGCACTTCGGTGCTGGAGCGGCTCAGGGTCGGGGCTTCTCGGACCCCAGAGCACTCACCAGAGAGTTACCTCGATGGTCGTGCTGGTTAAGAGCGTGCAGGTTCTGATGATGGCCGGTCCCTCGAGGTCTCGTCGCACCCACAGATCACAGCTGAGCTGATGACGTGGGTAGAGGTCAGAGGTGACAGGGAAGCCGGTTCTCGTCGAGCTGGGCCGTCGGATTCCTTGAGGAAGGACTTACAGCAAACCGCAGAGTTCTTAGGTGGTGCCCGCTGATGCAGGGTGACTACTCCTTAGTCACAAGGGAGAAATCTTGAGAAGAGTCTTGAAGTCCTTTCGTAGAAAGTATTCTTGATTCAAAGATGATCTAATTTGGAAGGGTCCCCGCTCCGGCCTTTATTCTAAAGAAAGGGGTGGGTACATGACTAGGTCCTGCCCTAAGGGTGGGACCAGGAAGGGGGGTAGTTACACCCCTCTCCCCTGCCGGACTTTCCCCAGGTCAGGGCTGTCGCCCCTGGAACTGGTTCTAACCGGCAGATGCGTAGTGAGCACCGGGGTGCCACTCCGCAGTCACCTTCTCGCAAAAGCCCTACCTACCCAGAATACACAAACCCTGTCTGGGACGGTGCGAACACCGCCCTCGACAGGAAACCCTTTGTCCAAGCGCTCCTCGCTGGAAGGACTCCCAGCAGCAGGAGGTCAGACTCGTGTCTGTGGTGGCAGCATCCATTTTGTGGAGCTGAGGCTTTCGTTAACTTTAACCGGGGTTCACAGTTACGTACATGTCGTGTCCCTCTAGAAGGGCGGAATGCTAACCTCGTCGCCAGGGTTGGTGAGAGGGCAGCATCCCGATTCGTATGACACCTTACTCGACATGTCTTGATAACGCGACACCGTAGTTACCGATGTGGCACGCGTCATCATGGAACAGCCATTGGGTCTTGATTCCGCAAGCTGCAACCGGGCTCGGCTCGGGCCAGAGCACAGTTCACACGAGCCCACGCACTCTGCCTTCAGGATTGTCAAGGCCTGCCATAGGAGTGACTGATAGGATTTCGGGTGTCCATTGTGCGGTTAGATATAGGGCTACTATATCTAAAGCAAAGGGTGATTACACGACTTCGCCCCAGCTGTCATGCAGCCAGTTGTGTCAAATTTAGGAGGCCAGCCGGGGGTGGCATAATACCTGCTGCAGCCCCTGGCGGCCCTGGGTACACCTATGCCCTGAGTTACAGGGTCTGATAAGGTGGCCCAGTACCAATTGGTAAATGCACCTAGGGTACATATCGTAATTTAGAAAGAGAACAGCCAGGCTGTGGGTCTGATTGGCAGGCCCACAGCCAGAGAAAGTCGTAAACCAGTGAAACAAAAGCAACAAATCTGGGTGATCATAGGATTGCAGACCCTACTCTCCTACATGACCCCCCCCCAAACGTCGGAACAATAAGCTAACCTTGACCAGGTGAGTCTTCTTGTTCTAAGTGGAAATATCTGGAGAGCCCATCGGCATTGCCATGATCAGTACCAGGTCTATGTTCCACTGTAAAGTCCATCCCCTGTAGGGAAATGGACCACCTAAGCAGTTTGGGGTTTTCACCCTTCATCTGATTTAGCCACAAGAGGGGCTTATGGTCGGTCTGAATCTTGAAGTGAGTGCCAAACAAGTATGGCCTCAGCTTCTTCAGGGCCCAAACCACAGCAAAGGCCTCCCTCTCAATAGCTGACCAATTCTTCTCTCTAGGGGTCAGCCTTCTGCTTATAAAAGCAATGGGCTGGTCTTGACCATCAAAATTCAGTTGAGATAGAACAGCTCCCACACCCAACTCAGAAGCATCTGTTTGGACAATGAATGGTTTGGAGTAGTCCGGACTCTTAAGGATAGGCGCCGTGCACATGGCCTGCTTTAGGTCATCGAATGCTTTTTGACAGCTCGCTGTCCACTGAACCTTTTTTGGCATTTTCTTACTTGTCAGTTCATTTAATGGTGTCACGATGGAACCATAGTTCCTGACAAACTTTCGGTAGTATCCAGTCAGGCCCAAGAAAGCTCGAACCTGAGTCTGGGTGGTTGGAGGAGCCCAGTCCCTGATTGACTGTATCTTGCTCTCCAGTGGCTGAACCTGGCCTCCACCTACAAGGTGGCCCAGGTATACAACCTGTGTCTGCCCTATCTGGCACTTGGTGGCCTTGATAGTGAGGCCTGCTGCTTGCAGAGCCTCCAACGCTTTCCGCAGGTGGACCAGGTGATCCTCCCAGGTGGAGCTAAAGACAGCAATATCGTCTAGATACGCCGCACAGAAGTCATCCAGCCCAGTAAGGACTTGATTCACCAACCGTTGGAAGGTGGCAGGTGCATTTTTCAGACCAAAGGGCATCACCACGAACTGATAATGCCCACCAGGGGTTGAAAATGCGGTTTTAGGCTTGGCGTCCTCAGCTAACCTGATTTGCCAATACCCAGCTGTCAGGTCAAACGTACTTAAGTAGTTGGCCGAAGCCAATCTATCGATAAGCTCGTCTGCCCTTGGTATTGGGTGGGCGTCAGTCTTAGTGACTGCATTGAGACCCCTGTAATCTACGCAAAACCTCATCTCTCTCTTACCACCCTGGGTGTGAGGTTTCGGCACTAGAACTACTGGACTAGCCCAAGGGCTATCCGAGGGCTCAATGACTCCCAGCTCCAACATTTTCTGCACTTCACTCTTGATGCAGTCTCTAACGTGATCAGGCTGCCTGTAGATTTTACTCTTGACGGGCAAGCTGTCACCAGTGTCAACCTCATGGGTGCACCAATCGGTCTGACTGGGTGTTAGAGAAAACATATGTCTGAACGACTGAAGAACCTGTTTACAGTCGCTCTGCTGATGTTCGGAGAGGCTGCCACAAAAGACAACACCATCTACCGATCCATCGTCAGGATTCTGAGTGAGCAGGTCGGGGAGAGGGTCACTCTCTTCTTCCTGTCCCTCATCTAGGGCCATGAGCAAACTCATGTCTTTCCTGTCGACATATGCTTTTAGCCTGTTGACATGAAGCACCCTGTGGGGGCTCCGGGGAGTTCCCAGGTCGACCAGGTAGGTGACCTCTCCCTTTTTCTCCAGGATGGTGTAGGGCCCGGACCATTTGTCCTTGAGTGCTGCTGGGGCCACTGGCTCCAACACCCACACCTTCTGTCCGGGCTGGTAAACAGTCAAGACAGCCTTTTGGTCATGCCAAGCTTTTTGGAGTTCTTGGCTGGCCTTAAGGTTTTCAGATGCCTTTTCCATGTATTCAGCCATCCGCGAGCGGAGGCCAAGCACATAGTCCACTATGTTGGCTGCAGGCTTTTTGAGAGGTCTCTCCCATCCTTCCTTCACCAAACACAGGGGTCCTCTTACAGGATGCCCGTACAAAAGTTCAAAAGGGCTGTAGCCAACCCCCTTCTGTGGGACTTCTCTGTAGGCGAACAAGAGGCAGGGGATCAGGACGTCCCATCTACGCCGAAGCTTTTCCGGTAGTCCATGAATCATCCCTTTTAGGGTCCTGTTGAATCTCTCAACAAGCCCATTGCATTGTGGATGATAGGGTGTAGTGAACTTGTAGTTAACACCACATTCCTTCCACATAGCAGTTAAGTAGCTCGACATAAAGTTTGCACCTCTGTCGGAGACGACCTCCTTAGGGAAGCCCACTCTGGAGAACACTCCAACTAGGGCTCTTGCCACAACAGGAGCTGTAGTGGTCCTAAGGGGAATAGCATCAGGATACCTGGTGGCATGATCCACTACCACCAGTATAAACTTGTGCCCTGATGCTGTTGGTGGTTCCATGGGACCGACGATGTCGATCCCCACCCGTTCAAAGGGCACCCCCACCACAGGCATTGGTATAAGGGGGGCCTTTGTCGTGCCACCTGATATACCACTGGCTTGGCAAGTGACACAGGAGCGGCAAAACTCCTTGGTATCTTCGTTCATGTGAGGCCAGTGAAAGTGTGAGACAAGCCTGTCCCACGTCTTCGTCTGGCCTAAGTGACCTGCTAAGGGAATCTCGTGGGCCAAGGTAAGTAGGAAACCACGCTGAGACAAGGGTACGACCAGCCTCCTGGTCATGCCAGGCTTGGGGTCTCTTGACTCAGTGTACAGGAGTCCATCTTCCCAGTATATCTTGTGGGTACCTGTGGCGTTCCCAGCAGCCTCAGCAGCAGCCTGCTGTCTGAGGGGTTCAAGAGAAGGGCAGTCTAACTGGTCCTTCCCCAGGTCCTCCCTTGAGGGTCCCCCTGAACCCAAGAATTCAACTTGATCAAGTTCGAACTCCCTAGGCTCAGGTTCCCTCAATTCCTGTAGGTCAGCCTCCTCTGAGACTTGATCCACGACCTGGGGCAAGGGGGAAGGCGCAGCCTTAACCCTACCGCTCTTTTTCTTGGGAGGTGTCTGGTCCGTTGTTCCAGGATCCAGCACCTGTTCAGTGGGGCATTTCCTGACCTGTGACCTAGTCACAGCGAACACATGTGCTGGCAAACCTAACATTTCCATGTGAGTCCGGTGCTCCACTTCTGACCATTGTGATGACTTCAAATCATTGCCCAACAAACAATCCACTGGGAGGTCTGGACTAACTACAACCTTCTTTTGGCCAGTTACCCCTCCCCAGGAGAAAGCTACAATTGCCATACTGTGATTGGTAGTGACATTGCTTGCATTGGTCACCAGGAACTCTGTACCTGGCATGATCTGTCCAGGGTCCACAAAGTTAGGCGTCACCATGGTGACGCTGGCACAAGTGTCCCTATAGGCCTGAGCCATCTTTCCATTTATGAAAGGCGTCTGTCGGTATTTGCCCAAAGTATTGGGGCTTATGTCGGGGGACACGTCCACGTCCCCTGTACTGACAAGGACAGCCTGAGTGAGGGTGCCAACTAAGTTGTCACGCCCCTCAGAACCCAGGGTTAACCCTACTAAACCCTTGGGAGGCGCACTACCACTGCTGACTGTACTAGGGGGCACAGGTGCCTTAGGGGCTGCAGTGGCAGGAGTCTGCCCTCCTCCTTTCTTGGTGCACTCACTAAACCAGTGAGATTTACTTTTACAGTACTGGCACCATCTTTTGGATTGGCCTTCTTTCTTCTTTTGGGGAGCCTGACCCCCACCCTCTTTGGGTTGTTGGGGACCTGTCGAAGACTTCTGGTCATTTTGTTCCCCCTTAGAATCTTTACCCTTCTGGTCTGCTTTCTTCTGACCACCTTGATTCTGGCCCTGGGTCTGTTTAACTCTCGTACGAACCCATCTGTCTGCCTTCTTTCCCAATTCTTGGGGAGAGGTCAGATCCGAGTCGACAAGATGCTGATGCAACAACTGGTTCTGACAATTGTTTAAAATTTGTTCTCTCATCATCAAATTATACAATCCTTTGTAATCAGTAACCTTACTGCCCAGCAACCAGCCCTCAAAAGCCTTAGTGGCACAATCGACAAAATCAGACCAATCTTGAGACTGCGTTTTCTGGGTATCCCTGAACAGCACCCTGTACTGCTCAGTGGTTAGGCCGAACCCTTCAACGAGTGTGTTTTTCAAGACTTGGTAATCGTTAGCATCCTCCACCCTTGTGGTGAGGAGCTTGTCTCTTCCTTTTCCTTCAAAGGAGAGCCACAAGATAGCTGCCCACTGACTCTGGGGAACACCTTGCACAGTGCAGGCCCTCTCCAAAGCAGTAATCCATTTGTGGATGTCGTCCCCTTGTTTAAAGGGGGGCACTATCTTCCCAAGGTGTTTCGTATCGAAACTCTTTTCCCTATTACTAGGTACATTGCTGCCACCAGTGGGGACTACCCCACTTAACTGTTGCTCTCTAGCAAAGGCAAGCCTTTCTTTGGCCAGGGCAAGTTCTTCCCTTTCGATCCTCAGATTAGCTGCCCTTTCCTTAGCTTCGTACACTCTCCTCTGAGGGGACGTCATCCCTCTTTGAGAAGAGTTGTGAGAGCCATTGGTTTGAAGGGATCTGCCAGAGCCTCTTGACAGAGATCTGGCTCGTCCATTCCCAATGTTAAGCGGACCTGACAGTAGCGCCGGGGGTCCCCCAGTACCACCATCATGTTTGCTTAAGTTGGACCGTGTTAGTCTGACGACCTCTACCTGTCCCTTATCTGCCTCATCCCTAGAGAGATCCTCATCCTCATCCTCCTCCCCATCTTCGTTCTCAGTTGCGAGGTGGATGAGGTCAGGATCGTCTCGGGTTCCCTCGAGGGGAGGCATGTCTCCTTCTGGATTAGAAGAGCTACGAAGTTTCTCAGCCCTTCTGGCATCATAAGTCTCCAAGAGACCAATCAGAAAGGACGTTGTGGGGTTAGACCCCTGCTGGATCTTCCTGGAGTGACACAGCCGTCTTAACTCCTTGAAGCTCAGCACAGTATATCCTGAAGGGATGACCTGTGGAGGGTCAACTGACACAAGGGGAGACCCAGAGTTTCCTCCTTTGTCCGACATACTGTTTCTAGTGTGGTGTAAGTGATGCACCTACCTACACTATGTGTTTACCTACTGTTCCCTTGCTAAGAGTTGTAGCCAAGGTGTGCTAAGCCTTGAGGAGCTACAACAGCTGGTTCAGTAGAACTCAGAGTATTCTAAGCTTTTAGTTATATGTACTAACAGTACTTGTGCGATCTTTCAACAAGATATTCTTAGGATACGTGTGGTAAAACAACAGCAAGCTCAAATCCCAACCGCTGCTCACCAATGTGAGAAGTTGGCCCGATATGCAACGTTCGCTATTCTAGCGACCGCTATGTATCGTTCCAACGACCCTTATGGTGTTTGGTTGTAAGTCAACCTATAGACCAGCTATCCTAGTAGCGTGGATACGAGCAGTCTAAGGCTAAAGACTCGAGAGGGCGCGTTAAGCCAGCTGTTTACCACATATGTACCCCTTGAACACCCAGTGAAAGGACAACACACAAGTGTTATGAAAATAAACAGTATATTTATTAAGAATCACAACAGCCCTGTACTCTTTATGAGGACAGGGTACTTAGCACAAACCAAATCTCTTTAGCAAATACTTCAAGTGCACAGTTTAAAACAAGTGTCCGAGGACACGGAAAGGTTAAGGTCTCGGGCGGGCCCGATAAGGCAAGTCGGAAGCGAGGGACTCGGGACCCTAGAGTAAAGAGGCTATGCAGGCACCAAAATGCCGAGTTACCTAGCCACGAGGGCTGCGGCTGCACAAGTCTTACAGGCGTCGGGGTCTTCGCTGACGAGCCAGGAGCCGGAAGAAAAGGAGTTGCTGGCCGGCGACCAGTGATGAATAGTTCGTAGAGATCCAAGCCTGGATCAGAGATTGATGAAACCTGAAAGCAGAGGGGACCAAGTTCGTACTACTAGCCAGTAGTCAGAGGGTACCAGGAAGGCACCGGTTGGCCGTCACCTCGACCAGGTGAGTGGGCGACGCTAGGCTCTGCAGTCTCACGGACCAGGAGGCGTTGTCGGCGACCACGGTGGAGGTGCGAGCTGTCCCACGAAGGATGATGCTGTCGGCGTCGCTGGGCCCAGGATGGGGCAACAAGCCTTGGCAGATCTCAGGGCCACGCGGTGGGCCTAAGATGGCGTCTTGAGTGGACCAGGAGGGTCCGGGGTGCTTCTCGCGGAGATGGAAGCAAGGGCCAGTCTGGAGCAACCAGACCAGCAGTGATGATTCTCGGATGTCGTCACAGAAGGGCACAAGCCAGCGGCTAGTGACCAGACAACGGGCTGAGCAGCGAGCAGAAGGGCCCCACGCAGATCGTGGAGATGCTGGGAGACTGCACTTCGGTGCTGGAGCGGCTCAGGGTCGGGGCTTCTCGGACCCCAGAGCACTCACCAGAGAGTTACCTCGATGGTCGTGCTGGTTAAGAGCGTGCAGGTTCTGATGATGGCCGGTCCCTCGAGGTCTCGTCGCACCCACAGATCACAGCTGAGCTGATGACGTGGGTAGAGGTCAGAGGTGCCAGGGAAGCCGGTTCTCGTCGAGCTGGGCCGTCGGATTCCTTGAGGAAGGACTTACAGCAAACCGCAGAGTTCTTAGGTGGTGCCCGCTGATGCAGGGTGACTACTCCTTAGTCACAAGGGAGAAATCTTGAGAAGAGTCTTGAAGTCCTTTCGTAGAAAGTATTCTTGATTCAAAGATGATCTAATTTGGAAGGGTCCCCGCTCCGGCCTTTATTCTAAAGAAAGGGGTGGGTACATGACTAGGTCCTGCCCTAAGGGTGGGACCAGGAAGGGGGGTAGTTACACCCCTCTCCCCTGCCGGACTTTCCCCAGGTCAGGGCTGTCGCCCCTGGAACTGGTTCTAACCGGCAGATGCGTAGTGAGCACCGGGGTGCCACTCCGCAGTCACCTTCTCGCAAAAGCCCTACCTACCCAGAATACACAAACCCTGTCTGGGACGGTGCGAACACCGCCCTCGACAGGAAACCCTTTGTCCAAGCGCTCCTCGCTGGAAGGACTCCCAGCAGCAGGAGGTCAGACTCGTGTCTGTGGTGGCAGCATCCATTTTGTGGAGCTGAGGCTTTCGTTAACTTTAACCGGGGTTCACAGTTACGTACATGTCGTGTCCCTCTAGAAGGGCGGAATGCTAACCTCGTCGCCAGGGTTGGTGAGAGGGCAGCATCCCGATTCGTATGACACCTTACTCGACATGTCTTGATAACGCGACACCGTAGTTACCGATGTGGCACGCGTCATCATGGAACAGCCATTGGGTCTTGATTCCGCAAGCTGCAACCGGGCTCGGCTCGGGCCAGAGCACAGTTCACACGAGCCCACGCACTCTGCCTTCAGGATTGTCAAGGCCTGCCATAGGAGTGACTGATAGGAACTCGGGTGTCCATTGTGCGGTTAGATATAGGGCTACTATATCTAAAGCAAAGGGTGATTACACGACTTCGCCCCAGCTGTCATGCAGCCAGTTGTGTCAAATTTAGGAGGCCAGCCGGGGGTGGCATAATACCTGCTGCAGCCCCTGGCGGCCCTGGGTACACCTATGCCCTGAGTTACAGGGTCTGATAAGGTGGCCCAGTACCAATTGGTAAATGCACCTAGGGTACATATCGTAATTTAGAAAGAGAACAGCCAGGCTGTGGGTCTGATTGGCAGGCCCACAGCCAGAGAAAGTCGTAAACCAGTGAAACAAAAGCAACAAATCTGGGTGATCATAGGATTGCAGACCCTACTCTCCTACAGTTACATTACCTCTGGCTCGTGCTTGGCATGGAAAAGCTTTCGCTGATAGCAGCTGGGGAGGGGGCCAAATATGCAGAGTTGTGGCAGCCATTTTTATCCCTGCTATCTTTGGAGTTCCACGAGGTTACTTGCCCCCGATATCTTCGATTACTGCGTCTCACAGAGACGGGGGATGAAGGACCTGGTTAGCGTGCATGGGCCTAAGTGTAATCAGTGGTGGACCTTGAACGTGGGTGAGGGGAGGGAAGGTTGGGTAGAGTAGGGGTAGGGGTAGGGGGGAAGGGGGCATTAGTTAGTGTTTTTCCCTTTTTTCTCCTTTTTCTTCTTTGTTCTTCCTTCCAAAGGGATGCAGGCATTTATGTATTATGCTATGTTTTGTCCACATGGACTTGGATTGGGCCTTTGGCTCCTCTCCTTCTCAGCTCTTACTAATTCAATGTATGCAATGTCTGGGACGATTCATGTATGCCCATTTGTTTGCAATCCTACAATATAAATGATTTAATACTAAAGGGTTGTTTTTATATAAACTCCCTACAAAAATATGAGTTTAAACAGTGCAGTAATAAACCCCTGGTGTCTAAAATACTGTACAATGAGACCATATATGTGTTTTGCACCCCCTAAAAAAGCGTGATCATTGCGGTTACCGGAGTCATCACGACTGAGTGTAATCGTGAACACAGGAAGTAGGGTTTTAACAGTTTTTTTTAAAAACTTACAAGAAAAATGTGTATAAATATGTTTTTAAAGCAATGATGTGGTTAGTAATGTATGCATTGTAATAGTTAGAATGACTTCATTAAGTTCAAATGTTTTTATGTGATGGTGGTCATTGAATGACTGCGATTTCGCAACTACAGACGTCATTGCGATGCTCAATGTCTTTATAGAGGATTTTTCTGTAAACTCACTACAAAAATATGAGCTTGAAAAGTACACTAATAAAGCTCTACTGTTAAATATACTGTAGAAAGTCTGTATGTGAGAGGCTGGTTTAGTATATTGTGCTCACTTATGTAAGTGTAGCACTCCACACTAATCCAGACAGCCCTTATGGTTATTTTAGTGGTCTAAGACAACCGTAGAAAGCTCTCTAAGTGGTAGTTGTGGAGAGCAGCCTTCAGACATACAACCAGATTCATCAATGTCCCGATTTGCGAGTCCTTAATAGCGATTATTAAGGAATCGCTATTAATGACTCGCAAAACGGGATTCATGTAGAAATCGCAATATTATTTCTACAGCTTCCTTATTTGCGATTAAGGATGCGATTTCAAGGGTGCCAGGAGTGTCCAAAGGACACCCTGTAGCACCCCTAAAATGTAAATGTAGACTGATGTTGCGCACACACATGTCCAAAGGACATGTGTGTGTGTGTAACATACAACTTAGAAAAATGCACTAAAGTGCATTTTTCTAAGTTTTCTCTATTTATAAAAAAAGTCAAACTTCACGGTAAATAGCGGCAAAAATAGCGATTTCGCAATTAAAAAATGGTTCATGAATTGCATTTAAGGAATCTCAAATAGAGATTCCTTAAATGCAATTCCTCGCAATTTAGCCATTTCGTAATTTGTGGTTTTTGCATTTGGGGTGATGATTCACAAATGCAAAAATTGCGCTCACAAAGGGCCAGATTCTCAGAATCTGTCCCTTTGCGAGCCGATTTTACAATGATGAATCTGGATGTTAGTCCAGAAGGAGTGCAAAGCAGCTTGTTTTATCAGTACTTAATCTTATGGTATAGGTTAAGTAAAAATGAATCACACAGTGTAGTTATAAAAATATGTATTTTATTACAAACACTCACTAACACATTGCAATATCTTCTAGCTGGAGATATAAACACAATACACACAAAACTTTACAAATAAAACAGGTAAGTAGCACAAATACACAATGGTCTCGAGGGGAAACCAAACCATATACTAAAATAGTGAAATGCGGACCACGACTCAAGACCAAATTGGACCCAGAAGACGTAAAAGAGCTGGGGACCCAAGGAACCATATATGCAAAGATTGCTGTGCTGTTCCTGATGGAAATGGTAGAAAGACGATCCAGTCAGTGATGCGGAAGAAATGGTCGGGTAACTAGTGGTTAGCCCTGGGGATCCATTTTGTTGGATTTAATGCCCTAACACACCCTTTCAGGTGTCATGCTTCATCATTTGGGCCTGATCCTCGTTGGGTCGGCGGTGCAATACCCAACGGGCAACACCTCGTAGAGGGGCTCTTTGGCGGAGGGTACAGAGTCTGTGCCACTCAGAAGTGACTAGGAGGCACGGAAGACGAATGCCCATTGATGTCGGGAGATGCAGGAAAGCTGACTTTGACCTTGGAGCTGTAGCTGTGTGGACCAGGCAATGCTGGCGAAGATTAGGAGTTGTTCACGAGCTGTCCCACATTGGATGTCGAGAGCAAGGAGGTCGGTGTCCAGCAGAAACACCAATACACCTTAGCAACGGCAACAGGCGTAGAAATCGGAAAAGGTGCATGTTAAAACTAGCAAGGTCCAAGTGACTCACCATGACTAGGTAAGTCAGAGCAGGCCTGAGCAAGTAGGGGAGCCCACTGGAATAAAAGAAGTCCCTTGAAAGGACCAGACGATCTCTGGAGACAAGAGTCACCCAGCCTGAGCAACGGCCAGCCGACGTGGTGCACAGGGGCTCGGTTCCAGCGATGCCAATGAGGGATACTGGTCTAAAGGTAGTGCAGGCTTCGAAGGAGTTGTCGAGTCACCACCTGTGTTACTGTGCCTGCCGGAGTCCATAGGAGCCCAGGATCAGCAAACCGGTCATCTACATTGGGGTGCCTGCAGATGATGGGGAGTGACTCCTTCACTTCAAGGGAGATTCCTTTGGGTGTCTTGGATGTCCGCAGGTCCTGAAAGGAACCTGTATGGAGAATGGACACTGATGATGCTGCGGACTTGCAGGACGATGAGACCTGGAGCAGTCAGAGTCAGTCAGATTGACGTGGTCAGAGTGTCCAGATGGTTGAAGTTGATGGGGAGTTGAATTGGAATCGAATCCCCTAACAACTCTAGGGAGTCACCCATAGGTAAGCCCTTAAGTACCCTTAGGAAGGGGTTAGGATCAATTTAGGGGTGCCTCTCACAGGAGGGGCTGGACAGTGGGGAGGAAACTCCTATGTCCTTTGTCCAGTTTCACTCCAGAGCGGGCCAACGGCTACCTGACCTGGTTTGAACTGGAATATGCAAGGAGGGCACCAAATGTGCCCCTCAAGCAGTCTAAGTGGCGCTGACAAGTGTTCCCAACCTGTCTTAATACACTAACTCCTGTCTGGGAGTTGGTCACACCTCCCTGTGACAGGATACCAATTGTTCTGCCTTCCCTGCTCAAGCTTCGCTCAGCAGCAGGAGGGCAGAATTGTGTCTCTCCTTGGCAGCAGATCTAGCTTGCTGTCAGATTCTGGAAGATTGGTACTGGGAGCACTGAGGGCCTCGCCACAGTGCATGGAATCATACCTCCCACACCGTTTATGGTGTTTGGTTATGACTGCAACAATTTTTATACCAAACATGACAGGGTTCATTACAGCCAGTTTAGAGATGGTCATCACATAATGATGCATGGGATCTATGATGTTACAACGCGTTATTCTACAACGCAGGCTGTAACATCGCAACTTTTACAATGCAGGTTCCATTACATCGGATGCCATTACAACGCAGGACATTACATAGCAGATGCTATTACAACGCATACCATTACATCGTAAGTATAGGTAAGTATAACTTTTTAAAAAAAATGTAATTAAGTTAATTTAAAAAATTTCATTTAAGTAATATAATTAAATTAATTTTAAAATTGTAATTAATTTAATTTATTTAAATAAGTTTAATTTAATTTAAAATTGGAATTAATGTAATTTAATTAATTTAATATAATTTTATTAATTTAATTTAATACATTTTATAATAGTAATTATTTTAATTTAATTAATTTAATTTAATTAATATAATTGAATTAATCTTAAAATTGTAATTAATATGATTTAATAAATTTAATTAATTTAAATAATTTAATTTAATTAAAGTCGTACTTTAAAAAAAATAAACCCTAAAAATACCCCTGTACCCCAAAACCCAAACCCAGCCCTGAAACCTAAAAATACCCCTGTACCCCAAAACCCAAACCCAGCCCTAAAACCTAAAAATACCCCTGTACCCCAAAACCCAAACCCAGCCCTAAAACCTAAAAATACCCCTGTACCCCAAAACCCAAACCCAGCCCTAAAACCTAAAAATACCCCTGTACCCCAAAACCCAAACCCAGCCCTAAAACCTAAAAATACCCCTGTACCCCAAAACCCAAACCCATCCCTAAAACCTAAAAATACCCCTGTACCCCAAAACCCAAACCCAGCCCTGAAACCTAAAAATACCCCTGTACCCCAAAACCCAAACCCAGCCCTGAAACCTAAAAATACCCCTGTACCCCAAAACCCAAACCCAGCCCTAAAACCTAAAAATACCCCTGTACCCCAAAACCCAAACCCAGCCCTGAAACCTAAAAATACCCCTGTACCCCAAAACCCAAACCCAGCCCTGAAACCTAAAAATACCCCTGTACCCCAAAACCCAAACCCAGCCCTAAAACCTAAAAATACCCCTGTACCCCAAAACCCAAACCCAGCCCTAAAACCTAAAAATACCCCTGTACCCCAAAACCCAAACCCAGCCCTAAAACCTAAAAATACCCCTGTACCCCAAAACCCAAACCCAGCCCTAAAACCTAAAAATACCCCTGTACCCCAAAACCCAAACCCAGCCCTAAAACCTAAAAATACCCCTGTACCCCAAAACCCAGCCCTAAAACCTAAAAATACCCAAACACCCCAAAACATATACCTCAGTACCCCAAAACATATACTCCTATACTCATACTTATTTTAAAAATTACTTAAATTAATATATTTAATTTATAATATTAAAAAACATAAATAAATATATTTATTTATAATTAATATTAATAAAATTTATTAAATAATATTAAATAAAATTTTAAAAAAATTATATACTTACGATGTAATGGTATGCGTTGTAATAGCATCTGCTATGTAATGTCCTGCGTTGTAATAGCATCCGATGTAATGGAACCAGCGTTGTAAAAGCTGCGTTGTAACAGCATTACGATGTAAAAGTTGGGATGTAACAGTAACATACCTGATGCATGCCACTCTATATTGTTGTGATGGCTGATGCACTTAAAACCTGGGAGAATGGACTCCGAAGGTTGTATGGGTGCCCTTCTCATGCAAGGACACCCTCACACTTAGAACCGGGCACCCTGCCTTCAGAATTTAAAGGCCTGCCTTAGGGGTGACTTATAGTTATTTTTTTTTATTATATCTGTTTATTAGTTTCAACAGTAGATGTACATACATATGCCATTCAGTAGTTCCAACAATCACATAAGGCATCGTTACAATACCTAGGGGGAGAAAAGCAACATTTAAAATATGACGACATCTCATTCACCACTCCGCCGCATTTCAAGTTTCACCAATGGGGATATACACACATTTCCACGATAGACATTCCACTTGCCCCACTTCTTGTCCCATTTTTTGGGGCACCCATGTGTTGTAAATACTTCCTTTTCAGCAATCATACATTTGTCTAGCTCTTTCACCCACATTTGGAGAGATGGTGACTTCGCCGTCCCCCCATCCCCTCGCTATTTCCCGCTTGACTAGGGTATAACCTAATGCGGCCAGTTGTTGTTCTACTTCTGTAAGGTCAGTGGGAATCCAGATGTTGAGTAGGCCTAGGCCCATTCCCATATGCACTGTAGCTCAGGGAATTCCCAGACCGTATGGTAGAAGGTAGCTGTGTGTTGGCATCCCACGAGGCAAAGCGCATCTGACCTAGTGCCAATCTTCGGCAAAGGTAACCCCTGTTAAGTATGATCTATGTAGAATCCTAAGTTGTATCAGTCAAAAGCAGAGGGTGATAGCCGCTTCTCTGGGGGACATTTGTGCCGTTTGCCAGTTTTCGTCGTCGATTGGTCCTAGGTCTCCCTGCCACTGCTCTCTAAGTTTGTGCAATGTATCTGGTAGGTTGTTGCATAGTTTTTTATAGGTCAGCGATATGGTTTTCGAATGTAGCGGCCCATCAAGCAGTTGGTCCTCTAGCGGTGACAACTCTGGTATGACTGTGAGATCGGGAAAAGCTGTGGGGAGGGCATGTCTAATTTGCAGGTACCAGAACATTTCCCCTTGGGCCATTTCGTATTGTCCCCGAAGCTCTTCAAACCTAAGGATCAAACCTTTTTTAATCAGATCTCTGACTACGGAAATCCCAATAGCATCCCATTTGTCGAAACTCGGTTGATAACAAAGATAACCCAGTCTCTGGGCACACCACAGAGGCGCTGCTTTTGTGAGGCCATTCGACCAACCCAAACATGAGTCACCTGATGCCAGATCATTAGGTTGTGAGAGGTAGGCCCAAAATATTGCCCTTTTCTAACTTTTGAATACAATGCTCCTAGTAATCTGTTCGCCCAGTTTTATATCTGTCCAATAAGTAGGCAGTATCGATAGGGGAGCGGTATATCCAGTGGTTTATTACCACTAATTGTGATGCCTAGTAATAGGTTTTAAGTGTATTGACCTCAGATATAAGGAAACATATATCTGTTGTAAGTGGTTCTGGCACCAGCTTACACAGGCTGCAATGGCAGGCCTGTAGTCACATTTTGAGTGGTTTCTCATAGGTGGCATAATACATGCTTCAGCCCATGGGAGACCCCTGGTGTACCTATGCCCTGGGTACCATATACTAGGGACTTATAAGGATACACCAGTAGCCAATCTGGAGTGTACCTAAGTACACACCATGTCCAATTTAGGGGAGAAAGCACAGAGGCTAGGGTTCTGATTAGCAGGATCCCAGCCATACTAGTCAGAAACAGCATAACGCCACACAAAAATTGATCGCAGAAAGAAAACTTAAAGCAATATCTCACTAAACATTTTGACTTAAACTTTATTTAAAAAATGTCTTGAAGTGTATTTTTCAGTGTTAATTACCTTTACTGATCACAGATTCTCCAAAGTAAATGTGACAATGTTGTGCTGACTTGTTAAAAATAAAACCAGTTATTAATGTACTTTCTGATAAACGCATACCAAATCAAAAAATGAGTGCTATATAATATAACTATAATATACAATATACAATTATAGGAAGAAAATACGAAAATCCTAGGGCTCACATAAAAAATGGATGTTACAAATAAGAAATAGAATTTAAAAAAACCTTAGAAATTCAGTGAAAAAACCAAAGGTTACAGGGACGTTCTAGTTGCCCCAGTATTGGACTTTCATAGATTCCCATGCTTTGTATCATTCCCCCGTCGTCGGAATGGGAGCCTCGGTAAATAAAAGAAAATACCATAGCAGTAGGTACAAAAGAGAAAAATAGGCCTAGGCCTCATCTCATTTTGTAGCCTATTCCTCTCTTTTTGTAAAAGAGAAAAAGAATTGCAGCAACCAATCAGAGTAGCCTCACTCCATAGAACCCTCCTGAGAGAGCCTCAGAGCCTCAGATGTTCTACCTCACGTTGTGCTAAGGGAGTCTCCACTGGGCTCTGCTCAGATTTCTCTTCGGCTTTGGATTTCTCTTATTTTTCTACTCTACATTGTCTGATAAGGAGAAGAAAGCTTTATTTAAAGCTTGTGCCACCTGTTCAAAGAAGAGGCTGTACATTGATGAAAAGCATAAAGACTGTATATACTGCTTGTATCCAGATCACAAGGACACAGGTTGTAAGATCTGCAGAACCTTCTCTACCAAGACCTTAAGAGACAGGGAGGGCCGCTTGTTAACCTGGTTACAGAAGATGAAGTCTCGTCTGATAGTGAGTATTCTTCCTCAGCTACGTCCTCCAGAAGATCCATGAAAATGGGTAGGTCGTCCCCTTCAATATCATCTGAGCCCCCTGATAAGGCCTCGCAAAAGATCTCTGATAGGTCTGAAAGGCCCAGTCCCAAACAATCTCCTCACCGAGGTGTAAAGGAGAGGCTGGGACAGACTACTGAGGTACAGCCATCAAAGAAGGTTCAGAAAACTCCTTCTCTTGCTTATCCACCATCTAAAAAGGAGCAGATTTTCAAAAAACCAAATACTGTCCCTCAGGAAGGAAAACCGGATAAGAAAAATCGTCTAGTTCGTCGACGACGCCATCCAAAATACACTTGGTCTCAGTTACAGCTCCGTCGACGGAACCGTCGACGGCAGCTTCGTCGACGGGACCGTCGACGGCAGCTTCGTCGACGGCGGCTGCAATGATATCTTCGTCGACATCTCAGGTACCTGTTTCTTTATCTTTGACGTCGACGATGATGACACCGACGATGGTGTCGACGGTTTCAACGTCGACGAGGACAACGTCGGCGACGACAGCCTTAATGATACTGATGAGGAGCTCGTCAACTATACCGTCGACGATCAGCCCACAATCTCTACGTCGCCGGTCCCGTCGACGTACCCATCGACGATGAGCTCATCGACGACGTCGTCGACAATTCAAAAAGTCCAGATTTCTATAAAATGACATCAGATCACTCCAGAGATTACATCCCCTCGCAGAGTGACACCCTTGCCTCCAACTTTACTTTTTGAGGAAGAATCATCCCTTATGGGGATGCTTATAGCCCATCCCAACTGCGAGTGAAATGTCAAGACTTAGACTCTGACGACTACTACTCTGAAGAACGCCATTTTGTTCAACAAGAGAAGCCTCAACATCAAAAAGACATGGTGGCAATGCTGCCTGCTTCTCTTATAACGGATTTGCAAATAATGATACAGGACTACAAGAGAAGGTTTCCATCTGAAACTTCGGACCAGCTAGCGCCGCCACCTTCTTCATCCATTCCTGTTACTCCTCCGATTACAGTGACGCCTCACGTTTCTCGAGTTACGGAGCCGGAACCAAGAGAGAGCCATCAGGAGGTTATTGCTATTCATGACGATGATGACTCAACTGATGATGACCATCAGGTAGATCAAGTCCCAGACCCGAATAGAGAATGGGACAAGCATGTTATTCCAGATCCGGTTTCACCATCGCCGGATCCCATTCACTCTCCTCCAGCAGATATTGGAGGTTTCCATAATCTTATGGAGAGAGCGTCAAAAAGATTTGGACTTCCTATTACAACAGTACAGTCAGAGTGCTTCCTTTATGACTTCAAGGAACCATACAAAAAGTCCATCCGTTCAATACCGATCATCGAGCATGTATGGTCTGAAGGTAGTAAGGTGATGCAGAATCCAGCTACAGTCATCCCTGTTCTTCCACGACTGGAGAAAAAGTATAAAGCTCCAGAAAACAGTCCCGCTTGCCTGACTGGTCAACCGAAGCCGGACTCAGTTATTTCCCAGGCAGCACAAAGGAAGTCCAAAAATCTGTCTACGCCCCTTACTACACCACCAGACAAAGAGGGAAGATGCCTGGACAATGTGGGTAAACGGTTCTCCTCCATGTCTATTATTCTAGTTCAAGCTGCTAATGCCCTCGCAATCCTGGGTAGATCTGCCAAGAGCCACTTTCAGTTCAGGGTCCTGCCTTTCGACTAAGATCAGCACCCCGGATATTTACAAAGGTATTGGCACCAGTTGCAGCTTTTCTCAGGAGGCAGTCTTTACAGGTGTTTCCCTACCTGGATGACTGGCTGATAAAGGCTCCATCCTCTCAAGCGCCTCAAAAGCAGCAGAGGATTGCATTCAACTTTTCGGTCACTTGGGTCTAGGTCTAAACAGAGGCAAGTCTGTCCTTCTTCTATCCAGGTCAGCAAGGGTTCTGGGTGCCATTCTAGATACAACTCATTGCAAGGCCTTCCCTTCAGAGGAGAGACAGAACAGACTGATTCTTTCTGCCAACCGATTTCAAAGGAAACAAACTCTTTCAGTCCGTCAGTACAAATCCGTTCTAGGATCGATGTCATCTTGCATTGCCTTTATTCCGCACTGCAGGCTTCACTTTCTCTCTCCTGCTAGAGCAACTAGACTTGCAATGGCGTCGAGCAGAGGGATCTTTCGAAGACAATATAAAGATCACTCCGGTCATGAAAAAGGCAGCAATATCGCGAAAGGTCTCTCTTTTATAGTTTCTCTTGCTCCATTAGTTCAGACCACGGACGCCTCTCTGGAAGGCTGGGGGGCGGTATCGGAGAACTCTCGAAAGAATATTCTCTCGCTGGGGCACTCCACTTATAGACCTGTTTGCAACTCCAGAGAACAGGAAATGCCAATTCCACGCAAGCAGGTATCACCATCGGGGGTTATTGGGGAATGCTCTTTCGATAGCCTGGTCAGGCGCATTTCTTTACGCCTTTCCACCAATTCCCCTGATACCAAGAATACTGATGAAACTCAAGACGGAACCCTGCACCATGATTTTAATAGCCCCAGCTTGGCCCCTGCAATTTTGGTTCACAGAGCTCCTCCTTCTGTCCCAGGATCAACAGATTTCCCTGCATCCCATTCCTACCCTGCTGACGATGTCCCAGGGCCAAGTAATGCATCCGGACCCGAGTTCTCTGCAATTGACAGCTTGGTTGCTGAGCACTGGGAGTTTCGGGCTCTAGATATCCCTCAAGGTTGCAAGGACATTTTAGCTCAAGCTCGAGCCGGGCTGAAGACGGCTGGAATGGCCATGTCTGAACTGGGGTGGTGTGGAGTGCAAAAAAATAATGGATTTGGGCCCAGATCTCTGTACTGGGGTGAATGTATGACATTGTTCTGCATTCTGTCCATCAACTGTGGTTTTTGCATTTGTCACACCGAGTGGGATGGGTATGCTCAGACGTGAGTCCCATGCTCTCCACACCACTGGATTCAAGCAAGCTGGGCTGAAGACGGCTGGAATGCCAGAAACCGTCCCTCGGAACCTTGTTTCCGGTCCAGGGAAGGCATGGCTTGGCAGTTCGGGCTGGACAGTTCCCATGAGGCACAGGGTCAGACTGATTTGCATATGGCCATGTCTGAACTGGGGAGGTGTGGAGTGCAAAAAAACTATGGTTTTGGGCCCAGATCTCTGTACTGGGGTGAATGTATGACATTGTTCTGCATTCTATCCATCAACTGTGGTTTTTGCATTTGTCCCCCCGAGTGGGATGGGTATGCTCAGACGTGAGTCCCATGCTCTCCACACCACTGGATTCAAGCAAGCCGGGCTGAAGACGGCTGGAATGCCAGAAACCGGTCCTCGGAAGCTTGTTTCCGGTCCAGGGAAGGCATGGCTTGGCAGTTCGGGCTGGACTGTTCCCATGAGGCACAGGGTCAGACTGATTTGCATATGGCCATGTCTGAACTGGGTTGGTGTGGAGTGCAAAAAAACGATGGATTTGGGCCCAGATCTCTGTACTGGGGTGAATTTATGGCATTGTTCTGCATTCTGTCCATCAACTGTGGTTTTTGCATTTTTCACCCCCAGTGGGATGGGTATGCTCAGACGTGAGGCCCATGCTCTCCACACCACTGGATTCAAGCAAGCCGGGCTTAAGACGGCTGGAATGCCAGAAACAGGTTCTTGGAAGCTTGTTTCCGTTCCAGGGAAGGCATGGCTTGGCAGTTCGGGCTCAACTTTTCCCATGAGCCACAGGGTCAGACTGATTTGCATATGGCCATGTCTGAACTGGGGTGGTGTGGAGTGCAAAAAAACAATGGATTTGGGCCCAGATCTCTGTACTGGGGTGAATGTATGACATTGTTCTGCATTCTGTCCATCAACTGTGGTTTTTGCATTTGTCATCCCGAGTGGGAGGGGTATGCTCAGACGTGAGTCCCATGCTCTCCAAACCACTGGATTCAAGCAAGCCGGGCTGAAGACGTCTGGAATGCCAGAAACCGGTCCTCGGAAGCTTGTTTCGGGTCCAGGGAAGGCATGGCTTGGCAGTTTGGGCTGGACTGTTCCCATGAGACACAGGGTCAGACTGATTTGCATATGGCCATGTCTGAACTGGGGTGGTGTGGAGTGCAAAAAAATGATGGATTTGGGCCCAGATCTCTGTACTGGGGTGAATGTATGACATTGTTCTGCATTCTGTCCATCAACTGCTGTTTTTGCATTTGTCACCCCAAGTGGGATGGGTATGCTCAGACGTGTGTCCCATGCTCTCCACACCACTGGATTCAAGCGAGCTGGGCTGAAGACGGCTGGAATGCCAGAAACCGGTCCTCGGAAGCTTGTTTCCGGTCCAGGGAAGGCATGGCTTGGCAGTTCGGGCTGGACTGTTCCCGTGAGGCACAGGGTCAGACTGATTTGCATATGGCCATGTCTGAACTGGGTTGGTGTGGAGTGCAAAAAAACGATGGATTTGGGCCCAGATCTCTGTACTGGGGTGAATTTATGGCATTGTTCTGCATTCTGTCCATCAACTGTGGTTTTTGCATTTTTCACCCCCAGTGGGATGGGTATGCTCAGACGTGAGTCCCATGCTCTCCACACCACTGGATTCAAGCAAGCCGGGCTTAAGACGGCTGGAATGCCAGAAACAGGTTCTTGGAAGCTTGTTTCCGTTCCAGGGAAGGCATGGCTTGGCAGTTCAGGCTCGACTTTTCCCATGAGCCACAGGGTCAGACTGATTTGCATATGGCCATGTCTGAACTGGGGTGGTGTGGAGTGCAAAAAAATGATGGATTTGGGCCCAGATCTCTGTACTGGGGTGAATGTATGACATTGTTCTGCATTCTGTCCATCAACTGTGGTTTTTGCATTTGTCATCCCGAGTGGGATGGGTATGCTCAGACGTGAGTCCCATGCTCTCCAAACCACTGGATTCAAGCAAGCCGGGCTGAAGACGTCTGGAATGCCAGAAATCGGTCCTCGGAAGCTTGTTTCGGGTCCAGGGAAGGCATGGCTTGGCAGTTTGGGCTGGACTGTTCCCATGAGACACAGGGTCAGACTGATTTGCATATGGCCATGTCTGAACTGGGGTGGTGTGGAGTGCAAAAAAATGATGGATTTGGGCCCAGATCTCTGTACTGGGGTGAATGTATGACATTGTTCTGCATTCTGTCCATCAACTGCTGTTTTTGCATTTGTCACCCCAAGTGGGATGGGTATGCTCAGACGGGAGTCCCATGCTCTCCACACCACTGGATTCAAGCAAGCCGGGCTGAAGACGGCTGGAATGCCAGAAACCGGTCCTCGGAAGCTTGCTTCCGGTCCAGGGAAGGCATGGCTTGCCAGTTCGGGCTGGACTGTTCCCATGAGGCACAGGGTCAGACTGATTTGCATATGGCCATGTCTGAACTGGGGTGGTGTGGAGTGCAAAAAAACGATGGATTTGGGCCCAGATCTCTGTACTGGGGTGAATGTATGACATTGTTCTGCATTCTGTCCATCAACTGTGGTTTTTGCATTTGTCACCCCGAGTGCGATGGGTATGCTCAGACGTGAGTCCCATGCTCTCCACACCACTGGATTCAAGCAAGCCGGGCTGAAGACAGCTGGAATGCCAGAAACCGGTCCTCGGTAGCTTGTTTCCGGTCCAGGGAAGGCATGGCTTGGCAGTTCGGGCTGGACTGTTCCCATGAGGCACAGGGTCAGACTGATTTGCATATGGCCATGTCTGAACTAGGGTGGTGTGGAGTGCCAAAAAACAATGGATTTGGGCCCAGATCTCTTTACTGGGGTGAATGTATGACATTGTTCTGCATTCTGTCCATCAACTATGGTTTTTGCATTTGATACACAAAATGACCCATCGGTAGATAGTCCGCTTGTTTACCGCCCAACCTTTCTTGACGGTCATGTAGCCAACAACGAGCTGGTCATCCACCTGGAACTGTTTGGTGCGATCCAGATAAAATAAGAGAATGTTTTGGGTTTAGACAGTGGAGTCTCTCTTCCTCTTTCGAAGGATGCGGAGACGGAAAGAAGGTGGGCAAAGTAATAGTCTGCCCGATGTGAAATGCAGCGACAACCTTGGGAAGGAAGGATGGACGAGTCCTGAGAACTACCTTGTCCAAATGGACAACAGGAAAGGAGGCTTGGATGAAAGAGCCTGGAGCTCACTCACTCTTCTGGCAGATGTGATGGCTACCACAAATGCAGTTTTAAGCATCGGAAGCCTCAAAGGACAGTTGTGAAGTGGCTCAAAGGGCGCGCAAATTAAATAGTTTAAGTCTAAGTTAAAGTCCCACTGAGGCTTAATGAAGGGAATAGGAGGAAAGAGATGAGTTATGCTTTTCAAGAAACGATTAACAACTGGGGACTTGGAAAAAGAAGTCTGATCTGGAAGCCGAAGGAAGGCAGAGATGGGCGGAAGATAGCCCTTAATAGTGCCCAGAGCACAGCCCTGCTGTGCCAAAGAAAGGAGAAACAAGAGAACCTCAAAAAGAGGGGCATAAAGGGGATCCACAGCCTTTGCTGTGCACCATGCCACAAATTTGTTCCACCGGCAGGCGTATACCGTCTTAGAGGAGGGAAGCCTGGCTGCCAAGATTACATCACAAACTTCGGGAGGCAGGTTAAAAGACGTCAACTGCCGCTGCTCAATCTCCACGCAAGGAGGTGGAGGCTGGACAGGTTCGGATGGATGATCATCCCCTGTTGCTGCGACAGAAGATCCTCCCGAAGAGGCAGAACGGTCAGAGGATCGATGGCCAATTTGAGTAGCTCGTGATACCAAACTCTTCGTGCCCAATCCGGAGCCACAAGGATTACTTGGGCCCAGTCGCGCCTGATCTTCTTCAGCACTCTAGGCAGAAGTAGTATAGGCGGAAAGGCGTACAACAGACCACAACTCTACTCATGACAAAAAGCGTCGCCAAGCGAGTGCCGCCTTGGAAATTCCAACACGCAGAATTGCTGACATTGTGGGTTCTCTTTGGTGGCGAATAGATCTAACCAAGGTTTTCCTCACTGTCGAAAGATACCTTGCACTACCTCAGAGTGAAGACGCCATTCGTGATCCATTATGCACCTGCGGATGAGTTTGTCCGCTCTGGTGTTCAGTGAACCTGCCAGAAGTTGAACCACCAGGGATATGCCCTGATGTTCCAGCCATGTCCAGAGGCAGAGGGCCTACTGACATAGGGTCAACGCCCCACCCGCCCTGGTTATTGCAGTACCACATGGCGGTGGTGTTGTGTGTGAACACCTGCACTACTCTTCCCCGGACAGAGGGAAGGAATGCCTTGAGCGCAAGATGGATTGGCCGGAGCTCCAGAAGGTTGATATGGAGCCCGGACTCCGCCGGAGACCAGAGGCCTCTGATCTCCTCCTCTCCCATGCGGCTGCCCCATCCCAGAAGGGATGCGTCCTTCACCACTGTGAGCTCTGGTTAGGGAAGGGAGAGGGATCTGCCTTTGACCCAATCTTGGTTCGTGAGCCACCACTGCAATTGTCGCGCAGTGCCCTCCGAGATCTGGACGCACACAGACAGATTCCCCTGATGCCGCGCCCACTGGAACTTCAGGTCCCACTGCATAGTCTGCATATGCCACCTGGCATGATCGACCAGCAGGATGCAGGAGGCCATGAGGCCCAGCAGCCTCAGGGTCATTCTGACTGATACCCAGGATAGAGGCTGAAAGATCAGAATCATAGCCCGAATATTCCAGACTCGCTGTTTGGGGGGATAAACCCAAAACCGCATCATGTCCACAACCGCTCAGATGAAGAGGAGCTTCTGAGAGGGAATCAAATGTGACTTCGGCACATTGATGGAGAACCCCAGTGAATGCAGGAGGTCGGCCTTAGTCTGGAGGTGGGAGATGACTAGGATAAACCCGAAACTGCGCCGAGTCCAGGACCGCTCCGATGAAAAGGAGCTTCATTGAGGGAATCAAGTGCGACTTCGGCACATTGATGGAGAGCCCCAGCGAATGCAGGAGGTCGGCCATAGTCTGGAGGTGGGAGACAACTGCCTGGGGCGAGCCCGCCTTCAACAGCCAGTCGTCGAGATAGGGGAAAGACTGGAACCCCCGATCTGCGCAGATGAGCTGTGACCACTGCCATCACTTTCGTGAACACCCGAGGGGCGCTGGTAAGGCCAAAGGGGAGCACGATAAACTGAAAGTGCTCGTGGCCTACCGTGAACCGCAGGTAACGCCGTTGGGCCGGCAGGACAGGGATATGAAAATAAGCGCCCTGCAAGTCCAACGCTACCATCCAGTCTCCAGGGTTGTGGGTAGACAAGACCTGAGCGAGCGTCAACATTTTAAACTTCTCTTTCCGGAGGAAGCGGTTGACGTTCCTGAGATCCAAGATAGGACGCAGGCCCTTGTCCTTCTTGGGTACCAGAAAGTAATGGGAATAACAACCTACTTCTGGGACAGGAACGTGCTTGATGACTCCCTCAGCCAAGAGACCCGTAACTTCCTGTTGGAGAAGGCCCAGGTGATCCTCCAACATGCAGTGGTATTGAGGTGGCATGGTGGCAGTGGTAGCCTCGAAGGGGAGGGAGTAGCCCCTTCGGACTATCCGCAAAACCCACCTGTCTGATGTGATGGAATGCCAGTGGGGAGGTAATGTTGGATTCTGCCGCCCACTGGCGTTTGATGGGCCTGAAAAGTCGGACTAGGAAAGCTTGGAGGCTGCTGCAGAGGGGGAGTTAGCGGAATGGCCCTGCTGCTGGCCCCCAGAACCATGGCGGTGGTTCCCACGTCCCTGGCCACGTGAAGATTGGGAAATCTGCTGCGGCCTGTGGCTCTGGACAGGATGTAGTGGGGCACCCCTTCCGTAGCCACGAAAAGGGCAAAAAGCAGACTGCACATTGCAGCTGGAGAGGCTCAAGGACTTGGCCATAGCCCGTGAGTCCTTGAAATGCTCTACAGCATTGTCCGCTTTGTTGCCAAAAGGCAACGGCCATCAAAGGGCATGTCCATGAGGGTATTCTGGACATCCCCCGAAAAGCCAGCAGATCTCATCCAGGCGTACCGATGAAGGACTACTGACGTGAAAATCGTCCTGCCCAGAGAGTCGGCGGTATCCAGCCGACAACTGATGGCAAACTTCACTGCATCCCTCTCAGAGGCAACAGCCTGGATGAGCACTGTCCGGGCCCCTCCGGACACTTAGGCAGCACCTGCGCAACCGTGTCCTACACATAGTGAGAATAACAGCCCAATACACATGCAGTGTTTACCGACCGCAGTCCCAGGCTGATGTAGGAGAAAATCTTCTTCCCAAGGTGATACAGCTTCTTGGATTCTCTTTCCGGTGGAGCTGTAAGGAATGGGCTCTTGAAAGTGGAGGCTTGGACCACCAAGCTCTCATGAGTGAGGTGTTGGAAGAGGAAAGTGGGGTCGCCTGGAACCGGGCGGTGGTGTCGGCCAATCATCCTATTCATCGGAGCCCCCGTGTTGGGCCTGGATCAAGTGCCCTAAAGGATTTCGGTAAGGGCCTTATTAAATGGCAGCAGGGGCTCCGAAGAGCTGACAGCCAGCTGAAGCACCTCTGTCAGGAGGTTAGTCCTGGCCGCCACTGTAGGAATCTCGAGGTTGAGAGCCTAGGCCGCCTTACGCAGGCATCTGCCAACGCCGGTCCAGCTCCGGGTCCACATCAGGATGGAGGCTGGGGTCGATGCCGGCCGGGGGCACAACTGGCGTCGGCTGCGGTAGCGGTGCCGGAGGAAGCGGCGCAGGTGGAGGTATTATAAGGTCAACTGGCGCCGATCTGGATTCAAGACTGGAGCCAAGGGGGACCTCCAGCGCCAGAGCCATCAGCAGAGAAGGCCTAGGCCCCCCTACCGAGTCCGCTGGGCCCAAAGGCACGCCGGCAGGTTCGGGCTGCCCAAAGATGGCGAATATCGAATTGTAAAATGTATGCAGCTGGACAGGAGATGCCCCGGGTCACGGAACGGGAGGGAAACCCGGAGTTGACTTTTTGGGCTCCACGCGCGGAGCCGCAGGAGGGGCACCACCTGCATCCCATGTCACATCAGCCGACCGACGGAGAAGTCGAAGAGCGACGATGCTTCTTCAACTTCTCCTTGTGCTTCAACTTACCCAACCTAGAGTGCAAAGACTTCGAAGACTTGGAAGAGTGATGATGGCTCCGTGACCGGTCCCTCGACCTCCCTCGCGGCCGGGACCTCGAATAGCGTGGAGCCAACTGCCGGCACTTAAGAAGCTTTTGATACCGCTCCCGCAAAGCCTTCGGAACCATGGAAAGGCAGTCAGAGCAAGACTTGGGGTCGTGGTCGCACTCCAGGCAAAAGAGGCACACTCGGTGCGGGTCGGTAATCAACATCAGTCGGCTACAGGAACCGCATGCCTTGAATCCAGGCATCCCTATGTGCACCAGGACTCGTAGACTCAAATAAGACGTTGACAAAAGTCGCTGAAAAAGTTCAGTCAAAATATTACTGGAGGTACCGCTCTCTCCGATCTGCGCAGGCTGGCGTAAGCACGCAAGGGCGGTGTCGAAGTAGTTGCCACAACGTCAGCCCGGCGACCACGATGCCAACGATGTACGCGGAGTCGACCAACACCACCTTTTGACGCTCAGAGGTACGTACTGCTGACAAAAAACTTTCCGGATCCAGTCTGACGCCTGGGTGTAATTCTAAGCTAAGGAATCTATAACTAACATGTTTCTTTCAGGTACACCCATACCAGTACTTACACACTCACTCACGGATTCATAGATCTACACACACATCGACTCAGTTACCCATAAACCCACTCATACACCAACTCACTCACTAATACAGCCACTGATATATTTACTCATACACCATTACAACCACTCACACAGTATCAATTACTCATAGAGCTACTCACACACCTACTCACTCACTTATAGTTGATCTCAGAGCCATTGACTAACCTATACAGTTATACACACACCCACTCCCTTATTCATACAGATACTAACACATATTCACCCGTATAGTCCTCACACACGCACTCACTAACCCATACAGCCACTATCACAATCCCTCACTCACACATACAGTCACTGATATGCTCTAACACTCAGCTATACTGTCTTTCACATATCTAGTTATTCATCCATATACCACGGACACATCCATTCACTCACCGACACGACCATACACACACTCAGTTACTTATACAGCCCTTCCCTTACACACTCACTAACCCATACAACCACTGATTCACCCACTCACTCATCTATGCAGGCAGTCCCACACACCCTCATCCAACCACACAGACACTCAATCAATTACTCATACAGCTACTCACATGCCCACTTACCAACTCCTACAGCCACTTAGACACCATCTGACAGACTGATACAGACATTCAGACAACCTAGTCAGTGACCCATACATTCACAGAGACACCTAATCACTCACTTATACAGTCAGTCACACAACCACTGATTCATCAATACAACTTGGTATATATATTTAACACTCATACAAATGGTAAAAACACTCACAGTCACTGGATGATGTCATGAGTAATGTCATTGGCTAGCTACAAATTCTAAACTGCCTTATATTACTGCCTTATATTACTTAAAATGTGACCATGAAAGGTTCAGAGATGCTGCAAACCCCACATCTATATACAACACACAATAAACAATTACAGAGAACTTTTATTTTGTATTGTATTCAATCCCTGACTTGTTTCTTTTGAGTACAAAAAGTTTTTTGTAAAATGTTCTTTTTTTAAACACAGTTGATATACAGATACAGACATACAAAAACTAATTGTCTGTACATGTTTATACTTGAGCATTGTTTCACATACTATAATCCTTTCAATAGATATGCACACAATCCCCACATTGCCCACAGTGATCCTTCAACAAGTCATTCTACCCAGCCATGCCTACTCATTCAAACTACATACATATATAAAAGAAAAGAGATTCAACCAAATGAGGGATCTAATGTAGGTCTGTTGAGGACAGATCCTACACTTTTATAGCTTATGTTGATCTCAACCATCAGCAGCTTCTGATGGAGCTATCTCTCAGGGATCACTGCTCATAGGTAGTGTTGGTCTACGCGCGTTTCAGTGGCAAAGACACCTTCCTCAGGACCAAGGTAAATAAAATTAATCTCAAGACGATTGGCCAGGGGTCATCTGCGATTTTCATTTTCCCCTCCTCTAGGACCTATAAGCAATAATGGGGTGCCGTTTTCTTACAGGCTATGAGTAATGTCATTGACCATGTCATGAGTGATGTGATACGTGAGGTCATAAGTAGTGCACTAAGGAAGTTATAGTTAGCTCAGCTACATATGTCCGGGAGCAATCAGGCTTCCCCGACCCCAGCCCGCCCCGACATTGTCCAGCAGCCCGGGCCCCCGCCGCGATCATTAGTGCCCTTTGTTATTTGGGGCTCTTGGTATTGAGCACAGTGTACTTTTCTTTTGGAGCGATGTGACATTGCTGCTGTTTGGCTCTATCCATGACGTGATCCCCGCCCGCCCCGACATTGTCCAGCAGCCCAGGCCCCCGCCCGCCCGGTGCCCCGACATTGACCAGCACCCGGGCCCCCGTCTGCCCCGTCCCCCGCCTGCCCCGACCCCTGCCTGCCCCGACCCCAGCCTGCCCCGACATTGTTCGTGGGTCCCCCGGAGCCTTACCTCAGCCGCCGCTCCTCCCCGCGCTCCTCAGTTCACCGCTCCGCTGCTCCTCGCCGCTCGTCACCGCTCCTCCCGACTGTCCGCCGCCCCTCACCACCTGTCCGCCGCTCCTCACTGCTCTTCCCCGCGCCATGTCCGCCGCTCCTCCTCGCGCTCCTGGACGCCGCTCCTCCCCGCGCTCCTGACGTCAGCACGCAGGTCGCGGCCTGCACTACTTCGAAGGGACTACTTTATTTTTTAATGTACATTTTTTAAAAAACGCATATTTGTATAGTTTATATAGCCTATGTCCATCTGCACACCCTGACGATTACAATGATGTATCGGGTGTGTGGATTGGCGCTGGGGTTCCCGAGTTTACCCGCCTCAAAGGTTCAAAGTTCTTACTTTATAATAGTAGTATAGATATATATATATAATATAATAATGACTAGCTGTTGGGGTGAATAAAATTTGCAAACTATAAGAATTGGTCCATGCCTTGTTTTTTTGCCAGAACGGTGGAGTGCTGCGAGGTATTGCAGATATATATATATATATATATATGCACAAGTTACTTACCTTCGGTAACGATATATCTGTAAGAAACAGTAGTTAGTATTAGATTCCTTACCTTAGAATATCCCCAAGCGTCAGACTGGATCCGGAAACGTTTGCGTAGCAGTGCCCTTGCGTGTCGGTAGGCGTCGACCGCGGCTCCGCGTCCAACAACGTTGTCGTTGGCGCCGTGATGATGTCGTCGGAGTATATAGACGCCGCCCTCGCGCGCTGACGTCAGTTCTTATACACAGCTTTTCCACGCCAGACAACGCAGAGCCATGATAAAAACCAACACTGGTGCCATGAAACTAAGGCACTCAAAGGGATGACCTTAACCCTAGATATTGGTTTGCAGAATGGGGAGGATGGGTGGGTCGGTAAGGAATCTAATACTAACTACTGTTTCTTACAGATATATCCTTACCGAAGGTAAGTAACTTGTGCATCTGAAAGAAACAGGTTAGTATTAGATTCCTTACCTTAGAATACATACCCCAGTAATACCAACCTCGGTGGTGGGTCTGCGAACCAATAATTACACCAGAAAGTCCTGGAGAACGGAACAGCCAAAGAAGCCATCTCTCCGGACTTGGCTTTCCAGGCAGTAGTGTCTTGCGAACGTGTGCAGAGAGGCCCATGTAGCTGCCTGACAGATGTCCTACAAGGGGACTCCCCAGCCCAGGGCAGTAGTAACCGCCGTGGCCCGAGTGGAATGGGCCAACAGGAGGCTCCTTTTTAGCCAAGGAGTAGCATGCCTTGATGCACAACACGACCCACCGAGAGATGGTTCGTTTGTGCACCGCCCGTCCCTTCTTCACGCACACGTAACCAACAAAGAGTTGGTCATCCACCCGGAACTGACGTGTGGGATCAAGGTAGAAGGAAAGCAAACGTTTTGGGTCCAGACGGGGGAGCCTCTCTTCCTCTTTCGAGGGATGCGGAGGCGGAAAGACGATGGGCAAGGTAATAGACAACCCGATGTGGAAGGCTGAGACTACCTTGGGCAGGAAAGAGGGACGTGTATGTAACACAACCTTGTCCGGATGGAAAGAAAGGAAAGGAGGTTTGGAAGAAAGATCCTGGAGCTCACTCACTCTCCTGGCAGAGGTGACGGCAACCAGGAATGCAGTCTTAAGGGTAAGAAGACGAAGAGGACAGTTATGAAGTGGCTCGAAAGGAGCACACATCAAAAAAGTAAGAACCAAGTTCAAGTCCCACTGAGGCATCACGAAAGGAACAGGAGGGAACATATGAGGGATGCCCCTCAAGAACCTATTTACAACTGGGGACTTGAACAAAGAGGGCTGATCAGGGAGCCTTAAGAAGGATTTCAGAAAGAGGGGCATATAGTGGATCCACAGCCTTTGCTGTGCACCATGCCACAAATTTGTTCCACCTGCATGCATATACCGTTTTTGTGGAGGGACGCCTGGCTGCCAGAATCACATCACAGACTTCAGGAGGCAAGTCAAATGACCTCAACTGCCGCCGCTCAATCTCCACGCCTGAAGGTGGAGGCTGGACAGGTTGGGGTGGAGGACCGTCCCCTGCTGCTGCGACAGAAGGTCCTCCTGAAGAGGCAGACGAATCGGGGCATCGACTGACATGCAGAGTAGCTCCGGATACCAGTATCTTCGTGCCCAGTCCGGAGTCACAAGGATGACTTGGGCCCGGTCGCTCCTGATCTTCTTCAGCACTCTGGGCAGAAGTGGTATAGGCGGAACAGGCGTACAACAGACCGCAACTCCACTCGTGACGCAAAGCGTCTCCGAGCGAGTGCCACCTTGGAAATTCTAACGCGCAGAACTGAGTCCTTGAGGGACATTTTGGTAAAGAATGACCCGTGCGGACCACCATTCAAAAATACATGGTTATCACAAAGGGTAGGCTATTTTAAATGTAAAACATGTACAGCCTGTCAGCACGGAGTGTCCATGACGAAATACAAAACCCCTTTCAGTGACAAGGAGATTGCCATTGATAAAGTACTGAATTGCAAATCTGATTATGTAATTTACGTATTGGAATGCCTCTGTAAATTAAAATATGTAGGAAGCACTGTTCTACAAGGTCACAAAAGGGTGTTACAACACATCCGTGCGTCAAGAACAATGATCCTTCCTATCCGGTGGCACGTCACTTTAATGAAAGACATGAAGGCAGGGGCTACAGTATTATCTTATGGACTCAGTACCAATAACAAAGAGGAGTGGGGACCGCACAAAAGCACTTCGTAGACTTGAGATGACGTATATTTTAAACCTCGATACTAAACATCCAGGGGGTTTAAATGCCACGGAGGAACTGTATACCAGCCTTGATATATAAGTAAGTAAGAATAAATACTGTGCCCAGTTTAATCATAAATTTAATATTTTAGCAAAAACAAAATTTTAAGGCGGCTTTTATGGATGTTTATTTATTCATTGATATATTTGACTTTACAATTTGGTCCAGGTTGTAAATTAGAATATATATTTATACTGTTTAACAATGAAATGGCTACCCGTATGGATATCAGATATACTAAATGGGTTTGAGTACAATGGATGCATATTAAATTGTTTACCTACATACAGGACTTTTCTGAAAACATAGACACATGTCATGCAAAATTCAGAAACAGAAATGTGTCATATTTATTTTGAAATATTTATTTAGGAATTAAGGTATTTATATATTTACGTATTTATTGATATATAATTTTGCAGAGTTTCAGAATTCATGTTATATACAAAACTCTATTTGGTATTGACTTAATACCTTGTCTTTCCCTCTAGATCTTCATACCATCACTGAAAAATTATAGGCAACATAGTAGCTGCTAAATTCCTTGATTTTAAATGTCCTTTTCCCTTTAGTAACGTTTTTGGTTTTACACAGTTGTTTCACTATTGCACTTTAAATGTACCACACTTGGCTCCGAACACAACATCAAGCTTATTTATGATGTATATACTTGGGTCAACTAATAGTAATTATACCATGATGAAAGTTAGTAATAACTGCAGCAACAAACTATGATAGTGGTGACATCAATGTATACACAAACACTAGTTTTACATTTTCCAAGATTTTATCATGAATTTGATGAGATTTATATTTATATTTATTAATTTATTTATAAATATGGAGGATGATTATATCTGTACACTGATATCATTTCTGTCAAAATATTATTTGCCGTCACGCATTTATGCTGTAATCATGGCCCCATGTTGGCACTTTGAAAGCGTAGACTGATGTTTTAACATTGCACTGTCACTTTAATGTTTTGTCACATGGGGTAAGCAGTAAAACAACTGAAAAAATATTTAAATCAACTGTCAAGCCAGAAGCGCGTCATGTGATCAAGTCCCCTGTGAGGGACGAAACGCGTCATGGCTGCTGCACTAACTATGGAGTCTGAATAAACTACAATGACTAGCCACAGTGGTCCAAGCTTTTTCTTTGCCTGGAGGAATTGAGTGGGAAGAGTTAGCTGTGATATTATTTATATATATGTATATATATATATATATATATATATATATATATATATATATATATATATATATATATATATATATATATATATATATATATATAATCACCATACACACCTTCCCAAGGAAAAGATGAGAGGCCACACGGAGAGTAGGGAACAGGCTGCCGTTTATTTCAGGGTCCCGGATTTCAGCGTCTTCCTCTTCCTCCTTAACAAGCCTCTCCCCAATTAGCCCCTTCTGTGAATATATATATATATATATATAGAACAATCCTCAGCAACCTCTCGCCCGGAGCCCAATGCAGGAAACCGCTGCGCAGGAAGGAAGACGGAGACCTCAGGTGCAGTGAGCAATTTTCATCTTTATTGTACCCTCGAGGAAGCGGCACACAGCATGACGTTTCGGCCTGCACAGAGGCCTTGATCACATGACGCACGCTGGGAAAAGGCAATATTTAAAGTGCTAGTGTTAAGTGGGGATACATTCCAATTGGTAAGTCTGTGGTCACATGATGCACCTGAAAATGGATACTGACAACAGACTTTAGATTTACAACCACATCTCGGGATAATCCCTGGTTAACGTCATGTTGCACCGGTGGAAATTGTATCGGTAAAGTGAAAAATGCAAATTCATATAAATACACGCAATGTAAACAAAGATTACTGGATAAATCCAATTGTGCAAATGGCAAACGATGTAAAAAGTGCAATGTGCTACATGAAGATCCTACTTCACAGATGTATACTATATACAACATGTGTTCTGTACACAAGGTCATGTAAAACATCTAAATAAGTTAGTAAATACAAAAATATATCATAAATATGTAAATATATATATATGTTAAAACCATGACCTTACAGTGCAAATATAAATAAATATGCAGATAAGCACAACACCGTTAATTTGGGATGAGATCTATAGTGTGCAAGATTAATCAAACAGCATAGATGTTTTAATACTCAGATCGCAGCATCCCATTATTAAATGCACAACATTGTCTACACGTGCACTGAGCTGGATAGATGACGGGCAGAGGAGAAGTTAACCCCTCCCAAAAGAGAGAGGGGAAACCATCGCAGCCTCTGCCATACTCCCATCCACTATGCTCATGAATTTCCTAGACCAACCACAACTCAGAACTAGATGTACCACAGTGAATAGTGAATAACAAGAAGATAACCAAGTGCACTTTTTTGTGTGAAGTTTTTTTTCAAACTTTTTTTGTGACTTTGTGACATTGTTTTCTACTATTCATATACAATAGATCGGGCTGATAAGTTCTTAAACAAGTGAGCAAAGTTCTTGGTACATCTTAGTGCAACCTAAGCCTAGGCTGCACCCCACTGTTTGGAACCATCCAACCCTCTGATCTGTACAGTGTTGACGACACTAATCTCAGTAGGAGGACAGACAAGTAAACCACAATACAGAAGCAATGCAGAAGCAACTACTGCTCAACAGGAGAAACAGAAGACAGTGTATGACAGTGTGGAATTGTCATAAACATGTGTAAAAATCTTCTGTAGAGTTCAGTCCCCCCGGAGCTCGACAGTCCATATCCAGGATATACCTGGTTTCCAGTTTTCTAAGGGCGCCGTCCCTATCACCTCCTCTCCTATTGGGACCAACACAGTCGATCGCATAGTAGCGCAGAAGGGAACTGTCATTGTTATGATGTTCCTTGAAATGACGGGCCACCGGATATGCCGGGTCACTGGTGTTGATGGCCCTGATGTGCTGGAGTATCCTCTTATGCACCTGCAGTTTGGTACTGCCAACATAACGCAGGGCACACGGACACTCCAGCACATACACCACATATTCACTCTTACAAGTAAGCTGTTGTTTAATCTTGCGTGCCTCAGGAGTGAATGGAATAGTGTACTCTGTTTTATTCAATCCGTGCTGGCAAGCCTTGCAGGATGAACACTTCCTAAAGCCCCTACTTTTGCCTAGCCAATTTTTACTGGTTAAGATTTCAGGGCTAGACTTGACTAGGGCATTCTGCATAGAGTACGCTCGCCTATATGTGATGGAAGGGGTACTGGGTATTTTGTCCCCTATCACTGGGTCACATTTTACTAGGCTCCAGTGTTTGGAAATTATCTTCCCCAGCGCGGCCTGTTGCCTATTGAAGGCCCAAATCAATCTAACTGGTTGATCATTGGAGGTGGTTGGTTTGGTATGGACTTTAGGCTCCAGGGCCTGGCTACGTGGGATAGAATTTGCTCTAGCTATGGCTTTATCCACCATTGCTGCCTGGTATCCCCTGGCCAGGAATCTGGACCTACTGGCTTGCTGTGCCCGTTGGCACTGGACTTCTGTACTGCTTAATCGTCTTATATGCAGCATTTCTCCATACGGTATGCTACGTATAAGATGAGCAGGGTGATGGCTGCTGGCATGGAGGATCGTATTTCCTGCCGTCTCCTTGCGGTATAGCCTAGTTTCAAGACTAGTTGCTCCTGGTGTGACTGTCATGTCCAAAAAGTGCACCTGATCCCTGCTGATATTAGAGGTAAAATGCAGATTATAGTCATTCTCATTGATGATATCAACAAAGTGTTCAGCCTCCTGACGAGTGCCCTTCCAGACAAGGAACACGTCGTCAATATAACAATACCACCTAACAATAGATTGTCTGGAAATGTCAGCGTGCGTGCCATGGAGAACCTGCCTCTCCCAGTAGCCCATGTGAAGACAGGCATAACTGGGAGAGAAGCAGGCCCCCATAGCTACGCCCCTGACCTGTTGGTAATATCTATTGTTAAACAAGAAAAAGTTGTGGTGTAAACAAAATGAAATCATAGACAGTAACATGCGGTTGTGGTCAGCCATGATAATGGGTCTCAGTCCTAGGTAGAATTCTATGGCTCTGAGTCCGTCTTGGTGATTAATGCTGGTATATAGAGACGTGACGTCTAGTGTAATGAGCCACATGTCCCTACCCCACTCTATTCCCTGTATCTTTCTTACAAAGTCATTGGAATCTTGCACATACGATGGTAACTCCTGCACAAATTCCTGTAAGAAAGAGTCCACATAGATAGTAGTCTTCTCTAGCAAGCCCCCACATGCTGCAATTATTGGTCTTCCCGGGGGCTTGTTAGGATTTTTGTGGATTTTCGGGATTAGGTAAAGGACTGGCATGACTGGATGATTATTCTTAAGGTATTTCAACTCATCCATACTCAGAAGGCCAAAGGATCTCCACCCCATGAGCAAGGAATGGAAGTCCTCCTGAGCTTTTTTGACCAACGAAATGTCACTATGTCTATAACAGTTCAGATCATTTAATTGGGAGAGAGCTTCTTCAAGATATAATTTTCGTGGCCACAAAACTATATTCCCTCCCTTGTCAGCCTGTCTGACAATGACATTTTCGTTGGCCTGGATTTTTTGGATAAGACGCATGTACTGATCATTTTGTGAATATCTCTTTCGTTTGGAGTTGAGCACTTTGGAATGTAATGACTTAATGTCTTTAACCACTGCATCATGAAAAATGTCAAGATTGTCATAAATCATAACAGGTGTGAACGTTGAGCGCGGTTTAAAGGACGTTAATCCCCCCACCCCACTCGGCTCACCTCCAGATGTAACTTGTGAAGATGACTGCTCCGTTCTGAGAGATTCAAGGGCTTCCAGGCCTGGTAAATCTCGGGCCTGCAATCCATCTTCTGCAGCTACAGCCCTTGTGACGTTGTTGCGGGTCTTACTTCCAGCAAAATGCTTTAGTAGCTTGATTTTGCGGACAAATCTATAAAGATCAATTCTTGTGTCCGCATAATTTAGATCGCATGGCGGACAGAAAGTAAGACCCTTAGACAGGATGTGAATCTCAGAATCAGACAGGACCATGTCGGTCAAGTTTACAACTGAGGGGGCAACGTCCTCCGCTCCAGATAGTAAGTTCACTTCCTGTTCCATCTTTTTGCACTTTTCTTTTTCCTCTTCTGCTGATTTTGCTCTTGCTCTGGATCTGGCCTTGCGACGTTTGTAGCGTTTTGCGTTGCGCTTTTTGTTGTTCCTGAGCGTGACTGCGTTCTCGGGCGTAGGGTTCCTCGCCAGTCTTTCCTCACACAGTCTAGCTCCTCTGCTGGCGTGAGCTTTGTAAACCCCAATTGCCTTCCTGGTTGGGCAGAATTGGAGTCTGAGTCGCTGTTAACGCTTGAACTCAAGTTGGACTCAGATGAGTCATCTTGTACTGTTGATCCCTGAGCCCTGTTGGAATGATCCGCGGAAATAGCAAGTTTCTGGCCCCGTGAGGCTTTGATGGCATCATACTTTTTCGCAAAGGTGAAAATGCGACCTTCAGCATAGTCCGCCTTGTCGCGTTGGAATTTCCAGGCTTTCCTTTTGCTGATGGATTCTTCCTCCTTCTGAATCCTTGCCATCATGTCCCCTCTGAGTTTGTTGCATTCATCAGGGCAGTCTGTACTGGCTGCTTCAATGACCAGGTTGAGCTCTTCAATCTTTGCTTGTGTTTTCAACCGGTCACTCTCTGCATAGCGAACCAGTATTTGAACTAGTTTTCGTGACGATTCTAAATTACAGTCTGCCCATACACGGAGCATTTCCGGATCAGGATCCTCATAGCTTGGGGCCAGCATAACCCGCAGGCCACGAGGTATCCTATTCACTTCTAGATATCGACTCAGTGAACGGTGCTCCCACCACTTGGAGAGTTCTCTCTTCATCAATTTCTCCAGTTTTTTAAAATGTTCACGCACGCTGACAATTTCCACCGCTGGTGCACTAGAGCTGGATGGTTCCACTGACCCCCCAGCCGGGGAGTCATCAAACGCATTAAGCGCTGCCTGTTCCCTCGCTTTTAGTGCGTCCGCTGACATGCCGCTTCCTCTCAATAATAATAGCGCGTGATACGCACTCACAGCTGTGTTGGAGATTGCTGCGAAATGCAAGCCTCCGTACAGCAGCGCACACTCTCTCCTCACCGGTGTTTTCTTTTCTGCGCCGCTACGCTGATCCCAAACGTAGAAACTCGGCCAAAGCAGAACGCTCGGCAGGCTCCGCGTCGGGTTCACTGGCAGCGCCGTGTAAACAGCAACCGGGGGCAGGAACAGTTACTCCCTACCGGGAGAGACAAGCGACTTCCGGGTCAACAGAGGTCTCGGCTTCCTGCAGTTCCGCCCAAACGAGGGGAGGGGTCATCCGAATACCGGCGAAGCACACTGCCGGTTTGGCAATATAGAACAATCCTCAGCAACCTCTCGCCCGGAGCCCAATGCAGGAAACCGCTGCGCAGGAAGGAAGACGGAGACCTCAGGTGCAGTGAGCAATTTTCATCTTTATTGTACCCTCGAGGAAGCGGCACACAGCATGACGTTTCGGCCTGCACAGAGGCCTTGATCACATGACGCACGCTGGGAAAAGGCAATATTTAAAGTGCTAGTGTTAAGTGGGGATACATTCCAATTGGTAAGTCTGTGGTCACATGATGCACCTGAAAATGGATACTGACAACAGACTTTAGATTTACAACCACATCTCGGGATAATCCCTGGTTAACGTCATGTTGCACCGGTGGAAATTGTATCGGTAAAGTGCAAAATGCAAATTCATATAAATACACGCAATGTAAACAAAGATTACTGGATAAATCCAATTGTGCAAATGGCAAACGATGTAAAAAGTGCAATGTGCTACATGAAGATCCTACTTCACAGATGTATACTATATACAACATGTGTTCTGTACACAAGGTCATGTAAAACATCTAAATAAGTTAGTAAATACAAAAATATATCATAAATATGTAAATATATATATATGTTAAAACCATGACCTTACAGTGCAAATATAAATAAATATGCAGATAAGCACAACACCGTTAATTTGGGATGAGATCTATAGTGTGCAAGATTAATCAAACAGCATAGATGTTTTAATACTCAGATCGCAGCATCCCATTATTAAATGCACAACATTGTCTACACGTGCACTGAGCTGGATAGATGACGGGCAGAGGAGAAGTTAACCCCTCCCAAAAGAGAGAGGGGAAACCATCGCAGCCTCTGCCATACTCCCATCCACTATGCTCATGAATTTCCTAGACCAACCACAACTCAGAACTAGATGTACCACAGTGAATAGTGAATAACAAGAAGATAACCAAGTGCACTTTTTTTGTGTGAAGTTTTTTTTCAAACTTTTTTTGTGACTTTGTGACATTGTTTTCTACTATTCATATACAATAGATCGGGCTGATAAGTTCTTAAACAAGTGAGCAAAGTTCTTGGTACATCTTAGTGCAACCTAAGCCTAGGCTGCACCCCACTGTTTGGAACCATCCAACCCTCTGATCTGTACAGTGTTGACGACACTAATCTCAGTAGGAGGACAGACAAGTAAACCACAATACAGAAGCAATGCAGAAGCAACTACTGCTCAACAGGAGAAACAGAAGACAGTGTATGACAGTGTGGAATTGTCATAAACATGTGTAAAAATCTTCTGTAGAGTTCAGTCCCCCCGGAGCTCGACAGTCCATATCCAGGATATACCTGGTTTCCAGTTTTCTAAGGGCGCCGTCCCTATCACCTCCTCTCCTATTGGGACCAACACAGTCGATCGCATAGTAGCGCAGAAGGGAACTGTCATTGTTATGATGTTCCTTGAAATGACGGGCCACCGGATATGCCGGGTCACTGGTGTTGATGGCCCTGATGTGCTGGAGTATCCTCTTATGCACCTGCAGTTTGGTACTGCCAACATAACGCAGGGCACACGGACACTCCAGCACATACACCACATATTCACTCTTACAAGTAAGCTGTTGTTTAATGTTGCGTGCCTCAGGAGTGAATGGAATAGTGTACTCTGTTTTATTCAATCCGTGCTGGCAAGCCTTGCAGGATGAACACTTCCTAAAGCCCCTACTTTTGCCTAGCCAATTTTTACTGGTTAAGATTTCAGGGCTAGACTTGACTAGGGCATTCTGCATAGAGTACGCTCGCCTATATGTGATGGAAGGGGTACTGGGTATTTTGTCCCCTATCACTGGGTCACATTTTACTAGGCTCCAGTGTTTGGAAATTATCTTCCCCAGCGCGGCCTGTTGCCTATTGAAGGCCCAAATCAATCTAACTGGTTGATCATTGGAGGTGGTTGGTTTGGTATGGACTTTAGGCTCCAGGGCCTGGCTACGTGGGATAGAATTTGCTCTAGCTATGGCTTTATCCACCATTGCTGCCTGGTATCCCCTGGCCAGGAATCTGGACCTACTGGCTTGCTGTGCCCGTTGGCACTGGACTTCTGTACTGCTTAATCGTCTTATACGCAGCATTTCTCCATACGGTATGCTACGTATAAGAGGAGCAGGGTGATGGCTGCTGGCATGGAGGATCGTATTTCCTGCCGTCTCCTTGCGGTATAGCCTAGTTTCAAGACTAGTTGCTCCTGGTGTGACTGTCATGTCCAAAAAGTGCACCTGATCCCTGCTGATATTAGAGGTAAAATGCAGATTATAGTCATTCTCATTGATGATATCAACAAAGTGTTCAGCCTCCTGACGAGTGCCCTTCCAGACAAGGAACACGTCGTCAATATAACGATACCACCTAACAATAGATTGTCTGGAAATGTCAGCGTGCGTGCCATGGAGAACCTGCCTCTCCCAGTAGCCCATGTGAAGACAGGCATAACTGGGAGAGAAGCAGGCCCCCATAGCTACGCCCCTGACCTGTTGGTAATATCTATTGTTAAACAAGAAAAAGTTGTGGTGTAAACAAAATGAAATCATAGACAGTAACATGCGGTTGTGGTCAGCCATGATAATGGGTCTCAGTCCTAGGTAGAATTCTATGGCTCTGAGTCCGTCTTGGTGATTAATGCTGGTATATAGAGACGTGACGTCTAGTGTAATGAGCCACATGTCCCTACCCCACTCTATTCCCTGTATCTTTCTTACAAAGTCATTGGAATCTTGCACATACGATGGTAACTCCTGCACAAATTCCTGTAAGAAAGAGTCCACATAGATAGTAGTCTTCTCTAGCAAGCCCCCACATGCTGCAATTATTGGTCTTCCCGGGGGCTTCGAGTCTGTTAGGATTTTGTCAACGATGTTTCACGGGCTAGTACAGGAGCATTCTGGACAATATTCAGAGAATTATGAGCTTCATTAAAAATGTATTCTTCATGTATGGTTTAAATTGAATGTGGTAGATAAGCAGAATTTTGAGAGATTTTATTTTTCTGAATACTAAGGGTTTCAAGGATAATCTGATGCCTGGGCATTCTTTAAAATATGGCACTGAGCCTCTAATCAACTCGAACATGTGATAATATATAAAGCAATTGCTTATTGTCACTCATGTAATTAATTTCATAAATGTATGAATTAATATTAGTATTGGTAGTAATGTTACCTGTACTAGCCCGTGAAACATTGTTGACAAAATCCTAACAGACTCGAAGCATTTGGTAAATTGTTGATAAATGAAATTAACTGCAACTGCCTACAACACCCACAATGCATCATAACAGGCCAATTGGGTGTATGTGTATAAAATTGCAAAACAAACAAGGGACTATTGTTTGTATACCGTGACCAAGGACTGGGAAAGTCTGAAACTCGTAGGGTGGGAGAAAACCTACAGAAAATAAAGCACTAAAACCATCTTGAAAGTGGTGCGCGGCGTCTTCTTCATTGAGGATTTTTTGCTTCTAAAAATAAAGCGAGGCTGTCCCATCCCTCGCCGCCAGCGCCAGCTATTGATTGCTCCCCCCGCCTGGGACATTTGCTCGTGTGATATATATATATCACTCCGGTGCTAGTACCACCCAGAGGAGAAGAACACGAAAATTTCTTTAATCACTGCTGGCTACAGTGACTATTTATTCTGCCAGGTGCAAAATATCTTCAGTCAGGATGACGCGTTTCGGCTAACAAGTAGCCTTGCTCACATACCTGAGCTACTCAAATGAATGCGTTTAAATACATTGGTGCTTACAGTCATGTGATAACAGAACTACTCAAATAATGGAAAGTGAAAACATACTGCGTGCATGAAAACTACAACCAACATAATACTGGGCTAGTAAATTCAAACTGTTTTCGTCCCAATAATAAAATAGCATTCATATATATTTAAATCATTCATGTACAAATACTACATGTAGTTTTCGAATTTGATGTAAGTTACTGCATCTTTTAAAGAAAATGAATACAATTGGCACATATGTCAATACACAGATGTATAGGATATTTAAAATGTCCGTTTGATTGTTTGTACAAATACATTGGTATACTTTATGTGTAGTATTCAGTTACTGCACCCTTTGGAAACAATAAATAAATGTACAAATACATATTTGGGGAGAAATTGACCGTGCAACTAAAGTTCATCCCGTTGCAATAAAGTTAATATTAGGCATATTTTATTTGGTTTGCACAAATGCGTGACATTTTTCTAAATCGAATCACTTCTAATGGACTCTCTTGTACTGCCTTGAATATCTTTTAAAAATATTTAGTCTGGCTCTCACCTCCCCTTCCTACTTCCCAAGGTCATGCAGGTTTCTAATTTTATCTAGGTTGAAAGATATATGTGCAGTCAACAACGCAGTGATGAAAAAATATGTGTGATAGAGTGCAAGTGGTTAAATCCCCTTGTGTAGTTAAAAACCCAATGGGTTATTCGAAAAAAAGCTAGTATCAGGCCTATTGTGCACTCTATTCTCAAGTATCGAATCACATATACCAAGAATTCCTAGGTGTCCCCTCTGTCCAAGGGTTAAAGCCCAGGTTCTAGGGAGAATATATATATAAGTGCTGAACCTGTTTGACCTGCAGTACGATGATGGCACATAAATAAATACAGATATATTATCATTTTCAACCGTTTCATAACATCAATTACCAAACATGTAGAAGACATAGCTGTCAAAAAGGACTGGAAATTGTGTACTCTTTGATTATTTTCTTTAATAACCCTTGGAGGAAATGATGTATATCCTCAAAAATATACAATCCCCTCGGGGTCTTAGTTTCAAGTTTGAGTATATATTTAGTTTCCAGTTGTCTCAGCCTCCTTTCACGGTCTCCTCCCTGCTTACTGGATGGTACACTGTCTATAACAAAATATTTTAGCATGTCTAGATTACTCGCATGCTCTTCATTTATGTGTCGAGCCACCGGGTATGTGCCGTCCGAATTTACAGTAGCACGCAAGTGCTGTAGAATTCGTTGGTGAACCGGCAGCTTGGTGCTGCCTACATAACATAGGCCGCAGCTGCATTGTAGCACGTAAACCGCATATTCAGTGCAGCAGTTGTAGTGACCTTTCAGCTTGATAGGGATTTCAGAAAAGCCTGTAGTGTAGGTTTTAGTGTTGATTCCAAATTTGCATGCACGACAAGTGCTGCATTTATGGAATCCTGCACTGGCCGTGAGCCAATCCTTTTTGATGTCTAGTTCTGGACAGGTTTTTACGAGATCACATCTCATGGAGCGGGCCTTCCTATAGGTATAATTGGGTCTAATGGGAAGTGTCTGCGATAATACGCTATCCGTGAGTACAATCGGCCATTGGGCATTTATAATGCCTTTAATGGCCTTGGCCTGTCGATTATAAGTGGATATAAATCGGCAAGGTAATTTGTCTCTGACACTAACCTCTGGATCATGCTCGTTCCTGAGAGGGAGTGATGGTTCAATATCTTCAATGGCCAGGGTTGTTTTTAAAAGTTCTTTCCTATCTCTGGCATTGGCTCTCGCTAATGCAGAATCTAATAACTTGGCATGGTAGACACGTTCTAGAAGTCTGTCTCTTGCGGCTTTTTGGGCAGATTCCATAGTTGGCAATGTACTACAGGCTCTCCTTATTCTAAGAAACTCCCCATAGGGCAAAATCCCTCCTTCACACTGGAAAAAGGTGCACCGACTCTGGCTGTATTGCATTCAAAACCGTTTATTCATGAAAAATGAACATGGGCAGCAGGCTCACAGTCCAAACGTTTCTGCTCCGTAGAGCCTTGATCACGGGAGGAAGTCTTTGCATTTGGAATTGCCCACGTGCTTCTTTTTTAAGCGCAGGACGTATTCTTTTGCAAATTGTGCAGGGGAAACAGTAATTCATTTGAAAGGAACGTGAACAGCGCGATTTAAGTCCATGACATTCAGTATTCTTGCGCTGAAAACCTTCTTCTTAATTTCATATTTTCCCTTGCACAATAAATTAAGTCAGCTTCAGCTGCACAGTCTGTTTTTACGTTTTCCACTTACTTCTTGAAAGCGAAAATTACACATGAAATATCTCTTAATTACAGAAAAGAAGGTCGAGACTATTTCATCACATATAAATGAAATAACTTGTAAGTGTGCTAGAGGCTGAGGTAATATTTTGTCTCTAGAATTACTAAAAATAGAAGCTCTGTTCTTTATGAATAGTTCTACTGTAAGCAGAGTACATGTGCCAAAAAAAGGTAAATATTTTGGAATTTGGAAAAAATAATTTCGTTTTCAGGGGAAAAAATAGTTCCAAATGTTTTCAGTAGCTTTTGTTTATCAAATCTGGAGGCCGAATTCAGAGTTCAGGGGAACGCTGTGTGCCGATTTGCCTAAAAGTTATTCGGTTCAGGGGAGAACATTACTTCAGATAGATGTGCAAAAAACAGTCTACAGCTTCAGGTGAAAGTTTGACCAAGGATGATAATGCTGTAACCAGGCAGTCGTGAGAATGATTGCTATCATCAGTGTCGGGATCAGCAATGCTTACAGAAGGTCGTACCTGGGTGATGTTGCTCTCATTTCTTGCTTCACTCCCACCTAATCGTAGTGGTGAAGTTTCAACGAATGCCGTCATCAGGATTGGTAACCGCTGAGGACAACACGATGCATGAGCCGTTACAGGACTTAGCAAAGTATCGATATCCATTGGTACTGCTGATTGTAGTGTAAGACAGGTGTCCAACACGCATTCTTCTCCGCATAGCATACATCGAAGCACAGGTAAGATGCAGTTCTGCCATATAGGTCTGAATGAAAGAAACCAGGTCATATTCAGATCTCTTAGCCGGGCTAATCCAAGGACTTTAGTTATGCGGTCCCGGTAGCGTATTGCTAGGATCATTTCTTCCATTGTTGCTGGAGTCATGTCTGCGTTTTGGCTTGCCATATCGGAGCAGAAGGGTCAAAAATAAAATTCCTGCTATGAGTCCCAAAAGTAGTGGTAGGCTGCCAAAGACCGAATGGACAAAATTGTGAAAGATGCCCAGGACTTCTTCGAAGGGTGTTAACAGTCCCTAAAAAATTGTCTTAAATACATGTGCGATACCACTGGCATCTGACATATTTAGAATTTGGCTTAGCATTTCTACGAAATGCACGGGGCGATTAGTTGATAAAAGTGTATGTATCTCTGCCGTTGTCCTTGCAATTTGAAGATCATACGTTTCTTTTGATGACGAAATAGGCACTGTTGTCTGTAAAAGCACAGACTTCATTCTGCTTAAAGTATCAATTCGTATAGAAGAGATATTCAACGGAGGCCAAATCTTCGCCTCGGTATCAGTAGGGACGTTTGGATACAATGCTTGCATACAGCAAGTGACCATGGAACTAACGCTTAGGAGATATGCTTTCCCTGGCACCATGCCACAACAGCTGTAGTCCGTTATTAGAACGTAACTTCCGTTAGAAAGTTGTCTAAGAATGGCTCTATTTGTGTTGCAGGTGTGCCGTGCTGGTGGCATGAAAGGTTATTTGAAGTCCCCTCACAGGCCCCATGTAAATTAATACCTTGGCACAGAAGTATACCGCTTAGTGATCGTTTACAATTATTAACACTAAGAAATACATCCTGGTTTTTGTCACTATAATATGTCTGTGTATAAGGTAATTTCAATGATGACTTAATGTAGCCTTTACCCAACCTATCATGCTGGCCTGCTGGTATATACTCTTGGCATTTTTTAAATTGGAAAGTTGTTATCGGAATTGTGATTATTCCGTGTATTATCCATTCAATGACAGGTCTTTCTGACATTGTCAATGGTAATCTCTCAAGTTTTTCAATGCTCAGAATCGTATAGTCTGCTCCTTTCTGTGCCAAACTGATTTGTTTATCAGTAAGGTTAAAGATAGAGAACAATGACGTTGTGTTGATAAAACGCCAAGGCACATAGCCTGAACGCAGATTTTGCAACGTCCAGCCTAGCTGTACAATAGAACGTAATTGGGACTGACCATGTTGTAACATTAGCAAGTCTTGATCTATTATATCTATAGCAGATGATACAATACTGTCCAGTGAATATATTTTGGAGGACAGAGTCATTAACCCATTGTCCACAACAGAAAGTGATTTTTCCAAATTAATACGATCAATTTCTCGTATTTTCTCTGCTGTCTCAATTTGAGTCACTTTCCATGCTTCGTTGTATGCAGCGTATATACTGGCCGCTATGAAACGTTTTTGATGCTGTTTGCGTGGTCCCATTATGAAATCGCGCAAGTCAGCACCGTCTTTAAGTAAAGTCAAGTGTTGCTTAATTTCTGCCAGTGTGGATGTTTGTAGCCATTGAAGGCATAGTTTCCCTACACTGTATGTTGTTACTATCCCTGGATGTTGTCTCTGGGAGTATCTAGGGTCTGGTCTGGTCATTTTTAACCCCTGTATTTTGTTCAGGAATCTATCTTGACATTTATTTGCGTCTGTTGGCCAGATTAACCACTTTTTCCAATCAGGATGTGTTCTATTTTGATGTAAAATTTGGGATACGTCTATCTCAATATCTGTGGTTGTATTATCAGGCATTGGATTTGGAATAGATGGTTTGTTTAAGTCTTTGATCTTGGCTAGGCCAAAACAGGTAGTTTGTTGAATGGTGTCATTCAAGAACATTATTTGTTCTGGGATCATGCAGGCTCGAAATAATGCTTCTAGGCCTTGTACCTGCTATTCTTTTGTACCCCAGATGGTTTTTGTTTCATAGTTGTTTTTCCAGAAATCAAAACCAAATGTAATAATTTTTTCATAAAATGTTTCTGAATAAATCAATTTAGTATTTGTCAGCATGGTTTTTGTCCCTGTTTTATCTAACAGTTTGTAAAAAAATGTTTCTGCATCACTTGTGTTAAACCCTGAGAAGTATGGGAATTTATCCTAGAATGTTTTTGAACTGCTTTTAGGTGGAGTTGCACAATGTTCCCATTGATTATATTTAAAAACATTTCTAGGATGAGAAGATTTATGCAAGTAGTGATGTGCATAGTGGTCATAGCAATACATCTGTTCATAGTTTGATGAACCCTGTAAATAATCATGTTCTGTAAATTTTGCTGATATTACTAAATCTAACATCATATTATTTATGCTTTCAAAGTCCCAATCATCAGAGAATGTACTTGGTTTTACAAAGTCACTTAATGAAACCTTAAACTGATGAGGATATTTCAAGAGTTCGACCGGGTCGTAGATTTCGTAATCCGTATTGTCCCAAACTACCCCGCCGGGTATTGGAATGGCTGTGACATTCACTGATGACAGTTCTCTTTTCTCGATGTGAGATGACTTGTGTGGCTTTAGGACCAAGTTGATGTTCTGACTTGCTGTGTCCATTGTACTGTATTTTCCCTCAATGAATTTTCCCAAACAAAGTACCATGATGAGCCAAAGCAGGAGGAAAAGTACACCTAACACAATCCAAAATTCTAACCATGGAGGAATAAGATAGGTTTTTTTGAGTTGATTAAAGAGTTCTGTTGCTTTGTCTTTAAAAGTTTTTGTTGCTAGCGTTACTTCAGGGTCGCTTTGATCTTCAGAAAAGTTATCGAAATTGATGAAGTAGCCAGATGCAGTTCTGTCACTTGTTGGGATTTCTTTTTCAATTTGTCTTTCATTAGCACAGTCTGAGGCTACATCGTTGTAGACTGGTGTTTCTTGACGAACTGTTTCAATTTGGGTGTCAAGAGGCACAAGTTCCATGGCATTGTTGCATAGTCCTTTTGTATTCACTGCAGGTTTATCAAATGTGATTAGTCTATCAGTTTGAACCTCTTGGATTGAAGCAAATTTTGGTATTATGCTATTTCTTGGGAGTCCACTGGGCCTACTACTTATTATTGGCCACATGATTGTGGTTTTACCAGGTCGATGGATACAACTCGGTTCTCCATTTTACCAGCAAGGGGGGGTAGTACAACTGATCTCGTTCCGTTGACTGCTAAGACAGGTACTGCTTTTCTGTAAGAAGGCCCAAATTCCTTCTTCACCGCTATCTTCTCTCTGACCAGATCCCCAATCTTTGGAATCCAGACAGGTCTTGCTGGGACAGGTGGTGTGTCTTCAGTGTTTGTTGGCTGCTGTTTTAACTTTATGTTGCTCAGGGCTTTTCTTGTTTCATTTAGGTCCTGTAAAACAGTCAAACAATCTTTGATGTCAAACCATTTTTTCTTATCTTCTACCACTGAAGTCTGACTATCTAAATCCTGAATATACATTCTAGTTCCGAACAATAGTTTGTACGGGCTGAAACTTTTTAGAGAATTTCTTGGCAGATTTTTAAGACTACGCTGGACACTTATTAAATGCTGGACCCACCCATCACCCGAACCTAGTACCTTTGCCGTTATAGATTGCTTTATGTCTCGGTTTTTTCTTTCCACAATCCTGTTTCCCTCAGGATGGAAGGGACAAGAGTACCGCAACCCAATGCCCATGCTGGTCAAGGCCTCCTTATAAGCTCGAGAGCTAAAAGCAGGACCCTGGTCAGAATGAAGCATGGCAATTGCGTATGTGCCAATAAAGACTCGCAAATCTTTTATAACAGTTCTGGCGTCAGCCGAGCGCTGGGGCCACATTTTTAAGTGAATCTAGTCTTAAAAGAAATGAAATGGACGCTGGTTTTTATGTATAGATAGCCTTATGCTAACTACAGAAATGGCCATGGCAATACTCTGGTTGGCTCTTACTGTGATCTCTGTTGCAGTCTGGACAGCTTTTTGCAAATTTATAATGTTGCAGGCTCATCCCCGGCCACCAGTATTCTGATTATAATTCTGTCAGAGATTCCTTCATCTGTTTGTGCCTCGGACCTTCACCCATGTGTGCGTCTGCTATTAATAAGATTCTTCTGTTCATGTTTGGAATTACCCTATCCCCCACTCCAGGCATTTGAGCAAAAGGAACGGAGTTTGCGTCAATTACGTATGTATAATTGAGTGGATAGTTCATGGGTAGTGCTGCACAGTTGCCTTTTGAAGACGTTTTTACCGCCAGCATGGTTTTCCCGTATATATGTATTTTTCTGAACTCTTTTTTGTGGCTACGGAAGCCGGTTTAGTTGCTTCCGCTGTGGCTGTATTAGCCAATGAATTCCCTGCAACGTGAACGCCATCACGTTGATGACTCAGAGTGTGTATCACGTGAGTCTTTTGTAGTTCTTTCTGTAAAAGAACTACCTGTTTCCAAAGCATTTTATGCTTGATTGTGGCACCTGTGTCATCTTTGTAATCGTTTTTAACACAGTTCTGCAAATCATTATTGTAAGATTTGACGCAGAAATGCGAATCGCACACTATTAGTGTCGGGAATTCACGATCAGCATTTTTAAGCGCCATCTTTAAAGATCTGATTTCAGCTCGCTGAGCCGAACAGTTTCTCAGTGATTCAGTTTTTGTTATTTTCGGTCTGAATTTACCACAGAGCCAGCGACCTTTAACAATCGCGCAGGCTGCATTTTAGGATTTATCATCTACATTGTAAAGCTGTACAAATCTGTCCGTATAGATTATACAAGAGTATTGTTGGAGAGGCAGAATTTCGATTGGCAGAGGATATTCTTCTTCATATTTCAAATCATTCCGTTTTTTCATGTTCGGGACAAAATAGTATGTCACGTCTTCTATAGCAAGAGAATTTTCCCACTGTATTCATTTCGGATCCAGTGTCACCGTTTTTAGATTAACTGGGCTGAATAATGCCTCAAAGGCTGATTCTGCTGTAAAAACAGTTATTCTTTTGCCTTGGGCTAGGGCTCTTTCTTTTGCTATAGCCGTCTGAACCGCCTTTACAGTATTTTCTGTAAGACTGAATGTTTTTTCTGCTTGTGTGTACAAATGTGAATTGTATGCTATTGGTACTGTTTCTCCCTCATTAGAGGTCAGGTACGTAAATCCTCATCTTCCTGGGATGACTCGGATTACAAGGTTGCGTGTATTGTCGCGTGTTTCTAATTTTGTTTTAGCTAACATGTCTGTTTGCAGTGATCTCAAAATTTCTGTGTGTTTTTGAGTCCAATTTATTGGTTTGAAATCAGGTTTTATTAATTCGTAGAGAGGTTTAACCCTCTCTGCATAATTTAGAATGTAAGTTCTTCCGAAATTCAGGAAGCCTAGTATCGATTGTAAGTTCTTCAGCGTTTTTGGTGCTTGGAGTACAGCGCACTTCTCTAAGAAGTTGTCTGCTAGGTTTTTGCCTTCACTTGATAATTCGTATCCTAAAAATAGGACAGTTAGATGGGCAATTCGTGACTCTTTAAAGTTGAATTTGTAACCCTCTACTGCAAACCCAAGAATTATGGTGTTCACTCTTTTCAAGTGAGTATCCAAGTCATCGTCTGTGAGATAGATGTCATCGACATAAGATAATGCCTCATCATCATACATTTGTAGTAACTCTGTTACTCTGGCTGAGAATAATCCTGGGCTATTCTTGAATCCCCGTGGGAGTCGACAGAAATTTTTCTCTGACCCCATTATTGAGAAAGCGGTTAAATACCTGCTTTCTGGTGCAATATTTTGACAAAAGAATCCATTAGAGATGTCTAATGTTGTTTTGTATTTTTTTCAAACTATGTTATTCATTAATGCCGCACTGTGCGAATTTTGTACCGCAAATGTCTCGCAACATGAGTTAAGGTATCTGTAGTCCAAGACTAGACGATATGAATCGTCTGGTTTGGAGACAGGAAACAAAGGATTGTTCATTTGAGAGGTGCATGTTTCAATCATCCCTTGGTATTCAAGTTGATCTAAGATCTCCCTGACCTGTTTTTTAGCTTCTTGCTTAATTGGGTACTGCCTTTGTGCAGTTGGTTGACTTTTTAACTGGATTTTGTGAGGAGGAGAGTCCTCATCCCATCCTACATGATTCTTATATAATGCAGGTGCTTGAGCTACTGCCATTTTCTGGCATATATATATTTTCTATGTATTGGAATATGATTTGAGAAGGCAGGCATAATCATTTCTTCGCAATGAGGGCACTCCCTGACAAACTCTGGCGGCCAGTCTTTCTCAGCTAATAGGATGTCATAGCCTTTTGAGAGGTTATCCCAAAACAGACCCCTTACCTTCCTAGTCTTATCTCCCTCTATACGCAATGTTATTTCGTATATTTTATAAGGTTCGCTAACTCTGGTGTCTGCAGTTTCCAGTTGAATGTATTCATTTGTGTCCACTGTCTCCAGATGATTCATCAGGATCTGGCGAGCTTGATTTCTGCTGCGCTGTCTAGCATTGTCTGTGCCCACTCTCCGTTTTTCAGCTGTGTCCTCAGTATCCTCGGCATGCTCGATTATTTTAATACTGGCTACCTTCTTTCTTGGAAATTGTAATTTTTTACTTTGAGCAGGTTCCTTGTCTTTGGACTTGACGTGCTCTTCCCTGTGTTCTGGCCGTCCTCTTCTTTCCGATTTCTGCTAAAAAGATCGAGAGGGACGTGTATCAATATCTTGATATCTATCAGGCTTTTTCAAATTATCCCTATTTCTAAGGTTGTATCTTTTTTCAGAGGGCTCCCTTTCGGGAGACTGATGTTCTCGGCTCGGAGCTCTTTCTCTCCGCTGAGGAGACCTTCCTCTGGACTGGAAACTTTTTTCTTTGGGAGTGGATTGTTTATTTCCATCCCAGCTCTTTTTTGGAGTGTTCAGATTATTTTTAATAAATATCTTTTCAGGATTTTCAAGTGGTAGGGGTTTTACTGGTTTCCCACCCAAACTATCTCTACCTAGTTCTTCATAGGATTTTTCTATGATTCTGGCAAGTTCAATTGGTTGGTCTGTTATATCTGTTTCTTTCAATTTTTGGCGGATCGCCACAGATGCTGCTTCTCCTTTTATGTTGGCTAATAATATAGCCGAGACCTGCTTGAAGTCTTTCAGTAATTTCATACCAAGAGTTAAAGCAAGTTCTGGACCGTATTCATTTTGAATCTGTCTTAGCACATCTGGTATTACCGCCAGAGACGGAACACCATGTGTTTTTGTGTAAATGGAAGCAAAGACTGTGCCCCAAGTGTCACAGTCCTCCACATGTGGTGCGACCCCCATTGGAAGGCAGATAGTCAGAATTCTGTGTTTCTCAAAAGGGGTAGTATTTGGGAATACTGCCTCTATTTGAGTTATTTTCTGTGCTAGCCAAAATGGAATTTGTTCCCGTTTTGCGGGTGTTTTTCCCAGACATGATTGTATGTTCTGTGGTGTAATTTTATTTGTGTTCCCCTGATGAGGGGGCAGCTGTGGAATGTTTACAGCTGGTTGGACTGTTGCAGTCCGCATTACATATTGGACTAACTGTCTGTGAATTTTAATGAGTAATTTTAGCAGGGCTAAAAGTTCCTTGTCTGACATTTTATCAATGTCAGGATGTGGTGTATAGCTGGCTAGAACCGGCCATGTTGCTCCTGGTCTACCTAGTGGACCGAGCCTGGTGATGTGATCATTATGTTTTAGGGCGCCTTTAAACCAGAGCAGGTGCTCTTGGTAATTCAGTGGGATTTCCACATCCTCAAAAGGAGTGTATTCATCCGGAGGTTCCTCTATTTTGTAATAGTGGAATTCGTGTGTTGTAGCGTTTGCTGCTGGAAAGTTTATCTATGAATAGAATACCTCTGTCTGCCGGTATTCGTGTGCCTCTATCACGAAAATGACTGTACCACCTCGTGATGTCAGTCCATTTTCTATAAGTTTTAAAGTTATAGTTGTTCTTATATTTGCCGGGATGATAATTGCACCCGGTTCTTTTTCATTAAACCCTGTAACATTGAAACCCTGTTGATTGGCATCTACTGCGGCTTCATCGGTTTCGTTGTTGTCGCCGTTTTCTGACATTGTTTTAATGAAAGTTTGCAGAGCAGGTTTCCAAGGAAACAAAAGATTAGGTGCACAATATTTTGGAACACTGTATCCTTTAATGTTGACTAAACCAAAAACTCTACATAGGAATCTCTTCCTACTAAGTTCCGGCGGATTTTAACCTTTCACCCACTCCAGACGTCTATTGGAGTATTTACAGGAAAAAGGGTCTGCGTGAAAAAGCACGACTGAGTTACTCTAACGTCTTGCGTTAGTTTTATCGCCTTACCAAAAGTTGGGCGCCATGTAGTGTAGTTCCTATTTTCCCTATAGGCCCTGCGCATTGGAATAACATAAACAGCAGTGTAGACGTAGTACTGAGGTCTTCTAGGTCTCTACTGACTATGTTAGACTTAATTTAGGTTTGCGCCAGCTAGCTCAGAGGTCACTGGAATCTTTCTTGAATGAATAGGAAGGGATCAGCTTCCCTGGCTCAGACAAGAAGGGATTCAGCTCCCGACAACCACATAAACATGACAACTTTGCTCCCTCAGAATAAGAGTCAATCTCTAGAGTCGTGTAAAAACAATAGACAGCTATTTCACTAAGTCAGATGTGCATTCTTAGTTTCACCAGAGTGCAGAGAATAGAGAGACGGGTGTTTTCAATAAAAGGTATTATTTATTGAGCAGTCTTCCTTCTCATGCAAGAGAAATTATTCGCCACAATTGCAATACTTAATGTATAGTAAAGTACGTACAGTAAAAGGAGTATTATGAAATAATACTGTAAAAGCATTGATATGGTTTCTTAGCCATAAGACACTTTAAAATGGATAAAATATATATACATATATACATAGGCTATCGTGCTCAACTGGTGCTTCTAAAATACGCCTACCCCGGTGTACCTGACCTAAGTCTAATACGTGGGAAGGAGTAAGTAAGTAGCAGTTTGAGTTAAGTAGGTTTTTGCCAAGAATCTGACTCAAGAATTCTCTCTAAGGGTTTAGTCAGCACTGTACCTTGGGAATAGAATGTAGGAGGTCTGGTATCTCTCTCTCAGGACTCGATATCCCAGTCACCCGCAAGGGTAGGCTAGAAACGCCGGAGCTGGATTTTCTCGGCAGGAGAAAAGACAGCGTCTTTCTCAGCGCGTCAAAGAGGAGGGGCAGCGTCCGTGGGCTCTCCGCGTCTGCTCGGCTCTCGGCAAGTAGATTAGCTGCTCTGCTCCAGAACCACCACCGTGTGTTTGCTTAATGCAACGTTGGTATATTTATACCTGAAAGGTGCCGAGTTTGACGTAAGGTTTGGACATAAGACGTCAATAAAGATGTCACTAAGAACTGGCCGTTCTTACAGTGCTTGCAGGAGTTCTATTAACAAATCAAAACAAAGCAAGCAGGGATTTCCCAGGTTGCTGGAGGTTTGGTGTGTTGAAAGAACTCATTGTGCTTTCTAGGAATCTAAGGAAGTAGCTTTTGCCGTGCCTTGGGCTGCAAGGGCGATTTACTGAAATATGGATCTGATTCTTATGCCATTATAGGGATATTTATTGATTATAGCTGTGTAAGGGCATAAAATGGTAATATTGATTTGGGTTCCTAGATAAAAACACTACAGAAGGTTGGAGGCGTCGCCTGTAGAGACGGAGCAGGTAGGAGGGGTGGCGTCAGGATTGCAGATTGGGTGCCATGGCATGCGCGTTACACGCATTAGGAATGAGCCTGGGAGCGCGAACAGAGTGTTGAAATTTTGTGCATACCATTAGGAAAATAAGACCACCAAAAGTGTGAGCTCCCTATAGGGAGATTCTTGAACTGTTACCTTTAAGAGTGATTAAGATAAAAAATATGGAGGCAAGAGCATCAAAACGAGTGCAGCGTGCAGAGACAATGTTCACACAAGGGGCAGACCCCCCTGGAACGACCAGTGATCCTAGCATGAGTCAAGTGAGTCAAGTGAGAAATGCTAAACAATTGTTTATACAATTAGAAAGAGTGATGAAAAAGGAAATAACAAAAAGTTGGGAAATAATCACATTAGAAAAGTACCTGGAATGCAACTGTATACCAAGAGGCTTAAGAATTTTCATCCTCCCAAACCACCCCGACAAGAAACCTGAAATGCTGGAGGAATGGTGTAGAAATAATATGGAATGCTCCAGGAATATGGTGCTAATTATTATGCTAAAAAAGACATTGAGGAACTACATAAAACCATAGCTGACATTGAAATGCAAATTGCCGGTCTTAGCAAAGAAGATGAATGCAAAGAACTTGGAAATATTATGGAAAAGAACTTGGACAAGTATGAGAACGAAGTAGAACAGCGCAAACAACGGAAATTTAGGAGGGATGAGGTAGATTATGCAACTGGAGCTGCCTACACATTTGCAAGAAGGTTCGATGCCCTAAAAAACCAAATGGGGAAAACAAAAAGAACAGAGAATACACCGGTGACAAGTGAGTCAGAATCAGATTTAAGTGAAGAAGAGAGGAGTGTAAGAACAGGAAAAATCTCTTTTTTAGACAAGATGAAATTGATGTACCTCAACCAAAAAACACTGATAAATCAAGGTCGAGGGAGAGGTCGAGGGAGAGGCAGAGGCCAAGATTATCAATTAAATTTAAAAGAAGGAGAAAAACACGAAGAGGGGCCGGCACCAATAAAAACATATCCTTTGCGAAATCAAATGAGGAAGTAATAACACCCAGATTCAAAAGAGCAAAACAAAATCTAATAATCAATCTGTCTGACAATACGCTGAACATCCATGAACGGAATGTCCTCTATAAGGGACGAACTTTCTGTCCTGAACAGCATTACAATCATGTGGACACCCGAATTGAAATATACCATAGCTGCAGCACCAACACGCCAGCAGGCAGCCGTGAGGGAAACGGCGGTGCTGTTCACTTACCCACTTGTCTTCTCTGGGTCTCCTGGCCGGAGGGAAGCGCCGGGAGACTTCCTCGCCATCGGGCAGCCGTGAGGGCAACGGCACTACAATACCCAGAAGCCTCGGGGGGGGGCGGCGCACCGTGACGGGTGCAGAGCGCCAGGAGGCGGTACATAGCACACCGCGCCCTCTCGCCCCGAGAGTCGCGCCCGCGGGAGAGCCCGTGGCGAAGCCCGGGCAAAGGGCGGGCCCTCTGAGGCCCTCAGAGGTCAACAGTGGTCGGGCGGGCCACCCATCTAACGTCTAATAACAAGGTGAGCCTTTTCTGTAACAATGGGCAAACGTAATGCTATAAGCAATACCACAGACATAGTCACTCAGGACATTGTAACTCCAGAATCTCTTTTAACGTCATTTGAGACATTAATAGACACTGCCTTCAATGAGATTGCTGAAACTGAGAGGAGGCTTTCTATGGGCTCACTTACTATTAATCAACCTAGTACAACAGGTAGTCCAAATGATAATATGCATTTATTTCCTGAAGTCATCGTGGTAAAATCAAATCCTGTTGTCAGTCTGCCTGACGTTCCAGAAGATGGAAACACTACCAATACAGCCCCAGTTGTGGTTCTTGATCCCGTCTCGCAATTAGCATCACCAACAATCATTGAGTGTACTGAAACCACTGAGAACACTGGAGCTAAGCGAAAAAGGGGTCCAGTAAAGTCTACGATAAATAAAAGGAAGCAGCCCCTAGGAGTAATAACCAGCCAACCCCAGAGAGTATGTGGACTAGGGGGAAGAAACAACAACAACAAACAGTATCTTTGCCAACTCAACCTCACTTGGGAGACACCATTGTTATAAATGACGGCATAAATTTTAATACAATCTCCACGCAGACAGAATCCCCTAATGAAAATAGTTTTCATTCCAAACCAAAGGGGAATCTTATTGAGACCATCGCGGACACAATTTTTAAACAATTAGAAGGTCAAATGATCAAACAATTTAATAGTATTTTTAAGAGACTTGACAGACTGGAAACCCTAATTAAAAATGATGACGCCAAGAGAAAGGGTACGGTATGCCTAGATAAGATAAGAGGTGATCGTTTGTTAAAAGACCTGGAGTCTATTACCCGTGCCCTCTCTAGTGGTGACTGTACAAAAAACTGTAATTTGTCCACAACAAACGGGGTTAAAGAACTACAGATTGTCACTAGTCCGTCCACGACCACAACATCTACGGCGGATGCAATCACAAGGAAAGGTAATTCTTCTTCCTCCCCAAGTATGTCATCCATCCCTCAATCGTCTTCTACCGCTTCTAGTGCCCCTAAGAACAATCAGAAATGTAATCCTGTCACAGGCACAAACAAGCAGAAGGTTCCTCCCAACCCCAGCCAGAATAAGACTTTGCATGAGGACAACAGGCCTTTCAAACATCAAGGCCCTGCCCTACACCTTCCACCTGAGGCATGTCCCTATGTCTTGGTTCTGGCTGGCATTCTACCCCTCAGTGAAGGGCAAGGAGAATCGTGGGTTCAGTTGCACAATAAATGCATCGACTGGTTAACTAAGCATAAGGGGGTCGGCTACGATATATCCAAAGAGATCTTATCTACACGCCGAGTAACCTGGGTCGGTCCTCTTTTTAAAAACATCAACGGGGACTGTATTATAGTCAACTTTAGGAACCCTGGCACTGTAAAATTTCTGTTGAATAAGAACTTCGTCCAACCCGGTCCATCTACCGTGGTGACCCCTTTACCGCTAAGTTACTTCTACCGACCCCCACACAGAATGATGCAGCCGCCTCCTGTATTTCCGCTGCAAAACAGGTTCTCGATACTCCGTGACTTGGGTACCTTGGATTGACTGTCAGTTATTGATGAGGATCCAGTTGTTGTGGCCCCTGAGTCTGACTCCACAGAGGAAGTACCATCTGAGGCACTCGTGACATTATCGGACACTTCCTTGCTTGTAACCCCACATTGTGATCAATGGGTGAACCAAATAACAGTATCTACCCAAGTAACTAATCAGAATGTCTGTCTAAGGCCTGATAAAAACTTGTCAATCCTTAGCTGGAACATTGCCGGCCTGAAGGCAAAGATGGAAATCCAAACTTGGAAGGACTGGGTTAATTATCACGATGTGTTAATGTTCCAAGAAACCTGGTGCACAGCCGACCTGTTATTTGAAGGGTACAGTTGCCACAATAGGACTGTTTTGGTCCCCTATCTAGGTCAACCGAGTGGGGGCCTTTCGATTTGGGTTAAAATATCCGCAGAAGCCAAAGTTGAAGTACTTCAAACTAACTGTCTAAGTTTCATGGCACTGATATATACTAAGAGGACAAGGCTATGTTTTTTTTTTTTTTTTTTGAAAACCTTTATTCAAAAAAGGAGATACATGCGCAGGCCCACAACCATCATGGCCGGCCGCAAAGACAATCAATGAAAACAGGAGAAACTGAAGCCAATCAGTAAACAGGATATATCAAAGTATACCAGATGTGGTTGTGGGGCTCGCAAACAGGATATGAAGTTTTCATTTTAAAATTTTAGAAAAAGAGTAGGGGCTGCAACAACAAGGACATCACACCTCACAGGATAGGAGCACAAAGGAGACGGTTGGGACTTACCCCAATTACAGTCGGAGATAGGCTATGACTAAAGCGACTATGCAATCCGGGCAGCCACGGCGATAATACTGGACAATAAACCACATTACAATAATCCACATTTCTAAAAATCACCCCAGAGAGCCTACCCCCCAAGAACAGAAAAACAGAGGCTTGTCGAGAAGCCGAAAAAAGAAAAAAGAAAGGTGCAAGACCAAGAGACAGCCAACCCTACGAAAGAGGAAAGAACCCTCCCAAAGCCGGAAAAGAGCGATAGGGACCATAGAACAAAACAAACTAAAATAACAAACCCCTGCCGCACCTGCCACCCTGCACCCCTGTAATGGCTACGGCCTAACCCACTAACAGCGTGCCTGTCGCCCCGGAACTGCCCCACAGAAGGGAAAGTATAAGAAGAAGTGGAGGAGGAGAAAAACAAACAAGCCCCCGGACACCTGATACCCCCCGCCGGCGGTGACCCCCCCATAGCACAATCATCATCAACAAAGCAAAACGGTCAGCATTATCACGGGGAGGACAGTCACCAGGAAACCCCCCCCCCCATCCTACCCCCGGCCCGGTGAGGTATTCGGTGCAGTCCCGGCAAAAACAAACGGAGCAACCCCAGGGAAATAGAAGTCAACCCTGCAAGCCTCACGAGGAGATCTATCGCCAAAGTCATAACAGTTGCAAACGAAGGGAGCGTCTCAGATGGTCCAAAGCAGTGGCGAGCAGCAAGAAAACCTCAAAGTCAAAGTCAGCCCTGACCAGTGGGAATCCGTTCCGGAGCACATCCCGACCAAGCCACATCCGACCAGAGGCAGTCAAAGCATCCATGGCGGACCAAGGCAGTGAAGGTGGAGCAAAGTCCGGTCTCAAAATGGCGGCATCCGGTATGCAGACGGGCCGGAACAAAGGAAAATGGCGATCCCCTTCGACGGGACCCTGAGACTCGGCAATGAAGAACAGGACATCCAGCGATGACACACCATCGAATAGGAGACGTAGAGGGAAGACCATGTACTGTAGCAGACGAAGGAAAGGTGAGGCCGACTCTCAAAGGAGCAAAGTCGGGCTGCCGCTCGGGCCCCTGCAGATGGCGGGTCAAATCGCTCGTCTGGACCGCAGACTTCTGTGCAGGCGCTGCAGCGTCCGTGGACGGTCGCGAGCAGACATCATCCAGTTTCGCCGCCAGGGAGACACATGCGCCGGTGAATTGCGAGCGGAGCGCCCCAATCGCCGCCATTACGGATCTCAATGAATGTGCGCCATCCATCCCCTCCAATTCCGGGGTCCAGAGGACGGAAGGGGACACAATCTCCAGCCCACATCGCCGGGCTCCGGGCACACATTTGGTGATCGCAACAACAAGGGCGCTCCGAACTGGCACACTCAGCACAGACACCGGCCGTGGGAGCAGCCCGTCAGCCCCCGGACCGGGAAACGATTGTCAGGCACACAACCCACAGCCGCGGTGCAGGAGGATCGCAGCACGTCACAGTGTCTCTTCTCCGGTATCATCCATCAACGAGGACAAGAGTCAAGAGCGGAAAGAATTATTCAGACCTGGAAGACCGGCCACAATCGCGGTCCCACAGCCGATGTTGATCAGGTCCCTCTCGGGTGTTTCAAAAATCGAGGTCCCGGCGGCAGCCCGGGAGTAGGCAAAAAATGGGACACAACATAACTTCGTCGCTGAATAAGGTAGGAAATCCGGGAAAGCACCGTCGGCATCAGGCAACCTTCATACATCCAGGCACAGGGCGTGGGTAGAGGATAAACGACAGGATAGACGGGCCGCCGGCGGAGGTCGGCGGAGCCGGGAGCTTATGCGGCCATCTTGGTTCGCGGCGTAGCTCCTCCTCCGACAAGGCTGTTTGATTAATTTCTACAATAATGATTTTTAGTCTCAACCTAACCGTAATTTTATACTCTTGTTTGATTTTATTGATGAAATAGTGGAGGGACGGAAATACGGGAAATTTGACGGTATTTGCTTAGGAGGGGACTTCAATGCACATATACATTCAAGAAATCCCCCCTGTAGAAGAGGTGCAGAATTATTAAATCTCCTCGCAACTAGAGAACTTGTAAATTGCATGGAGCACGCTGGCACCGAAATAAGCACTGCCCCGTTTCCCACTTTTATTGGCCATGGAAGTGCCACACCGATTGACTATATATTTGTTTCATCTTCCCTTGCCAATGTTTTAATTAAAGCAGAGGTAGTGTGCAAAGTATATAGCGACCACTATCCCATTGTAATCCACTTAAAACTTCCTGGGGGTAAGTGTCCACAAAACGAAATAGGAGCAAGAAACTTGGAAGTTTCAACGGACAAACTAAGGGTAGTTTGGAGGGGAGTGGATAACAGGGGAGTCCTGGCAAAGGTTATTAAAAAACATCCAGCATTGATTGATAATTGTCTTACTATTGATGGACGTGGGGGTGATGTAATTAAATCATTTAGTGAACTCTGCTCTGCAATTAAAAGTGAGATTTCTAAACCGGCACCCAGGAAACTTGAGGAAACCCCTAGATGGTTCGATGCCTCTTGCTCTAGAGCAAACAGGAATTTAAGGGCCGCACTCAAATCCGAACCCAGGGATATTCCACAAGTAAGGCTGCTTAGAGCAGAGTATAAATCCACCCTACGTATTAGATCAAATGAATTAGTTAAGGCCCACTGGGAATCTCTTGCACGTATGGCTGACCTAAAAGATACTACGGGGTTTTGGAAGGAGGTAAAGAACTTAAGATCCTTAGGTTCGAATTTAACAGCAATTAATTGTAATATCATCGGGCCTGTGTGGGTTGATCATTTCTCCAAAATCTATGCCGCATCTGACAACCACACAGTGTCCCCTTCCCCTTTAACCTCTTTGAACATCTCTCTGTCTCTGTCTCTCTGTCTGAGGTCGAGGATGCCATCATAGAAAGTGCAGGTAATAAAGCGCCTGGTCCCGATGGGCTTTCGATCGATCAATTAAAATGTGAACTTAACTTCTGGGCCCCACTGTTAGGTAACGTTTTCAATAATTTAACAAACGAATCCATCCCCCAAACGTGGTCGTGTAGTACCATCGTACCTATTTTTAAAAAAGGCGACAGGTTGGATCCTGGGTGCTATCGCCCTATATCGTTAATCGATAATACCCTGAAAGTCCTAATGGGCCGCACACCTAAGGCACTGTGCACCTTAATCTCAGGTTTTGTCCGTTTCATGGCTTCTAGGCTTGACCACAAATTTAAAAAAATCTCTTATTATTAGTTGTGGCCCCAAAAAGTATAAAATGTTTTAGATTAAATCCGGGACAAATGTTCTAAAAAGCACCTGCACTTTTGCCTATTTGGGGTTGCTATTTTCTAACACTGGTTCTTGGCAACCACATGTTTCTCATGCAAGGAACAAGTTGGGAAAAGCAATAAATTGCATCATTTCCCTACGACAACCCCACCATGCTGACGTGATTGCACCACTAGTAAAGATTTACCAAACCCAATGCATCCCAACGGGTACTTATGGCGCTGAGGTATGGGGTTACACAAACTGTATCCATATCCAGACCGAAGAAAACAGGTTTTGTCGGAAGGTGTTGGGTGGGGTTATTTGTTCCCCACACTATATATGTCATAGTGAATTAAACATCCCATATATAGAGGATTTTGTTAGATCTAGACCAGCACTCTTCTGGCTAAAGATATGGATGAACCCGGCCGCCACTTTGACCCATGATATAATCTTGGATTGCTTGAATTGTGACAGGGCACACTGTATTCCGTGGTTAAAAGCTGTAAAAGAATGTTTAGTGAGCGTAGGGCACGGGTATTTGTTTACTTCACCTAGTTTAATAAACCGCTCACATAAGACCCTCATCCAAAGGGCCTTATATAATTTATACAGAGAGGAGCGGGAAAGGAAGAACTTTTCAAAGTGTACCGTTACAAAATATATTGGCTATTTTGAACCCTTAAACAGTCACCCAGGCCCCCCACAGAGATACCTACGTTTACATCTTGGTAGATGGAACAGGAGCCCACTGTTTCGCTTTCGGGATGGGAGTATTGTAAACCTATTAAACTTCCCCCTGGGTTACAACAAACATCTGGAAACTTTAAGTTGTCCATGTAATCCAAATATGAAACAGAGTCTCATGCACTTTTTGTTCTTCTGTGATTTTTACAAACTGTTTACCGCTCATTATTTAATGCCTTACTGCCGAAAATGTAAGTTGTTCAACTTTAGAATAGCACTGAGGACCTTATTACTACTGGGCTCAGATGAAGTAATACTCAGAGTGAGCTGTTTTCTTAAAGCTGCGGTTCGGTCACGAGCCACTTTACATATTGATGTATAATATTCCGCACATTGCACTATCATACTACGCACTTTATATTTTTTTATTCTACACATTTGCATTTTGCACAATATTGATCTTGATTTATTAATGTTGTCGCTAATTTTTAGCTGTTTTAAAAAAAATTAATTGTATAAACTGCTGTTTTTAGACAAAGAGAGACATTTATGTGTTTTTGTGGAATTGATTGGATTATGCTCCATGTCGGCTGTTATATCATTGTACTGTACTGTCTGAAATTATAATCTGTATGCACTTTTATGGATGTTTTATTCCGAATAAAGATCTTTTGACTTGACTTGAAATATACAAGTTTGTGCGAAAACTGAAACTTGTTAAATTTTTCAGTAAAAATAACAACAACAAAAAGGCACGAACGAAGCAACTGGGACACAAGAAACTGACCTAACCCTACAGGATTTGCCTGCTCTAACAGCAATGCAAGGGCTTCTAACTGAAAATGAAGACATCACGAACTCTCAAACTGTGAGAGAGTTGAATATAGCAACAAATGCAAGGGAACCCAGTGGGTTTAAACCCAAATCCAAATTTTGTCCAATACTAAGCCCTGGGAATAAAATCCACACATTCCATGACTTGGTGGTGAATGACTTGGAAATGTTGCAAAATACAAACAATTGCCACAAAAGAGAAAACTTAAGTAAACAGGAAAGAGATGCAATTGAAATTCTAATGAAGAACGAGAAACTAGTAATAAAACCCGCGGATAAGGGCTGAAATGTAGGCATACAGAACAAATCTGACTACATAAAAGAAGCTATGAGGCAGCTTGAGGATGGAAAGAGCTATATGAAACTAGATGGCAATCCAATAAATGATCTTACATTGGACCTGGAGAAGAAGATAACAAACTGGCAGACTGAAGGACTATTGAAAGAGGAAGAAGCCATCTACCTGAAAAATGATAGTCAGATGCTGCCCACAATGTACTTCTTACCGAAGGTACATAAAACCTTAATCAATCCTAAAGGAAGACCCATCCTGTCAAGCTGCAATTCCTTATACGAAAATCTATCTGATTATGTTGACTACTTCCTAGCGCCTATCGTCACCAACCTCACTTCATACATAAAAGATACGGGAGATTTTCTACGAATCCTCTCAAATACAGGCGGGCAAAAAGGATTTCTCTTAGCTACTATTGATGTAGTCTCGTTATACACCTCAATCAGTCACAAGGTGGGACTGCAACTGCATGCCTTGGAATATTTCTTGAAACAACGCAGTATCAATCAATTAAAACACATGCGTATGCTACTAGAAATGGTGGAACTATGCCTGAGAAACAATGTATTCATTTTTAATGCCATGTACTCCCAAACGTGTGGATCAGCTATGGGAATTTCGTTCTCTCCAAGTTACCCCAATCTCACCATGGGATGGTGGGAAAAATTGGTGGCTTGGAGAGACGAAAATGAAAGATATACTGCCAAAACAGTGAGCTGGCTAAGATTTATAGACGATCTATTTATCATCTGGAGTGGCAGCCAGATTGAATTCATTGAATACATGAAGACCTTAAACAACAATGACATGGGCTTACAATTCACATACACCATCAGCAAAAAAGAAGTTCAATTTCTGTTACTGTATACATTGAGAATGATGAATTGAAACGAAAGTATACAGAAAACCAACCTCAACAAATAGTATCCTACATGGGTCCAGTTTTCATCCCCCCCAACTGAAGAAAAGCATCTCCTATGGGGAGTTTCTCAGGATGAGACGGAATTGCTCAGAAGACCAAGAACTAGAGAAAACTATTGTGGAAACAAGAAATCGGTTCCAATCGAGAGGGTACAAAGAAAAAGACATTAAACTGGGAGAAGATTAAGCGAGATCTGTACCCAGTATAAAAACTATGGAAAGAAAGGAGAAAAAGACAAATGATGAAACAATCTGCATGGTTTTGACATATAGTAAGGAGAACTATGAAATAATAAAGATTCTAAAAAAACACTGGGATGTCCTAAGGAAAGATCCGGATATAGGACAAAAAATAGGCGAACAACCAAGTATCTCCTACAGAAAAGCTCCATCTCTTCAAGACAAGTTGGTCAATAGCCATCTAACATCAACCAAATCAGGAAAATCAAATTGGCTAGCAAATAAGCAAACTGGATTCATACATTGCAACAAATGCAAAGCATGCAAAAAATGGAATACCTATGAAAGAAGTCAAAGATCACATGGGAAGAACTTTTAAAACCACAGAAAGAATAACGTGTGACTCAACGTATGTAGTCTAGGTAATCATGTGCAACTGCGGGCTCTGGTACATAGGCAGTACCATCTTCCCTCTAAAAAAGAGGATATTGGAGGACTTTTGTGCCATCCAAAATGAGGACACAAACTACACAATTGTCAAACACTTGAAAATGTATGAGAAAGAAAGAAACAAGAGGGAAATCAAGTATTTTGGCCTGATAACTGTACCAAAAAATGAGAGAGGAGGGAATAGAACCCTAAAACTACGAAGACTAGAATCACGAATGATCATAAGATTCAAGACAAAGAGCCCATTCGGGATCAATGGGGACGAGGAATTACACAGCCATCTGTTAAGAAACCGGAGGGGGAACTCATATATGTGAATATTGTATATAATAACAATTTAAAATGTAGAATAAAGGACAATGAAAAAAACATTCCTATTCAGTAATTAGACATGGCGAAAAACCATTAATGCACTGAGCACTCTAAAAATAAACAATATACAATGGTAAATATTGTAAACAATGGTCGCCAATCTAAAATATACAAGAGTTTTGGACAGAAAGAAATGAGCACTGAGCTCTGAATGGACTTGGATACGAACAAAAACATTAACGGAAACAACTGTGTTTGAAAATTACAACAGATCACTTCCATGGCTCTTTCCACGCAAAAATCTGACATTGGAATCTAATTGACATAAATGAAGTCAATACTCTTCTTAGTTGAATTAATGGAAATGAACTATGATCTGCACTGAGACTAACTACATATAAATAACCACTCATGTTTAATTTTTTTAGAATAATGATAACATTAACCTGTACTACAAATCCCATGATGCCTCTTAAATGGCACATATGGGAACCTTTAAAAAGAGAAAGTGATGAAGGACTCACACACGTTGAGCAAGACTGCGTGCCCGTTGAAACGTGTTGGTGGTGGTCTATGGTGTTAACTAGCACACAAAAAAAAAAGAAACTCTATTGGAGTGCGGTGCTTTCCCTACCAGGGAACCCTTGATGAGGAGATATATATATATATATATTTTTATATATATATATATATCAGCTCGAACTCCCTTGATCAGCAAGATCAGCAAGAAAGGCGCCGCACTCACGGGTGGTATGATTTCAAGAATTTATTTGCAGAAAACGGGACACGTTTCACCATAAGCCTTCCTCGACCACTATGTAAACACAAAATTAAGCATCGCCATTTTTTCTTTTGTTGCGCTGAGCGCCATGACGTACATTTCATTAAAATAAATAACAGTCATTTACTTTCTCGTGAATCAAGTCAGCGCATAATGTGCAGTATTCAATATTAAAGCTATAAATAATATTTACAATTTTTAAGATGCTTGTTAGGTATCTGTTATTATGACATGGATGGGCGTATCAACTGTGATTGCTTTTTTTCTCTCATGCTCACTTTAGTAATTGTGTGAAACATAAAATAGTAAACACTTACATATCCTTAAACTTATGTGGACATGTTCTCACATGATTGGATGGAGGGGTGGTTATTAGGCCCTGAATGGGCATACATGAAATAGTAATCCCTGAGTGTATAAATAATCATTGTATACTTTTCAGCTTGACCCTTCATCCTAAAAAGTTATAAAAGTGAATAGAACAATACCAAAGAAACAAAATAATATACAAAACATTGCATCTTTAAAAATGGGACAAAAACATATAATCAATTTCTAGATTATCATGATAGGAGGCACTGGCTCTATTGTTCGACCCAAGTGAATGGCTAACTCCTCTTCTGTATTCAAACCTCCGGGATTTTTTGTTTGGAGATCTATTATGTACTTTGATTCTAATCATCTTAGCCGGTGTGAGAAGTTGGCCTGGTATATAGTGTTCATTATTCTAGTGATCACCTTGCACCAGTCCAAACAACCCTTATGGTGATGGTTGTAAAATCAACCTTATAGACCAGCTACCCTAGAGGTAGAGTGGATAGAACAGTCTTAGGCTAAAAGACTCTTGAGGGCATGTAAAGCCAGCTGTTTTACCATATGTAACCCCTTGAATACCAAATGAACGGACACCACACAGGATATATATAAAATATATATGTATTTATTCACTAACTCACTCCTCTGAACTCTTTATGAGATCAGAGGCAAAAGCACATAACGAGTTACTCTCAGAAATACTTTAAATAGCTCAATTTACAGTTAGGCCCTAGGGGCGCGAAAAACCATATACTAAGTAAGTAGTATAAAAACCACGACTTTTGAAAGGGGAAGGCCTAGGGCCTAGGGAATCGCTGGGGCCACACAATCTGACCCTTAGGTTAGGAGTAGGAGGCCCACAGGCAGCACGTGCAGTGTCAGTACATTCACGCGAGAGTCAGTAGAAAGTCAATGGGTACGTCAAAGGTAAGTAAATGAAGATTTAGGACACTTCCGATCTAACTAGGAAGATACAACTAATGAAACTAGACACTAGGATAGTCAATCCCTACAGGAGCACCGAAGTACTCGCGTTACCTCACCCACGGGCTCGGGTGCAGAGGTGTCAAAGTGTGTCGGGTTTTCTCGTTGTTTCCTATTGAGCCTTGGAAGAAGATGCTGCAGGCGACCAGGAGGAAGATGTCCGGGTGGATCGGAGTTGAAGAAGACCTGAAAGCAGAGGGGACAGAGTCTAGGTCACTAGCCAGTGACCGGGTGGAACCAGGAAGGAACCAGACGTCGTCGAGGAGCAATCAGGTGCTGTCATGAAGCTTGTCTTTGCAGCCACGCGGACCAGGAGGCGTCGAGGACGACCAAGAGCTGGAGAGGAGCTGTCCCATGAAGGTTCTCGCAGATGGAGGGGTCGACTTCAAGATCAGAGCCAACAAGCCTAAGCAAAGGCAACCCACGCAGGATACACAAAAGGCTTCTGGTGCAGACCAGGAGGGTCTGAGGTACTTCACCTTTTCAGGGAAGCAAGGGCCAGTCTGGAGCAACCAGACCAGCAATGGATTTTCAAAAGGATCGTCACCACAGGGCTACTAGCCAACTGGGCAGCAACCAGGACAACGCGTCGAGCAGAACACAAGCAGAAGGGCCCCACGCAGATCTCGTGGAGTGTGGAGGGCTGGTCTTTGGTGCAGGTGGAGTTTGGTGTCAGGGTATCTCAGTCCCCAGTGCACAGCTTCGAGGAGGCCTCAGGAGCTACTCTGTTAGCAAGTTGAAGACTTTCCAAGTTGCCGGGTTCCACGGGTTCCGATGCCTTCCACGGGGCTCAGCTGTGCTGGAGTCGTGCAGTGGGTTGAGAGAGGTCCAGGAGTCGAGGTCTTGTCAGGCTCTGTGCTTGGGTTCCGGCGGGAACGGGGACAAAGCAAGCCGTCAAGTTGCTGGATGGTGCCTGGTTGCCCAGGGTGGTAACTCCTTGGCCTCAAGGGAGCTTTCTTCAGTCTTCAGCTCAGGTGAATGTCGAAGGGTCCAGAGTTTCACTTCAGTTCGATTCCAGGATTAATCTAAAGTCTCCTGGGTCAGCTCCTACCTTTATACAACTAAAGGGGGCTGGATTCGTGACTAGGTACCTCCTATTGGTGGGACCGGGAAGGGGGGTGGTTACACCCCCTTTCCTTTGACCAGTTTCACGCCAGAGCTGGGGCTGGAGTGCCCCAGTAACCAGTTTGAACTGGGGTATGCATGGAGCACCTAGAGTGCTCCAGGCAGTGTCTGTTTCTTTTCAGCACTCCCTGTCCTAAAACACAAAGTCCTGTCTGGGGTGGTGCTCGCACCTCCCCTGGCAGGAAACCTATTGTCCAGGCCTCCCTGACTGGAAGGACTCCCAGCAGCAGGAGGTCAGACTTGTTTCTGTGGCAGCAGCATCCATTTTGTGATGCTGGGGCTCTGGTTAACTTTAACCGGGTACAGTACTCTAACATGTCTTCTCCCTCTAGAAGGGTGGAATGCTACCCCTGTTGCCAGAATTGGCAAGTGGGTAGTATTCCAAAGTGTATGACACCTTACACAACATGTTTTGATGAAGCCAAACCAAAGTTAGCATTAACCGCGAGGATTATAATGCACTTAAAAGTATATGGTATGGCAATATCATAGAACAGCTATAAGGATATGGTTCTGAAAGCTGCCGACAGGCTCAGCTCATGATAAAGCAACTTCTCACATATTACCAAGAACTCTGCCTCCAGGACTGTTAAGGCCTGCCATAGGAGTGACTTATAGGTAACTATGTGTCTATATATATAGTAGGTGTAGGGATACTACACCTAAGCAAGGGGTGATTACACGACCTTGCCCCAGCTGAGTGATCAGCCAGTTGTGTCAATATGGATGGCCAGCCAGGGGTGGCATAATACATGCTGCAGCCCCTGGTAGGCCTTGGGTGCACCTATGCCCTGGGTACCTAAGGTACACTATACAGGGGCTGATAAGGTGACCCAATATCCAATTAGGTATGTACCTAACGTACATGGAGTCCATTTTAAGGAGTGAGCAGATAGCCTGGGGTCCTGAATAGCAGGATCCCAGGCCAACTAAGTCGAAAACCAGCTAAATACTAGGCAAAAAGTTGGGGGTAACCATAGTCAGATATCCACCTTCCTACACAACCCCCCCCCTCCCCCCCCCTCAAACGAAAGGAGATAAGGCTATCCTTGACCAGGTAAGCCTCTATTGCCTAAGTGGCCATGTAAGGAAGTACCTGCACCCCCTGTATTATGGTACACTAAGCAATCCCTCACCCTAAGGGTATCAGAGGGTCTCCATCATAGGGAATCTCTACCTGTGGTGTGTTTTGGCAAAGTAAAAGGCTGGTGTTGGGATGGAGTAATGAAGTGATGCTCCACTAATGTTGGGCTCAGCTTCCTCCAATCACCATCCACCATACATGCCTTTCTTTCCATGTCTGAGTTGCACTGTGCTCTCAGGGTCAATCTCTAGCTGCCTACAGCTGGAGGCGGGGTCCCTTTTTTGGACTACTGGAGGGACAGGTCAGGTTTGGGGCTACTGGGTCCCAGGTTTGCCTGTGTCCAACAGAGTTCATCTGGTGGAGGTTCCTACCCAAGGGTAAGGGGGATCCCTCAGAGTGTTGAGGAATTTTCACCTGGCTAGGGCTGCTAGACTGGGTGCCCCTAATCTGCTGTTGGGGGGTTCCTCTGGACAGTGGGCCCTGTGGGGTCCACTGCCCCCCCCCCTGACCTCCACAGCCCTGAGCTGACTGAGGCAGGGTAGAGAGGGGCAGGTTACCTGCTCCAGGCTGGGTACCACCTTGGAAGGGTCCACTGACATTTGGGGCTCTGTCAGGCCAGGCCTGACTACCTCTGGGGCAGTTCTTTCACTAGGGATAGGGTCAGTTCCCTAAGGAGGCTGATCCTCACCTAAAGTCTGGTGGGAGGGAGACTTTTCTTCCTCCCCAATGCTCTCTGTTTGTGTGGGGTGATCCATAGTTTCAGGATTCACAACACTAAAATCAGTTTGAGTCTGGGCTGTGACCATCACAGCCCTGCCAGCCTTTTCAGGAAGGAACTCAGTTTGGGTGTGGGCTGTGATCATCACAGCCCTGCCAACCTGTTCAGGGAAGTCTGCTTGAGCTGGGGCTGCGACTATCACAGCCCCACTAACCTTTTGGGGAAGGCCTACCATTCTGGAATGGGTTTCCTGTTCTACATCAGCCCAGGCTGAGATCTCTAGATCATTTCCCAGTAGACAATCTACAGGCAAGTTTGTAGACACTGCCACTCTCTTGGGGCCAGTGACACCTCCCCAGCTGATATTAACTACTGCTATGGGATGATCTGTCTGTATTCCATCAATCTTGGTCACCTGATAGGTGAACCCAGTTAAAAGTTGTCCTGAGGGGACTAGGCTGTTAGTCACCATAGTGATGCTAGCCCCCGTGTCTCTATAGGCTTCAACTTGCTGGCCATTAATGAGGGGCTCCTGTCTGTACTTTCCCAAAGTGTTGGGACAAGTAGTGAAGTTGGCAAACCCCATGCCATTTTCACAGACAAGAGTAACTGTGGTAGGGGACCTGGTTAGGCCAGAGTCCACCTGAGATCCCCAAGTAAACCCAGCCAAATTCTTGGGGGCACTCCCACCACCTGGGGGATTACTACTAGTAGTAACAGGAGGTGTTGGAGTATTACTTGAAGGAATATTTTCCTTATTGCTGGCCTTGGGGCAACTGCTGTCAGTTTTCCAATGGCCTGGCTTTTTACAGGCATGGCAATAAGGTTTCTTAACTGTAGAGGAAGGATTTTGGGACCCACCCCCCTCAGAGTATTTTTGGGGCCCTGCAGTGGGTTTATCCTTAGATGTATCCCCACCTTTCTCCTGAGGCTTGGTAGAATCTTTCTTCTGGTCACCACCCTGATTTTTAGGCCTAATCCTGGTTCTGACCCATTTGTCTGCCCTCTTACCCAATTCTTGTGGAGAGGTCAGATCAGAGTCAATCGGGTGCTGGTGTAGAAGCTGGTTTTGACAATTATTAAGTATTTGCTCTCTCATGATCAAATTATACAATCCTGTATAGTCCTTAACTTCACTTCCCAATAACCAGCCTTCCAGAGCCTTATGGCACAATCCACAAAATCAGTCCAGTCCTGAGTCTGTGTGTTCTGGGTATCCCTGAACAACAACCTATATTGTTCAGTGGTTAGGCCAAACCCATCAATCAGAGCACTCTTCAGGACAGAGTAGTTGTTAGCATCCCCATCACTAACTGTGAGGAGCTTGTCTCTACCTTTTTCTGAAAAGGAGAGCCATGAGATTGCTGCCCACTGACTTTGGGGTACCTGCTGTACTTTGCAGGCCCTCTCCGAAGCAGTTATCCACTTGTGGATGTCATCCCCTTCTTTTTAGGGGGGCACAATCTTGCTTAGGTTTCTATTCTCATAGGACCTATCTTTATCCTTAGGGATATTGCTGCCACCAGTGGGTTCTAAACCACTCTCTCTGTGCTCTCTAGCATAGCAAGCTTCTCTTTGGCCAAGGTAACTTCTAATTCTTGCCTCTCAATCCTTAGAGCAGCCTCTCTCAGTTTTGCCTCATGTTCTCTCCTCTGAGGGGAGGTCATCCCTCTCTGAGCAGAGCCATGAGAGCCATTTGAAGCTTGAGACAGGAAAGATTCCCTGGAGTGGGATCTTCATCTTCTCTGCCTCTGGTTAAGCCCACTTGGGGGTCTGTATAGGGGCTGCCCATACTGACTCCCATGTATGCTTAGGTTAGCCTGACTAAGTCTTCTGACTAAGACCTGCCTGTCTCAAGATCAGAATCATCTCCTTCTACCCCCTCTTCTTCTTCCTCTTCTGGTACTGGAGTATCAGCATTGTCATCTGAGGAGGGAAGGGCTTCATCTGCACTGCCTGCGTCATCTGTCTTAGGTGGCTGTTGAGCATCATACTCTTCTAAGAGCTCAACCAGGAATCTGAGCGTAGGGTTTGAACCCTGTTTTAGCCTTCTAGAAGTACACAATTGTCTCAATTCTTGGAAGGCTAAGGCTTCATATCTCGAAGCAGTCCTCAAGGGATCTACTTCTGCAGGCAGAGAACCACTGGGGTTCACCGTCTGAGACATGTTTTCTAGTGAGGTGGGGTGTTGCACCTACCTACACTATGTGTTTTCCTACAGAACCTGTCTAGGAGTTGTAGTCAGGGTGTGCTAGGCCCAGGCTCTACAACAGCTAAGTTCAGTAGAACTTAAGTATACTAAGACTTGTTTTTATATGTACCTACAGGTACCTATGTGATCTTTCAAATGTTATCTCAAGATTACAAGTGGTAAAACAACAGCAAGCTCTAATCCCAACCGCTGCACACCAATGTGAGAAGTTGGCCTGGTATATGGTGTTCACTATTCTAGTGATCACCTTGCACCAGTACAAACAATCCTCATGCTGATGGTTGTAAAGTCAACCTTATAGACCAGCTATCCTAGAGGTAGCGTGGACAGAACAGTCTTAGGCTAAAAGACTCTTGAGGGCGTGTAAAGCCAGCTGTTTTACCATATGTAACCCCTTGAATACCAAATGAAAGGACACCACACAGGATACATATAAAATATATATGTATTTATTCACTAACTCACTCCTCTGAACTCTTTATGAGATCAGAGGCAAAAGCACATAACAAGTTACTCTCAGAAATACTTTAAATAGCACAATTTACAGTTAGGCCCTAGGGGCGCGTAAAACCATATACTAAGTAAGTGGTATAAGAACTACGACTTGTGAAAGGGGAAGGCCTAGGGCCCAGGGAATTGCTCGAGCTACACTATCTGACCCTTAGGTTAGGAGTAGGAGGCCCACAGCCGGCACATGCATTGTCAGTACACTCACGCGAGAGTCAGTAGAAAGTCAATGGGTACGTCAAAGGTAAGTAAATGAAGATTTAGGACACTTCTGGTCTAACTAGGAAGATACAACTAATAAAACTAGACACTAGGATAGTCAATTCCTACAGGAGCACCGAAGTACTCGCGTTGCCTCACCCACGGGCTGCGGGTGCATAGGTGTCAAAGTGTGTCGCGTTTTCTCGTTGTTTCCTATGGAGCCTTGGAAGAAGATGATGCAGGCGACCAGGAGGAAGATGTCCAGGTGGATCCAAGGGTGGATCGGAGTTGAAAAAGACCTGAAAGCAGAGGGGACAGAGTCTAGGTCACTAGCCAGTGACCGGGTGGAACCAGGAAGGAACCAGACATCGTCGAGGAGCAATCAGGTGCTGTCGTGAAGCTTGTCTTTGCAGCCACTCGGACCAGGAGACGTCGAGGACAACCAGGTGCTGGAGAGGAGCTGTCCCACGAAGGTTCTCTCAGATGGAGGAGTCGACTTTAAGATCGGAGCAAACAAGCCTAAGCAAGGGCAACCCATGCAGGATACACAAAAGGCTTCTGGTGCAGACCAGGAGGGTCTGAGGTACTTCACCTTTTTAGGGAAGCAAGGGCCAGTCTGGAGCAACCAGACCAGCGATGGATTTTCAAAAGGATCATCGCCACAGGGCTACTAGCCAACTGGCCAGCAACCGGGACAACGCGTTGGGCAGAACACAATCAGAAGGGCCCCACGCAGATCTCGTGGAGTGTGGAGGGATGGTCTTCAGTGCAGGTGGAGCTCGGTGTCGGGGTGTCTCAGTCCCCAGTGCACAGCTTCGAGGAGGCCTCAGGAGCTACGCTGTTAGCAAGTTGAAGACTTTCCAAGTTGCCTGGTTCCACGGGTTCCGACGCCTTCCACGGGGCTCAGCTGTGCTGGAGTCGTGCAGTGGGGTCAGAGAGGTCCGGGAGTTGAGGTCTTGTCAGGCTCTGTGCTCGGGTTCCGGCGGGAACGGGAACAAAGCAAGCCGTCGAGTAGCTGGATGGTGCCTGGTTGCCCAGGGTGGTAACTCCTTGGCCTCAAGGGATATTTCTTCAGTCTTCAGCTCAGGTGAATGTCGAAGGGTCCAGAGTTTCGCTTCAGTTCAATTCCAGGATTAATCTAAAGTCTCCTGGGTCAGCACCTACCTTTATACAACTAAAGGGGGCTGGATTCGTGACTAGGTCCCTCCTATGGGTGGGACCAGGAAGGGGGGTGGTTACACCCCCTTTCCTTTGTCCAGTTTGGCGCCAGAGCTGGGGCTGGAGTGCCCCAGCAACCGGTTTGAACTGGGGTATGAATGGATCGCCTAGAGTGCTCCAGGCAGTTTCTGTTTCTTTTTAGCCCTCCCTGTCCTAATACAAAAGGCCTGTCTGGGGTGGTGCTTGCACCTCCCCAGGCAGGAAACCTATTGTCCAGACCTCCCTGACTGGAAGAACTCCCAGCAGCAGGAGGTCAGACTTGTGTCTGTGGCAGCAACATCCATTTTGTGATGCTGGGGCTCTGGTTAACTTTAACAGGGTACAGTACTATAACATGTCTTCTCCCTCTAGAAGGGTGGAATGCTACCCCGTCGCCAGAATTGGCGAGAGGGTAGTATTCCAAAGTGTATGACACCTTACACGACATGTTTTGATAAACCCAAACCAAAGTTAGCATTAACCGCGAGGATTATAATGCACTTAAAAGTTTATGGTATGGCAATATCATAGAACAGCTATAAAGAGATGGTTCAGAAAGCTGCAGATAGGCTCAGCTCATGTTAGAGCATATTACCAAGCACTCTGCCTCCAGGGTTGTTAAGGCCTGCCATAGGAGTGACTTATAGGTAACTATGTGTCTATATATATAGTAGGTGTAGGGATACTACACCTAAGCAAGGGGTGATTGCACAACCTTGCCCCAGTTGAGTGATCAGCCAGTTGTGTCAATATGGATGGCCAGCCAGGGGTGGCATAATACATGCTGCAGCCCCTGGTAGACCTTAGGTGCACCTATGCCCTGGGTACCTAAGGTACACTATACAGGGGCTGATAAGGTGACCCAATATCCAATTAGGTATGTACCTAAGGTACATGGAGTACATTTTAAGGAGAGAGCAGGTAGCCTGGGGCCCTGAATAGCAGGACCCCAGGCCAACTAAGTCGAAAACCAGCGAAACACTAGGCAAAAAGTTGGGGGTAACCATAGTCAGATATACATATTCCTACAGCCGGAATTCGCGATTGCCTCCTCTCTCAGTGAATAGTACATGGTCAATGCAGAAGAATTTTAATAAATTCCTGTTGCTTGAGTGGCATTCCGCAAAATGCCTAGCAACATGATATGTTGGATCTCTCTTTTCAATTGCTGTGGCATGTTCAAGGATTCTTTTTTAGTAGGATTTATCGTACTACCTATGTACCATAAATTACATGGACATATTAGTACATAAACACAGAATGATGTATTACAAGCAAGAAATGTGTTGATTTTCCTTTGTATTTTCGAACCTGGTAATGGATATGTTGTTCTCTTACTACTGTGCTTACACGCTTTACATTTTGTACATGGGAAGAATCCCGTTAGATCACTGATCCGTGGATTCTTTCTCACTTGTTCCAGATGACTGTGAATCAGATTGTCTTTTAACGATCTAAACCTCCTATAAGTTATTTTAGGATAGTTAGACAAATCTTTTTCTATCACAGGATCAGTTTGCAGAATATGCCAGTTGTGTCTTACGATTTTTGCAATGTTGTGTACTTCACTAGTATAAGTCAGAATTCTTGGGCTTTTTATCTTTCTCTTTTAAGAGGCTTGTTCTTGGAATTTTCTCAACCCTACTAAGTGTTGAGTCTAATAGGTTTTTCAGATAACCTCTTTTTTCAAACCTTTCAATAGCGTCTGTAGCAGCTTTGTTAAAATCTATTTCTCTTGTGTAATTTCTTTTCAGCCTTAGAAGTTCTCCATAGGGTATACTTCTTATCAAGGGAACCAGGTGATTGCTGCTGGATTCTAAAATTGAATTGTTATGTTATGTTATGTTAATTTCGATTTATATAGCGCTAAATCACCGACAGGTCTCTTAGAGCTTGCTTTGGGAACCCGTCCTGGCTTTCCCTGCGAGATAACCCCTACTGGGCATCCCCAAGGTGAAGACCAGGCATCCCATCGCGGTAGGGCCGTAGTGGAGATTAAGCAAACTATTGCCCAGAGTTGCAGAGTTTGAACCCATGATTTGAGTAGGCACCGAGGCGAGAATTATCGAGTCCGTGGACATTTTGAGCTCAAGACCCTGCCGCGTCGGGAATTGGACCCTGGTCCCAGGTCTGACCTCTGCATCAGGGTCTGCCTCCTCTAACCAGTGAGCCACACTTCTCCACCCATTGGTTTACGGAACAGGGAAGTGCAGATTTTATTGTCTACAATAAACACTTTTAGGTCTAAGAAGTTAACCTCCTATTTTTTGCTCCTTGTTTGTGAAGCTATTTTTCCACTTGTTGAAGCCTCCTTGTCTTGTTTGTCTTTTCTTTGTTGATTTCTCCGCTCTGGGGGTTTGCCACGACCTGCTCTCTGCCACGTTTGGCGCATTAAGTAGAAACTCCTCTTGAAAAATGGAACGAGTTGGAACTTGCTCAGCACCTACCTCTCCTGATTGTTCTGCATCTGTTGTGATGTCAGATTCTGATGTTTCCTTGTGTTCAATGACTTTTCGTGCTTTGTTTAATCTCACCGCTTTCCTTGGTGCATCAAATCTTCGTGCGAATGTGAGCACTCTTCCTTGCTCATAATCTTGAGCGCCATGATTGAATTTGTTATGTTTTCTTTGTTTGATTTTTTCTTCATAAGCTAATAAATGTGTTTTCATACTTTCACATAGTTCTTCTCTTGTTTTTATATCTTTGTCAGTGGCAATTGCTTTTTCCAATTCTTCAATTTCCTTCAGGCATGTAGCTCTATCACGCCAGGCGAATTTAATCAATATTTTTAGCATTCCTACAGATGATTCCGTTGTGTGAGCTAGCTATTCATCCAATAATCTGGGGTCTGGGTTCTCATATGCCGGAATTGTATAAATGCGTAAACCACCTGGAATGCGGTTAACCTCGATGTAGTTCTGAAGCGATGTTGCTTCCCACCATTTTCTTATTTCCTTCTCGTACAGTCTCTCTAGCTTTCCAAACTGTACTTTCAATCCCCCTTGCATGCCTGTGGTGCAAGTAGTTATGCCTGCAGCACCATTCTGTCCCATTTTGTCACGTTTAAATATGCCGACTGCTTCCTCCTGGCAAGGCTCGTCTGTGTGCATTATTGATTGCTTTGTTGTTATTTTCGTAATAAACTTAGTGTTACCCTCGCTCCAACCGCCAATTATAGACAGTCTTTATTCACAAATGCAAGCCGGAAACGGGATTAGAGATTTAAACTCACCCGTTTCATCCGGATCATAAAGTTCAGTCTGAGTTTTACCAGGAAGTTCGCGGTGGTGCAACGACGTAATCAGCAAGGTCCGTTCCACCGTTAATAAGTCTCAGAGCACTCTGGAGCGGGTGCAGCTTTTTGAAGGTGTTTGCGGAACCACGAATGATATCAGCTTGAACTCCCTTGATCAGCAAGAAAGGCGCCGCACTCACGGGTGGTATGATTCTAAAAATGTATTTGCAGAAAGCCGGACACGTTTCGGCATAAGCCTTCCTCGACCGCTATGTAAACACAAAATTAAGCACCCCCATTATATCTTTTGTTGCGCTGAGCGTCATGAGGTACAATTCATTAACATAAATAACGGATATTTACTTTCTCGTGAATCAAAACCAGCACCATTTCATATTGTGCAGTATTCACTATTAAAGCTATATACAATATTTACATTTTCAAGATGCTTGTTAGGTAGCTGTTATTATATATATATATATATATATATACACAACCAGGCGTGCTTGAAACACGTTGCAGAGGGAAAGAGCAATAAATGTCGTTTGGGTCCGCCTCTCTCTTTTTGCCACAAGGAAGTTCTGAGAGTCTGCTTTGAAGGAATATATATATATATATATATATATATATATACATATATATATATATATATATATATATATATATATATATATATATATATCCACAACTCCATTCACCGGTGGTTCGAACACAGCAGCGGGTGCCTCCGTCAGGTGGGTGAGACCTTCTTGCCTCGCTAGCACAACAGAACACACGGAGCACTTTCGGGACAGATTAAAACGATGGCTTTATTTCGGCAAATGCATTTCGGTAAAATTAACCTTCCTCAGTGCCAAGCCTCTAGTTAGTCCTCTGCTCAGCCCCCAATTCAACAGTCCTTTATCTACCTTGTTGGTGAGGCTTCAGTTTGTCCAAAGCGGCAGTTCCTCCAATAGGAAACAAGAACGGAGGCAGCGGGAACTTCATGTTCCATGATACACCTGTGATTATTTTCCGTTCTTGTAATTAATTCTTTTGACATTCCGGTCGCTTTGTTCGTTGTGAAGCCTTTAGTATTGTGTCGGACCGGAGCAGGTTCCCCTCGCTTCCCGCTGATGATGCAAACCTCAGACGCTTGTGGGTGACCCTCCTATGAACGGAGCACCCCAGGCTTGACTAGTCCGCGCCTTCCGACAACAAACGCTGGTTTAGCGGGGGTTCAAACACACCAAACAATATCCACAACTCCATTCACCGGTGGTTCGAACACAGCAGCGGGTGCCTCCGTCAGGTGGGTGAGACCTTCTTGCCTCGCTAGCACAACAGAACACACGGAGCACTTTCGGGACAGATTAAAACGATGGCTTTATTTCGGCAAATGCATTTCGGTAAAATGAACCTTCCTCAGTGCCAAGCCTCTAGTTAGTCCTATGCTCAGCCCCCAATTCAACAGTCCTTTATCTACCTTGTTGGTGAGGCTTCAGTTTGTCCAAAGCGGCAGTTCCTCCAATAGGAAACAAGAATGGAGGCAGCGGGAACTTCATGTTCCATGATACACCTGTGATTATTTTCTGTTCTTGTAATTAATTCTTTTGACATTCCGGTCCCTTTGTTCGTTGTGAAGCCTTTAGTATTGTGTCGGACCGGAGCAGGTTCCCCTCGCTTCCCGCTGATGATGCAAACCTCAGACGCTTGTGGGTGACCCTCCTATGAACGGGGCACCCCAGGCTTGACTAGTCCGCGCCTTCCGACAACAAACGCTGGTTTAGCGGGGGTTCAAACACACCAAACAATATCCACAACTCCATTCACCGGTGGTTCGAACACAGCAGCGGGTGCCTCCGTCAGGTGGGTGAGACCTTCTTGCCTCGCTAGCACAACAGAACACACGGAGCACTTTCGGGACAGATTAAAACGATGGCTTTATTTCGGCAAATGCATTTCGGTAAAATGAACCTTCCTCAGTATATATATATAGTTTCAGTTTCAAAAATCTGTATTCGAATTCCAAGAATTCATATAAGCACATACACAATTACAGTTATCATAAAATCCATTTAAAAATTAATTTTGTCATAAAAATTATTACACAGGTTAGTAAAACTCAGGCATTGTCCATCATTTTGCGGGCACGAACAGCAATTCTCAAAAAAGTGCAAGTGCAACAAATTATCTCCTCATTCTCCAAGGTAAGCAGCAGTTGGTAAGATTCTTCCATAGTAATTGGTCTATATTTTTTAAAAAGGGGAATTAAAAGCCATTTTATATACTTCAAATAGAACTTACAAATAAAAAAAAAATGTAAATAATTTTGTTGACTTAACCCGTTACAAGGGCAACTCATTTTGACTGCATTTGGGTGGTGGCCCAGGGGAAAGTTTAACAAGAATCTAATAGTTCCCGCCCTCAGTTGGAACAAGAGACTTCTTTCCCAGTGTGTCATGGGCAGAGGTAAATATAATGACAAAGGGTATCTATACAGTTCCCTGCCCATATACATAGCAACTGTGGTTTTCTCTGATTCTTTCCTAGATCTGTCCGTAGTGTAAAGTGCATAAAGTGCTTTCTTCAGGTCATTCTTCTGTACCAAGTTAACTTTCCTTGGGTCAGTGAACATACCACCTTTTTCTATCATGCACAAACTTTTATAGACCAACGAGAGCCATGGAATCTCCATTCCCCTTTCACAGTTTAGACAATCAGTTATAATTTATTGGGTCAGAGTGGCTAAATTATCCATCCACACAGAGTGCCAAAATAACACAGGTCGGGCGCTAATAAAATCAGATATAAAATGTAAATTTAGTTCTTTGTGTAAAATATAATTAGGGGTAGAAATTGGTACACCTAGCAGCTTTCACAGAACCGGTTTTCTTCCTGCTGTATAAACTGGTTCTTTGCTGCGCCCCAGACTTCGGCCCCATAAGTAGATACAGGGATGCATTGTAATTTTAAAATCTTAACGATAGCTTCAATAGCACCCAGATTCTTCGATCGGGGGATACTTAAAATTGAGTTGATGGCCTTTGAGAATTTGCTCGTGGACTGGGCCAAATGCCCAGTCCACGAGCCATTCGCAGCAAAGACAATCCCCAAATATGGAAAATTATGGGTGGAAATAAGTCTATTATCCCCTACCAGTATGAGATTAAGCTGTCTTTTCCCTGGGGCGCATGACATGATAAAAGACTTTTTAAAATTAACCCGCAAATCTAGTCCATCCATATATTCTGTAAAACATTTGACTAAAATACGCAGGGAATTTGGGGTGCGACCCATTAGGACCGCATCATCTGTGTAGAGAAGTACGGGTAGCAATTTGCCATTTATTATAGGAATGTCTGGGGTGGACTTTTCCAGGTAATTGCTCAGGCCATTAATATAGATAATAAAAAGCAGGGGTGCTAAAACGCACCCCTGTCTAACGCCCCTTCCTATTTTAATTAGTCCTGATAATTTGCTTCCCATCCTTATCCTCACTCGGGCTTTGAGGTCAGTATGTATAAATGCTAAAAAATGGACCAATGTGTGGTCCAAACCGTAGCTCAATAAAATAGACCAAAGCTTGGACCTATTAACTAAATCAAAAGCGGATGACAGGTCCATAAAAGCTAAACAAATAGGGGCGGAGCGAGCAATGTTGAATTTGCCAATAACCAATTTAAGGTTTAAACATTGTTCGACTGTGCCAACCCTGCTTCTGAATCCCAATTGACACGGGGATAAGATGCCACTTACCTCTGACCAATCAAGGATCCTGTTATAAATGACACGACCTAAAATCTTTAAGGTATTATCTAATAAAGAGATCGGTCTGTAATTAACAGGATCCGATCTGTCACCCTTTTTGTATATAGGGACAATTACGCTAGTTCTCCATGTTTCGGGCATGGATGCCTGAGGTAAGCTATTAAAAACATTCACAAAGATTGGGGCCCATAGGTCAGGTTTCCATTTTATAAGATCTATAGGTAGCCCGTCTGGTCCTGGTGCCTTATTACCAAGACTCTTTTGTGATTGCCTCTTCCACCTCCACCAGAGTTATCTGTAAGTTACCAGTCTGTTCCTGCACATAGTGGTTCGAACTATGTGGTGGTGGATTATACATTTTGGAAAAATGGGTTTCCCAAGAGCTACTAGCAATAGTACAGATTACCGGTGTTAACTGTTGGCCCATATTTCTGAGATCTTTTACTGCGGGCCAAAATGAGTTACCGGGCTTCCCTGTCGCTGTTTCTGCGAGGGCTTCCAATCGTTCTCCCGCTCATTTAGTGCTATTTTATAGGCTTTCCGTGCGGCACTGACATTTGCCCTACTTCTAGGTATAGCTGTAAGGGCTTTTCGTAGTTTCTTATTTGCTTCAGAGCAATTGTGGTCAAACCATTTCGGATTTTTTGGGCTCTGGGATAGTGGCACTGATAGGAGAGTTCTAACCGTGGTGCATATTTTGGTAAAATCTTCAATTACATGGGGGCCTCTAGCTGTAGTCAGTAGGCAAGAATTAATTAATATCTGTTGCTCCATTAGTAAGGATTTAGTTATCTCGCCACTATCTATCCCTTTCTATTTCAGCCTCAATCTATCTGTAGATAGTTATATCCCTCGCCCCTGCATGGTAGCGTACACAGGCCGTTGGGCTAATCGTAAAACCGCTGTCAGAGGGTTGTGGTCCCCAAAATCTGTTGCCACAACCTCTGTTGCCAATATAAGGTCCGCCAGATCGGGGGAGACGAAAATAAAATCAATAGTTGAGGTGCTAACTCTACTTCTATGTGTTGGTACCGACTGATATATATATATATATATATATATATATATAACTACGCGTTAACGTTGTGGTCTGAGCTCAAACACCAAAGACAGTCTTTGTGAGGATCTGTAATCGACATTTGACCCTCACATTCCCTGCAGGTCTTGTGAAATGAAAAGAACATTTATAAAACGCGGTAGCTACCCTCGGGCGTCCTAGCGCTGCGGACAACAGGCCTAGTGAACAACAGTTCGGGCTATTCTCGTTTGTTAAAAAAAAGAGTTTTTAGAAGTTTGGGAAAAGTAAGTAGTCTAGGTTCTGATCTGAGTTGGATGGGGAGGAAGTTCCAGAGTCGGGCCGAATTGAGGGAGAACGAACGGCCTCCTCATCTAGCTCTCTTGACCCTAGGTATTATGACCTGAAAGGCGGATTCGGATCTGAGCTGTCTAAATGGGTGATAAGCTGTTACCAGGGATTGGTTGATTGCGGCGCCTTTTTTCCAGAAGGATTGGTGAGCAATGCACATAGCCTTGAATTCAACCCTTTTTCTCACTGGGAGCCAGTGGAGTTCCTTCAGTCTGGGTTTGACTGTGAGCCGGCGGGGGATTTGAAGGAGGGTTCTGGCTGCGCAGTTTTGATAATAATCTGCAGTTTGTTCAAGGTAGTCTGGGGCGCGCCTAGGTACAGGGCGTTTCCAAAGTCCAGACAAGGTAAGATCAGACCCTGGATCATTATCTGTCTGGCATGGAAAGGCAGCAGAGTAAGAATTTTTCGAAGGAGCCTTAGTAGCCCAAAGCAGATGGCTGAGAGTTTAGATGCGTGGAAGTTGAAATTGAGGGATTTGTCAAGCAAAATGCCCAGGCTTTTGATCGTGTTTTTATGTTCTGGGACGGTACCGAGGCATGGGGGTCAGAAGGGGTCGATGTTATTATAGATGGGGTTGCCAAGGAGCATAAGATCCGTCTTGTCCCCATTCATTTTAAGGCAGGAAGATGTCATTCATTCAGCGACTGCCTCCAGGCAATTTTTTAGACCGTTGGACGTGCCTTGCAGTGGGTTGAGTGCCACCACTAGCTGAGTATCGGCCGCATAAGTGACTATCTTCACTCCAAAAGGGCGGACAATCTCAGCTAGGGGGCTCATATAAAGATTAAATAAAGTATGGCTCAGGGATGAGCCCTGTGGCACCCCGCAGTCAAGTCTTGTATCCAGAGTTCCTTGGTAGTGACATTCTTCTACTGCAACAATGCTGCTATTTCCTAGAAAAAATGCCACAAGACATGTATATCTTTGGAGAGCCTAGAAAAAAACATTATGCGTCAAAGGCACGGAAAAAAGGGAACTGACATCTGCACGTGGACAAGGGCTTTATATGGCTCCGATGATATCACATGGAGTTGCATGTAGAACCATGGCATTATGACATCCTCTTCGACGTGGGAGAGGTGTAAAGAAACGTTTCCGTTAAATGCTAGCGTATTGGGATATTCAAAAGGTGAGGAATCCATAGGTAGATGTATCAATCAGAATTTTTCATTTAAAGTTTTTAAGGTTTTCGAGGAATCAGGATTGGCTCCTAGCATCAACCTTTCATATCCTGACCCATGAGTGGAACATGGCGGCCTGCTAGGAGCTAGACAAAGAGTCTGCCTGTGGGGCCGTTCATGAGTGCAGGAGTGAGGCACCCTACTTAATTTAAAGGTTGGTCAACCGGATGAGAAGTGAGGAAAAGTGGAGAGCGGTGAACGGATTGCAGGAAGGTGCAACAAGAGGCTGTAAGCGTGGCGTTCTAACCGGCTCGCATGGTGAACGAGCTTAGGTGCTGGTTGCTTGCAGCCTGCAAGTTGAGGCGGGATCAGGCATTCAGTGCAGCTCATCTTGTTGCAAGTCAAGCCAGGCAGTGTCAGCACGTGCGAGCTGCATTGGAAGGGATGGGAGGTAGTTGAGAGAGACGTGCTTGGTGCAGGACGGAGGGAGTCAACTCCATTGGGAGTCAGCAGTATCCTGTGGGGCAATAGGTCCAAGGAGTGCAGACCCTGACTGGTGGCTTACCGTGGACTGCAAAGAAAAGGTAGAAGTAGCTGAAAGTGGAGTGGGAAAGAGTGGGACGTTGCCTGAGAGCACAAAGAAATGGCAGGGTGCTCATAGATACAGTTTGAGATCCACAAAGGGTGCAGGGGATCAAGCTGGATAAGAGTCTGGGCAAAAAGAGAGCTGAGGTGGGAAGGGCAGGGTGGAAAGTTGGTTGCAGGAACTGAGATCAAGACATTCTAAGACAGCCAGTAAATGACAGCTAGCTCAGTAGCCAACTCCATCACTGAAGTCCTTCTACAAGGTTGACACGGAGTCCAGGAGGGGCAAGGGGCAAGAGAGTGTATATTGTTTAGGGCAGAGGCGACAGAGAGGACTAGGAAGTGTATAGAGAGGAGAAGACTTAGGAGTAGTGTCTGCACAGTACTGGAAAGGACTTCAAAGCCTTAGAAGGTCCCGGGAGGGCAAAATAGTGAGGGACTCAAAGGTTCTGATGTTTCTGTTTGCAAACAGTTAGATGATTCTAAGGGAGGAGTGGGTGGAGGTGCAGGTCAACCAGGTAGAAATGTCCACGGGTCTAACAGTAGGAAAAGAGAGACTGCCTCTATGACATTATAATCCTAACAAAACGGAACAAGCCAAAAATTCTGTGTCAATATATGAACACAACATCAACCTTGAAGTTAAGGAAAACCCATTAGTCACTGCTCAATACTGCCCTGGTCATCGTCTGGGACTCCTTATGTCATCGTGTGACATAAATGATGAGACTGTGGGCCTGATGACAGTGTCCTACATCAAATCATGTAACACTGGATGATCTTCTAGATGTTGGCTGGTAGTGAAGAGTGATGGGAAAGAAAAAATTGCAGTGCATGAAAAAAGTGTAGAAAAAAAGTGATTTAAAATTGGGTAGATGAGAAAGACATTCGGCCACATGCATCATTGTAAGGTTTTGCGATTCCTTATTTGCGATTTTTAGGGAATCGCAAATAAGGAATCTCAAAATGGGATGCATGATTTTATTCGCATAATATTTGCGATTCGGTAAAAATCGCAATTTTTACCGAATCGCAAATATTATGCGAATTCCTAATTGCGATTTTCGCAAATCCCATTGACTCCTATGGGCCAAAGGCCCATAGGAGTCAATGGGAAGGCATTTACAAATTGCGAATTTGAAAATGCGAATCGCAATTTGTTAATGCATTCCAAGGGTGCAGAGGGGGGGTCCAATGGACCCCCCCCCTGCACCCCTGAAATGTATTTTAAAGTGCATGTTTCACACACACATGTCCTAAGGACATGTGTGTCTGTAACATGAAAGTTTAAAAAATGCATTTTTGAGCATTTTCATAACTTTTCGCAAATTACCACGAGGTTCAACCTCGTGGTAATTTGCACCCCCTAATTGCTAATTTGCAATTTGAAAAACAATCATGCATTGCTTTTAAGGATTCGCAAATTTGCGATTCCTTAAAAGCAATCGCATTTTTGGAAATCGCAAAAAATAGCGAATTTCACAAAAATGTATGATGCATCCCAAAAACTTATTTAGGAATCGCAAACGGCCGAATTTACCGATTCGCACCATTTGCACTTCCTAAATAGGTTGATGCATGTGGTCGATTATGTTTTATTATTTTCACTCAAATGCCCAAGGTTAAAAACAGAACAAAATGAGGCAGTTCTAACAAATACCTGCCAAAGTTAGTATTCTTAGGTTGACATGTTTCAGCAATATCAACGGACACCTTTGTCCTTGCCTTCCTTAGGACCTTACAGATATAATTGCTACTGCAATATGTGACAAAAATAAAAATGTGATTCAAATGAAAAAATATCACCTGAACTCCAAGGTGTATATCGGTATCCTTCTGCATGTGGGTTAATAAGCCACTGTAATAGATGCATAATTTCTTGTTAGCGATTTTTAGGTAGTCTGTCAAAGAGGTAGAAACAATATAACAGGTGTCTCTTTAAATAGACATCCCAATCAGCTAAAATGCCCTGCATATACCTGTCTGCTTAAGTTTTGTTAGTATATCTATCATGTAATGTTCTTTACATAAATACATTGACAGCAAGTGCGAGGTTGGCAGATTGGAGGTTTCTATTGGGTTCTATTGTATTCTGTCGTTGAGGTATTTGGGTCAGTTGTTATGGCATTTGTAGGCGTGAGTGAGGATCTTGCAGGTGACTCTCTTCTCCACAGGGAGCCAGTGGAGTCTCCGCAGGTGCTGGTTGATGTGTTCATGCTGGGGAATGCAGAGGACGAGTCTGGCCGCAGTGTTCTGTATTGTCTGGAGTTTTTGTAGTAGGGACTTGCTAATGTCGGCGTATAGAGCATTTCCATAGTCCAGTCTGCTGGTAATGAGTGCATGGGTGACTGTCTTTCTTGACTCTTGGGGGGATCCATTGGAAGGTCTTTCGAAGGATGCGGAGGGTGTTGAAGCAGCTGGAGGTGACGGCGTTGACCTGTCGGTTCATGGCGAGTGATGAATCGAGTTTGATGGCGAGGTTTTTTGTGTGGTCTGAGGGGGTAGGCAGGCTTCTGAGAGCGGTGGGCCACCAGGTGTTGTCCCAAGCTGAGGGAGTTGTTCCAAGTAAGAGGACTTCTGTCTTTTCGGCATTGAGTTTTAGGCAGCTCTCGGTCATCCACACTGCGACGTCCTGCATCCCTCTCTGGAAGTTGAGATCTCGGGTGAGGGAGAGGATGAGCTGGGTGTCGTCGGCGTAGAATAGGATGTTGAGGCCCTTTTGTCAGACGATGGCTGCGAGGGGGGCCATGTAGATGTTTAAGAGGGTTGGGCTCAGTGATGACCCATGCAGGACTCTGATTTCCACGGGGTGGAGAGGAAGGGCGGTAGTCTGATCCTTTGGCTTCTTCGGGTAAGGAACAATAGGAATCGGTCCAGGGCAGTTACTTGTATGCTGGCATTGAGCAGTCTGTCGATTAGTGTGAGGTGAGAGACGGTGTCATTGGCTGTAGACAGGTCAAGGAGGATGAGGGCTGTCGAGTGGCCTTGGTCCAGGAGGGTGCAGATGTCGTCTGTGGTGGCAAGTAGGGTGGTCTCGGTGCTGTGGTTGCTCCGGAATCTGGATTGGGATGGGTCGAGGATGGCGTTCTCTTCGATGAATCGTGTCAGTTCCCTGTTGACTGCTTTCTCTGCCACTTTGGCTGTGAAGGGGATAAGTGAGATGGGCCGGTAGTTCTTGAGGTTGGTGGGGTCGGCCGTGGGCTTCTTGAGCAGGGGCTTACTTCTGTGGGTTTCCAGTCTTCTAGGAAAGGTTGTTGTAATTTTGCCGCGATTGGGTTAGCATTAGCAGAAGCCATCCTGTATTTAGAAGTTGTCTTGTCCGTTTTGTGGAATCCATTTTGTATTTCTGTCAGCCATTTTGTATGCCATGTGCTACCACGTGCTCACTATGTGCTCTGTCCTACCTTGATGTTGTCTGCTCTTGAAATCTGCCTAGAGACAGGTTATATTTAGCCTCTTCTGCTTCGCACATGCTCAGTTGAGCTTGCAGCTGTCCTTGCAGCTGTCCCTAGTCTGTAAATGTCAGGATGTGTTCACCAGAATTAGCAACTGTTAGCTCCTCCCACTTGTTGACTGTGCATTTTCTGTATGACCTTATAGGTACCTGAAATATTCTCCTGTACTTGTACCGACTTCTTTTGAGCCCCTGTGTGAGTATAAAAGGACCAAGCTCCTTCCATTCAGGGTGTTACTTCATACATTGCTGAAGGGTGTTGTGTGAATGTAGTTCCACCTCATGAGGTTTAATAAAACTTTGTATTTTCTATTCCACTTTCGGTGCCAACTTCTATCCTATTGGTCTGAGGACTTGTGCAGAGAAGGGCGAACCCCTAGCACTGGTAGGCCTTGCTGAGACCCACCACCACAAATTGGTGCCCGACACGTGGGGCTCATTGGCGACTCGGATGCCCGAAGGAATGGTCGAAACGGAGGATTGGAATCTCGCTTTGGACGATCACTGCCCGAGGAGACCCGCGTCTTAGCAACCAAGGCGTTTTTCCTCTCTTTCTGATCTGACCCTCCAGGTGATGCCGGTCCTCGACTGAGATCTCTTCTATTGATTCGCTGTGCAGTGACCATTTGGTCAAATTTGAGAACTTGGCAGTTGGAACCTGGACACCAAGTGATTGGTAAGAGTTGTAATGCAACACTTGCTGTTGGGTTTGATGCCTGAGATTGGTAAGATAGTTTAGTAACGCTTACTGTGGCTTTGGAATTTTGGAATTGTGTTGGCCAACTTGGATTTGTATGGGATTAATATATGAATTGCAATTTATGTAGGCAGGTAATGAGGAGAATTTTTTCTATTTGAATTGATTTGAACGGCACATTGTACTAAGAAGTACCTTAGGTGCTACTTTGGTTATAATACTGCATATTCTGCACTATTTTTGGCATGCCTGTTTCTAGCACACTTCGTAGGATGTGTTGCTTTTGCAGTGGTACCAATTTGAGACTCGATGAAGCACAACTGGCGCCCCCGGAGGGGACGCCTAATAGGGATATGTGTATTAAATATGGTATTTTTTCTATAATGTACAGCACGTTATTGAATAAATATACTCGTAAGGATCCAGAATTGCGTTGGCCTATGCATGGGTCATTTGATTTGCGAATGATTCAGTATGTGGAGCAACAAATGTTTAAGCGAAAGGCTAGGCAAGACATGTTTGACTGTGTACGAATGTGGGAGAAAGAAGTGCGTGAACAAATGAAGCGTGAACAAGCCTTGATTGAAAAAGAACAGCGAAAGAACATCTATGCAAAAGCATTAGAAATTAAAAATAAAAGAATAAAAGAGAGGGAAGATAGGGAGCGCCATTTACAGGTAACTGGTCAATACGCTGTTCGGCTACCACTCTATCATATTCTTCATAAACCTCAAGATGATTTCTTGTTTTTAGATCGTTCTCCACCTCCGTATACTCTTCCTTCTTCTCCTCATGATTCAGATGAGGACTCTCCTACAGACCAGGACAAAACACGAGAAGCTTGTTCTATGTTGTCTGCTGAACGTGCGTCACAGCTTAGATCTGACGCTTGCAAAGCCGCCCGTAATACTGCTTCTGCTTCTGAACTTTTAAATAACATAATGGATTGGCAGTAAAGGGAGCAAATATATTTTACAGAGGTGTTTGCCACGGAAGTTGTTGAACAGTTTAGGAAATATTCTGAAGAATTGGAGCCTGTTGATATAGCAAATGATTGTAAGCTAATGCGTAACGGTCTTTTTGTCTTCTCCCGGGTGGCTGATACAGTCAGATGTCTGGTTAAACTGCGTGCTGATGCAGTCCCTATGCGAGAGGAGAAAAAGACAGCAGAAGCAGCTGCACAAACACCCCGGATTATTATGGCACAAGCTTCTACTCCCGAAACAGATAAGAATGTTGTAGTTCATGCGAAACCTATGACGGAAGCTGCACCTTTGTATGTTCCTCCTAAAGCACAAATTACTTACCTTCGTCAACGATATAACTATAAGAAACAATAGTTAGTATTAGATTCCTTACCTAAGAATATCCTCAGGCGTCAGACTGGATCCGGAAAGTTTTTCGTCAGTAGTACCCTTGCGCGTCAGTAGGCGTCGTACGCGGCTCCGCGTCCGTCGTGATGATGTTGTCGGAGTACTTAGACGCCGCCCTCGCGCGCTGACGTCAGTTCTTATACACAAGCTTTTTCGCGCCAGAATCGTAGAGCCATGATAAAAAACAACACTGGTGCCATGAAACTAGGGCCCTCAAAGGGATGACCTTTCCCCTAGCTATCGGTTCGCAGAACAGGGAGGATGGGTGGGGCGGTAAGGAATCTTATACTAACTACTGTTTCTTACAGATATATCGTTACTGAAGGTAAGTAACTTGTGCATCTGAAAGAAACAGGTTAGTATTAGATTCCTTACCTTAGAATAGATACCCAGCAATACCAACCCCGGTGGTGGGTCTGCAAACTAATAATCACACCAGAAAGTCCTGGAGATCGGAACGGCTGAAAAAGCCATCTCTTCGGACTTGGCTGTCCAGGCAGTAGTGTCTTGCGAACATGTGCAGCGAGGCCCACATAGCTGCCTGACAGATGTCCTGAAAGGGGACTCCCCGGCCCAGGGCCGGAGCAGCCGCCGTGGCCCAAGTGGATTGGGCCCTCAGCCCAACAGGAGGCTCCTTTTTAGCCAAAGAGTAGCATGCCTTGATGCACAACACGACCCACTGAGAGATGGTCCATTTGTGCACCACCCGTCCCTTCTTAGCGCCCAAGTACCCAACAAAGAGTTGGTCATCCACCCGGAACTGGCGTGTGCGATCAAGGTAAAAGGAGAGCACAAGTTTTGGGTCCAGACGGTGGAGCCTCTCTTCCTCTTTCGAGGGATACTGAGGCGGAAAGAAGGTGAGCACTATGATGGACTGCCCGATGTGGAAGGCTGTGACTACCTTGCGCAGGAAAGAGGGATGCATTCTCAACACAACCTTGTCCGGATGGACAGAAAGGAAAGGAGGCTTGAAAGAAAGAACCTGGAGCTCAGTCACTCTCCTGGCAGAGGTGATGGCATCCAGGAATGCAGTCTTAAGAGTAAGAAGACGAAGAGGGCAATTGTGAAGTGGCTCAAAGGGAGCGCACATCAAATAAGTAAGAACAAGGTACAAGTTCCACTGAGGCATCACAAAAGGAACAGGAGGAAACATATGAGTGATGCCCTTCAAGAACCTATCTACAACCGGAGACTTGAAAAGAGAGGGCTGATCAGGTGGCCTTAAAAAGGCGGAAATGGCAGAGACGTAGCCCTTGATAGTGCCCAGAGCAGAGCCCTGCTGGGAAAGAGAAAGAAGAAAGAGGAGAACCTCAGAAAGAGGGGCAGAGAGTGGATCCACAGCCTTTGCAGTGCACCATGCCACAAATTTGTATCACCTACAGGCGTATACTGATTTTGTGGAGGGACGCCTGGCTGCCAGAATCACATCGCAGACTTCAGGAGGTAAGTCAAATGGCCTCAACTGTCGCCGCTCAATCTCCACGCATGGAGGTGGAGACTGGACAGGTTCGGGTGGAGGTCCGTCTCCTGCTGCTGCGACAGAAGGTCCTCCTGAAGAGGCAGACGAATAGGGGGATCGACTGACATGCTGAGTAGCTCGGGATACCAGTATCTTTGTGCCCAGTCCGGAGCCACAAGGATGACTTGGGCCCGGTCACGCCTGATCTTCTTTAGCACTCTGGGCAGAAGTGGTATAGGTGGAAAGGCGTACAACAGACCACATCTCCACTCGCGACGAAAAGCGTTTCAGAGCGAGTGCCGCCTTGGAAATTCCAACGCGCAGAACTGATGACATTGTGCGTTCTCTTCTGTGGCGAATAGATCTAACCAAGGCTCTCCCCACTGCTGAAAGAGGCCTTGCACCACGTCCGAGTTCAGACGCCATTCGTGATCTATCAGGCACCGATGGCTGAGTTTGTCCGCCCTGGCATTAAGGGAACCTGCCAGGTGTTGAACTACCAGGGATTTGCCCTGATGTTCCAGCCATTGCCTGAGACGCAGAGGTTCCTGGCATAGGGTCCATGACCCCACCCCGCCTTGTTTATTGCAGTACCACACGGCGGTGTTGTTGTCCGTGAACACCTGCACTACAATCCCCCGGACAGAGGGGAGGAATGCTTTCAGCGCAAGTCAGATCGCCCGCAGTTCCAGAAGGTTGAAGTGGAACCGGCACTCCGCCGGAGACCAGAAGCCTCTGATCTCCGCCTCTCCCATGTGGCCCCCCCACCCCAGAGGGACGGGTCCGTCACAACTACGTGCTCCGGTTGGGGTAGGGAGAGGGATCTGCCGCTGACCCAATCGCGTCCGTGAGCCACCACTGCAACTGACTTGCAGTGCCCTCCGAGATTAAGACAGGGTCGGACAAGTTGCCCTGATGCTGGACCCACTGAAACTTCAGGTCCTACTGCGGAGCCCACATCCACCACCTGGCGTGATGCACCAGAAGGATGCAGGAGGCCATCAGCACCAGAAGTCGCAGCGTCAACCTGACCGAGACCCGGGATAAAGGCTGAAAGATCGGAATCAGAGCCTGAATATCCAGAACCATTTGTTCCGGAGGAAAAACCCGAAACCCCACCGAGTCTAGAACCGCTCCGACGAAGAGGAGCTTCTGAGAGGGGCACAGGTGTGACTTCGGCACATTGATGGAGAACCCCAGCAGGTGCAGGAGGTCGGCCGTAGTCTGGAGGTATCTGACAACTGTTTGGGGCGAGCCCGCCTTCAACAACCAGTCGTCGAGATAGGGGAAGACTGACAACCCTAATCTGTGCAGATAAGCTGCGACCACCGCCATCACTTTCGTGAACACCGAGGGGCGCTGGTAAGGCCGAAGGGGAGCACGAAAAACTAAAAGTGCTCGTGGCCTACCGTGAACTGCAGGTAGCGCCGGTGGGCCAGCAGGACGGGGATGTGGGAATACGCGCAAGTCCAACGCTACCATCCAGTCTCCTGGGTCTAGGGCAGCCAAGAGCTGAGCCAAAGTCAGCATCTTGAACTTCTCCTTCCGGAGGAAGCCATTGTCGTTCCAGAGGTCCAAGATAGGGCGTAGGCCCCCTTTGCCCTTCTTGGGAACCAGAAAGTAGTGGGAATAGCAACTACACCCTACTTCTGGCCCAGGTACACGCTCAATGGCCCCCTTGGCCAAGAGGGCTGCAACTTCCTCCTGCAGAAGATTCAAGTGATCCCCGACATGCGGTGGTATTGCGTTGGCATGGCTGGAGGGGTCGCCTCGAAGGGGAGGGAGTAGCCCCTTCGGACGATTTGCAGCACCCACCTGTCCGATGGGATGGTGCGCCAGTGAAGGAGGTGATGGAGAACCCTGCCCCCCACTGGCGTCGAATGGGCCTGAAAGCTCGGACCAGGAGGGCTTTGAGGCGGATGCTGCAGGGGTGGATCTGGACTGGCCTCGCCGTTGTCCCCGGGCACTGCCACGGCGGTTACCACGTCTGCCACGGTGCTGGCGGTTAGTCTGTGGCCCACGGCTGGCAAGACGTGTGGGGGTGCCCCTTCCTTGGCCACGAAAGGAGCGAAAGGCAGCAGTTTGCTGGCGCGGGGCCGACAGGCCCAAGGACTTGGCCGTAGCCCTGGAGTCCTTAAGCGCTCAAGCGCACTATCTGTCTTGTCGACCAAAAGGCGACGGCCATCAAACGGCATGTCCATAAGGGTGTTTTGGACATCGGCCGAAAAGTTGGCGGACTTCAGCCAGGCGTGGCGGTTAACCGCCACCGTCGTTGCAATCGCCCTGCCTAGCCTCTCCGTTGTATCCAACTCACATCGGATGGAATACCGTTCCACATCTCGACCCCTCCGCAAGGGCTTGGGCGAGTTTAACCCGGGCCTCCTCCAGGCATTGTGGCAGCACGTCCGTGACCGTGTCCTACAGAGAGTGGGTATAACGGCCCAAAAGACACACGGTGTTGACTGACCTCAACCCCAAACTCAGTGAGTAGAACATCTTTTTGCCATATTGTTCGTACCTTTTGGATTCCCGATCAGGTGGAGCTGTCGGGAATGCGGTCTGGGAGTTAGAGGCCTGGATGACCAGGCTCTCTGGGGTGGGGTGGGTGGACAAGAAGCTAGGGTTGTCCGGGTCCGGGCGGTGGCGTCTGGCCACGTTCCTATCCACAGGGGGACCTGTGACGGGCCTGGACCAAGTGCCCACAAGAACGTCAGTTAAGGCCTCATTAAACGGCAGCAGAGGCTCCTAAGAGCTTGCCTGCAGTTTAAGGACCTCAGTGAGGAGGTTAGTCCTCACTGCCGCAATGGGAATCTCAAGAGCCAAGGCCTTGGCCGCCCTCTTCAGGACCACACTATAGGCAGCCCCCTCCGACGTAGCCACGGTAGGAGGGGAGACAAAACCAGTATCTAGCGAAGTGTCCAAACCACTGGCCTCCCCTAGTCCACATGCCCAGTCCTGATAAGACTGACACTCCCGCGCCAGAGGGTCCTCAGACCCCTCCCAATCCGCTTCGTCCTTCATCTCCTGGAACTCAGGTTCAAATGATCGGGCCCGATTATAGAAGAAAAGTAATTCCCTCGACGTTGAATGCGGCGCCGAGCGATGCCGCTCCGACGTCGGAACCGGATCGAGGGGGGGGAATCGGGGACGATGTTGTCATGGGATGGCATCGGGGCGACACCCTGGTGGTCGGCGCCGGCGAAGGGGTCGTGAGGTCGACCAGCGTAGACCCGGATCCGGATCCAGTGAGGCCTTGCAGCGTCGGTACCTAAGTCGCCGACGGTGCCGGGGCCGAAGCACCCGACGGTGCCGGGGCCGAAGTCGCCGGCCCGCCATGGCCCCAAGTCGGGACTGCAGGGCCCGAAGGCGCACCGACAATCCTCGACGGAGGGAAGTGAGTCCTCATGGCCACGAGGAATTCACAAATCTCCTCCAGCGTCGCAGTCAGCCCAGGGTCCGGCGGGTGTGGAGCTGGTTGCGATGCTTGTAGCTAGGCGGAGCCGCGTGGGCGGTGTCGCCCGAACCCCGGGCCGCATCGCGTAAGCGCCCGGAAAGTCGGAAGAGCGGTGTCGCTTCTTCGACTTCTTGTGCCTCTTACCTGAGGACTTGGAGCCCGACGAGTGGTGTTGACTCGACGAGCGGTGATGACTCGGGCCGACTGCCGGAGCTCGAGGCGCTTACGGGACCACTCCCGCCTAGCCTTCGACGTTAAGGCCCGGCAGTCGGGGCACAACTTATCATTGCGGTCATGAAGCAATTCAGGCACCGGCGATGGGGGTTGGTAACCCACATCAGTCGGTTGCAGTCTGCACAGTGTTTGAACCCGGGCATCCCTACCGGTACCGATGGAGTCGAACGACTCGAGAAAAACAGATCAAAAAGATCAAAAAGTTTAGTCAAAAATTGACTAAGGGTACCACTTTTTCCGGATTGGCGCTTGCTGGTGCGGAAATAAGAAGAACTGACGTTAGCGGGTGAGGGCGGCGTCTAAGTACTCCGACGACGTCATCACGGCGCCAACGACGCAGACGACGCCTACCGACGCGCAAGAGTACTACTGACGAAAACTTTCCGAATCCATTCTGATGCCTGGGGATATTCTAAGGTAAGGAATCTGAGACTAACCTGTTTCTTTCAGATGGAGCGGGTACGAGTGATGATAAGGCTTCCTCTGATGCAAAGGGTTATTTTATTTATAATTGGTGTGAGAAGTTGGCCTGATATATGATGCTCACTAGTTCTAGTGATCACCTTGTATCAGTCCAAACAACCCTTATGGTGATTGGTTGTAAGTCAACCTTATAGACCAGCTATCCTAATGGTAGAATGGACAAAGCAGTCTTAGGCTGAACTCTTTTGGCATGTGAAGCCAGCTGTTTTACCACATATAACCCCTTGAATACCAAATGAAAGGACACCACACAGGTAGTTATAAAAATAAACAAGATATTTATTAACTAACAAACACCTCTGAACTCTTTATGAGATCAGAGGGCTAAGCACATGACAAGACTCTTAAGAAAAATATGTTTAAGTTGCACAATCACAATGTTGCCCTAGGGGCACAACAAACCATATACTAAGTAAGTGGAATGTGAAAGTCGATAGAAGGAATGGAGCTGTCCAGAGGTTGTAGGATCGCTGGGACCACGCTGCCCTAACCTTAGGTAAGTAATAGGAGGCCCACGGAACGCGTGTGCAGAGTGTGAACTCACACGCGAGATGCGTAACAACGTCTATGGACAGTACAGTTCAAGTAAAAGGTGAGTACGGACAATCCTGACTAGTTAGGACTAAAAGGACTGTGGAACTGGACACTAGGAGAGTCAATCTACCCTTAAGCTCGAAATGCTCATGTTACCTCACCCACAGGCTGTGGGTGCATATGTGCGAAGTCGTGTCGGGTGTGATCCAAGGATGGATTAGTGAAGAGGAGAACCTGAAAGCAGAGGGGACAATGTTCAAAGTCACTAGCCAGTGACTGGAGTGGAACCAGGAGAGGAACCAGATGTCGTCGCCGCGATCAGGTGAAGAGTGGACGCTTTTCTCTGCAGCCACGTGGACCAGGTGGTGTCTTCGATGACCAGGATGGAGGCACGAGCTGTCCCACGCAGGCTCTTGCTGTCGGCAGTGTCGGATCCGGATTTGGAGCCAACAGGCCTTGGCAAAGGCAACCCACGCGGTGAGTGGAAACAGCGTCTGGAGTGGACCAGGAGGGTCCAGGGTGCTTCTCCTTTGCAGGGAAGCAGGGGCCAGTCTGGAGCAACCAGACCAACAGATTGGATTTCAAGGTTCGTCGTCTAGGAGGTCACTAGCCAGCCGGCAAGTGACCAGAGAACGAGTCGAGCAGCAAACAGGCAGAAGGGCCCACGCAGATCTCGTGGAAGCTGGAGGGCTGGTCTTCGGTGCAGGAGCTGCTCGGGGTCGGGGCTTCTCAGTCCCCAAAGCACTTGGTCGAGGTTACCTCAGAAGTCGTGATGGAGCGAAGTGATGCTTCTTTCAAGATGGCCGGTCCCACGTGTCTCGTCGCACCCACGGATCTCAGCTGTGCTGCCGATGTAGGTAGAGGTCAGAGAGGTCTGGGAATCGTGTCTCGTCGGGCTCTGAAGTCTGGATCCTAGAGGGAAGACGACAAAGGGAAGCCGCTGGACGCTGATGGTGCCTGCTTGTGCAGGGTGGACACTCCTTGCCCACAAGGGAGATTTCTTCAGTCTTCTTGGCAGAACGTCGAAGTCCAGAGTTTCTGCTTGTAGAGTTTCAGGTCAGGATTATTCTAACTCGGAATGGGACCAGCTCCTACCTTTACCCTGCTAAAGGGGGCTGCACTACGACTAGGTCCCTCCTATGGGTGGGAGCAGGAAGGGGGGTGGTTACCCCCCCTATCCTTTGTCCGGTCTTGCGTCAGAGCTGGGGCTGGAGAGCCCCAGGAACTGGTTTAGACTGGTGTATGCACAGGGACACCTTGTGTGCCCCAGGCATGTCTCATTCCTTTCAGCCCTGTCCTACCCAATACAAAAACTCCTGTCTGGGGTGGTGCTAGCACCTCCCAAGGCAGGAAACCCTTTGTCCAAGCCTCCCTCGCTGGAAGGAATCCCAGCAGCAGGAGGTCAGACTTGTGTCTGTGGTGGCAGCATCCATTTTGTGATGCTGAGGCTCGGGTTAACTTTAACCGGGGTTCACAGTTAGGTACATGTCATGCCCCTCTAGAAGGATGGAATGCTACCCCCGTTGCCTGAACTGGCGAGGGGGTAGTATTCCAATTTGTATGACACCTTACTTGACATGTTTTGATAATGCTATGCCAAAGTTAGCAATAACTGCGAGGATTATAATGCACTTAAGAGTATATGGTATAGCGTTATCATGGAAACAGCTAAGGGACTTGGTTCCGAAAGCTGTAGACAGGCTCAGCTCATGCCAGAGCACTATCTCACATAATTCCAAGCACTCTGCCTCCAGGATTGTTAAGGCCTGCCATAGGAGTGACTTATAGGAGTATATGTGTCCATTTTAGGTTTAGATATAGGTATACTATATCTAAAGCAAAGGGTGATTACACCACCTTGCCCAAGCTGATTGATCAGCCAGTTGTGTCAGATTTGGAGGGCCAGCCAGGGGTGGCATAATACATGCTGCAGCCCCTAGTAGGACTTGGGTTCACTTATGCTATGGTACACTGTACAAGGACTCACAAGAGTGACCCAATACCAATTGGTAAATGCACCTAAGGTACATGAATGTCAATTTAGAGAGAGAACAGCTAGGCTGTGGGTCTGATTAGCAGGCCCACAGCCAGGGAAAGTCGTAAACCAGTGAAGCAAAAAGCAAAAATCTGGGGTGACCATAGGATTGCAGACCCTACTCTCCTACAATTGGGTTTACACTCCTTGGAATAGAGTGGACGTTATGGCTCTTAAAACTGCATTACCTGATCTGCTGAAAAATCCAGCAGCTTTGTATGAGGATGTTGAGGGTGCCATTAGTTCTTGTACTATGACTCTGCCTTATATTGACCTGTTTTTCGGATTGATATTAACCCCTGATATGTGGAGAACTGTACGTTAGGTTGATGATCATGCAACATTTGGGGCATTATGGAAAGATTTAGAATGACTGGCTGTAGAGATGGAACCCGCACAGAAACTATGTCAGTTAATTTTAGATCTTTCCGCAGGCATATTAGTTACGTTAAAAACGATTATTATCCCTAAAAATATAGATTAGACTGTACTAGCGTCTTATAAGCAAAATGCAGATGAATCGGTTTCTGACTGCTTTACGTGTTTTGAGGAGGCATTCCACAATTTTAGTGGCCAGTCATTGACAGATGACACAGGCAGGCATCTGTTCATCGATAAATATGTCGCAAACCTGTTGCCAGGAATAGCTAGTCGCCTAAAGGCCAGTGAAAGCTCAAACCTCTTCTCCGTTTTCACTTTTGACCATGGCTCAATATTAAGAATGACAGGAGTTAGAAGTAAAGGGTAATGAGGATAAGAAGACTAAGGAGTTAAAAACGAAGCTTATGAAGGCTCAGGCTTATGGTCCGCCTTCTAGAGGTAATGATAGAGGTGGATGTGGATCTTATGGTTCATCTTTTCCTTCTTATACTCGTTCGAATTTGTCTGTTGAGTAGTGTGCGTACTGCTGGAAATTTGGGCATTGGGCTTCTGATTGTCCAGCATTGCGTGCTCAGCAGTATCCACGTGGACGGGGACAAATAAGAAATCGGTCAGGATATTCAGGGTGTAGAAGAAGCACGGACTATCGTGCTAGGCTTGATGCTAATACACGTGGATAGGATGGGTTTAACACTTTTGATAGATGAAATCAATATCAAATGTTTGATTATGTGCCGTCTGATTTGAAAGATTCTGCTTATGCATAGGATTGCCTAGGATGGGGTAAGGAATCAGTTGAACTTCCAGTAGATCAGAAGGGTCCCTATGTTACAGCACATGTTTTGGGTTCTACTGATCAGTTTCTGGTTGATACAGGAGCTACTCGTAGCGCCTTATCTAAACACTTGGTTCCAAGGGCTCCCCTGTCTGGCTTAACCATTACATCGAGAGGTTTCGATGGAACACCTTCCCTTAGGCCGCTATCACAGCCACTTGCATTCCATGTTGATTAATTTACTGCTCCATGTCCATTTTTGCTCTCTCCAAACATACCAGACAATATTGTGGGACTTGAAATGCTCAAACATTTTAGGGCTACGATACGATGTTCTCCTGAAGGTGTACGTGTTATTTTGAATGACAATTCCCCCGTGAGCGAGAGATCTCGTCTTGTTAAAGAGGATATTGCATTTGCTTCACTCCCTAGAACTTTGTGGGCTACTTCAGACACAGATGTAGGGCAAATGGTTATCCCACTAGTGCATATTAGTGTAAAGGAGGGTGCTTCATTGCCACGATTGCCGCAATATAAAATTTCTCAAGAAGGGGAAGAAGCACTTATACGAATTGTCCATGATTTGATTAAAGTGGGAGTTGTGGAAGAAGTTCCTTATAATGTTTGCAACAGTCCTATTCTTCCAATTTTGAAAAAAGACACTGACACTAGGATTTACAGATTCATCATTGATTTGCGAGAAGTTAACCCCTTCGCTGCTGATGACGAGCTCAGCTTGTCATCAGCCACGGGTGGCGTGTGCTGATGACGAGCTGAGCTCGTCATGTAACGCGGTAAAATGAAAAAAGCCGCACAGTGCAAAAATCGCCGCAGCAGCGATGCTGGTAATTAGATTGTAATGCCCCAATACCCTGTGGTTTCTGACATTACGACACTTCTTACTCTGGTTCCTCCAACATCAACTACATTTTCTGTGATCGATTTGAAGAATGCTTAATTCTCGATTCCAATTCATCCTGATAGCCGACATTTGTTCGACTTCACTTTGAATAATCGATCGTATAGATTTTGTAGAATTCCTCAAGGGTACACTGAGAGTCCTAGCATTTACAGTCAAGCATTGGAAAGACAACTTGATTCTTTCGTTTTGCCTAAAGGAGTGGCTCTCATACAATATGTCGATGACATCTTGTTGGCAGCCGATACGCCAGAACAGTGTGAAAAATGTACTTTGTCTTTGCTTTTTTTTCTTGCTACACACCATCATAAAGTGTCACGGAAGAAATTGCAATATTGTAGACCGAAGGTAACCTACTTCGGTCACCTCCTATATAAGGAGGGCTTTGCACTTACACCAGATCGCATTCAATCAATTTTAGATACACCAGTGCCTTCTACTCAGAAAGATGTCTGTGCATTCATTCACATGTCCTGAAAGGATAAGGGATCAAGCAGCAATTCCATGCAGTCTTCCACCCACAATCAGCAGGATTAGTGGAGAGGTACAACACTACTTTGAAACTGAAATTAGCGAAAATACTGGCTTCCACGTCCCTGAAATGGCCAGATGCGCTACCTCTGGCATTGTTGTCCATAAGATCGGTGCCACTTTCACGATCTGGACTTACACCATATGAAGTGGTGTTTGGGAGACCGATGAACATTTGGGGAGGTCCTAAGCCACGCCCCATACATGATGTACCTTGTGTTCTGATTAATTATTATTTGGCACATTAAACCAAGAGTTTGATCTCTATTCATCAACAGGTTCGAGAAGCTCTTCCTGACAGATCTACAGGTGAGGCCCACGATCTCCAGCCTGGAGACCAGGTTATGGTCAGAATATTTGAGAGGTCGAACAGCTTGGAGCCAAGGTGGCGAGTACCAGAGCAAGTGCTTTTGGCTACGAAGACAGCAGTTTGAGTGACGAAACGAAAGAATTGGATCCATAGCACACACTGCAAACGCGTGTCGCCTACCTTGGTGGAACCTGCTGTGCTGACCGACCATCGAGAGATCATGGATAAGGAGAAAAAGCCATCTCACCTGACGAATCCGAGGAAGTCTTCCCAGACCACACGATTTCTGGAGCATCACGGTACCAATTGAGACCACGGAAAGAGTCTGCATTGTCGAAAAAGACTGGTTGAGCTACCGACCTGGGCTGGTGAAACAGAGTGCCGATCTGGCCAGAGTGTGATCAGTCCTGCGAAGTGACACCCGTCTTGACCCTCGGTGAAAAAATAAATAACGTCCCAGGGATAAGAGCTCCAACGATTGTTTTTAACGACAAAGTTATCATGGCTGCAGAAAGATCAACTGTTGCTAAGATCTGTAGTAAGAAGATCATTTGTGCTGCAGGGTTTGTTGGTGCTATGGTGGTTATGGCAGCAATTGCCTGGTATGTTGAGAAAGTGGCTCCTGTTCGAGAGCTTTTGATCCCTACTTATCCAGTACCAGATGAGCACCACTACTTTATGCTTCCCTACCATGAGCAGAAGCATTGACAATCCTATTTGAATAATGCATTCATCCAGATGTTGCATCATAAACATAATGCCACGAATACTACCAACTGTTGGGTGTGTGGGATGATATCTGCGCACCAAAAGAAAGGAGGTACACCATTCATTCCTCTTCCATTCTCTCATAATGGTTTTTGTCAAGCCTGGTTTGCGCTCTTGTTTGCCTCTGAAAGGGCCAACATTACAGAGATGACAGTGGGACAAATCAATTATCACCTTAATAAAAAATGTTATCCTGATGAGAATGGGTACCCTCAAGCTATAGGAAAAAAATGGGAATGGGAGGAGTACCAACCTGACAATATTTCTATGCCACATGTGTTCGCAAATACAAGGACTATGAAGAACAATGGACCTTTTGTAATTTCAGTGACAAGAGACAAAGCAGATTATGTATTAGTAGTGTTGGGAGAATTCCTGTGGGGAGAAGTGAATGTACTGCAATTCTGACAATTGAAGGTACCAATAATAGCAGCTTTATTTCATCGCATAATAAATACTTTGTTTGCAGTAATAAGGGATACTACCTATTACCTGTTGGGTGGTCAGGGGTCTGCTATGTGTCCTTTCTGTTGCCCCCTGTTTTTCTGGCACCTGCATCGTATCACCGTAACTTTAAACTTTACAATGACATTTCCAAGAACAGAAATAAGAGGACAATAAGTATGGAAGAAGTTGACCAAACTGGCACCGCTTTGCAACAATATGTCAACTTTAACTTAGGCTTATTCTTTTTCGTGGGTGCTGCATTGAACAGTAGAAAAATAAGGAGATTGACTCGTGTTGTGGAAGCTGTTACCAATCAGACAGAAATGGCACTTGGGAACATTACAGAAGAGCTGCAAGTTGCAAGGATTGTAGCACTCCAGAATCGTATGGTGCTGGATGTGATTTTGGCTGATTGAGGTGATGCCTGTCAATCAAACAATCAATCAATACATTTATAGAGTGCGCTGCTCACCCGTGAGGGTCTCAAGGAGCTGAAGGGGGAGGGGGTCGTTTACTGCTCGAATAGCCATGTCTTGAGGTGCTTCCTGAAAGTGAGATGGTCCTGGGTCAGTCGAAGGTGAGCGGGGAGGGAGTTCCATGTCTTGGCGGTCAGGTAGGAAAACGATCTTCCTCCGTTTGTGGTTTTGCGGATCCGTGGGATGATGACGAGGGCGAGGCTGGCGGAGCGGAGCTGGCGGGTAGGAGTGTAGAACGAGAGGCGGTTGTTGAGGTATTCAGGGCCTATGTTGTGGAGCGCTTTGTGTGAGTGGGTGAGGAGCCTGAACTGCCTGTCGCATCATCGGTAGCAGTTGTTGTGCTTTATACCGGATCAGATACCTTTATACCGGATCATTCACCCTCAGTATATGATGCGATCTCTAAACTGCATAAGATTGCTGAAGAGATTCACCAATAGACTGCTACATGGACTTTTTCGAACTGGATGTGGGCACTCTTTATTACTTGGGGCTGGAAGCTACTGACTTTTCTATGTTTACTACTTGTGATACTATTTATATACTGTATATGTATACAATGTGGTCCCATGCTGTGCTCATTTTGCATCACTGCTTGTATACCTGCCTAGAGAAATATTGCAGAAATGAAAGCCCAACAAATGCTAAATAAAGAGGTCACTGAACTGATGAGCATCGATGTACAGGATGCATATCAAGATTACCCCAGATGAGCGAATGTCTTCAGCTAATGCTAAAAGGCTCGTCTGTTGTATTCTGCAGCAATTGGGTTAGCATTAGCAGAAGCCATCCTGTATTTAGAAGTTATCTTGTCCGTTTTGTGGAATGCATTTTGTATTTCTGTCAGCCATTTTGTATGCCATGTGCTACCACGTGCTCACCATGTGCTCTGTCCTACCTTGCTGTCATCTGCTCTTGAAATCTGCCTAGAGACAGGTTATATTTAGCCTCTTCTGCTTTGCACATGCTCAGTTGAGCTTGCAGCTGTCCTTGCAGCTGTTCCGTAGTCTGTAAATGTCAGGATGTGTTCACCAGAATTAGCAACTGTTAGCTCCTCCCACTTGTTGACTGTGCATTTTCTGTTTGACCGTATATGTACCTGAAACCTTCTCTTGTACTTGTACCGCCTTCTTTTGATCCCATGTGTGGGTATAAAAGGACCAAGCTACTTCCATTCAGGGTGCTACTTCATACATTGCCGAAGGGTGTTGTGTGAATGTAGTTCCACCTCATGAGGTTTAATAAAACTTTGTATTTTCTATTCCAGTTTCTGTGCCAACTTCTATCCGATTGGCCTGAGGACTTGTGCAGAGAAGGGCGAACCCGTAGTAGCACTGGTAGGCCTTGCTGAGGCCCACCACCACAAGGTGCCTGTTGAGAAGGTGGTGTTGATGGTCCGTTGCAGTTCAGGTGCAATGCTGTCCGCAGTCCTCTGATAGACGTGCGGGGGGGGCAGGGGTCAGTGGGGGCCCCCGAATGGACGCCTTTCATGGTCATGGCAGTGTCCTTGGTCGTGATAGGTGTCCATTTGGAGATGGTGGGCTGGCTGTTGTCTCTGGGGGGTGGCCGGCCGGCTGTTGTGTCTTGTGGGCGGTTGACAAAGTTGTCATAGTGTTCTGATCTTGAGGTACAGGCAAAGAATGGTCATGGGAGAGTGCTGTACCCATTCTTTCCTTAAAGCGCTCCAGTTACAAATCTGCCTTATCTTTGAAGAGACGAGTGCCATCAAATGGCATGTCCGTGAGTGACACCTGGACAGATCACTGACACTATATCGAAAACAACAATATTATGATAAAAAATATTGTGTCAAACACATTGATTTCAAAAATATTGTGCGCCTACACTTATAATAGTAAGTACAAAAATATTGAGAAAAAAATATTTTTTCACACTAATATAGTTACAAAACATACAGAAATATATTTTTTACTATATATAAACATATACTTATATAAATGCACACACATGTGTGTATCTTTATATCTACATAATGTAAAACTATTATTAAAAATATATATTTACATAGTATTTTTTTATTTACTATTATAAAATGCATATATATATATATATATATATATATATATATATATATATATATATATATATATATAATATATATATATATATAAAACACGCCACCAATGCCAGTACGAGCGGTGCAGCTGTCGTGAGCGGTCCAGGTCAGTTCACTGGCAGACCTCTATATTCGCTCCAAATCACCTCTCGTTCCAAGAAGATCACCCGGACACTCAGAGCTTGCTTGTAATCCTTTATTTCGGCAAGTAAAAAGTCACGGCGCGTTTCACCATTACGGCTTGATCACGCTCGTCAGACCAACGAAGTCGGACATTTTTAAAATACCAAAACACACCCTTAGTGCAAAATCATGTGACACACAGTGTAGGCATGGCGGACATCTTTGTCTAAGCAGTAACGTAACTGAAACAGTGCACTGCATATATCATATTTAAAAGAAATACATTGCTTGTAGATGTACTTGCAAGCGTAAACCTTTAAATTCTCTCCTGCATTCTTATTATTATACATTGTGTAATTATGCATTGTAAAGAGCGAGCCATTTGATATTTCAAGAAGTTCTTCAATCAATGCACCTAATTCAGATAAAATGAATGACCCTGAAAATTCATGTGGGTATTGAAGATTTTAGCACAAAAAGCAGCTAATCCGGGACGATTCTAACAGCTATATATTGCTGATGCAAGCTCAAATGTCATTGGCCCCGTATCATCGTCATTGTGAAAAATTTAAAACAATTGGTTATGACAACGTAACTGCCCATGTGGGCCAATTAATACACGGTCCGTATCCTCAATCATGGAAAGAATTGTGCCCCAGTGGGCCCGCAATGACATATGAAGAAAGTGCTAATACCACAGTTCGTATTGCCAATAATAGTTCCAAAATAGACTATAAGGAATCTATTTTTGAACTCTTATTGGCAATACGAACTGTGGTATTAATGGGCCCACATCGGCAGTTACAACTTTGCGCAGGGTCCTGCATCAAGCGCTACCACTTGCCAAAATTTCCCCCACTCACAAACTGACGGAGCTTCAAAAGGCATTCTGGGTCTTGCAGTCCATGGAAGATCACGGGACTAGCAACAGGTATGCTGACATCGTCATTGGGGGTAGAGCTTGTTTGGATCTTGAAATAAGTGGCAGGACACGCATTTGCGCTAAGGACAGGATTCAAACTGCTTGGGCGCTGAGGAAGGCACAAACATGCCGAAATGCATTCGCCATATCCTGTAAATAAACAGCTTCGTTGGTGTTCCCCTCTACGGCCTCTGCTTTCTTTCGAGCGAAGAAGGGTTTTGTTGCACAATTATCACGTCGGCCAGAGATGTGTTACAGAGGCTCCTGCTCCGTTAAGTGGCCTGGACTTTACTGGCTTTCTGCCTACAGCAGTTCTTTGTTCACCGAGGGATCGGATAGCCTGGGCTCGCCTAGTTGCTGGGAGGAAAAAGCAGGTGGTATTGAGGTATCCCACCTCATGCTGGGCGGAGAGCATGGTCTATCTGCCCCCACTGTAATGGATTCCCGAACATTCAAGGTTGGAGCAGTTGGGGACCCAAGGAGGCTGCATTTACTTGTTTTTCAAGCAGGAAGATTGTTTTGAACTTTGCGCAGGGTCCTGCATCAAGCGCTACCACTTGGCAAACTTTCCCCCACTCACAAACTTACCTGGGAGCTTCAAAAGGCATTCTGGGTCTTGCAGTCCATGGAAGATCACGGGACTAGCAACAAGTGTGCTGACATCGTCATGGGGTGGAGCTTGTTTGGATCTCCAAATAAGTGGCAGGACACGCAATTGCGCTAAGGACAGGATTCGAACTGCTTGGGCGCTGAGGAAGGCACAAACATGCCGAAATGCATTCGCCATATCCTGTAAATAAACAGCTTTGTTGGTGTTCCCCTCTACGGCCTCTGCTGTCTTTCGAGCGAAGAAGGGTTTTGTTGCACATATCTATACTACTATAATAAAGGGAGAACTTGCACCTTTTGGCAAGGTAACTTCGGGAACCACAGCGCCAATCTACACACCCCATACACCGTTGAAATCGGCAGGGTGTGTAGATGGTCATAGGCTTTAAAAATTTAAAACATAAACGTTTTATAAAAAGTTACATTCTTACAAAAAGTAGTTCCCCCAAAGTAGCGCCGGCCGCGACGTGCGTCGTCACGTCAGGAGCAGGGGAGGAGCAGCGTCCCAGGCTGGCCGCGCTCAGATTTCCCCATCAGGACATTACTAGATCAAGATTCAGGTAGGTGGGGGAGGTATCAGAATCCAGATAACGCCTGTGTCCCTGCATCAAGATTTCCTTAAGCTAGGACTTAAGAGCAGGAGAGAGGGCAAAACTTGGAAAATAGTGAAGCACGTACAGACGTAGCCCAATGCGTTGTCAACGGAACCCAAAGTGCCCCGCATTCTGTTTTGCGTTCCCAATAGCAGCCAGCCACCACTGCAAATTATGTCAATTATGCAGGGTCAGATCGCCAACACTCCGGTCTGGGAGCGGTCAAAGCCAGGGAATGTAAATGGCGAGGAGCAGCTCCGTATTTAAACACAGGGAGAGACGCTTCAGCACAGCAGAGCCTATGTCTAGAATATGCAAGGGCAGTGCGTTGTTTGGTGAGACCCAGGCCACACCACACCTCCCAGCCGTCAGCAGGAAATGGATGCCACAATATCTGTAGCAGCCGTCCCCAGTTGTGTGACAGTGAGTGTACGGGGTAGGGAAGAGCCACGATCTACAGGCGAGCACAGGCGCTCCCAGATTCAGAGCCCCGCCCCATGCTGTGGCACAGCAGACATGAATGGGGGGACCCCCAGGTCGTCATCAGGATCAGGATCAGCTGAGAACAACCAGCCTCATGGCTAAGCACACTGCACCGGACAGTCATCCCGGATCTCAGGCGATTGTAGGCTGGGATGCAGTTAGGAGACACTGCGCACGGAGCGCAGTTGGCAGGCCACAGAGTCCGCAATGATGTAGACCCAATCGGTGCAGTGCAGAGAGGCCCAGTGAGAAGCAGCAGCAGATTTGGCCTCAGTGTGGAGAGGGCACACACTGTAGCGTGCACTCGGTGCACTGGTACACAGACAGTAGTATTTTGCAGTCGCACCTCCACAGGCCTGAACCGGAGCGCTAAGCAGCAATAGGTCATTGCCGCCGGATTCTAACCCGCAGCCGGAGTGCGACGCAGGCCGGACCCAGAAATCGGCGCATGCCCCAGTCAATCGAGAGACGCTCTAGGGCGTCCGCCACAGCCTGCACATCCTGCACGGCCCACCAGGCACCTGCCAGGCAGCGGGATCCCCCCAGCTACTCCCAGGTAGCGGTTGGCGCAATGCAGGACTCACAGTGACTCCGCGTCTAGGGCCCGTCCCGATCTGCCATTTTGGCATTGCAAGCCTGATGATACACAGGCCCACATCTCAGCTCAGAAGACAGCCCTGCACCTCAAAAGCTGACCACAGCACTCCGCCACTCGTCCTCTGCAGGTGGGGCATTGATGGTGGCAGGTAAGCAAGGATAGCGTAAGGATTAATAGCTCGGCCGGTGGAGCTGCTATATAGAGTAGCCATCTTTATTTGCGCCCTCTAGCGCCCCCAATGTGTCGTGATAATTATAACTGTAATCTATATCTATATCTATCTATATACTACTATTATAAAGAAAGAACTTGCACCTTTTGGCAAGGTCAACTCGGGAACCACAGCGCCAATCTACACACCCGATACACCGTTGAAATCGGCAGGGTGTGTAGATGGTCATAGGCTTTAAAAATTTAAAACATAAACGTTATATAAAAAGTTAAATTTTTACAAAAAGTAGTTCCCCCAAAGTAGCGCCGGCCGCGACGTGCGTCGTCACTTCAGGAGCAGGGGAGGAGCAGAGTCCCAGGAGCGGGGGACATGGCGCGCAGGGAAGGAGCGGTGAAGTGAGGCCAGCGGCGGATTGGAGAGGCGGACATGGCGCAGGGAGGAGCGGCGGCGGACAGGTGGTGAGTGGCAGAGCGGCCCAGCGGAGAAATATGGACCGTCGGTGTGAGCAGCAGAGGCAAGGTAAGAATCCAGGGCAGCCAGGGTCGGGGCGGGCGGGGGAATGGGCTGCTGGGGAATGTCAGGGAAGGCTGGGGTAGGGGAAGCCAGCATTTCAGGCTTGCGTGCTCTCCCGCCCCGGCCCCCGCCTGCCACAACATTGTCCGGGACACAGACAATGTCGTGGCGGGCGGGGGCCTGGGCAGGAGAGCACGCAAACCTGAAATGCAGCCCCCAGCCCCCTTCTACCCCAGGCAACGTTGGGGCGGGCTGCTAGTATATATATATATATATATATAAATATATATATATATATATATATCCAGCAAACTTTCTCCACAGGTAAGAAAGAGAAGCCACACAGGGGAATCAACGGAGGTTCCTTTAATGCCAAATAAAACCAAACTTTCCAGGCAGATGCATTTCGGCTGTTGTGTAGCCTTCCTCAGCGCCAGAGTGGTTTAAGAAGGGAACGGGAAAGTTTCACGGTGTAAATACCTTCTTTTAGACCCGCCCTGCCAGGTGTAAGCAAGCTCCGCCCCCCAGAATGTCAGCACAGGTTTTGATTTGCTGTGAGTACGGTCATGTGGGACGCCCAGTGCGTCGGTACTACATGACCCAGAATGCTGCATGATGTCCCCACACAGCACCGGGGGTTGATGTACAATGTTTGCGGGCAGAAAACACCAGAGTGTGGCAAAGTCAGTACCTCCTCCGCTCCCCAAACCGCACCAACCACAATCTCCCAGCAGTCCAATTGGCAGGGGCAAATCCGGAAGTCCAGTTCGCCCAGCATGGAATGCAATGACTCCAAAACTGCCGCTATCAAAGCCGAGTCAAGGGGTGGGCCCAAGCCTTCTCAAAACCTTGAGTGCAAGTACCTCCAACGGAAGATGCCAGTATGACCGGGGCCAGCTTTGCAGTGCGGGGGCTTCTTACAGTGCATCTTGGCAGTCGCGCTAATTGTATCCAGCAAACTTTCTCCACAGGTAAGAAAGAGAAGCCATACAGGGGAATCAACGGAGGTTCCTTTAATGCCAAATAAAACCAAACTTTCCAGGCGGATGCATTTCGGCTGTTGTGTAGCCTTCCTCAGCGCCAGAGTGGTTTAAGCAGGGAACGGGAAAGTTTCACGGTGTAAATACCTTCTTTTAGACCCGCCCTGCCAGGTGTAAGCAAGCTCCGCCCCCCAGAATGTCAGCACAGGTTTTGATTTGCTGTGAGTACGGTCATGTGGGACGCCCAGTGCGTCGGTACTACATGACCCAGAATGCTGCATGATGTCCCCACACAGCACCGGGGGTTGATGTACAATGTTTGCGGGCAGAAAACACCAGAGTGTGGCAAAGTCAGTACCTCCTCCGCTCCCCAAACCGCACCAACCACAATGTCCCAGCAGTCCAATTGGCAGGGGCAAATCCGGAAGTCCAGTTCGCCCAGCATGGAATGCAATGACTCCAAAACTGCCGCTATCAAAGCCGAGTCAAGGGGTGGGCCCCAGCCTTCTCAAAACCTTGAGTGCAAGTACCTCCAACGGAAGATGCCAGTATGACCGGGGCCAGCTTTGCAGTGCGGGGGCTTCTTACAGCGCATCCTGGCAGTCGCGCTAATTGTATCCAGCAAACTTTCTCCACAGGTAAGAAAGAGAAGCCATACAGGGGAATCAACGGAGGTTCCTTTAATGCCAAATAAAACCAAACTTTCCAGGCGGATGCATTTCGGCTGTTGTGTAGCCTTCCTCAGCGCCAGAGTGGTTTAAGCAGGGAACGGGAAAGTTTCACGGTGTAAATACCTTCTTTTAGACCCGCCCTGCCAGGTGTAAGCAAGCTCCGCCCCCCAGAATGTCAGCACAGGTTTTGATTTGCTGTGAGTACGGTCATGTGGGACGCCCAGTGCGTCGGTACTACATGACCCAGAATGCTGCATGATGTCCCCACACAGCACCGGGGGTTGATGTACAATGTTTGCGGGCAGAAAACACCAGAGTGTGGCAAAGTCAGTACCTCCTCCGCTCCCCAAACCGCACCAACCACAATGTCCCAGCAGTCCAATTGGCAGGGGCAAATCCGGAAGTCCAGTTCGCCCAGCATGGAATGCAATGACTCCAAAACTGCCGCTATCAAAGCCGAGTCAAGGGGTGGGCCCCAGCCTTCTCAAAACCTTGAGTGCAAGTACCTCCAACGGAAGATGCCAGTATGACCGGGGCCAGCTTTGCAGTGCGGGGGCTCCTTACAGCGCATCCTGGCAGTCGCGCTAATTGTATCCAGCAAACTTTCTCCACAGGTAAGAAAGAGAAGCCACACAGGGGAATCAACAGAGGTTCCTTTAATGCCAAATAAAACCAAACTTTCCAGGCGGATGCATTTCGGCTGTTGTGTAGCCTTCCTCAGCGCCAGAGTGGTTTAAGCAGGGAACGGGAAAGTTTCACGGTGTAAATACCTTCTTTTAGACCCGCCCTGCCAGGTGCAAGCAAGCTCCGCCCCCCAGAATGTCAGCACAGGTTTTGATTTGCTGTGAGTACGGTCATGTGGGACGCCCAGTGCGTCGGTACTACATGACCCAGAATGCTGCATGATGTCCCCACACAGCACCGGGGGTTGATGTACAATGTTTGCGGGCAGAAAACACCAGAGTGTGGCAAAGTCAGTACCTCCTCCGCTCCCCAAACCGCACCAACCACAATGTCCCAGCAGTCCAATTGGCAGGGGCAAATCCGGAAGTCCAGTTCGCCCAGCATGGAATGCAATGACTCCAAAACTGCCGCCATCAAAGCCGAGTCAAGGGGTGGGCCCCAGCCTTCTCAAAACCTTGAGTGCAAGTACCTCCAACGGAAGATGCCAGTATGACCGGGGCCAGCTTTGCAGTGCGGGGGCTCCTTACAGCGCATCCTGGCAGTCGCGCTAATGGTATCCAGCAAACTTTCTCCACAGGTAAGAAAGAGAAGCCACACAGGATAATCAACGGAGGTTCCTTTAATGCCAAATAAAACCAAACTTTCCAGGCGGATGCATTTCGGCTGTTGTGTAGCCTTCCTCAGCGCCAGAGTGGTTTAAGCAGGGAACGGGAAAGTTTCACGGTGTAAATACCTTCTTTTAGACCCGCCCTGCCAGGTGTAAGCAAGCTCCGCCCCCCAGAATGTCAGCACAGGTTTTGATTTGCTGTGAGTACGGTCATGTGGGACGCCCAGTGCGTCGGTACTACATGACCCAGAATGCTGCATGATGTCCCCACACAGCACCGAAGGGTTGATGTACAATGTTTGCGGGCAGAAAACACCAGAGTGTGGCAAAGTCAGTACCTCCTCCGCTCCCCAAACCGCACCAACCACAATGTCCCAGCAGTCCAATTGGCAGGGGCAAATCCGGAAGTCCAGTTCGCCCAGCATGGAATGCAATGACTCCAAAACTGCCGCTATCAAAGCCGAGTCAAGGGGTGGGCCCCAGCCTTCTCAAAACCTTGAGTGCAAGTACCTCCAACGGAAGATGCCAGTATGACCGGGGCCAGCTTTGCAGTGCGGGGGCTTCTTACAGCGCATCCTGGCAGTCGCGCTAATTGTATCCAGCAAACTTTCTCCACAGGTAAGAAAGAGAAGCCACACAGGGGAATCAACGGAGGTTCCTTTAATGCCAAATAAAACCAAACTTTCCAGGCGGATGCATTTCGGCTGTTGTGTAGCCTTCCTCAGCGCCAGAGTGGTTTAAGCAGGGAACGGGAAAGTTTCACGGTGTAAATACCTTCTTTTAGACCCGCCCTGCCAGGTGTAAGCAAGCTCCGCCCCCCAGAATGTCAGCACAGGTTTTGATTTGCTGTGAGTACGGTCATGTGGGACGCCCAGTGCGTCGGTACTACATGACCCAGAATGCTGCATGATGTCCCCACACAGCACCGGGGGTTGATGTACAATGTTTGCGGGCAGAAAACACCAGAGTGTGGCAAAGTCAGTACCTCCTCCGCTCCCCAAACCGCACCAACCACAATGTCCCAGCAGTCCAATTGGCAGGGGCAAATCCGGAAGTCCAGTTCGCCCAGCATGGAATGCAATGACTCCAAAACTGCCGCTATCAAAGCCGAGTCAAGGGGTGGGCCCCAGCCTTCTCAAAACCTTGAGTGCAAGTACCTCCAACTGAAGATGCCAGTATGACCGGGGCCAGCTTTGCAGTGCGGGGGCTCCTTACAGCGCATCCTGGCAGTCGCGCTAATTGTATCCAGCAAACTTTCTCCACAGGTAAGAAAGAGAAGCCACACAGGGGAATCAACGGAGGTTCCTTTAATGCCAAATAAAACCAAACTTTCCAGGCGGATGCATTTCGGCTGTTGTGTAGCCTTCCTCAGCGCCAGAGTGGTTTAAGCAGGGAACGGGAAAGTTTCACGGTGTAAATACCTTCTTTTAGACCCGCCCTGCCAGGTGTAAGCAAGCTCCGCCCCCCAGAATGTCAGCACAGGTTTTGATTTGCTGTGAGTACGGTCATGTGGGACGCCCAGTGCGTCGGTACTACATGACCCAGAATGCTGCATGATGTCCCCACACAGCACCGGGGGTTGATGTACAATGTTTGCGGGCAGAAAACACCAGAGTGTGGCAAAGTCAGTACCTCCTCCGCTCCCCAAACCGCACCAACCACAATGTCCAAGCAGTCCAATTGGCAGGGGCAAATCCGGAAGTCCAGTTCGCCCAGCATGGAATATATATATATACAAAAATAGCAGGTAGCCCCAATGGAGTGTGACCACAGACACGTTGTAGAGCTTGGCACTTTAATGACGTACTTGAGCAGGCGGTACACAGAAACGGCATCAGTCAAGAAATTTCTGCCGCCAGACGCGTTTCGAGAGACTTGGCTCCCTTTCTCAATGTCGCACTCTCCTTGTCAGCCAGCAAATGTTCAACATGCACCTGAATACATTTATTCTTTTCTTTCCCGCCCTCATGGGCGTGGCTCTCACACAGCCTTCTGGTTGTTGTGGTGCGTGTTATTCTTTCCTCCGTGGGCATGCTTCTGTGCAAGTGTAAGTTCAATGTTCATGCATAAATCACCAAGTGGGTTGATGTCCGATTAGTGTGGGCCAACCTGCCTCATTTGTCTGAACGTCACAAGAGCCCCAAAGCGGCACCTTCCTGCATCGGCACCGACAATGCGTGTCCCCGCTTCTGCCAGCATCCTGTGCTAGCGCGGACCCGTTGTTTGCAGTGGGTTTCACTCACGCGGCTGGGCACAGCCGTAAAAATCCAAAAATAGCAGGTAGCCCCAATGGAGTGTGACCACAGACACGTTGTAGAGCTTGGCACTTTAATGACGTACTTGAGCAGGCGGTACACAGAAACGGCATCAGTCAAGAAATTTCTGCCGCCAGGCGCGTTTCGAGAGACTTGGCTCCCTTTCTCAATGGCGCACTCTCCTTGTCAGCCAGCAAATGTTCAACATGCACCTGAATACATTTATTCTTTTCTTTCCCGCCCTCATGGGCGTGGCTCTCACACAGCCTTCTGGTTGTTGTGGTGCGTGTTATTCTTTCCTCCGTGGGCATGCTTCTGTGCAAGTGAAAGTTCAATGTTCATGCATAAATCACCAAGTGGGTTGATGTCCGATTAGTGTGGGCCAACCTGCCTCATTTGTCTGAACGTCACAAGAGCCCCAAAGCGGCACCTTCCTGCATCGGCACCGACAATGCGTGTCCCCACTTCTGCCAGCATCCTGTGCTAGCGCGGACCCGTTGTTTGCAGTGGGTTTCACTCACGCGGCTGGGCACAGCCGTAAAAATCCAAAAATAGCAGGTAGCCCCAATTACCTACTGGCGGTCGACAGTTAGGACCTAGTTTCCATAGGAAATCCGCAACATTCTATTTGGATTAACTTTGGCGCCGGTGAACGAATCTTTGCGAATTTCTCAAAGAAGATGGCTCGGTCTGCTGCGCTCCTTCCCTGAAAGTTTTTGGGGGATTCGTCAAGTGGGGGCTGAGATAAAAGGGGGGTCCCAAAACGTGTTTTCCACATGTTATTTTCCATAGGACATTTAGACACGGCTACAGCTCGAACGGCTGAATGGATTTATAAGAAATTTGGCAAAAAGGTAGAGTCCGGCTCGCAGATTACGCTTTTCTTTGAATGGTGTAAATCCGTTCAGAAAATTAAAGTTGAACTCAATTATATATCTATAAGCGCGCACGGGTGAGCGGCTGTGCGCGAGCGGAATTTTGATTTGCTGTTTGATGTCTGTCAACATTCGATTCGGAGGAAATCAGGAAGTGTTGACCGCCATTTTGTTAGTGCGAGTGAATATATTGTACAGAACAAAGGGTTAGAACATGGAAAGGGGACAAGGTAGAGATTGTCTGGCCGCGTAGGTTTTCTCAGGGGGTGCAGTAAGGACCCTGAACGCGAAAAAAAAATAATTGAAAAAAAGTTGCAGGGTGCGCGCACTCGGTCGCGCAACCCTATTTACAAGAGTGTGAAAAATTATAGTGGAGAGCATGGAAAGGGAGCAGGGTGGAGACTGTTTGATCTCGTAGGTTTCCTCAGGGGTTTATTAAGGACGCCGAAAGTCTAAAAGTAGCTTTTTTTTTGCAAAAAAGTTGCGGGGTGCGTGCACCCGGTCGCGCACGGCAAACAAAAAAATAAAAAAAGATGGAGATAAATTACAAGTTTGAGTGTTTAGATGTAAGGTGGCTCTTAAAAGAACCCTTGTGTTAATTGAGTTTTTTCTGCACTTATAAGTAAGTACCAATGCAGAGTCTCATGTTACAGAGGAATATTCTATTTCCCCCATCCGTGAAATGAACACCATCTCTCCTATAGATGCCTTGCATGTTGTAACGCAAGGTGTTGTGGTATATAGAACCCATGCTATATTCTCTGAGGAAAGCAGAAACAGATTTATTTACATGTTTCCTTGCTTTCTCAATCTTTGGACAATGTTGATTGGACCAATTCCATTTCTGTCTTTGGCATATATTGGAATACACCAAGACAGTTTGAGGAAAAAGTGTCATCAATTGCCGAAATGTGTCCTTTAGAAGCATTTCCAGACCTACCCCAGTCAATGTGCCTAGATCATTCCCACCACAGTGCACAATTATAAGGTCAGGTTCTGGGAGATGCATAAAGGTTTTCACCAATGGTATCAATTGGTGGCATCTCAATCCTCTCTGGCCAATCCACGTAATGTGTACATTTGGTAAAACAAGGTTGGAAATTCATCTGTTTGCTGCATATGTTTCACTCCAGTGAATATAGCTGTGTCCTAAAAGCCAAACCTTCATTTTCAAGGCAGATGCAGTAGTACTCCGATGGGTTCTGGAAGTTGAATGGCAGTTAGAAGCTGAAAGTCAGGATAAAAAAGTGGATGAGGTTTGGTGTGGTTGAAAAACTAAAAATGATTGGTTGATTCTTATACCTCAAGATTGAAGACTACGTTGCTCGTTAATGTTTTTTTAAAACGAAAACTACTATTGGTTGTGAAAAAAAATGAAATGTAACAAAGCAGTGGATAGGCAGGTGTGTTTGGAGGGAAATCAGCCTTGTTGCTTTGATTTAGAACATTGAGATATGAACTTTTGACCTGTGCCTTCAGCCAGGTGCAGAATGAGGTGTTACCATGGTAACAGCCAGTGAAGGCAGAGGGTGAAGGGTGACCTTTATGTGACTTTGAAAATATTAAAAGGGAAAACCAACTGAAATGTTAATTTGATTTCAAAATTGTGCGGGAACAAATATGATTGGTTGAAGAGACATATATGAGTCTGTATTGAGAGGAAATCTGTGCCATTAATCTTTGGTTGCAGTGATAGAAGCATTATTGAGAGTTCCGTCAAATGAATATCTGTTTTGTGACTGTCACTGTTATACATCTTATAAAGCATTGGTAAAGGTGAGTCTCTAATTGTTTCTTTTGTGATGTACCGTAAAATGTGGTTTAGTCACTATAATGGTTTATTTCCCTCACAGTCTCTGAGTAACTTCATTTTTGACTTTGGCACTGTTTTCTATTTTTTCAACTACTCTTCCATTTCGTTTCATCACTCTTTATATACATTATTTGTTTGCAATTATTATTTTTAAATTTCGATTAATAAATTTGATTAAGCTCAGTGGTCTTCAGTCATATTCTTATGTAATTTCTTACTGTTAGTTCTTTTTATTCACTGTCAGTCATAGACGGAACTGGAACTAAATTTCGGGGGGGGGGAACAAAAATGTTTTTGTTAGGGGGACATGAATGTTTAATCATTAGGCAGAGTAAAGCTGCAGGGGCTCTTAGAAGGGGTAAAACAACTGCAAGGCCTAATTTACATTCAAATGGTTCTTTACAGAGATGTGAAACGTTCAGGTGCGGCTCTGTGTGTCTATGTTATCTTGGGCTGCCACACCAGACGGGAGGGGGGGGCTGAAGTCCTGTGAATTTAATGGGGGTTGCGCGCCCTTTCTTCACTTTCTTTCAACTGTGAATTATAGTTTTGCAACTATTTTTGGTATACTGAATGAATGGTATATAAAATATGTTTAAAACAGACAGTAATTATTTGAGTGATTTGGAAGCGTTTCCATGTAATCTGTAAAGTTGGTTTGGAGATCAAAAAATTGTATTAGCAGAGTCACAGATAATGCAGGTAGAGAGAGAAATGGTAGATTACATGTGATACCGTCGTCATTTCTCTACAATTATATAGTGAATTAAGTTTATTTTTCAATGAATGTGGATGAAAAATTATGTCAGTTGATGTGTAACAAACTCATTTTTTCAATTAAGTTACTCTTCGTGAAATGTACTGGTACAGAATGTTAGGAAGCATGTTTGTTAGGTCTGTTACTTGCGAAAAAGAGGAAGGGTGTGGTGTTGAAATGAGAAAGGAATGTTTTTTCTTGCATACATATATATATGGTGCATTTTTTGCAAGTAAAGGTACTGAGATGGTATGAGTAGAGATATATATAGTGTAAATACACTTGAGACATGGTAGATTGCATGTAACGTGGTCATGTGTGTTAGATGAAATTGTGAGTGAAAGTTCATCTCAAATGAATCTGGGTGAATAGTTTGCTTAGTTGATGTGTTTAAAAAACAATTGTTGAAGTTAGTTAGGCAAGATGGTATGCACTGATTCAGAATCTTAGGCAGCATGTTTCTTAGGCCTCGTCGTTGTGAAAAGATATATGGTAATTCTTTTAAGCAAGTAAGAGGTTTAACACACTGTCGCAGGAATTCCGTGCTTAGACAGAACTGTGCATAGAGGTATGGAACCTCAGTGTATTACAATGTCGCAAAACTCACTTTAGTACCCAAAAAACCTCCACTAGACTAGCATTCAGTCACTTATTGGTCATCATAAAGTGCAAATGCTTAAGGTATTCATAAACTTTCTGTCGGACGATAAAATTACAGTGTGGCTTGTGGCCGAGGGTTGCACTGGTGAGGGTGGGGTGAGAGGGGGAGGGGGCCGAGTAAAGTAAAATGAAAACTTGTGACCATGAGGTTGTACACAGGTTCGTGGAGTACATGCCTTCATACATTGAGGTAGCAGACCGAGTATACATAGATCTCTCTCCCTCCTACCGTCTGTCTCCATCTTTATCTCCCTCCTGCTTTCCGTCTCCGTTGCCCTGTGTTATCTTACTGTGTGTGTGTCTGTCTGTGTCTGCCTTCAGTCCGAGCTGAGGCAGTTTGCTCTGCAGGCACACACATATAGTCAGATCAAAGTACTTGGCAGGTGTTCAAAAGACTATTTATATAATTGAGATGCTTTTTTGAAGCGCCAGTGAATCTCTACTTTCACAATTACCGCTCGCTCGGCTCCACAGAGCAGAGGGTTTGTCGTATTTCACTTCTTAGTCCGTTTGCTTTTCCACTCTGTTCTCTGGTGGCTGGCGGAGAAGTGTTTGTTACAGTGCAGATGAAAGGGTGATAAGTAGTGAAATACGACATAGCGTCTGCTCTGTAGAAGCGGGGGAGCAGTGATTATCAGTCTGAGTGAAGCGCAACTGCGGCGGTGCTTGGTAACAGTAATACATTATTTTTTTAGCAGAGGTACGATTGTTTGCATGATCCGCGAACCGCTAAGAAAGGCTTGACGGGCCGTCACAGGCCCGCGGGTTGCAGTATGAGTAACTCAGGTCGACAAAGTACAACATGAACTTAGTACAGCTGAGGTTACGTGGAACACATGAATACTCTTTCAGTATACAATAATTTCAGATCAGAATATGGTTTAAAAGAGGGAACATGTATATTTGAAATGTTTATTCACTAATGCAGTGCTTTCAAGAGAAGTTTCTTATCTAATACGAGTAAACATATTATAAGAAACTAAGTAATCGGCATAGTTACTAGTCCATATAACAGAAACGGTGCAAGCATAGTATGATGCAAAATGAATAGGGTTTAACAAAACATATTCTACACCCTCCCGAGAAAGTATATTAAATTATATTAAATCTAAGAAGGTGTCTTTTGACTTTAAGTACAGCAACCATATATGAAAATGCTAGTGGTTAGAGATCACCTCATTAACAATCAGCTCTCTGCATGCGAAGCACTATCAAGTTTGTGTTATGCTATTGTGTAAGGAAATAAAAAACACGCCAAAAGCGAGAACTTGGCTGCAGCTGCATGTATGTTATCTGTAGGGACGTTCGAAAATCAGTGTTGAGAACAACTACTGTATTGAGATATCTTTTGAAGGTTTCAGTACTCAGTGTCAGATGCAGCTTGATAAGCAAGGCTAATATCAGTGTAACAACATATTTTTCTCGTATGAATTGAAAACATTTCACTAGGCAGAAAAGTAAAGCAGCAGATGTGTGTCAGGCGCAAATAAGCAGCAGAAAGGAAAAATGGCGTTTAAACTTATAAAAAACTCATGCTAACTTTACACATTAATCAGGGCACATTTAACCACATATTACCCTGTCTTGCTCCGAGTATGTTTCAAATAAGATAAGATAAGATAAGCAACTCAATTGTTGAAATTAGAGTTCAATGAAATGTTTAGTTCGAAATCGAGTAGGTGAAGTAAAAAAATGTAGTCCACATAAAACACTAAAATCTGACCAGCACGAAATTGTAATGTCCACTGTTAGTAAAGCCAATAGGTCTGTTTATATAAAAAAAAGAAGTCAGAAAGATAGGGAGGGAAAAAAAATTAAGACGTCAAAGGCTTGCATAAGAGTCATCCTACAACTGAGTAGGCGAAATAAGCAGCAACCGCTTCTAAAAGGAAGTCACTGTTATCATCCGAAAACAAATCAGCCATCCAATTGAAAAGAGGAAAAGAACATACATGCTCTTCAATTACCGGAGCCTCTAGTACCATCAGAGGACAACTCGGTGGGTTTTCAATGTAGCTGTGTACCAAGAAATCTTGCGCCGCTGCGAATATATTCCAATGACCCAGAGCTCCATGTATCGCTGCAAAGGCCATAATCCCTCCGTCGGAACAAAGCTGTTCATGATCAATTAACGGATTCATGAGATGATTGTAATTCACTTCAGGAGATACCAAGTTGCAGAGACATAAGTCCAGGGCCCACATGAAATCACAGCTCAGGCAATGAAATACAGGCTGCACACAGGTGAAATAGGAAAATCGAAATGATAATGCATATGATGCACTCAAAGTCGCGAGGAGCAGGATGCCATAGTACTCAAGCATCCTGTGGCGAAACAGTCCTAAGTGCTCCGGCTCGTTTGCGAAGACAGGACGGACATCCATTTTGTAATAAACAAAATAGGAACACAAAACCAGCAGCCACTGGTAGTAGAACAGGAAGTCCACAAAAATAGGTCGGAGAATATGGAGTGAAGAGTAGCAGAATGACTTCAAATAATTTCTGGCAAAGAAGTCACTAAACCATTGCTCAGTACTTATTAAAAAAAATAGGCCGCCCTGAAGTGGAGGATGCGTTAAAGATTATGGGAGTCACCTCAGCAAATTGTAAAGGAAGGTCACTATTTAATAAGGTATGCACTTCTCTGCGAGTGTTAGCTAAGTAAGGGAGAAATGTTTGCGAACAGATGCTAGGGTAACTTGTTTTTGTGACAATAAGGCTCTTGTTCACGTCTTGTGATTGAACTTTGAATTCAAGGCCGGAATTCGCGGCCAGATGGAAACATCAAGGTTCACATGCGGGGGTGGATAAACTACATTCTTACAGGGAAGCATATGCAGAGTGACTATTACAGCGTAAGCTTTGTCGTTTAATAACTCATAGCAATTCTCATTGCTTGAAAATAAATAACCACTGTTGACCAATAAGGTAAAAGTCGGCATTATAGCAGGCACGGGTGTACCTTTGAAAACACATGCAACATTACAGGTTCTACTTAAATAAGTCATGCAATTGGAAGTGCCTGGATATGAACGACTAATCCCATGTTTCAGTACACTCATCTCTATACAGATATAATTTTTTGCCGTCTCTAAGGCATTTGTGAGTGAAATGGGAGCGACTTGGGTTCATGCCAGTAGGAGGTACTGAGCCGCTCGTATCTATTTATGTGAAAATAATTGATGGAATTTGAAAGCGCGAAAGGTAGACTAATCCGTGGATTAGCCACGTTGCAGCTGCGGCTTCTGATACTAAAAAGGGTAAAGTCTCAAGGCGTTGAATGTGGAACATCGAAAAAGAAGCGTGTGTCATGGAAAGCAAACGTGGTTTGAAAGTCAAATTTAAGGGCGCAAAGAGAGAGGAGACAGTAACATAGTTTCAGGGCTTTAAGTTGGCCGGGTCTCTTCGGGTCTGAGCACAGGCAGTTTCTTAAAGGTAGGCTCGGTGTCTATCGGGCTCTACTTTTGAGCCCTGGCATAGGCAGACTGTTTTTTTTTTGCCTGCCTGTAGTGACAGCCTGCTGTTGCAGTAGTTCCAGAAAAAGTGGCAGAGCAAAAAACAGAGCCCGATACAGACACGTTCAGAAACTGCAGGTAGATTATGTATGCTATTGATACTGCTGACACTGCCTACTTGTGACTAGTGGAGAAGTGACGCAATGAGATCATGGTAGGTGAGTGAGTAAAGGAAGGAAAATTCTTTAAAGAGAGTCATTTTTAGTGTGGATTTCCCTTCTTTTTCTGAAACTCGGGTACAAGAATATTGTTGTGGCGTCACCCGGACTGTAAGTTGAAGTTTTCTGAAAATTATTGAGAGGCCAAAATTTCTGTTTATTTAACTTGTGCAGCTATGAATCTGTGTCAAAGGCAATAGTCCTCAGTTGCTGTAGGTATGATGTTACCTGTTGTATCATACCTACATGCAATGATATGGGGCAAAATTTACAGTGTGGTTTGTGGCCGAGGGCTGCACTGGTGGGTGAGAGGTCCGAGTGGAAAGGGGTGGGGCTAAAAGAAAACAAAGAGTTGTGACTATGAGGTTATACAGAAGTTCCTGCAGCAGATGCCTTCATGCACTAAGTTAGTAGAGTCAGCATACATACATCTGTGTTCCTCCTTCCCTTTTCTCAACATCTCTGTCTTTGTGCTGCTTCCTTCATATATTTCAGTCTGTCCGGCTCGCCCTCTGTATCTCTGTCTATTGTGCAGTTTCTCTCCATGTTGCCTACCCTCTGCTTTCTACCCTTCCTGTCTCTCATGCATTTTCTCTCTATCCTGTTCTTGTTCTCCCTCACTCTTTGTCCTATTCTTTCTGTTTCTCTTGCTCTCCCTCTCTTTGTTGTCCTTTTTACTATTCTTTTTTTCCCTTCTGTCCTTCTCTTCCTTTCTGGCCTGACTCACGCTCTTGCCTTCCCTCTCCCTTGTGATCTCTCTCTCCTTCCCGCGTTCGTTTTGTATCTCTCTCTGCCTCCTGCTCTCAGTCTTTCTCTGCAGTGTCTCTATGGTGGTGTATCTCTCTCTCCCTCCTATTCACCCTCCTTCTCTCCATCTCTCTCTCCCTTCTGCTCTGCTTGTCCATCTCTGCGTTCCTTCTGCTCTCTCTCTCCCTGTTGTCCTGTTTGCCTGCTGTCCTCTCTCTCCCTGTGCCTCCTACCGTTTGTCTCCCTCCTGCCCTGTCTGTTCTTTCTACTCTGTGACTCCCTGTCCATGTTCAATTTTCTCTTTTTTGTGCCTTCCCTCTCTTTCTTGACTTTTCTCTGCCTCCTGTTATTTTTCTCTCGCTCCATTTGTGCTTTCAATGCTGCTCTCTCTCTGCATCTTCCTCTCCCTGCTACCCTCTCTCTCTCTCTCTCCTATGGTCTGTGTCCCTCCTCCCCTGTGTCTCTTTCCTACTCTAGATCTCTCTCCATTTCTGTCATTAGTTTTGTGCAACTAGTGATTGTCAAAATGTAGGAAAGAAAATAAATCACTATAATTAGCAGAATCTAAATATAACACTCGAAAGCAAATTATTCACCCAAAATCATGTAAAAAGAAGCTTTATTCACAGTGTGATGTTGGTGTTCCATGGTGATTTCTTTTGGCAAGTAAGATGGGTAACAGATATGCTACGTAAGATTCTCTAGCAGTGCAAATCATAAAGATTGCATGTAGTATCCTGGAAATGTGTGGGAGATTACACTGTAAATGAAGTTTGATTTTAAATAAAACTGGGTGAAAAATGTGGTTATTTGATGTGTTTAAAAAACAATTATTGAACTTAGTTAGGCTTTAGGATATCTAACGGCAGAGAATCTTAGGGAATATATCTGTTAGGCTTGTTATTTGCCACAAAGGGTGTATGTTGTGTAATAAATATGTGTGTAATATGTTAATTAAATTTCAGTATTTTTCTTTTTTACAGTGTTTGGTGCTGAAAAGCAAGAACCTGCATTGTACTCGATAGAGTTTTCAACGTTCAAATTCTTTTTTACAGGTGAGTTGGTATTTTTTAAAGGAAATTTATTTTTGTGCAGATTAAAATAATAAGCAAGATTCTTTTAGAATATTTGCACTGTTTCTCTTCTGCTGGAGGATTTTATCTTCTATTTTTACCATGTCTGTATCTGCTTGCACTAGATATGTATTTTGACATACTTTTTCACTGTCTGTTGGCACTATCTTTTTATGGGCCTGGTCCATGTGTTCTTTTCTACGCATTTCTGCTTCATCTATCCTTTGACTGTAACAGTTTGCTGTCTGCATGGATTAATTCTTGCTAAGTCTTCATTATCTCTCTAACTCATGCTGTACCATCTGTGTGCAGTAGTTCTTCTTCATTTATAGAGGTATATTATGATATGGCTGTTGGTGTGATGGGCATCTTTTCTGCATATCTGTGTCTGTACCATCTGTCTGCACCCTTTTATATGCATTTGCAGAGGTCTATTATGATGTGGTTGCTCATGGTTAGCATGAAATTTTGTACATGCTGTGAAATTCACATGCTGAGTATGCTGTTGAAAGGTAAAAGCAACTGTTGCTGTGGCAAGTAGTAATCTGTTTAGTGAATGTTTTGATTTGTACATTGTGAGCCCCCCCCCCTTCAGACTGTATACAGCTTGAATAGCAGTTTGTAGTGGTGAACTCAGAAAATCGATCCCTAAAAATAAATTATAAAGTCTTTCAACAGTTCTACAGTCCAGAAAACCTAAAAACTAATTTCACAGTAAGATGTCTTTTTACAGCAGTAATTATTTAAAAAAATTAAAAGGGATAGTGTTAATGTCTAGGAGCATAGTGTCAGTTTGTTTTCAAAGAAGAGGAATGTGCTATCTTAATCTATGTAGTGAATGTGTTACAAATTATGAAAATGTATGTACTTTAAAAATTAGTAAAGGTACTTTTTAGTTATCTATTCATGAAAAAGATATAATTTAGTCTTTATATTTTTTTAAAAGGATAAAGGAGAAACAAAAAGATTCGTAAAATTGAAAATTATTCAGACAACGTTGATTTACATTTTGAAATTGCTAATAAATTGATAGAGCAATTAATAGATGGAGTATTTCAAGAGGATATTGACTCTGAAAATGAGGACTTTATGGACAACACTTTCGACAGTGCATATTTAGAAATGGTGGAAGAATTAGAAGGGGAAGAACAGATTTTGGATGATGAAAATTTTGATTATGAAGAAGTACCTGATGAAATTATGCTACAAGCTCTTTTAGAATATGAATTTTTAAATGAATAAAATTATTTTTGATACAAAAACATTCTTGAAGTCAGTTTTCTTCAACTATTCGTCGTTGATCTGCTTTATGAGAATGAGAATAAATGTTTTCATGAAGTGTGTAAGAGATTATAGTCAAAAAAATTAAAAGCACTAGGATCACCTACAGTGCTTGAAAATCAGTGTACTGTTCGTATGCCTGAAAAATTAGAATCAGAAAATACGTCTATAATGCTGACACAGCTATGGACTGTCATAAATTTAGAATCAACCTTCACTACATGATTTCCTACTCTGTTCAGAGACTGTTACTTTGTCTTTATTCTACTTATAAAATAAACCAGTGGTTATAATTTCTATGTTATATGCTAGTAGAGGTCTATAATATTTTTTTACTTTTTTCTTAACAGATTGTCATTTTTATCACAAACATAAATCAGTATGCCGACCAGAAATGAAAAAAGACAGCTGCATAAACGGAAATACCATTTGAAGAAAAAGAATTAGAAGAATTACCTAATCAACAAAGGACGGATAAAAACAAGAGTGCTCCTGGTAAGAGAAGCAAGGATTTATAAAAAAGTTATCTCAAAGGAAAAATAAATTGGATAATGTTCAAAAGGAAAAACAGTTGTCAGTATCTACAAGGAGAAATCCGAGAAGAAAGAAAAATGTTTCTGAAATCTGCGGTGAGGAAAATATGTACAGTAAAAGACGTACTAATCAGTTTGCGGAAGTCAGGAAGCGACTGTTTTATAACAGAGTAGTTTCAAATTTATTAAAAAATGAAATAGTTTCTAAAAGGAAATCTGCTTTTTATACGAAGAAAAAATATATAGAGGATGTTGTTGAGCGCGCGTTTGAGACAAATTTTTATTTTTTATTTTAGTAATTAATAGAATAAATATACTGAATAAGGCAATCAGAGTTTTAAAAGCTAAGAGTAAATGGAAGAGACACATAAATAGAAGTAATTTTTGTAAAGTGTTTTCTGGGAAATGGATGCATACTTCAAGTTCTGAGCCATTTTTTAATGAAGAGAGTTACTTTCAAAGTAACGATTTGTTGCATGCAGTTGACACCAGTGGTCGAGCATATGAGGTGCAGGATGGTTGTCCTATTGAGAAAGAGAAAATTGTGGTTAGAAATGCAGAAGAGGTGATAGCTGTAGAAGTTTTAGAGGGACGTCCTAATGTTCCTGTTTACAGTTGGAATTGTAGTAGTATTTGCAGTGTACGACAGGATTCAATTGATTTCTTTCGCAATTTCTTACGTAAGTACACTAAGGAAAGTCTAAAAAAAAAGATTGTAATGTTGCAAGAATTAGACCGTTGCAGAGTGAGAGAAAAAACAGGTCTGCAAGGCCATTCTCTGGCTTGTCTTTCTAAAAAAATATGCCAGAGTGTTTTTCATCACTTCAGGATGTTAGCAGTGCATCATACCAAAATGAGAAAATAAGTGAGAAAGTTGTATTATGCAAAAAGCCCAGCACTTAAATTTAAACAGTTAAATAGTGCTCTTTTGCATAGATGTGAATTAGATGTTAAGAAGATTTGCGCAGAAATTGAGGTAAGTTCCTTTGGTCCAGATGAAGACAATGCAGAAACTGATATAGTTATAGAAGGAAATGTGTTAGAAAATGTCGGAAATTTTAATACTGAAGATTTTGAACAGGAAATAACAAAGTTTAAGGTCATTGCAGGTGAAAAAGCAAATTTTCCTTGTGTGTGTTGTCGACGCATTCATTACAAAAGTCAAACTAGGTTAGTTGATTTATATTTAAAAAGTGAAGTTGAAAATAATAGTCAGTGGAAAGATTTTGCGACTTATTTGTTGGTAGAAAACTATTTTGATTTGGGTTTTGAGCAAAATATTTGTAAATATTGTTATAATAAATTAAATGAAAATAGAATGCCTGCTAGAGCTGTACATAATAATCTTGAGTTGATAAATATTCCATCGGAACTGAAGGATTTAAATGCTTATGAGACTATTCTGATTCAATGTGTACATCCTTTTCAGGCTATTGTTCGTATGGAGCCTAAGACTGGGAAATTAAATCCTTCAGATTTACAAAGAGGATTAAAGGGTAGAGTTGTATATTTGCCACTTGATTTAAAAAAAATATGGAGACAATTGGTGTTGAAAATGTAGAAGAGGAACCTCTAGTTATTCTAGTTAATGGTGTACCTACAAAGAGTAAGAAAATCTGGCAAGATTTAGTGGATGTTAGAAAAGTCAAAAAGGCAACGTTGTATTTAGTCAAAAACAATAAATACTATAAAAATGTGTATGTAGAAGAAGAAGAAGAAGTAAGTGAAGAAGAGGATAATGATTTGTCTATTGGACAAATTGAAAAAGTCGACTTGTCCAGAAGTGAAGAAATTTATGAACATTACAGTGTTCATCCACTGCATTCCAAAGAAGCAATGGGGAATGCTATTGAATTATTTCAGATGAAAAAAGCAAAGCAAAAGGAAGTCCTATTAGTGTATGGGAAGAAAGTTTGGAAGGTCGTTGTTTCCCACAGTTATTTCCCACAGGTCAAGGTGCACGATATGATGATCGACCTATGCAGATTCCTGCATCTGAGTACCGGACAACAAGATTATATGTAGAAGATCCGAGATTTCGTCAATGTATTCCATATTTGTTTCATCTTCTGTTTGAGAGTGACTTATCTGGACTTTCTTATGCAGTAAACCATGTCTTAAAAAGTGGAGTGCATCTGCAAAGTGGATGGCCAGTTGGAGGTGCTGTTCGTTACGGAGACGTGGATGACCATCACATCCGCTCCCAGCGTGGAACTTGCTGTTCCCAGAGGTTTTAAGATTGCTAGGGTAGACAGACCCCTGGGCAGAGGGGGCGGACTAGCTGTTATTTTTAAGGATGAGTGGCATTTCGCCTCTGAGCCACCGGTTGCGGGTGCTGGGGGCGAGGTTCTCCACTTTTCCATTATAATTTCCCCTCATTTCACCTTAGGAGGGTCCTTGATCTATAGGCCCCCGGGCCAGGCTAATCACTTTCTTGACTCTCTAGAAGAATATATAGTGCCGCAGGCCTTAAGTTTTCCAAAATTTCTTTTGGTCGGCGACCTAAATATTCATGTGGATGCTCCTGACTCACCTGAAGCCCGCAGGCTTGGTGAAATTCTCAACCTCGCACAGCTCAAGCAATGGGTGACTTCTCCGACGCATACGGGAGGTCATCTGCTTGATCTAGTTTGCTCCAACTTCCCCATTCAGACTGTTAGCGTTGAAAAAATAACCTGGTCTGATCACGATCTGGTTAGTTTCGCGTGGGAAATGGTGGAATCCGGTCTAACACCCCCCATGCGCCACACCCAAAAGATCAAACTGCCCGCGTTTAAACAGGCCCTGTCAGGAGCCCACCCAAGATCTACGAGGCTCCTGGATGAGGCGGTCTGCGGGTTCAATGAGTGGGTGTTGCAGGCGGCTACTGTATCCACTAAACACACCACTGTGTCTAGACACCGGCACTCTCCCTCCCAACCCTGGTTCTCCCCTGAGCTGAGGGAGATGAAACTAGGCTGTAAAAAACTAGAACGAGCGTGGAGATGTGGGTATAGCTCTGAGGCCAAGTCTGCTCTACGTTTAGCCCAAAAAGACTATTACGCAGCCATTAAGGTTGCTAAAGGGAACTACTTTGCAGGGCGTATCGCTAAAGCTGATAACAATAGTAGAGAGATTTTTGCTATTGTTAGGAGCTTTGTATCCCCTGTTGCTGATGCTGCCACTCTTCCGTCCTCTGCGCAATGGTGCGAGGATGTGTCCACCTTCTTTATCAGCAAAATAGCCAGGATTCAGCAGGACCTACTAGCGGCTCTGCCTGCGGACTGTTTAGCGGCCGACGCGGGTCCTACAGTATGCCCGTGCTCCGGACAGCAGCTTACGAACTTTGTGCAAGTTGCTGAGTGTGCTGTTCTGCCTCTTCTCCAGTCCCTGAAATCCGGCTCCCCCGCTGACCCGTGCCCAGCCCGTGTGCTTTCGGAGGTGGCGGAAACGGTCTGTAGTGAGATCACGCAGATAGTGAATCTTTCCCTGGCTTCAGGCAAAGTGCCTCTCGACTGGAAACGAGCCAAACTTCTGCCGCTCCTGAAAAAACCGGGACTGGACGCCACGGTCCCCGGGAACTATCGTCCCATATCCCTTTTGCCAGCACTCGCTAAAATCTGTGAGAAAGTGGTTCTTCAGCAATTGGAGAGTTTTGTAGAAACCTCCAATGCCCTCCATCCTGCCCAATCGGGTTTTAGGGCGGCCTATAGCACTGAGACTGCGCTGGTGGAGATGACTGAGGCAATTCGGGAGTGTCTAGACGGAGGCGGCAGAGCGGTCCTGATTTTATTGGACCTCTCTGCCGCGTTCGATACCGTCCCCTACGAGCTCCTCCTCGCCAGGCTGTCTGCTATTGGTATTGGGGGGGTTGTTCTGGCCTGGTTGTCCTCTTTTCTCTCCGATAGGACACAGCAGGTCTGGATGCCACCCCACGCCTCAGAGCCTAAACCACTTCTCACAGGGGTCCCTCAGGAATCCACTCTTAGTCCCCTACTGTTCAACATTTATATCACCCCCCTGGTTTATCTAGCGGAACAGTATGGGGCTAAGATCATAGGGTATGCAGATGATACCCAACTGCTGTTTACCTGGCCAGACGACAATCTGGATACGTCGGCAGTCCATCTGTGTCTGTCCTCGGTATTTCGCTGGTTAACTCAGGCCCAGCTGAAGTGCAATGAGGACAAATCCGAGGTGCTCTTCTATGGTTCCTTTCCCCCCTCGTTCAGGAATACGCTGTGGCCCCCAAACATTCCCAGCCCGAAAGAGATGGGGAGACCTGCGAAAAACCTTGGCATCTGGTTTGCAGAGGACCTTAGATTCGAGGACCATATTAAGAAGTTGACGGGTACCTGCTTTGCCACGCTGAGAATGCTTCGCATTCTTCCCTTTGCTCCCAAGAGATGCCAAGGAGACGGTTGCTCGGGCTCTCATACTGGCAAGGCTGGACTACGCGAATGCACTGTTCAGTGGCATTCCGGCCTACCTGGTGAAACGTCTGCAAATTATTCAGAATGCTGCTGTCCGTCTTCTATTCAACATCCCTAGATGGAAGAGTGTGCGCTCTGATCTGCACACTCTTCATTGGCTTCCCGTTGCACAGCGCATTCTGTTTAAGTCCCTGGTGCTCGCGTTCAGAGCTATCCAAGATCAAGGCCCCTTGTATCTAAGAAAGAGATTCACTTGCTATGCCCGCGCCCGCACCCTCAGATCATCTACTCTGTTTAAACTGTCTCTTCCCCACTTCAAACGAGCCAGACTCGGCGGTCAGTCGATCTCCGTGATCGTGGCTCGGGCCTGGAATGCTCTTCCTCTCCAGCTGCACTCTATGCAAACTGTGACGTTATTCAAGAAAAATCTGAAAACCCATCTATTCAAGAGTGTAATCTAAGCTGTCTTCTTGCTATTCTGTGTCTCCGCCTCTCCCAAACTCGCGCCAGGATACTCCCAAGTAACGGAGCGCGTTACAAAACGGTTTATACATACATACATAAAGTGCAACAGAAAGACAGTGTTTTGGATTCTCACCTAATTAATTTAATGGCATGTCAGCGTGGTACTAATGAGTATTGGTACCGTCGTCATGGAGATTTGAAATGCATGCTAAGAAACTTAGGAGCACCTACATGGTTTTTAACTCTAAGCTGTGCAGAGTATGCTTGGGAAGATTTACTTGAATTTCTTCGGGAGGCGAATGCAAATATAGAAAATATAAACTACAAGACACCTGGAGAACTGTGTTCGTTGGATCCGGTTAATGTTTGCAGATATTTTAATCATAGATTTGAAGCTATGATGTCTTTTATTACAAACAAGAAAAATCCACCTCTTGGTGAAGTTCTGGATTTCTTTTGGAGAAAAGAGTATCAAGCGAGAGGTGCTCCTCATATTCATATGCTATTATGGATCAAGGATGCTCCCAAATTTGGAACAGACTCAGATGACACTGTACTGTCTTTCATTGAACAATATGCCACTTGTGAGATACCTAAAAGTACAACTGATAAGGACTTAAGAGGAAAAGTGTTACGATTTCAAAGCCATCGTTGTGGAAAATATTGTCGGCGAAAATTCAAATCAAAGGATAAATTCTATACCAAATGTCGTTTTGGATTTGCACGACCGGTACTTTCAAAAGGAAGAGTCAACAATTTATTGTCATCTTTGCGACATAATATCACAAGAAGATCACCCAAAAATACCAACAATTTAAGAAGAGGTGGAGAGTCCAAATATATAAACGACTATAACCCAGTCATTTTGTCCATGTGGAATGCTAACATGGATATACAATATGTTGCAGACACCTCTATTGCTGTGGCTCGATATGTAACATCTTACATCACCAAATCTGAAAAGACGGAACTGAAGTCGATGCGGGAAGACATTTCTCATGAAAAGAGCCTAAGCAAGAAATTGTATACGTACAGTTTGAAGATGTTATCTCATCGAGAAATTGGAGCATATGAATGTTGTGATCGATTATCATCAGCAAATCTTTATGCGAAATCTAGAACTATCCTGTGGGTGAGTTTAGGTCTTGCAGGAACACGAAACCTGTGCAAGAAATTGAATATTTAGCACAGAAAGAACGAAACAGTACAGACATTCTGAAAACAAATATGTTGGATACATACTATCCAAATAGAAGTACTCTGCTTGAAAACATTTGTCTGTATGAAATACTTCAAAACTACAGTTTTAAAAGGAATATTACAGAGAATATTGATAAAGGTGTACACGCTGTGATTGGACATGAAGAATGTCTGGTCAAACAAAGAAAAGGACACTTGATTAATCACCGAAAACTGAGTTGCGAAACTCCTGACAAAAGAGAATTTTACTATTTAGCTCTTTTGCAACTCTTTAAACCATGGCGTACAGAAGAGGAACTACTTGGTGACTTTGATAGTTATGAAGATTCATTCAACGCATCTAAAAAGAGTATAGAATGTCCTGTTTTTAGTAATTATCTCCAAATGTTGAACAACGAAATAGAGCAAGAAGCAACAATTGCAGCGGAGATTGCTAGAGACAGTTCTCAAGATAGTCAAAGTTCAGCTTCGTTGAGTCAAGATCCACTGGGACAACCAATTATCCAAAATGAAGCAGCCACTGCCATGGATGAGGTGGAAAGAGCAATGGAGCAAGCTCAAGAGGATGTCATAAACTTAGAAGAATTGGAGAAGCAACTTAATCTTGAGCAAAGACAGATATATGATGAAGTGACAGAGCACATTGAGCATGGTTGTCGTCATGAGAAAAAAAGAATGCTCATGTATGTCATTTGAACCTATTCGACTATATGTAAGTGGAGAAGCTGGAACTAGTAAAAGCTTTCTAATTAAAGGAATTACTGCATATCTACAGCAAAGAACTCAGTCAACACTGTCTTGTGTTGTTACCGCTCCAACTGGATTGGCAGCACATAATATTAAAGGTATTACTTTACATCATTTATTGATGCTGCCAGTTGAACATAAAAAATAAATTACAATATCACAAACTATCTGGAGAAGCTTGTTGTGAAGTTTCTAGAGTCCTTAAAAAATGAAACTTCTCATTATTGATGAGGTAAGCATGATATCCAATTTAATGCTTGCTTTTATGCATTTAAGAATGCAACAGAGTCTTAAAACAGAGTATGATGTGTTATTTGGAGGCAAACATGTCATAGTTTGTGGAGATCTACTGCAGCTAACTCCTGTAAAAGGACATCCTGTATTTGAAACTGTTACACATGAAGACACCAGAAAGTGCCTGGGCAGTATTGGAAATGTTAATATATGGTCACATTTCAAATATACTGAACTGATTCAAAATATGCGACAGGCAAAGGATACTAAATATGGAAATATTCTTCAAGATATAAGAATTGGAAAACTAACTGAAGATGCGAAAGAAACTCGACAAACACGATTACTTTCCAAGTTGTTTCCCAATGAAGATAATGTAGCTGAGAAAATATATACTAAAGAGGTAGAAGATAAGTCAATCATATGCTTGATGCCAACTCTAAAAGAATGTTCGGTTTTCAATGAAGAAATTAAGAAACTGGAAGCTAAAGATAGAATAGAGCATGAAGGAAGTACTATTTTGTCCTAAAAGTTGAAGTTAAAATTGGATTCTCTTCAGAAATCTATATCTAAAACTGCTGGCTTAGAAAAAAATCTGTATGTATGTTTAAATTGTCGGATTATTTTACGGAGAAGTTTACATGTAGAAAGAGGTTTGGTAAATGGAGCAATGGGTAATATTGTTGGTTTTGTGAATTACCCAAATAGAGATGCGATTGAATTTTTAAGAATCAAATTTGATGGAATTGAGGAAGTTCAACAATTCAGTCGCTGTTCAACTCGTTTTTTGCTTGTGAAAGACTTTTATGTCCGTTGGTAGCAATTTCCTATTTGTTTGGCATATGCAGTGACTATTCACAAATCTCAAGGTTTAAGTGTAGATTGTGCTTTGGTAAATATTGGAAGCACTGTATTCAAAGAGGGTATGGCCTATGTTGCTTTATCTCGAGTTAGAATTTTATCTGGACTTTATCTAATTGATTTTGATGAGACAAAGATTAGTGCAGATCTAAATTGTGTGAAGGAGTATAATAGGTTAAGAAGAGAATATGCTCCAAGTTTACCTCAATATCCTTTAATTCAAAAGTGTATGGTTGGTCAAAAAAGGAGAAATGAGGAAAAATGTAGTGAAGTAGTAGAGAAACGAAGAAAAAAAGATGAAGCTGTCATTGGTAGCAGAAAGAAAACGGTTAGTATTGAAAAGATTGTTGGATTTAAATTTGAAAACAGTTCTGGTGTCAACTGCTATGCAAATGCAGTGGTTAATGTTGTTTTTTTCTTACAAATGTACAGCAACAGATTGTACAAAATCAGGAGCAAACATTTTGTTGTTAGTTAAATTCTGTCTTTGAAAAATGTAGCAGTGGTCATAGTGAAGTAGCAAGTGTTTCAGAACTAAGGAATGTTTTACACATATGTGCAGGACTAAATCAATTTTCTCAGAATATTCAGCAAGATTGTCAGGAATTTATTATGTATATGCTTACAGTTTTGGAAGATGAAGGTGTAGATATTGATAGTCTTTTTGGCCTTTCTTATAAATGGGAACATAGTTGTGATAATTGTTCATTTTTAAGTAGTACTGACATACACACAGAAAGATTTATATATTTAACATTACCAGACTGTAAAGCAGTGTCCTTTAATAAACTATTTAAAGCTGCGTATCAGAACATGGTCTGCTCTCAACGTAACTCAGAAATGTTATCATCATTATTTATCCACAGATATGGACAGTATGTAATTTTAATGTTTCAACGATGCAGAGCTGATGGGAGTACATTGTCAACTTTAATTAAAAATGTTGTGGCTTCTCAAATATCTATTTCTAGAAGAACATTTGTAACTGTAGCAATTATTTTTCATGAAGGGCCTTCAACATCATCAGGACATTACACAGCTTATTTGAAGTCTCCAACAGGCTGGACGCTCTGCAATGATAGTCAATTGACTTTTAAGAAACGTTTGCCTTTTGACTTAACAAATTCTTATCTGCTATTTTTGCAACCCAAATTTCAGTAAAATTGTAGGAACATTAATACTGTAAAGATATGAAACTCTGTTGTTTAGAAATATCGTGTGACTGAGGGTGTGCAAATCTAGAAATGAAACTTGTATTTGGCATAGTGACAGTATCAGGTACAGGCTTACTTAATGTTTGATGGTACAGAACACATTGGAATTTTTACTTGAAAGGTTGAGAAAAGAATGGATAAGAGTACGATTAAGTAATTTGGGAAAATAACGAGTTAACTCATACTATTTGGCCACGCGGAAAAGTATGAGACAACGAAATGTGTACTTGAGATAAATGTTTTTAGAACATACATGCACGGAACTTTGTTGAGAGGTATTTAAAAGTAAGTGGTATGGTTTAATTAGTTTGTAACTGTGGAAGATGTACTGTGCTTACTCAAGAAATTACGAATTAGAGAATAACATTTAAGACATGTTTTTTTCAGGTAATTGTATTATGTATAGAGATCTTGTACGGGTTTTTTAAACACAATCATTTAGATTGTGGTTTTTTCCCCCGCTGTCACATGATGATTACTATTGAAATCACTGTTTATAGTGAAAATCAATATATTCTGAGGACAGCAAAAATAAACCATGTAATATGTTGTCTAAGTTATTTTGTTAGATAGGATTTAGAAATATTTATTATAACAGATTTGTTTATTGTCTTCCATTTACATTTATAAGGTAAGTACAACTAATAACTTCCGAGAGTTTCCTCTGCCTCTCTCTTATCCTTACTCCTTTCATCCCCTTCCTTTGTCATTGCCATTCAGTCATGCTTACTCCCTTTAACTCATCCACATTTTGCGTTGTTTAATTTTCTTTCCTGCTTCTCTTACATCTTTTCTGTCACTATTTCATTCACTCTATCTATCTCTTCAGTGTGTTACTCCCGTTGTCTCATGGTGACTCACCTTTATTGACCCTGTATCACCTTTGTTTCCTGAATCTTAATTCCTTTGTCTTAGCGTACCTTAATATTTGTTCCCTTACTCTGCTTTCATCAATTATGCTCAATTCCCAAACATGTTTTATGTGAGCACTTCCACGCAGGACTGGCTGTTCTGTCACAAGAAGCCCCTTAAAAGTGATTTTATGAAATCAGCAACATTTCACTGAGTCAGTTCACCAACGCTGATGTGTGAAAACATTGGAGGTAAATGATGTGTGTTAAAGAACTTTGGGGCATATTATCAAGGGGGTTTATCTCTGCTTTTTTGGCTTTAAAAGCCAAGAAAGCGTAGATAAAATTATCTCCCTATTACCTAGCTGTCGCTAGCACCAGTTAGTGACAGCTAGTAGGAGATAGCGACCATCTTGGGCCCCGCTTTGCATGTCAGTGATATTTATCACTAATGACATGCAAAGTGGGCGTGCCAAGATGTTAGCGACTGGAAACAGTCGCTAACTTCGCTATCTCATATTACTAACTTTTGGAGATATTCGCGCTAAGCGCGAATATCTCCAAAAGCTAACACCTGCCCATGAGCAGTTCTTAGCCATGTTATCCAATGGTAGGTGGATAACATGACTAAAAGCATTAGCTCGGTAATGCATGAATATCGCTGACTTTACAGCGATATTCATGCATTTCGGCCGATTTTTATCGCTTAGGAGATAAACCTTGATAATAGCAAGGCTCCTAAGCGATAAAAATCACCGCAGCTCAGCGATAAAAATATATCGCCGCTAAACCAACATAGCGATAATTATCGCTAGTTGTTGGTAATATGCCCCGAAGATCGCACATTGGACTATCGTCGGATTTTTTTGCGGTGTTAGTGCGCTATTATCAATGCGAACACATATGCGATAGTAAATCCTGTAACAGCTGGCGGCAGTTAACATTACCGCGCGTAAACAAGCGTTGTTTTCTCGCACTAATGTGTGCCTTGTAATAAGGGGAGGGGGTGAATTCAGTTTTATGATCCACACCCCCATGTTAACGATGCCGAACGCTTGATCAGAGCAGGCCTTGGCAGTCCTACGATAAACAAGTTTATTCCAGCTCTTTTTCTCGCAATGCCTGTCTTCGTGATAGGGTCTTTTCACCTCCAACCACATTTTGCATGTGGTTGGACGTACGCCCACTTTGCATGTCATTAACTTTCTGTGCGGCAGACATGCAAAGTGGTCTTACGGCAGGTGTTGTAATGCCGTTTTTAATAAGGTGCTGGGGCATATTATCAAGGATAGGCAAAACATTATCGCCGCATTTATCGGCAGGAAACTGCCGATATAGCGGCGATAACGGCCTTGATAATATGCTCTATGAATTGCAATTGAAACTAATGTTAGATATAAACACATCTCACATAGGTTTCGATTGGAATTCATAGAACATATTATGAAGGCCATTATCGCCGCTTTATCGGCAGTGTCCTGCCGATAAAAGCGACGATAACGTATCACGTCTCCTTCATAATATGCCCCAAGTATTGCTGCTTTTTTGAATAATTGTGCTGAGAAAGCGGCGATACTTCAGCTTGTAAATAGAGCTCTTTTTAGTACAATGAGTTAGTTCTGAAAAAAACTTTTTTTTTTTGTAGTTTTATTTTTATTTTTGACAAGTTTTATATTGTTTTTGATTTTTTCAACTGGAACCAAAATTTATAACTGTAAAAGTGATAAACAGGAACGAAATAAATTGAAAAAAATCATCTTCTGTCCGAGCATTGATGTTCATTAATTCTTTTTTCAATAAGAGTGAGGCTCTGCTCTCCGTACACAATAATTTCTGAACACAAGTTGCATTTCATATGCACTGATGACAAACATGGTCTCAAGTCCAACTATGCAGTGGATGGAGATGCAGGTCGTCCTCCAGATGATGTGCTGGCCACAGCTGGTGGTAGTTGTGTTGCCAGAGCTCTTGTAGATGCCTGTGCAAATTTCACAGGATGCACTTGTCTGACATGCCTCATCATCGTATGTATCGAAAAGGAATACTTTTTCGAAGGATTTCCTCTTGAAAGAACAGCGTTACATATTGTGCAAGTGACTTGCGAGGCATTCACTTTTTTTTTTGTTCCGTAGGATAAGTAAAAAATTGCCAGATGAAAGATTCCTTCTTTTTGTTAGAGGCGGTAGCACAGGTTAAAGTAGGGCAGTTGATATCTCCTCAATACGCAGTAGCCCGCGGAACACGACAGGGTTGCCCACTTTCCCCGCTGTTATTTGCTTTGGCAATAGAACCTTTACCAGCGCGGGCAGGGTTGGGGCAGTGGTATGAGGGCTTATCTTTTCGAGGGGTACAGCACTACATCTCGTAATACGCGGATGATTTGTTGTTGTTCATGGCGAATACAGATGGTGCATTGGCGGGGGCAGCGCAACTATTATCGGACTTTGGACCAGTTTCAGGGCTGAGGGTTAATTGGTCTAAAACATGTTTATTCCCAGTGCAGCTAGGGAGAGCGGCACCTGAGATGCCACAGACTGTGGGGTGGGAACCGTCTTGTTTAGCGTACCTCGGAGTGTACAGATATCACGGAGCCAGTGATATGTTAGAAGGAAACATAGGGAGATGTATACGGGCACTGAAGGGGAGCATGGCCTTTTGGAGTACCCTTCTACTATCAGTGATGGGGAGGATAGCCTTATTGAATATGGTGACACTCCCTCTGCTGTTGTACTTCTTTAGAACATTACCAATATGGGTACCATGCTCAGTATTTACCAACTTGAAGTCCATGATGGTGGGGTTCATTTGGGGGGCAGGGAGGCGCAGAGTGGCACTAAAAACGTTGATGAGACCAAAGGCAGAGGGTGGATTAGCGGTCCCTGACCTGGAATTGTAATATATATAGCGGCACAACTACAGGTTCTTACACGGGTGGTAGCCATAGAATTTGGGGGCCCTGACTCCGCAAGAGGTAGTGCAATACCGAGACATGTCCTATCTTTCATAGTATTGCAACAACAATTGGACCTGAGAGATCTCTCAGCGGAAGAGAGGACTCTGATATTGTGTTGGAATAGGAGTCAGAGGAGGGCAGGCGGGCAGTACCCTTATGCGCCCGAAATACCATTGGGGATGCTAACAGCGTTGCCCCACGGTGGAGATTGGACTTTCCTGTGGGAATGGGGGCAGGCAGGAATCCAAGTATTAGGGGACCTGTACGAGGATGGGGGGCTGCTACCGTATCGAGTATTGCAGGAGAGGTTTGATCTGCCTAGGGGAGGCTTCCTGATGCATGCGGCCCTGGTGCGTGCGATTCAGAAGTATTGGAAAGGGGGCTTGATAGAACCTAAGGTAACAATGGCGTGTCAGTACTTGGTAATGGCAGCAGGCACCTTCAAAGCAGTTACATGCTTATATTTGAGAATGATGAATGAAAGTTTGGTCCCGTGAGATACACCTCAGTGGTGCATGGACCAAGTCTTTCTGTGGGGTCTCTTGAATTAAAACATCATTTAGGGCATGGATGGCATTGGATTGGGGTGATTTTTGTGTGTATTTCCATTTTTTGGGTGTTGTTGGTGCCTGGTCCAGGGCCTAAAGCGGTACAAAAGGGGGTGGTGATGAACGGAGCAACTGAATCAATCAAACACTCACACCCAGTCAAAAGATCTGGGTTTAATCCATCACCGTTCTTTAGCCCACTCTGCCACCCCAGTTCAGACATGGCTATATGCAAATCAGTCTGACCCTGTGCCTCATGGAAACAGTCCAGCCCGCATTCCAGCCGTCTTCAGCCCGGCTTGCTTGAATCCAGTGGCAAAGTGAGCAAGGGACTCACGTCTGAGCATACCCTGCCACACTTATGGCGGCCAAAAGCGGTACAAAAGGGAGTGGTGATGGACGGAGCATCTGAATCAATCAAACACTCACACCCAGTCAAAAGATCTGGGTTTAATCCATCACCGTTCTTTAGCCCACTCTGCCACCCCAGTTCAGACATGGCTATATGCAAATCAGTCGGACCCTGTGCCTCATGGGAACAGTCCAGCCCGAACTGCCAAGCCATGTCTTCCCTGGACCGGAAACAAGCTTCCAAGGACCGGTTTCTGGCATTCCAGCCGTCTTCAGCCCGGCTTGTTTGAATCCAGTGGCAAAGTGAACAAGGGGCTCACGTCTGAGCATACCCTGCCACACTTATGGCAGCCAAAAGCAGTACAAAAGGGGGTGGTGATAGACGGAGCATCTGAATCAATCAAACACTCACACCCAGTCAAAAGATCTGGGTTTAATCCATCACCGTTCTTTAGCCCACTCTGCCACCCCAGTTCAGACATGGCTATATGCAAATCAGTCTGACCCTGTGCCTCATGAGAACAGTCCAGCCCGAACTGCCAAGCCATGTCTTCCCTGGACCGGAAACAAGCTTCCGAGGACCGGTTTCTGGCATTCCAGCCGTCTTCAGCCCGGCTTGCTTGAACCCAGTGGCAAAGTGAGCAAGGGACTCACGTCTGAGCATGCCCTGCCACACTTGTGGCGGCCAAAAGCGGTACAAAAGGGGGTGGTGATGGACGGAGCATCTGAATCAATCAAACACTCACACCAAGTCAAAAGATCTGGGTTTAATCCATCACCGTTCTTTAGCCCACTCTTCCACCCCAGTTCAGACATGGCTATATGCAAATCAGTCTGAACCTGTGCCTCATGGGAACAGTCCAGCCCGAACTGCCAAGCCATGTCTTCCCTGGACCGTAAACAAGCTTCCGAGGACCGGTTTCTGGCATTCCAGCCGTCTTCAGCCCGGCTTGCTTGAATCCAGTGGCAAAGTGAGCAAGGGACTCACGTCTGAGCATACCCTGCCACACTTGTGGCGGCCAAAAGCGGTACAAAAGGGGGTGGTGATGGACGGAGCACCTGAAGCAATCAAACACTCTCACCCAGTCAAAAGATCTGGGTTTAATCCATCACCGTTCTTTAGCCCACTCTGCCACCCCAGTTCAGACATGGCTATATGCAAATCAGCTAGCTTTTGGCCGCCATAAGTGTGGCAGGGTATGCTCAGACATGAGTCCCTTGCTCACTTTGCCACTGGATTCAAGCAAGCCGGGCTGAAGACGGCTGGAATGCCAGAAACCGGTCCTCTGAAGCTTGTGTCCGGTCCAGGGAAGACTTGGCTTGGCAGCTCGGGCTGGTCTGTTCCCATGAGGCACAGGGTCAGACTGATTTGCATATAGCCATGTCTGAACTGGGGTGGCAGGGTGGGCTAAAGATCGGTGATGGATTAAACCCAGATCTTTTGACTGGGTGTGAGTGTTTGATTGATTCAGATGCTCCGTCCATCACCACCCCCTTTTGTACCGCTTTTGGCCGCCATAAGTGTGGCAGGGTATGCTCAGACGTGAGTCCCTTGCTCACTTTGCCACTGGATTCAAGCAAGCCGGGCTGAAGACGGCTGGAATGCCAGAAACCGGTTCTCGGAGGCTTGTATCCGGTCCAGGGAAGACTTGGCTTGGCAGTTCGGGCTGGACTGTTACCATGAGGCACAGGGTCAGACTGATTTGCATTTAGCCATGTCTGAACTGGGGTGGCAGAGTGGGCTAAAGAACGGTGATGGATTAAACCCAGATCTTTTGACTGGGTGTGACTGTTTGATTGATTCAGATGCTCCGTCCATCACCACCCTCTTTTGTACCGCTTTTGGTCCAGGGCCTGGCCATGTGGGTGGGGGTCTAGGGGCCCTTTTGAAGCCAGGCAGTCTGCTTAGTGCCATAGGCCTTCACCCAGTCTGCCTTGCTTTAATCCATTATGCCCAGGGGTACTCAGTGGTGCATGGACCAAGTCTTTCTGTGGGGTCTCTTGATGGTCGAATTTTGCGAATTCGCAATCCGCGAATTTGCGGATTTGCGAATTCGCAATCCGCAAAATTTGCGAATTCGCGCGAATTTGCGGATTTTTTCATTTTTGCGTGTTCGCGGGTGTTCGCGAGGCACTTTGCGTGTTTGCGGGTGTTCGCGATGCGCTTTGCAATTTCGCGGGGGGGGGGGGGTTTGCCTGCTTATTCACTGCCACCCTCTCGTTTTTTATGCCCATCTGCCCTCTGTACCACTCGTTTCTGTGCCCTTCTGCCCTCTGCCGCACTCATTTTTTATCCCCTTCTGCCCTCTGTACCACTTTTGTGCCCTTCTGCCCTCAGGCCCACTTAGAATGGCGCGGGCAAGATGCCAGTGCCATTCTAAAATAGCTAGAAATAGCTTCAACAGGAAGCACTAATAGATAAAGTAAAGCAGGTGCTCCAGTTGAAGGTCAAATTAAGTTACACAATCATTAATCACCCCAAGTTTGGGGTGATTAATGATTGTGTAACTGAATTTGAGCAGCACCTGCTTTACTTCATCTATTAGAGCTTCCTGTTGAAGCTGACTTTTGTAACTATTTTAGAATGGCTCTGGCAGCTTGCCGGCGCCATTCTAAAAGAGTTATAAAAGTCAGCTTGAACTTTTGACCCAATCCGTTCCGCTCGCGGATTTCGCGGGAAATTCGCGAATCTCGCGGATTGCGAATTTACCGAAAATCCGCGAAATCCGCGAGCGGAACGGATTTCCCCTCATGCTTAATTTAAATATCATTTATGGCATGGATGGCATTGGATTGGGGTGATTTTTGTGTGTATTTTGATTTTTTGGTTGTTGTTGTGGCCAGGTCCAGGGCCTGGCCATGTGCGTGAGGGCCATTTTGATGCCTCGTCCAGGTGGTCTAGGGGCCATTTTGAAGCCAGGCAGTGTGCTTTGTGCCATAGGCCTGCACCCAGTCTGCCTTGCTTTCATCCATTGTGCCCAAAGGTATTCAGTGGTGCATGGACCAAGTCTTTCTGTGAGGTCTCTTGAATTTAAACATCATTTAGGGCATGGATGGCATTGGATTGGGGTGATTTCTGTGTGTATTTCGCTTTTTTGGGTGTTGTTGGGGCCTGGTCCAGGGCCTGGCCATGTGGGAGGGGGTATAGGGGCCGTTTTAAAGCCAGGCAGTGTGCTTTGTGCCATAGGCCTGCACCCAGTCAGCCTTGCTTTCATCCATTATGCCCAGGGGTACTCAGTGCTGCATGGACCAAGAATTTCTGTGGGGTCTCTTGAATTTAAACATCATTTAGGGCATAGATGGCATTGGATTGGGGTGATTTTTGTGTGTATTTCGATTTTTTGGGTGTTGTTGGGACCTGGTCCAGGGCCTAGCCATGTGGGTTGAGGGGGGCATATTGAGGCCCAGCAGTTTTTGCCATAGGCCAATAAGCTTGCGGGCCAGTAGGCCTAGGGTTATGAATGGGTGCATGAAACAACTCTCTCTGTGTGGTCTCTCCTCTATTATTTAAACATCCATTTTTTATTAGAATTGCAATTTTTATTTTGAGTTTTTCCGTTTTCGGGTGTGTTGTGTTCATAATAATAAATGCCTAATTGCAATAGTATTAATTGAAGCACGACCTATGCAACATTTATTTAACTGATGTTCCTCTGGCTTCTTTGCTTTCAGGTGCACAAAGACTGAGAACCAGGAATCATCCTCATCATCATCACTTGTTGTAGTGCCAGGAAGAAGTCCTGCTGCGGTGTGTGCACAACATTACGTGACATCACGTGCGGTGGCCACAGACAACTCTGCAACTCGTGCAACTGCGTCCTGCTGTTTTGACATCTGAAGAAGATGGGACCAAAGAAAGGTGGCCGTAGCTCCTCTACCAAGAAAGTTGCCAGTGCCACTGCCAGTAAGAAGGAACAGAGGAAGCAAGTGGCGCCACTTACCAAGGAGACTGGTGTGCCGACCGACACTTTTTTGGGGAAAAAAAACTACGCCTGCAGCAGCGGTGTCCACCAGGGACCAAGCTGGGAGCAGCACCTCCGCTTCATTGGTCTCAGTGCCACCACGCCAAGTTAGGCCCAAGCCCATGAGTGCCGCAGAGGCAGCCACTTAAATTGCTCTTTCACCATGGACCAGTGATGTTGGTGTTGACTCATCGCACAGTAGCATCCAATCAATGCAGGGTGTAACTCATATGACGAGTGTTCAACCACAGGTCCAACGACAACCACAGGTGCAACAAGGAGAGGCGCAAGGAGAGGCGCAAGGAGAGGCGCAAGGAGAGGTGCAAGGAGAGGCGCAAGGAAAGGCGCATGGTGAGGCGCAAAGAGAGGCACAAGGAGAGGCACAACTGCCCACAATACTTGTTCCTCCAGAAGTAGAGGCACATCAGGAAATCGAGATTCATGTGGAGGTATCAGCCGAGCAAGCAACTCCTGATGATCCATTGTCTTCCAGATCCCCAGCAAGGAAAAGGTCAAGGAGGGCTAGTACAACTTCTTCTTCAAGCCCCCTTCCTTCTGATGATCTAGATCTTGATTGGCACCCACCAATTCAGTCTGAGAGGGAGGCACGCCATGAGCCGACAAAGCTAGGTAAAAGGAAGGTTACCGCAAAGCTTTCAGTTATGGGTGTTGACGATGAAGAAGTAGAAGTGGTATATTCTGCTGCTGATGAAGAGTCTGACGATGACGACCCAGTCGTCACAGTCGTCACTCCAGCCCCAGCGGGCATGCAGCAGACAGACATTTTTACCCTATCCCGAAATGCTGCTGTGCAGGATGTGGGCGGCGTGGCACTGGTACCACCACCAACACAGGTAACTACTACACCAACACGACCTACAGCTTCCATATTTTCTCTTCAGAAGGGCCGGCAGGAACCTCCATCTAGCTCGACCTCCATTACCTCAAGTAGTGGTGCTGTAAGTGCACAACAGAGTCAAATTCCGCCACGCCCATCCTCCACTTCATCTGGCATTGAAAGTGGCACCTCCACCACCACCACCAGAAATCTCAACTCCCCAGTTTGGGACTTCTTTAGTATCAGCAAAAAGGTGGAAAACCAAGTTATTTGTTCGATTTGTAAACAAGTAGTTAGTCGGGGTAAGCTTGGTACCAACTATGGTACCGGAGTTCAGAGAGGTCATCTCCAAAAACACCACAGCATCCAGTGGGAGGCGCACCTAAGTAACGTCCGAAAAGTCAATAGTAGAAATCCAAATGTAGCCATTAATATTGCATCTGATGACGAGGTGCTGATCCTGCAGGGGGGAGGTGAAGAAGAAGCGAGATACATTTTTTCTGGTACACACAGTACCCCTGGCAGCATAACTGCAGTGGTAGTGTCCACACCCTCTACCCCAGCAACATCTAGGTGGCACAGTAAGAGTCTGGTAGAGACACCAATGCGAAAAAGTACATCAATGAGCCTTACTGGGTTGAAGAAGTCTGAATCATCATCACATATGAAAACAGTCCAGACCACCATTAAAAGTATGTTTTGGTCAGAGGCGCCATTCGAACGCAACCACCTAACGACACGTCTGTATAATGCAATGCTGGCTAAAATGTTAGTGCTGGACCTTCTCCCTTTTCTGTCGCGGAAGGGGTGGTTTTTATAGAATTTGTGGCAACAGTCTGCCCTAAATAGGAGGGTCCTAGCCGGTCCTATTTTGCCAGAGTTGCGGTTCCAGCACTACGTCAAGATGTGCTGGACGTGATTTGGGCATCTTTGCAGAAGAGTGCTGTTCACACTATCCACCTGACAACAGCCATGTGGACCAGTTGCCAAGCCGTTGATTACATGTGCATCACTGCACACTGTGTCTCTTTTGCGGGGTTAGAGAGAAGATAGCTGCAGGTGTTGACAGTGTCACAATTTTTCAAGCTACTCAGAAACATGCTACAGTCGCCATGTTTGCCATGGAGAAATCTCATACTGCAGTAAACATTTTGGAGGAGTTTAACAGTAAGGTCTTTGAATGTCTGCTGCCAAGAAAGCGCATGATTGGTTATGTTTCCACGGATAATGGCAGGAATATAGTTAAGGCCATGGCTGATGGTGGCTATTTCAGAGTGCCGTGTTTGGCGCACAGCATTAACATTATTGTTCAAGATTTCTTGAAAAAAGAAAACCCAGTCAGCAAGATACTGACCACCTGCTGAAGAATCTGCACACATTTCAGCCATTCTTTTAAGGCCCGGAAGCAGCTGAGGATCATTTAATGTGACTGTAGAGTGCCAGTCAGAGGACTCATCCAGGAGGTGACAACATGCTGGAACTCAACCTTCTACATGCTTGAGGGTCTGTTTGAGCAGTACTTGGTAATCAATGAGTATGTCTTTCATGCACGGTGTGCTTCTATGAAAGACATGAGGCTAGAGGTGGAGGAATGGGACCTAGTTAAAAGCCTGACAGACATGCATCGTCCTGTTGAGGTGTTCACGCGTGAAGTCAGCAGGGAGGACTGTAATTTGGGCAAAGCTATCCCATTGTTGCGCATGCTAGAGCACCAACTAAAGGCGGTGTCTTCAACGTTCCAAGTTGATGCTGAAAAACAAGACGCATATCAGTTGGCGGAGAGCTTATCAAGCCGCCTAGTTGACAATGCAAGGCTAAAACCAATACATTCAGAACAACATTACATTTGTGCCACTATTCTAGATCTACGGTAAAAAAAGGCACTGGATAGCAATACATTCAATCCTTTTTCTGAAGCAGACGTTTCCAAGTACAAACATTGGCTAACTCTGTCAGTCACTCGGTTTGAAAAAGAGCGGCAGGAAATTGAAGGAACCACCACAAGTACTACTGAAGCAGCAGGCCATCCGGCGTCAAGGTCCACTTCTGTGGCCAAAGGCAGTCACTTTCCCTCAGAGCCGTTACCGACACCAGCAACCGTATCATCATCATCACCTGCACCAGGCCCATCCATAATATTTTCGGAAGCGGATGCGATAACTCATCAAGGGTTTGCTCGTTCCAGTGTTGATCAAAGGCAACTCGCCCACTCGCAAGCGTGTCTTCTGAACGTGTTTTCAGTGCTGCTGGTGCCATTGTAACTTCAAAAAGGACCCGCCTCTCGGCCAAAAATGTGGAGAGGTTAACAATGATCAAGATGAATCAGCACTTCATACTACCAGATTACAAAATACGTGAATCCACGGAGACAAAAGAGGACACCGACTTAGGTGATGGAAGTTCTTCTCTGTTAGCTGACCTACTCCTGTTTCAATTCACAGAGTTTGAGAACGAGTGCTACTTCCCTGACACCTAGGCCTGAAATAATTACCCTTTTTTTGTCCTTATTCACTTTTATTTCTGTGTATCTTTCTTTGTTTTGCAAATTTTAGCACAAGAAAACTTTAATCACGACAAATCCATCAGCAGCACTGTCTTCGTCTTATTTCCATATTGAAGGTGCCGCTGTCTGCATTCCTGAAGTTCACAAGCTCACAACTCAATCATGCTCCTCTATTCTCCTCCTCCAGACTCGTCGACGTTTCCCTCAAGGCAGATGCCCGGCTTACGCAGAATCAAGAAACTGTCGCTTCGTAGACGAGTTCCCTCAAAAGAAGTGGGACTGGAATGGCTGACTATGCTGACTGTTACTTCTGAAATTTACACGAGAGGCTGCCCTGTGACCCTTCACTTAAGAATAAGATGCTGACAAAAAGTGGAACAGGTAATGAATGATGAGATGGCATGCAGTGGACAACACTGGCTGTCTGGCTCTGATGAAAGCAATTGCTGTTTGTTTGTTGTGCATGAAATGAATCCTATGTGTTCTGTTATTATTTAATCTTTTACACACTAAATGTAACTCAAGTCTACTCTGTTTACCTTGTTTAATGCAAATTGTACTTCTACTGCAGGGGCCACTACGTTGCATTTTTTAATATGGAAAATGTCCTTGGACTCACGGTGTGTAGAGTAGACTGTGACTGCATGAACAACATTGAGTTTGCCAATACCATGATGATGATGAGTCTTGATGATCAAAGTTACATAATATCTTTACAGTCACTCACTGGGATGGATGGATCATCATCGTCGATTTATGGAAAAACTATGGCCATTCCGTGAGTGGCAAACAGGTAAACAAGTCAACAACAACCACAGCAGAACTACATGTCTGTCTAGTCGTGGTATGGAGTGGTCGAGCCTGTGTAGTGTTATTATGCCAGAGTCCAGACAGCGGTTCATGTAAAATTGCCGCTATGTGGCTTGCTGTATAAAATTAGATCTGCTTTGTCTGTCTGTGTCAAAGAGATATGCTACATGGAGGTTGGTTCACTCAGTGGTGCCTGCCTTGACCGTCTGCATGGCCCTGGCCTGCTGTGTGCTAATTATTATCCTGGAAACAGAGACTCAGAGTAGGCACTTTAGAAATGAGGCATGTATGTAATACTGTCACCTCTGAAAGTGAAAGTGTTATTTTTGCACTACACACCATACCTTATATTTTTCCTCCAGGGTGTTTTAATATCCCTTTCTGTTTTTCCATCGACAATTACAGGCCGGCAATTACCCTGTGCGATGGGAAAAACATTAACTCAGGCTTACGATAGCAATGCACAATTCCGCATCCGCCAGGCAGGCAGTGGACAGTGTGATCACCAAGATTGATCGACGGAGCGCCCGATGGAATACAGGAGTACCGCGAATAAGAGGAATGGCTGGATGCATGCAACTTCACAATTTGACCAGGGCAACTACAACATACAGTTACAGTATCCACTTCACTTGTCCTTATCTTTTTTTTTTTTGTTTTAATGTTATTGTTGTGAACTTTTATGAGTGCGACTCTGTGCATTTGCTCTCTGCTTCAAATTCATCCCTACAGCTATTTGAGAAGTTTCTTTGCTATTTTTAAAACTAATATATTGTACTACTAAGTATTTATTCTCTCTGAGGGCAGATAGGCAAGTGAAATTGCGTAATTATTACTGCAGCCCTGTACTGTCAAATTGTTTAGTACTAATTAGTAAATTGTAGTAAGTACTACTTTTCAGTAACCTAACCATCCGATTAGCAAACAACTTCATGCATGCACTTCCTTTATGTCCCTTAAAAGATTTATGGATATCTTCGTATTCAAAGATCTGTTTTTCTTCGTTTGTTATTTGTCCATGATGTGTTTTTTTTCTCTCTCCAAAAAACTTTCCCCAAAACCCCCATTCCCATCCATTTTTAAAACCCTAACCCTCTTCCCCCGGGCTGTGTGGTTTTCATTGAGGTGTGACTAAATGACACCAATAATTCCACACGCTTGCTAGGGAGGATAAGGTGAAAAGCAACAGAAAATCAATTTCAAGGCAGGTCAAGCAATCCGAGGATATATTCTTATTCTGCTTGACACACACCCATGAGTATTTGCAAATCAATTCAGAATTTCATGTCCTACCATCGAGTGGATTCATCATCAACAACATCCTCCTACTAGGCATGGGCGGAAAATCCGTTCCGCTCGCGGATTTTGCGGATTTTCGGGAAATCCGCAATCCGCGAGATTTGCGAATTTCCTGAAAAATCCGCAAATCCGCGAGCAGCGGATTTTGCTCGCACTGCTCGCACTGTTCGCGTGAGTTCGCGCCCCGCGAATAAGTGCGAAATTGCAGAAATACGATTTTAGCAAAACTGAAAGTAACTACTTACCAGGTTCAAAAGTTCAGGCTCATCATTAGTAGCCATTTCCTGTAGTGCTTCCTGAGGGGCCCCTCCAGAGTTCAGTTGCCAGTTGCAACTATTATGTGACCCTGCTCTGAACCTCAGAATAGTTACACATATGCCACAAAGGTCCTGAATTACAGCTAAGGGAGACAAGCAGGAGCCAGGCTGGAAGTTAAAATCCATTAATCAGCCCCTAATTCATTATTGTCAGTTGGGGCAGGGCAGGTGTTGTAACTAATTTTGCAACAATGAAAGCACTTAGCAAGTGCAAAAGATCACTAATCAGGGCGCACTAAGGAAGCAGGTGCCAGCTAAAAAAATATTCTGTGACACATTAATCAGCCCCAAATTAATTCAGGTCACTTGAGGCAGGGAAGGTGTGCTTTGCTTTGCCAAAAATAATGTACACTGGACAACCAGAGGGTGTGGTGATGAAACAGAGGGTGGCATGGGTGGGCCAGAGGGTGGCATGAGTAGTCAGAGAGTGGCAGTGGTGACAGAGAGTGGCAGTGATGAAGAAGAGTGTCCCAAACAGGTTGGACACGTAGAAACAACAAGTTCGCAAAACTTGCGACCCGACAGGTAAGTTCGCAAATTGCGAAATTGTAAAAACCCTCGCGAACTGGCAGAAACACGGGCGAACACAAAAAAAAAAAAAATCCGCAAATTCGCGGGAATTCGCGGATTTTGCGGATTGCGAGTTTGCAAATCCGCAAATTCGCGGATTGCCAATCCGCAAAATCCGCTCATGCCTACCTCCTACACGTGATGAAAGCTTACGCTGCTGAGTCCTTCAGTACTAGTTCTTATAGTAGCCATAATCCACGCAACTAGTAGTTAACTTTTGATTAAATTCTTTAGCATTGCTTAGGCTACAATTTATGGCACTGTTCTTCTGTACTGTACTATCGTACTGTTCTAATGCTCCTCTCAGGCCACTCAATGTCTCATTTCCTTTTTTTTCATATGCTGCTACTGCCAGTGTGTACCACTACTACTACCACCACAACGATGCCATTTTATTTGTCCAGGATTCCATAGCCAACCTTAATCGCCATTTGCCAAGCAGCCAGTCCTGTGCCTAGCCCTATTCTCAAACACAAATCACAGGTAAGATAAGCATTTTGGGGGAGGAAAAATAATGGAATAGGAGGAGAGGAGAGACTGACGGTAGTACTAGTAAAGTAGTAGGACAAATGAATTCACAAACTCTGTCAGTGGCACTTTTGTACAAATTTGGGCGATTACTTAGACAATTTGAATCAACCAGCCAGTTAAGTTTCAGGATAACAAACATACAGTTAACCTCCCCCCTGCCTCCCCCACAAAACAGTAAAAACGCGTATGCTATGTTTAAGTGGAAAATAAATAATTATTTGACCCTAACAAAAAAAAACTGTCCCACAAGACCCGACCCACCCCCCTCCCTAACCCCAACCAATGTCCATAAAATGGTCCCAAAAGTCAAAAAAACCCAAAGCCCAATTCCCATCACCCCAAAGGTCTTTAAAAAAAAGGCAAGGGACAGTCTCTCTCTACTTTGGTCGGCGGTGTCCTGTGGCCAGGAGGTCACGCAGCTCTCTCCAGAGGGCCTTGAGTAGGTCTTTCTGCCTCTCCACCTCCTGCTCAAGGTAGGCCACTCGCAGGGTTAGGCGATGCGCACGCGCCTTGCAGGTACTGTGGGGGCAGCTGTTGTTTTTGCTGCTCGGTGGCGGCGGGTGGCTGCCGGACCACAGCGCCGTACCGCTGGAAGATTGCGCTGGCTGTATGACCCGGGGGCAGTGGAGGAGGATGGAGCTGTTGTTGTTGACTGAGAGTCATCGTCCTCCTCCTGAGCCACCAGCCGCCGATATTCGGCGACAATTGCCTCCAGCTTCCGTCGCCTGGCCCAGATAGCCAACTCCTTCCCTGATAGTTTAGAAGGAGTATCTATATGAAGAAAGTAAAAAATACTGTAACCTATACTCTTTGAAAGTAACACAAAATATTTCAACAGAAAGTTGTGTCACAGTAGCACTAGCAACTTGCAAGCACAGTACATAACATTTGTGGCATGTTTCTATCTAACCTCCCACTTCGTCGGCCTCTGCTCTAACATTAGTGGGAGTTTCAGGTATTCTACTAGCACTATGGGCTCACTACATTAGACTCAGTCAGTACACCAGTCTTCTTCTTCTCTCTTGTTTAGCTAAATTAGTACATAAACTTGTGGAAGCCGGCATAATGCCAGCGCAGTCAGCTTGCACCCAAGAAAAACAGACGCAAGCCATGATGACGCAGACTCGCGTTACTGTTACCAGTACATGCAGGTAGGAAAGCTCTTACTTTTCTATTACGGGTGGCACTAGCCATACTCTGTTACAAGTTACAACAAGGGCTACTGCTCAATTAATTTAATGTTCCCCCTTCCCTGCCCCTGACTACTACAAAAGGACAATGAAGAGGATAATATGATCATCTATCCCTTCACATGATATTTGCTTATATAAGGGATGACTTTAGGTGCTTTGTTTTTATTGATTGAGTGAACACCGATAGGCCCCACATGAATGACAGAGTTGAAAAAAAAATATTAACATAGGTAGTGAGTGGTCCCCGTAATCGCCGGAGGAAGGCACTTGTGTGACTTGACTTGATAATGTGAACTATACAATATAGATTCAAAATATATGCTGTGCTTGCAAACTACTGTTAGTCAAGGGAGTATTCTGAAAAATTACAACTTCTACTTTCCTCGGCTTTGCATCTCTGGCACGGACGTGCGGTGTTACATGCTCTTCAAACTAACACTCTTCATCCAGTGACCGTCTACTCTGTCTACTATACATACACCTATGCAATCTATGAGGAAGATACCATTTAGGAATCCATCCATTCAAAGTAAATGTCAATCATTCTTCTTAATGTCTCTACTGGACAAACCTTACTTTTTTTCACCGAAAAACACCCTTTTTATTTTATTTTGTAAACCGCCACCCATGCATCCGTGCTTGACTTGCATTTGAATTTGACCCAAAGGATATATTGCGCACACATACAGTTTCTGTTTCACCCACCCAGGCAGTCCTCTTTTCTTTCTCCTTCCACCTATCCTTGCTTCAACCGGCCATGCATCAGATTCCTACCAGCCACCTCTGCCTGCATTTAAAAACACGTATCATTCTTTGCAAGTCATTAATTTAACTTGCTCGTCCTTCCTTACACCATTCTTTCCCTTTTTGTTGATCCCATCCATCAAGTTCATCTCGGATCAGACTTGGCTTCTCGATAAAACTTTCACAGCTGAGTTGAAGTCAAATTTAGAGGAGGCCATTGGTTACTCGTCAACTACCGCCACTAATGTTATTGCTAATGCGAAGTCAAGAGTGACTGTCTTGTACCTGGTTGACAAAAAGTAGTTCTAAATTTGTAAGTCTTCTTAACAGTAAAGTGTACTTGTACTGTACAACATATACATCCCTGCAGCGAGCCTACTCTGCAATCTCAATAAGTAAGGAATCTAATAGCTTACCACTGCCTGCCACTACCAAGGCATCCCCCACAGCAGTTTCTGCTGGCACCGCATCCGCCCCTGGAGTGACCATCTCCACGCTGGCCCCGGCACTGGTGGTGGGCTGTGCTGATGGTGTTCCGCCTAGAAAATACATTTTATATTTTTAGATTACATATACACCACTCCCTATTTTGTCTAGGAATTAAAAATGATGTTAATACATAAACAAATTTAATTATTTGTGACTCTCTAGTGTAAACTAAAAATTCCCCTTAGCAATAACGTGCTACAATTTTTGGAACAACTGTTGAATGCTTGCTTTTTAACACGCACCATTTTTCTCATAACAGACAGAAGCTTCCCTTCTACGAACAAGAGCAATATGTTACTCATCATCATCACCACCCGTACTCCAAGTTCCAACCGGGTGAGGGGTCTCCCACAATTAATGTGTAAAATCAGCCTCTGTTCATTTTTCAAGAGTTCACCGTTTCTCTTCTATGAAGTTGATTATTTTTTTTATAATTCTTTTTATTGATGCACACAAAAATAAAAACACAGACAAAAACCATATAATACACTGGGTTACGTCCAAGCAAACAATGAATGATGTCACCTCTTTTAAGTACAGAAATACATTACAAATATTAATCAATGGGTTCAGGGATCATCCAACAAAGCTGGGTCATCGGGAATGACGGGGGAGCACAGATATAGCCCCTATACGCGTTCCAAGCCCCCCAGATTCTCCCCCACTTCTTGGGCCTCCCCTTCGCCACATACACTGCCCGCTCTCTAAACATGCACCAGTCCAGGTCTTTCATCCATTTCCCTATAGTAGGCGGCTGTTCGCCCCCCACAGTTGAGCAATATTACGCTTGGCAATAGCGCATGCCAGCGTGACCCACACCTTACCATGAAACGTAAGATCCGTTGGCTCCCAGACATTCAGAAGGCACTGACGTGCTTCCAGCTCGAAGCCCACACCCCACGCCTCACGCACCTTGCCATGAGCTGCGGACTAATACCCCCGGATAAGGGTACAATCCCACAACACATGCACAAACATTCCAGCCTCACCACACCCCCTTCTGCACTCACCACTCGCAGCCAAACCCATGCGTACAAATCGAGGGACGGTAACATAGCAGCGGTGGAGGATCTTCAATTGCACCAGCCGGAGCCTCATTTGGATAGCGATGACCTTTGGAGAAGCCACCGCCTCCCTCCAGTCCTCATCGTCCAGGACCAGCCCGTCCGCAGTCCACTGGTTTCTAAGAGCCCCGAGGGGATCCCCCATGTGGTTAACTAACTTTTTATAAATCAAGGAGGTCGTTTTCGTCGGCAGATGAACATCCAACACCCAATCCTCCAACCGGGAAGCCTCTGGGGGTGACACTCCCCGGGGGATAGCAGCTAGGAGCGCGTGTCTAATCTGCAAATAACGAAACCGCTCACTCCCCTGCAGTTGATATCTCTCCTGTAAGGTCTCAAAAGGGAGGATCTCATCCTGGCTCCACATATCTCCGACTCAGGAAATCCCTATGAGGTCCAACTTGTCAAAACCTTTGGTCTTCCATAAACTGCCCAGGCATTCCACAGCAGTGTAGCCTGAGTTATCCTCCACTCCCATTTAAGGGAACGGGTAGCCTCATGCCAGACCTGCACAGCTATCCCCGTAGGCCCCACCAGAGGAAACCGCCCCCGCCTGGCATACAATGCCCGAGCGAACTCTCCGCCGGGTATCTGGCCGCGATCCATAGCATACCCGGGATCAAGTGGCGATCCATAAATAGCGTGGTTCACTGCCACCAGCTGGGAAGCCCAATAGTACCTCCGCATGTCTGGTAGGCCAATCCCCCCGTCGTACCAGGGTAGCGTCAGTTTCGTGAAAGCAATTTGCGGCCTACCATTCCAAAGGAGCTGTCTCTGGAGAGACTCGATCTCCTTAAAGTACAGAGGAGGAACCAGGTCCATAGAATTTTGGAGCGCATAGAGGAAACGGGGAAGAGCCATCATTTTGAACAGAACTGCGCGTCCCAGCAGGGAGAGCGGAAGCGACTTCCAATGCACCACGCCTCTCCGGAGTCTGGCCAGAGGCGGCAATATGTTATGTTCATATCTACTATGGGAATATAAGGACACATACATACCTAAATGCCTGAACCCTTCTGTTTCCAATCTAACCGGACAGCCCGCTGGGACGACTGGGGGATCACCACTCAAGACAAAGAGGACCGACTTCGCCCAGTTAATGGTGAAGCCAGAATATCTACCAAACACCGCCAGGACGTCCAAGAAAGCAATCAGCGAAGACCGTGGGGAGGAAAAATACAGTAAAATTTCATTAGCGTAAAGTGATATCTTATCCTCCCACTCGGATGTCCACCGAAGCCCCCTAATCGACCTGTTCCAATGGACCCATGCCGCCAGTGGCTCCAGCGCCAAGGCGAATAACAGCGGGGAGAGAGGGCATCCCTGCCTGGTGCCCCTTCCCAAGGCAAAACCAGCAGATCTATGATTGTTTACAATAACCCGAGCTAGGGGATCGGAATACAACAGACGAACCCATGAGGCAAACTCCGGACCAATGCCCAACTTGTCCAAGACGGCAAAGAGATAAGGCCACTCCACCCTATCGAACGCCATGGTGGCATCTAATGACAACAAAACTGTCGTCTCATGAATCCGGGAAGCACCGCCCAGTACCCCATGCAATCTGCGCAAGTTAAGGGCCGTATTGTGATGGGGCATAAAACCGGTTTGATCGGGAAGGATCAGTGTTGTGATGACCTACACCAGCCGAATCGCAAGCAGCTTTGCCAAAATCTTCAACTCTGCATTCAATAAGGAGATCGGGCGGTAAGTAGAGCATTCCGTCTTTGGCCTGCCCTCTTTATGAAGGACAACAATATTCGCCACCCACAGATCATACGGAAGCTGGCCCCTCTCCCTACTCTCATTAAACATGTCTTTAACAAATGGGGCCAGTTTGTTCGCGTTTACCTTGTAAAGCTCAATGGAGAGTCCATTAGGGCCAGAGGCCCTCCCAGAGCGAACCCCTCTAATGGCCTGCGCCACTTCATCATTCGTGAATGGAGAGTCCAGGTATTCTCTATCCTCCTCGGAGTGTGGGCATCGGAATATCACGAATCATATCCGCATTTTCAGACTCCGTATATATGCATTCGGCCGCATTAACCGCTGTGTAGTAGCCAGTGAATTCCGCCGCAATCTCCTGCGGGTCCGTTATTTTATCCGATCCGGTGGGCTGCGTCACTGGTACCAATCTCGACGCCCATTCCCCCTTTTCCAGCCAGGCTATCAACTTCCCGGCCTTGTCCCCATGTTCATACACCCTACTCTGGGTATCCGCCAGCTGTGTCCTCGCCCTATCGCGCACCAAGCTCCTATACTCATCTCTAAGGAGACACAGACGATGCAATCCCTCAGGGGTGGAGTCTGATGTCACCTCCCGTTCTAGCACCAGCAGATCCGCTTCCGACCGATCAACAGCAGCCTGGCCTTCCCTCTTCTTCCCAGAAATAAACAATAACAATTCCCCTCTAGAACAGTTTTGTAGGTCTCCCACAAGGAACACTTGGGGTCTACTGTAGTGACGTTTTCTTGAAAATAGCTATCACAGTCACCTTTTTAGCTGCAGGGTGCCGCAGCCGCCAGGCGCTAATAGGAGCAATCCGAGCCACGTCGCGCCCACCAAGGTCTAGACCAATCCAGACCGGCGAGTGATCCGAGACCCCTCTTGCCAAGTTATGAAGTTGATTTTAATAAATGTTTTTATATAATGCACAATTGATAATTAATATACAGAGTACACACAGAGCTAGTTGTTTTACTTTTAATAAAGCTTACATAGACTCTGTGGTTTTTGGTCATGAGTGAGTAAGCGAAAGGGTTTGCAATTTGCAAGCATGATTCTGTTACTCTGAGAGGTCGGGACTCTGACTCCGTAGTCTTATGTTCTGGGTTGTATAATCATTGGGGATCATTGCTGCATTCGGGAGCTAAATAATGACTCTGACAAACTAGCTAGTCAGTGAGGAGATTGGGGGTTCAACTTCTGTTATGAATGAGGTATATGGAAAGTTTAACTGAGCCTATTATCACCAATGCCCTATTTCTTGTCCATAGTTCTGTATGTGCAGAATATTTCCTGCAACAGTAGTAGTATGTCCTCCTATCCAATCAAAAAGTAAAGTAAGATATTTATCTTGGTGGGCATTGACATTTTATTGTTGGGATTCGTCAAAGCATAAACATTAGGAATACTTCAATTGACATGGATAACCCAGAGGACTGCACTCAGTGCCTAGAGCTATTGCTGAACAGGAGTTTTGTTTAACACCTTTTGCCAACTGTGCAAGCTTAGCTTAGACAGACTAATAATAATAAATAGTAGTAGCACAGAGAGTCATAGTAGAGGCAGGATAAGAATTTAGAAACATTCGACAAGAAGATCAAAGACGATTTAGGGAAAAATAGAATTATGATGAACGTTTGGAAAAAATAGGTGCTGTAAAAGTTAGGGAAGTAAAATTATTAATATTAACAGGACAACTTACTGGGGCCAATACAGAAAACAGTGGTCCTAGAACCTTATTTACAACAGCAATTTTGTCTGAGCATATCATTAATTCGATTCTATAGTTCAAAAGGATGGAGCGTAGAGTCAAGATTCAAGGCAGGCTCCTGCCTAAGGCTTAGTAAAAAATTACTCAAAACATCAGATTTCTAGAAAAAGAGCATACAACACAGACAATAAATTGTTATGTCCAGCAAACAATTTAATGTACTTGTTTTAGGTGGGGAATTTTTTCATATTTCAATGAGTAACATTTAAAAAGAGGGAGGTTGCTCCAAGGAGGAACGTGCTGGCAAAGAGAGGGGTGCTCAGTGTAAAAAGAAAGAGAAAATCCGTGGCATAGAGAAGAAAGAAATGCGTATTATTTGAAAGGGCAATATGAACGGTTATCAATCACCGTCATATGCAGCCTAGCTACACAAGATTATGTATACATTTCCTTTTTCATGTATAACTGCTGAATTGAATACAACATTTGCACGACAAGGGGTGATGGAACAGTTAGTCTAGGCCTTAATCAAGGGCGTCGACGTTTCGATCCGACTTATGGCGCTCAGGGATTTCGCAACCTCGGCCGTGCGGATCTTCTTCAGGACTGGGATAGTGGGGGCAACCTGGATGAAGGTGGCTAAGTCGCCCTCTATATGTGATGGGGTAGGATACCAAAAGTAGTCATCATCCAGTCAATGGAAATAAAATGTTAGGCATCATGTTGGCATCAAAGATTGATTAGCCACTCCGTGATTGCAGGAATGAAGCCTGGAATGGACGGAGTGCCTTCGTGGTCCGTGTTTAAATCACTTGAAAATGCTCAGCCATCTGGGACTGGCGAGGGATCTTCGCTGTGTATTCTCCAAAACAAGGGACGAAGTTTTGGAGAATGCCTAACACTGAATGATGACTAGTTTTGGTATCCTACCCCATCACATACAGAGGGCGACTTAGCCACCTTCATCTAGGTTGCCCCCACTATCCCAGTCCTGAAGAAGATCCGCACGGCCGAGGTTGCGAAATCCCCAAGCGCCATAAGTCCGATCGAAACGTCGACGATGTTTTAGAGTTTAGGGTAGTGTTGTAGTGTATGTGTAGTGTAGGGGGTAGTGCTTTAGGGTTTAGGGAAGTGTTGTAGTGTATGTGTAGTGTAGTGTTTTAGGGTTTAGGGTAGTGTTGTAGTGTATGTGTAATGTAGGGGGTAGTGTTTAAGGGTTTAGGGTAGTGCTGTAGTGTATGTGTAGTGTGGGGTAGTGTTTTAGGGTGTAGGGTAGTGTTGTAGTGTATGTGTAGTGTAGGGGGTAGTGTTGTAGAGTTTATGGTAGTGTTGTAGTGTGTGTGTAGTGTAGGGGTAGTGCTTTAGGGTTTAGGGAAGTGTTGTAGTGTATGTGTAGTGTAGGTGGTAGTGTTTTAGGGTTTAGGGTAGTGTTGTAGTGTATGTGTAGTGTAGGGGGTAGTGTTGTAGTGTATGTGTAGTGTAGGGGGTAGTGTTTTAGGGTTTAGGGACGTGTTGTAGTGTATGTGTAGTTTAGGTGGTAGTGTTTTAGGGTTTAGGGTAGTGTTGTAGTGTATGTGTAGAGTAGGGGTTGTTTTAGGGTTTAGGGAAGTGTAGGGGGCGTGGAGGGTAGTTTTGGCCTGTAGGGAAAAAAAAGAAAAAAATAATCTGTATGCGTAGTAAAAACCTGTGAATAATGTACTGCTAAGTAATGCCACTTCAAAGGTTTTCAATGATTTTGCGAAGTAATGGCATGCGTTATAAAATGCTGCTAAATAAAGGCACTTGCGAAGTAAAAACTTTGTAATAAAAGCTTGCTAAGTAATGGCATGCTAAGTAACATCATACATTCGTTATTAAATAGCTACTAGTACTCACCAAGCCCAGGGATCTCGACGCCAAGCAGGTCGAGCATGTCTAGTTCCCGGTCCAGTATGTCGGACCACCGGTGCGTCACCTGGTTGTAGGTGTGCTGGACCCCTGACTCCAGATACGTGGCCTGACACACCTTACCCAATAGCTGACGACGCTCCCGGAGGCAGTACCCGGTACCGGGCCTGCCGCGATGGTCTTGGGGAGGTGGCGCTGCACAAAGACGACCAGTGTGGCCACCTCCACCGCGCTGAAGATCTCCCTGGGACTTACTGACTCCCCCCCTTAAACGCCTTCAAGAGAGCCGGCTACGGGGTGTGGGACTCTTCCCCTTGGACTTGCCGGTTCCCTTTGCCATGGTCCTGGATCAAAGGAAGGAAAAATAGGAAAGAATAGGGAAAAAAGTAAATAAGAGAAAAGAGAGAGCTTAAAAAAAAGTAGCTATTAAAGTAACAAAAAGTTGAAAAAAACCAAAATATAGATGTACAAAAATAGAGAGATAGATAATGAGTAAAAAAGATCAAAAAAAAGTTCAAACAAACAAAGGATTACAAAGATTGAGACAGGATAGAAAAGGCATGCCCAGAACCATAGCAATGAATGAAAAACAAGATGGCCGCGCTCATTGCAACCACTTGGGTAAGTTTGTGCGATATTTTCCCCGCAAGCACGCAAAAACGGACGCGAACACGCAATTGCGCCCCGGTACAGTAAATGCCCAAGGCGAGCATGCAACTAGCGCCCGGAAACGGAAATACGCAACGCGAACAATGAAAACAAGAAGGCCGCGCCCATGTACGACCGCATGGGTTACTTCGCGGTAGCCTCGCTAAAAAAAACCTCGCGGACACGCAAAAATAAAAAAATCCGCAATCTCACAAAAGTTTGCGTATTTTGCGGACCGCAAGTACGCTTTCACGCGAATTTGCATACCGCGAATCCGCAAAATTCGCCCATACTTACTTCACATCTCCGATCCACCCTTGGATCCACCCAGACACTTTTCCTCTGGTCGCCTTCAGCACTTCTTCGCACCTCTCCATTGGAATCGACGCTGAAGCCCGACACCCGACACCAAAAGACACCTTGCACCTGGCTTCCCTGGGTGAGGTAACACGAGTACTCCAGTGCTCCCGTGGGTCTTGACTCTTCAAGTGTCCTAGTCTAAAAGAGTTCCTTCGCAGTTCACTCCCAAGTGTCCTTAAAATTGTAACTTGCTTTTCCTCCATAGAAGTCAATGGTGATTCGTGACTGTGTTTAGACACTGCACGCATCCCCCGTGGGTCTCCTGCGTCTCTACCTTGGGTGGTTCCTGGTTGCCCCAGAGGTTCTACAGGCCCTAGGCCTCACTTCTATCCCTCACGTGGGTCTTTTACCTTATATTTTAGTATATGGTTTGTGAGGCCCCTAGGGCAAAACGTATACTGTGCTAGTTTATTGTGTGCTATTTAAGTCCTTGTATTGTACTTTGACCTCTAGCCTCATAAAGAGACTAGAGGGGTTGTGTTTAGAATAACTACATATACTATATATATATATATATATATATATATATATATATATATATATATATATATATATATATATATATATATATATATATATATATATATATATATATATATATATATATATATATATATATATATATATACCTTGTGTGGTACACTTTCATTTGATAGTTCAAGAGATTATAGACTGGTAAAACAAGCTGCTTTACATTCCTTCAAGACTTAGCCTGAAGGCTGCTCTCCACAGCTACCACTAGGATAGCTTTCTATAAAGGGTTGTTTGGACTGGTTCAAGGTGCCCACTAGAATACTGGACATCATATGCCAGGCCAACTTCTCACACAAGGTATTTGACCGAGTTAGTTGGAGGTTTTTATGGGGTGTGTTAGACACTATAGGTTTTGGTTGAGACTTTATAAGAGCAATGCAAAAGCTGTATGAACATCCAACGGCCAAGATCCTCATTAATGGTACATTGACAAGGAGTTTTGAGATCTACATTGGGACAAGGCAGGGCTGTCCCTTGTCCCCACTCTTTTTCGACCTATATATAGAACCACTAGCATATCTGCTGAGAGCCGATGACCAAATCAAACCCATATATCAACTTACGACACATAGTAAAATGGTGTTATACGCGGACGATTTGATAATATACACCTCTGACCCAGCCCATACACTAATAAGAATGGAACAACTGACAAGTGAATATGGGGCCTTTTCAGGCTATGCTACAAATACATCAAAGACAGAAGAGATGTGTTGGAACATGGAGGATTGGGGAGGTATTAGATGTAAAGAAATGAGATATTTGGGGATAGTCATTACAGATAGAATCGTAGAGATCCCTACCTGTAATTTGAAGCGAGTCATGAAGGAGGTGGAGAAGCAACTAACTAGATGGAAGAAATTGCCGCTCTCCATTTACAGGAGAGTGAATCTGGTTAAGATGTCCGTCTTACCAAAGCTTACATACCTTTTTTACCGGATACCTCTCACTTTCCCTAAAGAAGAAATAAATAAAACCCAGGGTAAAATATCAAACTTTATCTGGCCATCCCAGGGTAAACACCTGTCATGGAAAAAATTAGGGAGTAGCCTTAAAAAGGGGGGATTAGCATTGCCCGACATCAAACTTTACTGCATGGCCTTCCAATTTAAAAACATCTGCATGCTGGCAGGGGAGCCTTTGAGTAGCACATGGGGGTTAATATTGGGTGAAATGTTTAAGGATTTAAGTCAGAAGGCATTCTCATAAAAATTCGGAGCCCAATTTTTTTTAAAAGTTAGACTAAAAAAGTCCTAAAATCGGCATTAAAACTATGGCTTACAGTGAGAAGACTCTTAAAGATCGGCTATTTCTCGGCCATTTTCCCCAATCTGGGAATCCACGGGAAAACCCAATGTATGAAGGATGCCCTGAGTTTGCCATTAAAACAGGCTGCAATGGCAAACTGGATGGATCTTCTATCAGCAGAAGGAATGACTTTGTGGGATATATTGAATAATAGAACAGGCAACAAGTTATCTAGGTTTAAAAACTTCCAGCTCATTTTATGGTCCGCTACTATTGTAGAGGGGGTGGGTGGAAACTGGGACTTTGAAGCCTCATTACAGGACATAAATCCAGGCACCAAAGAAGTGGCAAAATGGTATGCACAGTTCTTGGAGGCTGATGAGGATAAAATGAAGGCTCTCTCGGATGTCGGGGCAAGCATATTGCAAGAAGACTCTATACAATCTTTATGGACTTAATCTTTGAAAACCTTATACACCGTTGTATCGCCTGCCAGTCTTAAACACAATCACTTTTTTGTCATTCACAGGATATATTGGAATCCTCAAAGATTAGCAAAATATGTATTGCAACCGGTCCCCTGTTGTAAGGGGTGTAATCTTTTAAGGGCTAATCATGTCCATGTCTTCTTTACTTGCCCAGGAATCCAAGAATTCTGGAAGAATCTTGAACTCACTTTAAGGGCTATTTTTACCAAGAATATTGTTTTGTCTGAAACTTTGGTGTTCTTTGAGGTCGATAATGCATCCCGGCATTAACTGAACCGCAAGCAAAGGGGCCTATTATTCTATCTGCTGCTTCTGGCAAAAAGAGAGATATGTAAAAGATGGTTGGACCCCTTGCCCCTCACCCTGGTGCCTGGTAAAATACAATAAATTGGATATACAAATTAGATATCAAATGCAACCCAAGTAGGACAAAAGAGCTAAGGAAGGAGTATATGACATGGTCAGAATAGGATTTTAATTTAAAGTTTGTTGGTTTGGCTATCAATTTGGATACATGGTCTAATGATTACATCATGCCATGGGCTCTGTGGAGGTTCACTTTGCTCGCCCCTCATAAGACTAGTGTGGCCTGAAGTCTAAATTTGCATGGACCATGGACGGATCAAGGGCACACCCAAACAGTTCATGATGAAATGAGGACAAAAAACAACAACAAAAAATTATTGTGAAACAATTTAATAAATCATTATAATTTTTTATTTATTACCTAATTAACTTCCCACATTATACCCCCAAAAAGTAGTGTGGCTCACTGGAGTGAAGTAGTGTGGCTCACTGGTTAGAGGCGGCAGACCTGAGAGCAGAGGACGGCCCAGGACCAGGGTTCAATTCCCGGCGCGGCAGGTTTCTGGACCAGGGTCAGCGGACTCGATAATTCTCTCGCCTCGGTGCCCACTCTGATCAGCGATCACACTCGGCAACTCTGGGCATTAGCTTGCCTCATCTTCACTAACGGCCCCACCTGACCGCCCGGGGATGCCTGGTCTCACCCTGGAGATACCCATTAAGGGACCATCTCGCAGGGAAGCCAGGAAGGGTTTCGCAGCGGTCGAAGCGCCTTGGGACCCTCCGGGTAAGTAGTGCGCTATATAAATGCCTATACATACATTTACATTTACACAAAAACCTAGATGCCAACAATTAAAATGTAACTAAATTGAATAAATTACATAATTGATAACCAATTAACTAATTAATAAACAGTTAATAATTTGTTAATTATTTCGTAATTTATGTCCCAATATACACCCCTGCAAACCTAGCTACTCGCAAATAAAATTGAACTAAAATAAATCAATATTACATTATGTACATAATTAATTAGCAATAAAACAATAATAGATAAATGATAACTAAGTATTGCTTAATTAGCTTCTCATCCTTTATCCCAACAAACCCAACAGCCCACACCGAAAATATAATTAATATACAAATTTATTACACAATTTACATAATTAATAATCAATTGAATAATGAATAACACACCAATTCATTGTTCATTATTATTACTTAATTAAATTCCCATCCTATACCCCTACAAACCTAGAAACCCCATAAGACAATTTAAATTACTTTTAGCAAAAAGAAATAAATAATGATACATCACTTAAAACTGCAAACGATATTTAAAAATATTATTAATAATTATACAAACAATAACACATACAATTAATATATGAACTAAAACCATTAAGATAATTAACAAAACAATATGTTTTACAACTATATTATTGAAAACGATATTAGCAACAATATTCTTAGCAACAATACTACGTACCTGTAAAAATCGTTATTCTGAACAGCGATAATTCTGCATTAGATTTTTGTTTCACTTTTTCCCAATATTTCTGTATCCCTATATTTACAACACAATATTTTGTCCAAATACCACCTGGGCATCACCCGAAAAGCCTGTGGATCTCCTCCATGCGTGGCATTGAAGCACCACACTGGTAGCGTCAACCCTTCCCGAATCGTCAGTGAACTACTTTGCTGCGTTCTGACAATCTTGAATGATCTGTGCAAGATTGAAGGTATTCTATGGGAGATATCTGCAAGATCTTGCTGACCATATCCCACAGGGCATGTGAGTATTGTCCGTAATTAGCAGAGTGCCAGACTAGCTGAGGAGAATATTCCCCATCAGAAGCGTAGTAAGGAATAAGTTAGGGTTGAGCTTACTTGGGAATGTCTGGACACCCAAAGGTTTTAGGTGTACGATGTTGCATAAGAAAAGGAGAGTCATTAGGGGCAGGTCTGTGTATCCTGGCAACCTGCGTATTGACTGGTAAGTTAGAGTAAGGTTTGGCCCAAGTGCTATCAGTGTGTCTGCCACGGCTTCATTATGGGTAGATGTGTTTCAGTGGGAGTCTGCCAAGGTTGTGGCACTTCTGTTAGGACATTAGTCATAACTTCAGTGGAAAGGAGTTACAGGTCTAGAACTTCAGCAGCAAAAGAAGATGATTCCTCTGTGGGAGAGCTGGAGTGAGAGTTCAACCCAGTATCTAGGGAAGAGCCTTGCTCACTGGCAACATAAAAGTCCAAGAAAAGATTGTCCCCATCACAATAATGGAATGCATCATCCCTGCCTTCTCCATTCCATGTTGACTGTATTCTGAGGCTGAAACAAAAAAATGTGAAGCATTCTAAGTAAGAGCAGAGTTCTATTCGAGTCAGAATGAGGATGGACGCCATTGCTTGCAGACGGTGTGATTTTGTTTGACGTTGGTCGAGTTTGCATCCTAGTCTGATAAGACAGTAGGTTCTTTTTCTGGGAGCGTCGGTGCAGGTGAGGATTGTGGTGCCAGATTCTAAGTTGAGTTGGGCGTCAACCTCAGAGCAGACGCCGCAGCAGTGTCGAGAGGTGCAACCGGCATAAGAGAAGGATCTTCTGACAATAGCCTGCCTGGAGGCATCCTCAGCTCCAGAGGGAGCTGAGAGAGTGCCGAAAATGCGCAAAATGGCTTTTCCTGACATCCTCTACTTTTTGCGGCATCGACGATGGACTGGGAACTAGGTCGCATTGGTATAAGTTGTGGAAATGGTTCCTCTGTAGAAGACTAGGACTGAAACTGGGATGCATCTTGATGTCCACATGAGTTCTCCTGATGAGAGTGATGGGTTGGGGGAGAGTCAGCTCCGACTCCTTGTGTTTCTTTTTTGATTTGGAATTACCTCACAACATGGAGTGTGAAGGTGGCCTTTTACAGGAACTGCCTTGAGAGACGGAATTGGTCTGCATCCTTGACTTTGATTGGTACCAGCTCTTACAAGCCTTCTGACAGTTTTTGGTAATATAGAGCTTTGCGGTCCCTGATCTAGGATACATTAGAGGGCAGTCCATGCAAAACCTGGAGTCATGCATAGACTCTAGGCACCTCAACATACCTGGTTTAAACCCTGTAGTCTTCAGAGGGGACATAATTCATTAGACTCTGAGAGAAAGTTTTTTTGGACAAATAAAACTCGTTTAGAGGATGCTAAAAAGTTGTGGGAGTAAGTTCTGGATCTGCCACCAGATGTGTAGACAGAAAGGAATTGTCATAAGAGGGATTATGTTGATGCAGAGCAGCATGATTCTACCTTCTGGCATGGGAGCAATGTTGGGAAAAATCTCTAGAAACTGTCCAGCACCTGGGGTTATTCACAAGGTGAGTAATCTGTGGTTAGAATTGTCCATCTGAAGACGGTGAGTAAAAAAAACCCTCTTAAAGGCATTGAATGGTATTGCTCACTTTGGGCCCGATTCACAGAACTAACTTAAGAAAAAATCCTAAACTTACTACTTTTGGTATTCACAGAAGTTAGGATTGTGTCTTAAGTTTGTCTTAAGACAAACTCAAGGCAGACTTAAGACAGACTTAAGACAGACTTAAGTTCGGATTTTGTCTTAAGTCTGTCTCAAGTCTGTCTTAAGTTTGTTTTAAGACAAACTTAAGACAAAATCCTAACTTCTGTGAATAACAAAAGTAGTAAGTTTAGGATTTTGTCTTATGTTAGTTCTGTGAATCGGCCCTATGATTTCACATCTGGTGCTGAATCCTTCTTACCCAAGTGCGAAAGCCTCCAATCCACACTGAAGTCCAAGGTTGTATATGGTATCAGTTAGACAGTCCACACTTACTGATATTCAGAGTACTTGGCCATATTGAAGAACAGAAACCCAAGGAACTTGCTGGATGAAAGTTTCCAGTAAGAAGCACATGTTCTTTCTAGATCATCTGGCAAAAATTGACTGCTGCATCTAATTCACTGCTTAACGCCAATTTACAATGGGCATAAAAGATAAAAAAGCATACATTCAGGTCGAACAAGGATAAGATGGAAGTGGTAGGAAAGAATAGATAGCGCCTCCGTTAACTTTGCAAGTACAAGATCAGAGTGGTTATAGCGTGCTCGGATGAATACAACTCTATGCCATCATATTAGTGTTGCCCAGTATATGGAAACTAGATTTTACATCTACTACACAAATAGAAATACAATTTAGAGCACAGCAACAAAACAGTTTTGATCCGACTCTTGTCGGTTTGAATTTAATTTGAACGACACTCCAAAATAACCAAAGTTGAACAATATAATAAAGTCCATATCAAGTCGGGTAAGCGGCAATTGGATAGAGGCTAAAGCACCACTGAAAAAAGGGAAACAAAATGGAGAAGTTGATCCCTGCAATTGAAAGACAGAAAAGGGTAATTTTCAATTAGTGGAAATAATGGAGAAAGGGCAGCATAGCACATTTGTTCCTTTTAGAGTTAAAGACACTAAGTGCAGTGACTAATATGTCAAAGCACTACCGTTATAAATACAGCAAAGTTTCAGGCACATTTAACCTGTTTAATGTATAATGTCATGTCCATGATACTAAATCTCTATGGTATTGGTGTCAAGGATGGGAAACCAGCCCACAAATAATAAAGTCACAGAGAGCAGAAGATGTCACATAATATTTAAGACGTTATGCGTCTCCTAACAGAGTTGGTGCTTTCTAAAGTGAGTACAATGTAGCTATCTTAGGGCCAAAGTACTAAGTACTAGAATGGCAATGAGAGCTACAGGGTAGGATCGATAAGCATTACCATAACTGTGTTTGGTCTCACTACCTGAATACCATGGGTTGCTGCAGGTCAGGATCAAGGTGCATTGAGAAAGTTGTGTGCATGTGCGTAATTGAATTCTATGTACAGCGGCATATTAGCACTAAAGTAAATTGGCAACGCTGTGTGGGGAATCCCAATACTGGAATAGTAGGGTAATATGCATGTCAAGATTGAGTTGGAATTAGAGTTGTTTGTCTCAATCAGCATGGGACTAGCAGGAGATGTTACAATACAGGTGTAATCCTCCCATACACAGCTGGGTGCAGAAGTCTAGTGCGAGAGTAAAAAGAGAGTTGCACCCCAAATAGAGATACTGTTGTTTTACTTTTGGGGGGATTACGTTAACAGCATAGCGGTTTGGGATGCAGTGAGTACAGAGTTGTCAGGCACATTCAGATTTGCTTAAATTTTCAAGTATGCATCCTCTACTGTCATGTGTTGCCTACATATGATCTATAATCCCTTACTTGGGTGGATCCAGTTTGGGGTTTATGTTTGGTTCATCCCTCGCTTTGCCAGCAGGCCGTTCTTCCGTCTCTTGTTCTGTCAAGATTTCAAGTGTCATCTCCACTTTGCCCTGTGGTGAAGGAAAAGCATGTTGAGACACAAGAGAACGGTCATTATCACCAATTCAGGCCTGGCTCACAGCAGTCACGCCTCACTCTCGAGGTCACTCACTATAGATTGTTTACAAGATCCAAAAGGAGTCAAACATATTTTATGACCTTCAAGTGCCATCCTATTTCTATTGTTTTAAATAATTCAATATGCACAGACCACAGCAAGAACATACAAGGCCAAATCCATTTCAAAAAGTGATGCAGTACCTGCCTTTTTATCGGCCTGGAGTCAGTGAGTGTCAGGAAACTATGGCCTGTAATGGGGGATCTGGCATCCCCTAAAACAAACTATTCTACATAACAACGATAAATACACATAATGGTTTCCTGAGTGCAGGATCCCTGCTTAATTCTTCCACCAATACTGTGTGACTGACTTGGTAAAACGTTTGGATTTAGATAGTAAAATACACACTTGAATGCAACAGGGGCTCAGTGGAAGGTCAAAAAAGAGAGGGGACAATGGGCATTCCTGATATATCCATCTGCTGAGTCTAAAAGTCTCTGAGCTACACCTACATAAAAGGCTATCTCTGAATCATCTCACCAATACTAATTGTGTTCAATACTGCTTTGAAAAATGCATTTTAATTCTATCGAAAGACTTTTCAACATCTACGGTGAGAAGTAGAAATCATATTTCCGTAATCTGAACCTATTCTATAAAATGGCGAAACCTATGAATATTGGCAAAAAATTGGCAATTTAAAATAAAACTGGTCAGAGTGGATTCAAAGTTGCACCGGAGGTTAGAGTTAAAGAGGAGTGTAATACCTAGATGGTACAGCCAACTGGGCTCATTTCCTCAGGTAATAGCAAGATTTTGCCCACTTCTATCGGCTGAGTGACCTGACTTGTTTGAAAAAAAAATTCAATAAAATATAAGACCAGCACTAATTGATGTGCCAAATGATCAAAGCCCTATAAATGAAATTTTTACACTGACATAATCCTAATGCTGTGTGCGGTTATAATATCCTTGATCGCAAATTCACGTTAACCAATATGTGATTGTACAGGAGATGGCAGTGTGAAGTATTTTACTTGCTTTGCAGCATTGCTGCTGTCACATTAAACAGTTTGGAGTTGAAAGTGACAAACTCTACTCACTCGACATTCTTTGAATAAATATATTTAACCGTTTCATTTTTGACAATGGACATGCATGCTTTGGGTTTTCAAGCTCGAATTAAAATGGCATATCCACTTCGTTTCCCATTTTGCAGAAGCGTTACTTTAGTCTAGTCTAAACATTCTGTCCAGAATGTTTTCAACCGTCCCCTTATGGTCAAGACCTTTTTCAACGCTTGTATCGAGACAGACCTAATGGCAAACTAATGAGATTTGACAATGTTTTCTTAGCTTTGCCTGAGTTTAGGGAATTAGCTCGTGTATTGACTGGAGCACGATGCATATGACCCATCAGACCACTTTCAACTCGTTCTATAGACCGCTAACCTTCACCATCCTTCATCTAAGATTCAGCTATGGGATCATCCAGATCTGATTTATGCAGTTTGTTTTGATAAAGTTGAAGATCAAAACTCCATGGACTCCCACTACAGTGCCTCTTTCCCCACCCTACCTTCACACGTGCATGATCACAGAGCATAAGATGGACTACTTCTATAGCAGGTATGTTTCATAGGAGACTGTCTATGAATACTGGAATCCAACACCAGTTTAGAGCCCGCTGTCCACATATGGTCAACCTCAGCTTTCTTTTCCAGAGATCGATATTATCTGAGACAAGCAACCACAACTGTATATGCATGAAAGGAAGAAATTTCAACAGCCTCCATCAAAAAATCTCTTCATCACGGTGAACCATCCCTCATTCTTATTATTTGTCACTCCTATCGTGCAATATTTCTCAGAACGTCTTAAATTTGGGTGAGAAGAATGCTGCTATGTTGGCTTAAAACTGTTGTGTCTATTTTTAGTAAATGTCTTGAATGCACTCTTCACTGGTGCTTGAAATGCCACTTATTTGATGAATTTTGTTATTGTGACCACTCTAAATGATTTTGCCATCCTTTCATACCACTGACCTGTTATATAGACTTAGTGGAGTTACAGTCCTGAACATCTCCAAGAATGCTGACCACATCTAAGGTGAGGAGTTGTTGAGGCGTCTGCTTTGTTACCATGTTGGAAAGCTCAGTGAGTGACATAGCTTTCACCTTTGCAGTTGTGTTTGTCTGACAAGGTGTTCGCCCAGCACTATTTAGTATCCTTTTTAGTGATGCAGAGTTTGCGTTGTTGCAGACCTAACTATCTGCCCCTCTTATGTGATGAACAATATAACATCAATGTTGTGGATGGGAAGGGGCATTCAGCTTTACACACATCTTAAGAGGCACTTCATGTCTTGCCTTTCCCAAAATAACCTGAAACATCAAAACCCACAGTGCCATGACAATGTACCGATTCTGGGCTTCTTCATTATGAATTACGCCTCTGCTGCATGCATATCTTGATTACGCTGAACTCTCCATGCCACTGAAGTCAAGCTATCCTGGCTGATGAGGGCTGATAGCCCGAAACTGGTCCTAGGATGCTTGTTTGCAGTCCTGGGAGGACCTGGCCTGGCAGTTTGGACTGGACTGTTTCCATTGGGCGCATGGTCAAGACTGATTTGCATATGGCTGCGTCCAAACTGGAATGGTATGGTGAGCAAAAAAACGATAATTTGGGCCCAGATCTCTGTACTGAGGTGAATGTATGACAATGTTCTGCATTCTGTCCATCAATTGTTGTTTTCGAATTCTGAATCTCGGGCAGAAATGTGCACAAATATGGGGATCTAATGCAATGTCAGTGCATTAAGCTCAAAGACAAACTGTGTTTTCCGGTACTTGTTGTTCCAAGAGAATGATCCATTCTCGACCCACAGAGTCCATTGTGTCCATACCACATCTTATTGTAAGCCTAGCCCCCCGGTGACTATCTTTAAACAAATAACCAATCTCCGAGCTGAGGTTATCTGGAAGAGATGGTAACACATTCTATAGCAAATATGGCATAGGAATATCGCCCCAGCACACAAGATGTATTTATGGATCTCAAGGCTGAGCTTTCCGAGGCAAAAATGTGGTTACCACATGCCTCACAACTCCTAAACTTCTTACCCACTGGAGTTTTAGGAACAGAATCTGCATCCTGTTAAGAAGTCGCAACCTGAGTCACCAAGCTACAGGTGGAAGGGTGTCTATAGGAGGCTGGCTTAGTATATGGTGCACACGTCTGTAAGTGTGGCACCCTGCACTAATCCAGACAACCCTTATGGTGATTTTAGTGGTCTTAGACAACATTAGAAAGCTCTCCAAGTGGTAGCTGTGGACAGCGGCCTTCAAGCTTAGTCCAGGAGTGTAAAGCAGCTTGTTTTACCAGTACTTAATCTTATGCCACTCAAGGGAGACCACTGAAACTGTGTCTAAAAGCCTGTTATTGCAGCCTGTGTAAGCTGGCGCCAGCACCAATTACAACAGATATAAGTTGGCTTATATCTTAGGTCATTGCACTTAAAACATATACGTCACCCCTAAGGCAAGCTTTCAATCTTGAAGGCAGGGTGGTTGGTCTAAGTGTGAGGGTGTCCCTGCATGAGCAGGACACCCCTACAACCTTCAGAGTCCATTCTCCTGGGTTGTAAGTGCATCAGCCATTACTGGGTTGTAAGTGCATCAGCCATTACGACATTTAGACGGGCCATGTGTCATTACGCAATGACCATCTCTAAACTGGCTGTAATGAACCCTGTCATGTTTGGTATCAAACATGTTAGAATCGCGTAGAATGGTAGTGTCGCGGCACAGCACGCAGGCTCACTTCACAGGCTGCCTAGTCCTCCACGCGCACAAATTATCCTTCCGCTCATCCAAACATGATGGGGGGGGGCACTAATATGGGGCAAGCATCCCCGCTAAGCCTCATGTCCTGGAACGTGAGGGGTCTGGGAGACAAAATTAAACGTGGGCTGGTCCTACAGAGTATAAAAAGGTTGAATCCCGCCCTGGTCCTACTACAGGAAACACACCTCACTGGCACAGCCACACGGGCCCTAGATAGGAAAGGCTACAGCATGGTTGTCCACTCTGAGTTTACTAAAGGGTCCCGGGGTACAGGGATATTAATGCATCGCTCGTCCAAGTTCATAACCCAATCAGTTAGCATTGACACTCAGGGGCGCTTTGCGGCGATACATGGGCAGTGGGAGGGAAAGCCGCTTAACGTGGTCTCGGTGTATATCCCGCCGACACTGCACACCATAGCTCTCCCGGAACTGGGGACATTTTTGTTAGACCTTCCAGAGGGGGATCTCATCGTGGGAGGTGATTTCAATGCAGTGGCACACAACTCCCTAGACCGCCACCCAGTGCGTACACAAACACCAGGGCCCTCCAGATTGCATGACTTCATGGAAGCACAGGGTTTAATAGATATATGGAGGCGTTTCCACCCAGAAGACCGGCAATACACATACTATTCGGCAGTTCACGACAGCCTATCACGGATTGACTATTTCCTTACGTTGGGGGGGGGCCTCCTCAATTTCACTGACTCTCAGATCAGACCGCGAGGGGTCTCCGATCACTCCCCGCTGACACTGACTCTGTCCAGTCAGGAACGAACCCATAGACGCGCCTACCCGATCTACCCAGGATACCTCAGGGAACCGGGTATAGCCAGGGCTTTGAAGAGAGGTACGCGATTGCACCTCACCGAAAATGCAGGTTCGGTGGCGTCACATACCATCCTGTGGGAGGCCTACAAGACGGTTCTTCGCGGGCAGGCAATCTCAGTTATCACGCAGCACAAGCGCACACAGCGTCAAGAATTGGTAGAGCTAGAGGAACAACTTGACAAGGCAACACAGGACCACGAGAGGAACCCGACTGGGGTTACCCAACACACGCTCCGACTGTGCCAGCAGCGTCATACCGACCATGTACGCCGCAGGGTAATGGACAGTATGGCAGCAACAACGAGTAGGGTGTATGACATAGGAGATAAAGCAGGGAAGCTCCTGGCGTGGCTGGAGAAGACACGGGGAGGGCAGAGGGCCATACTGCAACTGAAAGACCCAGCTGGTGAGATACATACCAGTCCGGCGCGAATAGTAGAACTCCTGGCCGACCATTTTCACTCCGTACACTCCCCTGAGTTCGACGTCACGCGGGAGATGGCAGAAGGTTCCCTCATAGGAGTGCCTACCCGTACTCTCCCGCAAGACAAACGGGACGAGCTTGACTCCGACCTGACGGCCGAAGAAATACAGATAGCTATAGCAGCGTTACACCCAGGGAAAGCGCTGGGCCCCAATGGAGTGCCGATAGAATGGTACAAACTCATGTCCGAAACGCTGTCCACACCATTGCTCCATATGTTCAGGGAGTGCCAGGAGCGGGGGCGACTGCCTCCTGATCAGCGCACAGCCACAATCATCGCAATACCAAAGCCCGGCAAACCCCCTGAAGAGTGCGGATCATACCGCCCGATCTCCCTCCTCAACGCCGAGAGTAAAATTTTGGCAAAACTATTGGCCACCAGACTGCTGCCCCATCTGGCGCACCTGATACATCCGGACCAGTCGGGCTTCATGCCACACCGGAGTACGGCGCTGAATTTGCGACGGCTGCACGGGGTGCTAGCACGAGCCCCACAGTTGGAGTAGCCGGCGGCGGTGCTGTCATTGGATGCCAAGATGGCGTTCGACATGGTGGAGTGGCGCTATCTCTTTGCGGTCCTGGAACACATGGGTATTGGCTCGAAATTCATATCATGGGTTAGGTTACTGTACACCGAACCCGTGGCAAGGGTGACTGCAAATGGGCATATCTCGAGGGAGCTTCCGCTGGCAAGGGGCACGAGACAAGGATGCCCGCTTTCACCGCTGTTATTCGCCTTAGTGCTGGAACCCCTGGCCACGATTATCAGAACCACCCAGCTACTGAAAGGCATACAGTGGGGAGGTGGATGGGAAGATAGGGTTTCCCTGTATGCCGACGACATGCTCGTCTACCTCACGGACCTTACGAACGGTATCCCGGTCCTACTGGCACTGTGTGAGAGGCACGGTGCAGCTTCAGGCTATAAACTTAACTGGTCCAAGTCCATAATCTATATGGTGCAGGGCGACCCTCCGGTCCTACCTACGGATTGCCAATTGCTCGTAGAACCCATCTCCTTTAAGTACCTAGGGATTCAAATTACAAGGGAACATTCAACCTTTCTAGACCTGAACCTTAAGCCCCAGCTGGACAGGCTGAAGGCAGACGTACGCCACTGGAAGAATCTCCCCTTGACACTTCTAGGTAGGGCGGCACTCTTTAAAATGATGGCGCTGCCTCGCTTCCTATATGTCCTGGAAAACACGCCGGCGATGGTCCCGTATCATTCTTCCGCCACGTGTCGGCGCAATTGTCAGGCCTCCTGTGGGGCGGCAAACCGGCCAGGGTAGCGCAGTTGAAATTAACTAGAGACTGGTACAGCGGGGGGATAGCCCTCCCCTACCTTGAATTGCACTATTGGGCAGCTCACCTTAAGGTGATCAACCAGTGGATCCATAGTGCACAAGATGACCCGGCTTACATGGCGGATAGACGCCAACTGGGCACGACCACCCTCCGGGCCCCACTCTACAACAAAGGAATGGTGAGGAAGCTGGAAGGACCTACCAAACACACTGTATCTCTATGGCATAAAGCTCAGAGGCGGCTTGCATGGGAGGGAGTGATCACTAAACTCACACCACTATGGGATGCCAAGGCCCTCGGTAACTTGCGCAGTTCTAAAGGGTTTGACCAATGGGATAACATCGGAATCTCCACGGTGGGCGATCTATGGACGAGAGAGGGCGTGCTCTCCTTTGCGACCCTGAGGGAGCAGTATGACCTTGGGGTAACTGAAACATACAGATACGTACAAATTAGGCACGCACTCATGTCTGTGTTGGAGCCGGGTGTGACAGTTCCGGAGTCGGCTCCGTTAGAGGACCGACTGCTTACGGACTATATGGAGGCAAGTGCGACCTCCCTCACTTACCGCAAACTACTGAACAACCTACCGGACCCGCTGGGGAAGCTGAAGGAATATTGGGAGGACGAGATAGGGGACCTGGATGAGGCGGACTGGAATGCAGCCCTGGCATCGCCCAGGGAAGCCGGTATATCCACCCGATTCAGATTGGTCCAATTTAAAGTATTACATAGGGTCTACTACACCCGCACGACACAATATAGAATACACAGGGCAGAACACCCATATTGCCTGAGGAATTGTGGGGAGGAGGGTACACTGTTCCACACTGTGTGGACCTGTCCTAATATACAAGAATACTGGAGGCGTGTAACACGCACGATAAGCCAGACCCTACAGAACCCGTTCACGCCTGACCCTAGGGTTTGCCTATTGAATGTATGGGGCCCAATAGACATGTCACTGCATGCGAAACAATGGGTGATCATTGGGGTGATGCTGGCAAAGCGGGACATCGCAAAAATTGGGGGGCACTGGAGACACCGACACTGGCGCAGTGGTGCAGGAACATGGATATGCTTATGGTGACGGAGAGGGCGGTGTACCAACAGAGGCGTAATCCACGCAAATGGAACAAAATCTGGACACCCTGGAACACATACAGAGGGGACATTTGTGAGCCTCTGCCTGAGGAGGAAGATGGGGACAGCTCAGGAGAAGACGAGGATATGGAGTAGTGGGTGGGGGCGAGGAGTAGGTATCAGAAGCAGCGCACGACATGAGGTCCTGGGAATTGTAAGTGCAGGCGAGCTTGTTTTTATCGATAAATGTGTAAAATGCCGTTAGATGCTTCTAGACACGCCAATTGTTATAATGGATTTCTGACACGGATCGTGTACCTTGACCCTTGTAGTAGCAAGTTTAAAGTTGGGGGGGTAAAATTTAAAAAGTTGCTCTATTGATTGAAGGCAGCTAAATGTTGACGCTGCACTGAAGAATGATTCACCGTTACTGTGTACCATGTGATAGCAACAATAAAAACAAATAAAAAAAAAAAAAACATGTTAGAACCATAACCCCACACTGTAAACGGTGTGGGAGGTATGATTCCATGCACTGTAAAGCTCCTCCGGGAGGCCCTCAGTGCTCCCGGTACCGTTGAAGGGCAAGTCTATAAGGGATGCCTGGACATCACCCAAAAATCCAGCAGTCCTCAGTCAGGCATGAAGTCTAGACACCACCGTAGAAGGAATGACTCTGCCCAGCGAGTTGGTGGTATCCAATCTGCAGCTAATAGTGAACATTGCTGCTTCTTTACCATTAGCAATAGATTGGGAAAGTATGGTTCAGGCCTCCTTCAAGACCATAGGCAGGGCTTGTACAACCTTATTCTATACAGTATGGGAATAATGCTGGATCCCAGGAAATGGGGCGATGGTGGGGGGCAATGGTCCTGTGTACACGAGTGCCTGTGTAGGACTTGGTCCAGGCCCAGAGCAAGACATTTGTGAGGGCTTCATTAAAGGGGAGAAGGGGTCTGCAGAGGATACCTTGGATTGAAGCACCTCTGTCAAAATGTTAGTTTCAACTACCATTGCTGGCAGCGTCAGGTCCAAGACCTCAGCTGCCCTCCAGACCACCAACACAAAAGAGGGCCCTTCCTCTGTAGCCACTGTGGAAGGGAGTTAGGAGGCTTCAGTCTGGCGAGGTATCCAGACCACTGGCATCAGTCAGTTCTTCAAACCAGTTATTATTGACCACAGACTCTTCTAGGGGGCAGGATAACTGAAGAAATTCTCAGACCCCGCCCATTTATGCTCCTCACAGGGCCTTTCAGTAAAAGAAGGCTTTGTTCCAGTACAGACCTTCTGAGGCCGGTCGGAGCCAGAGCCAGCATCATGCGACACCAGTCCAGCTCCGTATTGAAGTCAGAAATCATGATGGGCTCGGGGCTTCTGAATGGCGTTGGCAGTGCCAGTGGAATGGACCTTGAAGGAGGTGCAAAGTCACAGCCAGGGCCAATCTTCATCCACTAACAGAACCTGACGGTCCGACTGCACAGAGGGAGAACCTGCAGGCAGAAATAAAGTCAGTGTCCCTCTCAAATCTATGGGGTTCAAAGACGCTCCAGAGGGGTCCGGCCAGCTAAAAATCAGGTTCATGGCCTCCTAGAATTCACATAGTTGGGCAGGATTTGCCCTGGCTCCGGGAAACTGTGGGAAGCATGGAGCAGACCCAGGCTGAGGCTCCATGGGGACGACATGGCAGCGGGACCGAGATTTATGGCATTGTTTATCTGGACTGGCGCTTAGAAGTCAAAGAGCACTTTGGTTTCTTAGGGGACAAAGGCCCAAAAAGTTTTTTAAAAAGGCACAATGGTGTAAGTGTTCGCCAAAAAGTTAAAAAAGAAGAAACCGAAGCAAGCATGCTGATGGCATGGAAAAGGAGGACGTGAGGTATGAGAGCTGTGGTGGCGCCTATATTTGTACTGCACACATCACTATTGGCACAAACACTGCCACTTACTGATGTGCAAGTGTTCTGCTCAGAAAAGAATTCCGGATCCAATATGACACCTGGGGATAATCTGTGTCTAGAAGTCTTTATCAGATAGGATGTTTGAACAAAATATCGCAATAAAAATATTGTGATACACAAATACTGTGTCAAGAATATCAACAGTTGATGGACAGAATGCAGACAATGTCATACACTCACCGCAGTACAGAGATCTGGGCCTAAATCCATAGTTCTTTGCTCACCATGCCATTCCAGTTTGGACCCAGCCATATGCAAATCAGGTTTGACCTTGTGCCCCATGGGAACAGTCCAGCCCGAACTGCCAAGCCAGGTCCTTCCTGGACTGGAAACAAGCATCCTAGGACCGGTTTCGGGCTTTCAGCCCTCATCAGCCAGGATAGCTTGATTCCAGTGCCATGGAGTGCACAGGACTCACATCTGAGCATACCCGTCCCACTCAGGGTGACAAATGCGAAAACAACAGTTGATGGACAGAATGCAGAGCAATGTCATACATTCACCCCAGTATAGCGATCTGGGCCTAAATCCATTGTTTTTTTGATCATCATGCCATTCCAGTTTGAACCCAGCAATATGCAAATCAGTCTTGACCCTGTGCCCCATGGGAACAGTCCAACCCGAACTGCCAAGCCAGGTCCTCCCTGGACTGGAAACAAGCATCCTAGGACCGGTTTCGGGCTATCAGCCCTCATCAGCCAGGATAGGTTGACTTCAGTGGCATGGAGAGCACAGGACCCACGTCTGGGCATACCCGTCCCACTCAGGGTGACAAATGCAAAAACAACAGTTGATGGACAGAATGCAGAACAATGTCATACATTCACCCCAGTACAGAGCTCTGGGTCTAAATCCATCGTTTTTTTTGTTCATCATGCCATTCCAGTTTGAACCCAGCAATATGCAAATCAGTCTTGGCCCTGTGCCGCATGGGAACAGTCCAACCCGAACTGCCAAGCCAGGTCCTCCCTGGACTGAAAACAAGCATCCTAGAACCGATTTCGGGCTTTCAGCCCTCATCAGCCAGTATAGCTTAATTCCAGTGGCATGGAGAGCACAGGACTCACGTCTGAGCATACCCATCCCACTCAGGGTGACAAATGCAAAAACAACTACACCACTGGAGTCAAGCTATCCTGGCTGATGACGGCTGAAAGCCAGACACTGGTCCTAGGATGCTTGATTCCAGTCCAGGGAATACATTACTTGGCAGTTCGGGCTGGACTGTTCCCATGAGGCACAGGGTCAAGACTGATTTGCATATGGCCATGTCTGAACTGGGGTGGTGTGGTGAGCAAAATAACGATGGATTAAACCCAGATCTGTGACTGGGGGTGAATGTTTTGCCAATGTGCCGCATTCTATCCATCATCTTGTGTGTTTTGCTGTTCGCCCTATGTGGGAAGGGTATGCCCAGACGTGGGTCTCGTGCACACTATGCCACTACAGTCAAGCTATCCTGGCTGATGACGGCTGATAGCTAGAAATAGGTCCTAGGATGCTTGATTCCGGTCCAGGGAAGACATGGATTGGCAGTTCGGGCTGGATTGTGCCCATGAGGCACAGGGTTGAGACTGATTTGCATATGACAACGTCTGAACTGGGGTGGCGTGGTGAGTAAAATAACGATGGATTAAACCCAGATCTGTGATAGGGGCTGAATGTTTTGCCAATGTGCAACATTCCGTCCATCATCTTGTGTGTTTTGCTGTTCGCCCTAGGTGGGAAGGGTATGCCCAGACGTGGGTCCCATGCTCTCTATGCCACTGGAGTCAAGCTATCCTGGCTGATGACGGCTGATAGCTAGAAATCGGTCCTAGGAGGCTTGATTTCGGTCCAGGGAAGACATGGCTTGGCAGCTCAGGCTGGACTGTTCCCATGAGGCACAGGGTCAAGACTGATTGGCATATGGCCATGTCTGAACTGGGGTGGCGTGGTGAGCAAAATAACAATGGAATAAACACATATCTGTGACTTGGGGTGAATGTTTTGCCAATGTGCAACATTCCATCCATCATCTTGTATGTTTTGCAAGAATATCAAGATGTCAAAAATATCGTTGAAAAGAAAAATATTGTTGTAAAAAATACTGATGTAGAAAATATTGTATGTAACATGATTTGTAAGTGTAATTTAGTATGTCATTTATTGTAGTGTAATTATTCATTTTTTATTTGTGTTTTTAGTAAGATCTTTTATTAGTTATGAAATTGTTGAAATTTGTATTTTTGGTTGTGTTAATGTGTATAAATGTTTTTTTTAATTTAGTGGCAGGATATTGGGGTTTTAGGAGAATTTAAAAAAGGGTATATTTTAAAGTACATTTTATGTTAATTATTTTAATGATATGCAAATTACCATTTAATATTTTACAATTTTGAAAATTATTTTGTTTAATACATTTTAATTTAAAAGTAATCAAAATATATAATATTGGTATTACATTTAAAAAAATTAAATGCTAAAAAGTATTTAAATTATAAAATAGTAAAAAAATACAGATATATAAAAGCACAAGTTACGATATATCTGTAAGAGACATTAGTTAGTGATAGATTCTTTACCTAAGAATACCTCCAGGCGTCAGATTGAATCCGGAAAGTTTTGCTAGCAATACCTCTGCATGTCAGTAGGTGGCGTTGTGCGGCTCTTCGTCCGTCACTGACGTCGTATGCGCCGAGATGAAGTCACGGAGACTACTTAGGCGCCCCCCATGCCCGCTGACGTCAGTTCTGTGCATGACATTTGGCGCCAGGAACGCAGAGTCATGCAAGAAACCGACTACTGGTGCCATGAAACTAGGGCCCTGAAAGGGATGTCCTTAACCCTAGTAATCAGTTCGCAGAACGGGGAGGATGGGTGAAGTGATAAGGAATCTATTACTAACTAATGTCTCTTACAGATATATCGTTACACAAGTAGTAACTTGCGCATCTGAAAGAGACACACTAGTGATAAGATTCCTTACCTTAGAATAGATACCCCAGCAATACCAACCCCGGTGGTGGGTCTGCAAATAAGATTACACCAGAAAGTCACGGAGAACAGAACGGCCAAAAAAGCTGTCTCTCCGGACTTGACTGTCAAGGCAGTAATGCTTGGTAAACGTGTGCAGCGAGGCCCACGTAGCAGCTTGACAAATGTCCTGCAAGGGAACATTGTATCCCAAGGCAGTAGTGGCTGCTGTTGCCCTGGTGGAATGGGCACACAGCCCCACAGGAGGCTCCTTCTTAGCCAACGAGTAACAGCCCTTGATGCAGAGAACAAACCACCGAGAGATGGTCTATTTGTGCACGGCCCAACCTTAGCGAACAAAGAGCTGGTCATCTACCCGGAACTGTTGTGTGCGTTTCAGACAGAACGAGAGCGCACATTTTGGGTCCAGATGGTGGAGCCTCTCTTCCTCTTTGGAAGGATGCAGAGGCGGAAAGAAGGTGAGCAAAGTGATGGTCTGCCCGATGTGGAAGGGCGTAAAAACCTTTTGCTAGAAAGAAGGACAGGTCCTCAGAACCACCTAGTCCTGATGAACAGAAAGGAAAGGAGGTTTGGAAGGAAGAGCCTGGAGCTCACTCACTCTTCTTGCAGAGGTGATAGCTACCAGGAAAGCCTTCTTGAAAGTGAGAAGACGCAAAGGACAGTTATGAAGAGGCTCGAAGGGAGCGCATATCAGAAATGTCAAGACAAGGTTTAAGTCCCATTGAGGCAGGATGAACAGCACGGGAGGGAACTTATGCGTAATGCCTTTCAGAAAACGGTTATCAACCGGGGACTTAAAAAGAGAAGGCTGTTCAGGAAGCTGTAGAAAGGCAGAAATGGCCAAAAGATAACCTTTGATAGTGCCCAGAGCAGAGCCCTGCTGGGCCAAGGAAATAAGGAACAGAAGGACTTCAGAAAAAAGGGCAGAAAGGGGATCCACAGAATTTGCTGTGCACCATGCCACAAACTTGTTCCACCTGCAGGCGTATACCATTTTCGTGGAGAGACGCCTGGCTGCCAGAATGACATCACAACTGTCGCGACTCAATCTCCACTCATGGAGATGGAGGCTGGACAAGTTCGGGTGGAGGATCGTCCCCTGCTGCTGCGACAGACGATCCTCCCGAAGAGGCAATCGGATCGGAGGATCGATCGCCATGCTGAGTAGCTCGGGATACCAGTATCTTCGTGCCCAATCTGGAGCCACATGAATGACTTGGACCCGGCGCGCCAAATCTTCTTCAGCACTCTGGGCAGAAGTGGTATAGGTGGAAAGGTGTGCAATAGACCGCAACTCCACACAAAAGTGTCGCTGAGCGAGTGCCACCTTGGAAATTCCAAAAAGCAGAATTGATGACATTGCGCGTTCTGTTCTGATGGGAATAGATCTAACCAAGGCTCTCCCCACTGCTAAAAGAGACATTGTGCCACATCCGAGTTCAGACGCCATTTGTGATCCATCATGCACCAGCGTCTAAGTTTGTCCGCCCTGGCATTCAGAGAACCTGCCAGGTGTTAAACCACCAAGTTAATGCCTTGATGTTCCAGCCATGTCCAGAGGCGCAGAGCCTCCTGACATAGGGTTCATAACCCCACCCCACCCTGTTTGTTGCAGTACCACAGGGCAGGGGTGTTGTCCGTGAACACCTGCACTACACTTCCCCGGACAGAGGGAAGGAATGCTTTCAGTGCAAGTTGGATCGCCTGAAGCTCTAAAAGGTTGATATGGAGCCGGGACTCCGGAGGGACGCTAGAAGTCTCTGCCCTCTGCCTCCCTATTCCAGGAATGACGCATCCATCACAACTGTGTGCTCTTGTTGGGGAAGGGAGAGGGATCTGCCCTTGACCCAATCGCAATTTGTGAGCCACCACTGCAAGTGTCGTGCAGTGCCCTCCGAGATCTGGACGTGATTGGACAGGTTGACCTGATGCTTTGCCCACTGGAACTTCAGGTCCAACTGCAGAGCCCGCATATGCCATCTGGCATGTTGCACTAGCAGGATACATGAGGCCATCAGGCCCAGGAGCCAGAGGGTCAGCCTGACTGAAACCCGGGATAGAGGCTGAAAGATCGGAATCATAGCCTGAATATCCCGTACTCGCTGCTGGGGGGATAAACCCGAAACTGCGTCAAACCCAGAACCGCTCAGATGAAGGGGAGCTACTAGAGGACTCAGGTGTGACTTCGGCGCATTGATGGAGAACCCCAGCAAGTGCAGGAGGGCGGCCATAGTCCGAAGGTGGGTGACGACTGCCTGGGGCGAGGCCGCCTTCAACAACCAGTCGTCGAGGGAGGGTAAGACTGACACCCCTGACCTGCGCAGGTTGGCTGCGACTACCGCCATCACTTTCGTGAACACCCGAGGAGCACTGGTAAGGCCGAAGGGGAGCACGGCAAACGAAAAATGCTCCTGGCCTACCGTGAACCACAGGTAACACTGGTGGGTCAGCAGGACGGGGATTTGAAAATATGCGTCCTGCAAGTCCAACACTACCATTCCGTCTCCAGGGCCGTGGGCAACCAAGACCTGAGCCAGGGTCAACATCTTGAACTTCTCCTTCCGGAGGAAGCAATTGACATCCCTGAGGTCCAAGATGGGGGAAAGCCCTCTTTGTCCTTCTTGGGAACCAGAAAGTAGTAGGAATAACAACCACATCCTACTTCCTGTCCAGGAACACGATCGGTGGCCCCCTTGGCCAAGTGGGCCATAACTTTCCGCTAGAGAAGCGCAAAGTGATCCCCGACATGCGGTGGAATCGAGGTGGCATGACGCGGGGTAGACTCGAAGGGGAGGGAGTAACCGCTCCTGACGAGTTGCAACACCCACTTGTCTGAAGTGACAGAGCGCCAATGGAGAAGGTGATGGCGAATCCTGCCACCCGCCGGCGTGGGATGTGACCTGAAGCTCAGACTAGCAAGGTTTTGAGGTTGACGTCGCGGGGGCGTAAGTGGACTGAGCCTCACGTCGGCCCCTGGAGCCACCCTGGCAGCCTCCTCGCCCAATGGCATGCTGAGTTTGGGTCTGCGCAGGCTTTTCCCTGAACGAACGGGCAGGGGCGCCTCTGCCATGGCCATGAAAGGAATGAAAAGAAGACGTGGCTGGGCACGTGGTGGAAAGGCCCAAGGACTTGGTCGTAGCCCGAGAGTCCTTAAAACACTCTAGTGCAGTGTCGGCCTTATCACCAAACAGGTGAGTCCCATCAAAGGACATGTCCATGAGCGACCCTGGACATCCAGGGAGAAACCGGTGGATCGCAACCAGGCGTGGTGACATAGCACTACGGTCCTGGAAATCGTCCTACAGAGGGAGACCAAGCCACAACGAATGGCTTACCCACAGTCTGGTACAGCACAGTCTGGACTTCTTCCGGTGAAGACAGAACCCTCCAGGAACCAGCAGTATTCACTACGGCTCCGCCGGCGGTGCCAGGGCCAGAGCGGGTAGCATGGGACCTCTTGGCGCCGTGGCCGGAGCCAGCAGCACAAGATCCTGCTGCTCCGGGGCCGCTGGTGGCACCGGGGCTAGTTCCGCCAGAGGAGTCATCGGACCGGCAGGATCCTGACACGGGACCGCGGGGCCCGAAGGAGCACCGGCAGGAGCCAGAGGCCTCAACAGGCGGTCCATGGCAGCAAGGAATTCTTGCATTTGTGCAGGAGTCGCTGACGGACCAGTGAAGGGCGGGTAGGCCGCGGGACTCCTAGGCTCCGAACAAGCCACAGGGGCGGAGCCCTTGTCCCCCTCAACCGCATCCGAGGACCGACGGGGGGATGTCGGAGTGCGAAAACGCTTCTTCGACTTCTTTTTGTGTCTTCTCTTACCCGAATCTGAGGGTGAAGACTTAGATCCCAAGGACGGTGATGACGGCTCTGCGAGCGGTGACAGGAACGACCCCTGGACCTCGAACTGCGTGGGGACGATTGCCAAACTTCAAGCAACTTCTGGCGCTGCTCCCTCAAGGCTTTCGGGGCCATAGCCCTACAGTCCTGTCAGGACCGGGAGTCATGGTCGGGCTCCAGGCAGTAGAGACAGACGTCGTGAGGGTCCACCACTGACATATTTCGGCCGGCAGGTCCTGCAGGACTTAAAACCAGGCATCCCTACTAGCACCAGAGAAAACCAACACGAGACAAAAGTCTCAAAAAGATAGTCAAAAAATGACTGAAGTACGTGCTCTAACTGGATCTGCACTTACTGGCACGGAAAAAGAAAGGACTGACGGCGCGCATGGCTGGCACCTAAGTAGTCTCTGTGACGTCATCTCGGCCCATATGACGCCAGTGACGGACGCAAAGCCGCACAACGCCACTTTCTGACGCGCAGTGGTACTGCTAGCAAAACTTTACGGATCCAGTCTGACTCCTGGGGCTATTCTATGGTAAGGAATCTATCACTATCGTGTCTCTTTCACATATATAATTTAGTAAAGGAAAATAATTAGACATTTTTACATAAAAGCTTCTTATTTTATAATTTTTGTGAAAAATAATTTTAAATATTTTAATTATTTTGTTTTAAAATTATAATTTTATATTAACAATATATTTTTTAATAAAAAAAATGTAAATTGGTTTTATATTTTGTATGTTATGATTGTTCATTTTGGAATATAATTTATCTTTTTATTTTTTTGTTATAAGTTTAGGAGTGGTAGTAAATATTTCACACATTACATTAAATATTGTTAGAGGTACAATTATTTTTTATATGCTAATGTTTAAACATAAAAATATATAGATTTGCAGTTTTTGGTAGTATGAGATTACATTTTGGTTTATTTTATAGTTAAAAAACTGTGTGAGAGTATGGAGTAATGATTGTGTACATAACATGTTTAATTTGAATTACCTTGATTAAAATGTTTTAGATTCCAGTGGAAGCAGTAAATGTCACCTCTTTAGCGTCCAATACCTTTTTTATATAGACTTAAATTGGAGTGGTAATAGTAAATGTCACCATTTAGTGTCCAAAACCTTCTCTCAATATGGTTAGAGTAGAGTGGGAATAGTAAATGTCACCTCCTTAGTGTCCAACACCTTCCCCCAGCATGGTTAGATTGGAGTGGGAATAGTAAATGTAACCCCTTTGGAGTCCAGCACCTTTACGCAATTTGGTTAAATTGGAGTAGGAATAGTAAATATCAAGTGTTGAATACCTTCCCTAAATTTGGTTACATTGGAGTGGGAACAGTAAATATCATTCTTTTGTTGCCCAATAGCGCCCCTAAAGTGTTTTATATTGGATTGGGAATAGTAAATGTCACCCTTTTAGGTTCCAACAAATTAGTATAGGTTGGGGTGGCAATAGTTCAATGTTACACTATTAGTGTCTAACATCTTCCCTAAATTAGTATAGTTTGGAGTGGGAATAGTAAATGACATCTTTTTAGTGTCCAACGCCTTCCCCAATTTGGTTTAGATAGGAGGGGAAACAGTAAATACAACCCCTTTAGTGTCCAACACGTCCCCAAAGTAGTTTAGATTGGAATGGGAATATTATTTTTCACCTCTTTATTGTCCAACAACTTCTTCAAATCTGTACAGATTATTGTGGGAATAGTAAATGTCATTATTGCACAAGTTACTACTTGTGTAACGATATATCTGTAAGAGACATTAGTTAGTGATAGATTCCTTACCTTAGAATATCCCCAGGCATCAGACTTGATCCGGAAACTTTTGCATAGCAGTACCCTTGCACGTCCGTAGGCGTCGTCTCAGCTCCGCGTGCGTCGTAGGCGTCGTGGACGCCGTGATGACGTCCTCGGAGTACTTAGACGCTGCCTCTGCGTGCTGACGTCAGTTCTTAGACACAGCTTTTCCGCGCCAGAAGCGCAGAGCCATGCCAAAAACCAACACTGGTGCCATGAAACTAGGGCCCTGAAAGGGGATGACCTTAACTCTAGATATCGGTTCGCAGAACGGGGAGGGTGGGTAGGTCGGTAAGGAATCTATCACTAACTAATGTCTCTTACAGATATATCGTTACACAAGTAGTAACTTTTGCATCTGAAAGAGACACGTTAGTGATAGATTCCTTACCTTAGAATAGATACCCTAGCAATACCAACCCCGTGGTGGTGGCTCTGCAAACCAATAATCACACCAGAAAGTCCTGGAGGACGGAACGGCCAAAGTAGCCATCCCTCCGGACTTGACTGTCCAGGCAATAATGTCGCGCAAACGTGTGCAGCGAGGCCCACGTAGCCGCCTGGCAAATGTCCTGCAAGGGCACACCTCGGCCCAAGGCAGTTGTAGTTGCTGTGGCTCGAGTGGAGGAAATGTATGAGTGATGCCCTTCAGGAATCGATTAACGATAGGGGACTTGAACAAAGAGGGTTGATCAGGCAGCCTCAGAAAGGCTGAAAGAGCTGAGAGATAGCCCTTTGACAGTGCCCAGAGCAGAGCCCTGCTGGGCAAGAGAGAGAAGAAAGAGGAGAACCTCCGAAAGAGGGGCATTAAGGGGATCCACAGCCTTTGCTGTGCACCATGCCACAAACTTATTCCACCTGCAGGCGTATACCGACTTTGTGGAGGGACGCCTGGCTGCCAGAATGATGTTACAGACTTCAGGAGGCAAGTCAAATGGCCTCAACTGTCGCCGCTCAATCTCCAAGCATCGAGGTGGAGACTGGACAGGTTCGGGTGGAGGACCGTCCCCTGCTGCTGCGACAGAAGGTCCTCCTGAAGAGGCAGACAAACCGGGGAATCGACTGACATACTGAGTAGCTCGGGATACCAGTACCTTCGTGCCGCCTTGGAAATTCCAACGCGCAGAACTGATGACATTGCGCGTTCTCTTCGGTGGCGAATAGATCTAACCAAGGCTCTCCCCACTGCAGAAAGAGACCTTGCGCCACGTCCGAGTTCAGACGCCATTCGTGATCCATCATGCACCGGCGGCTGAGTTCGTCCGCCCTGGCATTCAGAGAACCTGCCAGGTGTTGAACTATCAGAGTCACGCCCTGATGTTCCAGCCATTGCCAGAGGTGCAGAGCCTCCTGGCAAAGGGTCCACGACCTCACCCCGCCTTGTTTGTTGCAGTACCACATGGCGGTGGTGTTGTCCGTGAACACCTGCACTACACTCCCTCGGACAGACGGGAGGAATGCCTTCAGTGCTAGGCGAATCTCCCGCAGCTCCAAAAGGTTGATATGGAGCCGGGACTCCGCCGGAGACCAGAGGCCTCTGATCTCCGCCTCTCCCATGTGGCCTCCCCAGCCCTGGAGGGACGCATCCGTCACAACTACGTGCTTCGGTTGGGGAAGGGAGAGGGATCTGCCGTTGACCCAATCGCGGTCCGTGAGCCACCACTGCAGCTGTCTCGCAGTGCCCTCCGAGATCAGGACATGGTCGGACAGGTTGCCCTGATGCTGGGCCCACTGAAACTTCAGGTCCCACTGCAAACCCGAAACTGCGCCGAGTCGAGAACCGCTCCGATGAAAAGGAGCTTCTGAGAGGGACACAGGTGTGACTACGGCACATTGATGGAGAACCCCAGCTGGTACAGGAGATCCGCCGTAGTCTGGAGGTGGCTGACGACTGTCTGGGGCGAGCCCGCCTTCAACAACCAGTGGTCGACCCCTAACCTGCGCAGATGAGCTGCGACCACTGCCATCACCTTCGTGAACACCCGTGGGGCACTGGTAAGGCCGAAGGGGAGCACGGTAAACTGAAAGTGCTCGAGGCCTACCGTGAACCGCAGGTAACGCCGATGGGCCGGCAGGACCGGGATGTGGAAAAACGCGTCCTGCAAGTCCAATGCTACCATCCAGTCCCCTGGGTCTAGGGCAGCTAAGACCTGAGCCAGAGTCAGCATTTTGAACTTATCCTTCCGGAGGAAGCCGTTGACGTTCCTCAGATCCAAGATAGGGCGTAGGCCCCCTTTGCCCTTCTTGGGCACCAGAAAGTAGTGGGAGTAGCAACCACGTCCTACTTCTGGCCCAGGAACGCGCTCGATGGCCCCCTTGGCCGCGTTGGATGTTAGTCTGTGGCGAGTGGCTGGCGGGACACGTGTGGGGACGCCCCTTCCCTGGCCACGAAAGGAGCGAAAGGCACCCGTTTGCTGGCGCGGGGCCGAGAGGCCCAAGGACTTGGCCGTAGCCCTGGAGTCCTTAAAGCGCTCAAGCGCGTTGTCTGCCTTATCGCCAAAGAGGCGACGGCCATCGAACGGCAAGTCCATCAGAGTGTTCTGGACATCTGCTGAAAAATTGGGGGATCTCAACCAGGCGTGGCGTCTCACCGCCACCGTCGTAGCCATCGCTCTGCCTAGCGAGTCGGTGGTATCCAGCCCACACCTGATCGAATACTTGGCTGCATTCCCGCCCTCCACAAGGGCTTGGCCGAGTTTGACCCGTACCTCCAACGGGCACTCTGGCAGCACCTCTGCCACCGTCTCCCACAGAGAGTGGGTGTAGCGGCCCAAGAGGCATGCAGTGTTGGAAGACCGCAGTCCCAAACTAAGGGAGGAGAATATCTTTTTACCATAATTCTCATACCTCTTGGATTCCCTGTCCGGCGGGGCCGTCGGGAATGCGGTCTGGGAATTAGAGGCCTGGATGACCAGACTCTCGGGGTGGGGTGGGAGGACTCGAAACATGGGTCGCCCGGAGCCGGGCGGTGGCATCTGGCCACGTTCCTATCTACGGGCAAACCCGTAGCGGGCCTGGACCAAGTGCCCAAAAGAACGTCGGTCAAGGCCTCATTAAAGGGCAGCAGAGGCTCAGCCGAGCATGACTGCAGTTTAAGGACCTCTGTGAGGAGGTTAGTCCTCAAGGCCGCGACGGGGAGCTCAAGGCCCAAGGCCTTGGCAGCCCTCGTCAACACCACCCCATAGGTAGCCCCCTCCTCCGAAGCCACGGTAGGAGGAGAGACAAAACCAGTGTCTGGAGAGGTGTCCAGGCCACTGGCCTCCCCAAGGTCTCCTGCCCTGTCCTCATGAGACTGACACTCCTTAGTCAGAGGGTCCTCAGACCCCTCCCAATCCTCCTCTTCACCCATCTCCTGAGATTCAGGGTTGTAATTGAATGAGTTCGGTTCATAGAAGTGGAAATCTCCAAACGGTGTCAGGTGCGGCGCCCAGTGGCGCCGCTCCGACGTCGGAACCGAAGCAAAGGAGGTATCGGGGGCGGGGCCGCCCGAGGACGTCGCCGGAGGTGACATCTGACGGACCGACGCCGGGGGGTTGTAAGGTCCACCAGTGACGATCCAGAGCCCGAGGAAGCGCAGCGACGTTCCGCGGCACTGGACCCGAAGGCGCCAGCGGCGCCGGAGCCGCTGTTCCCTGCGGCGCCGGGCCCAAAGGCACAGGCAGTGTCGGGATCGTGGAGCCCTGCGGCACCGGGCCCGAAGGCACTGGCGGCGTCGGGCCGAAGCACTCGACGGCGTCGGGGTCGAAGCCCCCGACCCGCTAGGGCCCTTAGACGGGTCCGCTGGGCCCGAAGGCGATGCGGAGCCCGTCGGAGGAGAAAGGGACCTCATGGCCATGAGGAAGGGCTCAATCTCCACCGGCCTCGCGTCCTGCCCAGGGACCGGAGGGTGTGGGGCGGGACGAGACGCCCGCAACTCCGAAGGACCCGCGTGGGCGGTGTCACCCGAATCCCCGGCCGCAACCCGCGAGCGTCAGGGGGAGTCAGAAGAGCGATGACGTCTCTTCGACTTCTTGTGCTTCTTACCTGACGACTTGGACCCGGAGGAGTGGTGCCGACTCCCGGAGCTGTGACAGCTCCGTCCCCGCGACCTGTCCCTCGACCTCCTGTGGGACCGGGATCTCACTCGTCGCGGGGCCGACTGCCGGAGTTCGAGCCGCCTGCGGGACCGCTCCCGCCTGGCTTTCCTCTAGAGGGCCCGACAGCCGGGGCAGGCCTCGTCGTCGTGGTCGACGCCTAGACAAGTTAGGCACAGGCGGTGAGGATCCGTGACCGACATGGTGCGGTCGCAATCGTCACAATGCTTGAAACCAGGCATCCCTACGGCACCGATCGGAGTCGCAAGAATTTGAGAAGGATCAAAAATGATCTAAAAAAAGTTAGTCAAAAATTGACTGGGTTACTGCTTTTTCCAGATCTGCGCTGGCTGGCGCGGAAAAAAGAAGAACTGACGTCAGCACGCGGAGGCGGCGTCTAAGTACTCCGACGACATCATCACGGCACCCACGACGACGGACGCGGAGCTGCAGACGACGCCTACCGACGCGCAAGGGTACTGCTACGCAAAAGTTTCCGGATCCAGTCTGACGCCTGAGGATATTCTAAGGTAAGGAATCTATCACTAACGTGTCTCTTTCAGATTTAGTATTCAACGCCTTCCCCAAATTGGTATAGGTTGGAATACCCCCAGTGTTCAAGGGGACTTAATCCCCCAATTTTTGCACAGTGGCGAAGGTACGGGGCGGGGCTTGAGGTGACGATTGCACCACTCTGCAAACGCGCCCACTGGCGCGTTTGCAGAGGGGGAACAAATTCCCCTTGAATACTGGGGGTCCCTGGGGGCCAACTATCCAACCAGAAACCTCCAGTATGTGCCAGGGGGCTGCGTTGCAGAGAGGTGTAAAAAGGGGCATGGCCTTATTACACCTCTCTGCAACGCAGCCCCCCTGGTGCATATTGTAGGTTCCTGGTGGGCTAGTAGACCCCCAGGGACCCCCAGTATTCAAGGGGAATTAGTTCCCCCTCTGTAAACGCGCCAGGGGGTTGAACTGGGGTGGTGTGGAGTGCAAAATAACGATGGATTTAGGCCCAGATCTCTGTACTGGGGTGAATGTATGACATTGTTCTGCATTCTGTCCATCAACTGTTGTTTTGCATTTTGCATCTTTTAGCCCAGCACAAACCCTGAAAAGTAATTCTAACCATACTTACCAGTAACTTGTATTTCCTTCCATAAGCATCCACTGTGTGGTTTTCACCAGAAAAGTTTCTAAGTGTCTATTTTCACAAACTAAAAATATTACAAAAAAATCGCCTGTATGACTTAAATGCATTCTTTCAACTGTTTACAGGAGATGCATCAGTGCTGGATCCAGGATCCACCACTGAGTAAGAAAAAGTGATGAAAGCACTACTTTCCGGCTAAAGGATAACATTGGTGATTCTATGTGAAAACAAAGTGTCAACTTTTAAAATACAATAATATTCCTTAAATATCACTAATGTAACTAAAACACTTTTACTCAACCGTTTACAGGAGATGTCCAAGGACTGAATCTAGGATCCAGTCATGTGGTTAGTAAAGTAATCCATAAAGTAACTAATTGCATTTAACTAGAAATTCACATTGAGGTCAATGTTGCATTGTGTTTGAAATTGTGTTCCCATTGCAACAACTGTAACTACTGTACTTAAAAGTCTATTGCCTATTTGCAAAGTATTTAAACTAAAGTAATTCATTCTGAGAAAGTATATTTTGTAATGTAATGTATAATGTAATTATAATGTAATTTAAAAAATAAAATATCTAAAAATAAATAGTTTAAAAAATGTAGTAAATCAGTATAAAAAAAATAACAATTAATACATTTAAAAATTGTCATTTACAAAACCTTTGAAATTCACTGAAAAAAACATCGGTTTCAGGCCTGCTATGGTTAGGAATTAGCATTTAAAAAACCTTTGAAATTCACTGAAAAAACCATAGGTTTCAGGCCTGATATAGTTAGGAATTCGCATTTAAAAAACCTTAGAAATTCACTGAAAAAACCATAGGTTTTAGGGGTGTTAAAGTTAGCTGGACATTTCACTCGTACAAAACCATTGAAATTCCTCCGATATAGTTAGTTGTACTAATTTTATCTCGCGCAACCGCAATCCTCTGCTGATGATGTAAAATATTACATCATTCATGACATGGTCAGTGACATCACCGATGACATCTCAAATGATATCACTGATGACATCCCTAATGACATCATACAGTGAATGTGGTTTGCTTTGTTATTTAAATATGTATTATATACATGGCAATTTGCATTGAAGAATGAGTGGATATATAAATATAAATATCTGGTCAAACTGTCCGGTTGGTTACTTACAATTAGGCTGTGGGGCTTTAGGTTTAAACCTATAATAACCGATAAAATCCCACTGAAAGAGAAATAGCCCTCACCAGTGAAAACATTTAAACACTGAAAAAACACCTGCACAGCCACGAACTAAATTCCAAAGAGTCCATTTCTTTCTTCCTGAAGTGGCCAATACAATGTAACTTTGTTATACAAGTTAGCAGTAAGAAAGACTGGGCTAACATTATTCTGCTTGAGTTGTTTAGGGATGCCACTAAAGTATTGTTTGTTCTTCCTTTTGCTTTTTTCAGTTCTGTGGTCTTTGGTCTAAAGATGCATGTTTTATGTCTCGTTTAATTATTTTATAAACTGAGGAGAATCAGGAAATAGCCAAATCATATTTGATATTTTGGCTGCGTTTGATTCTTTCACTGATAGGTAAAATGGATGGTTTCATAAGAATCATCCCTAATATGTGTCATCACATTTACCCACAGAGAACGAGTAAAAACCCTTAATACATCAGCCCACAGTCTCTAGTGGGTCAGTTATGATAGTAGGTGAATTGCCAACACCTCAGGCTTTAAACATTCAATGCAAGGTATAGTGACAAATATATGTATAAAGAACGCTATCACCAAGCATCTGGGATGGTGGTGAAAACATGACACCAGACGTTCAGAAAACATGGAGCGCAGTGTCACTTGGAATGCTCTGCAAAAAAAGGTTCTTTCCAAGTTCAACAAAGATTGGAGTGATATTATTTGTATTTGCAGTAATTCAGCTACGTATATGAAAAAGTTGTGCGACGACTTGTGTAACGATATATCTGTAAGAGACATTAGATAGTGATAGATTCCTTACCTTGGAATATCCCCAGGCGTCAGACTGAATCCGGAATTTTTTGCTTTGCAGTACCCATGCGTCAGCAGCGGCTCCACCATTGGAGTACTTAGACGCCGCCTCCGCGTGCTGACGTCAGTTCTTATATACAGCTTTTCCGCACCAGAAACGCAGAGCCATGATAAAAACCAACACTGGTGCCATGAAACTAGGGCCCTGAAAGGGGATGAACCTAACCCTAGATATCGGTTCGCAGAAAGGGGAGGATGGGTGGGTCGGTAAGGAATCTATCACTAACTAATGTCTCTTACAGAGATATTGTTACACAAGTAGTAACTTGTGCATCTGAAAGAGACACGTTAATGATAGATTCCTTACCTTAGAATAGATACCCCAGTAATACTAACCCCGGTGGTGGATCTGCGAACCAATATTCACACCAGAAAGTCCTGGAGGACGGAACGGCCAAAGAAGCCATTCCTCCAGACTTGGCTGTCCAGGCTGTAGTGTCTTGCAAATGTGTGCAGCAAGGCCCACGTGGCTGCCCGAAAAATGTCCTGCAAGGGGACTCCTCAGCCCAGAGCAGTAGTAGTCGCCGTGGCCCGAGTGGAGTGGGCCCTCAGCCCAACAGCAGGTTCCTTCTTAGCTAAAGAGTAACACGCTTGGATGCACAACACGATCCACCGAGAGATGGTCCGCTTGTGCACCGCCCGTCCTTTCTTAGCGCCCACGTAACCGACAAAGAGTTGGTCATCCACCCTGAACTGGCGTGTGTGATCCAGATAGTAAGAGAGCGCACGTTTTGGGTCCAGACGGTGGAGCCTCTCTTCATCTTTTGAGGGATGCGGAGGCGGAAAGAAGGTGGGCAAGGTGATGGACAGCCTGATGTGGAAGGCTGTGACTACCTTGGGCAGGAAAGAGGGTTTTGTCCGCAACACAACCTTGTCCGGATGGACAGAAAGGAAAGGAGGTTTAGAGGAAATAGCCTGGAGCTCACTCACTCTCCTGGCAGAGGTGATGGCAACCAGGAAAGCAGTCTTAAGTGTAAGTAGACGGAGAGGACAGTTATGAAGCGGCTCAAAGGGAGCGCACATCAAGTAAGTTAGAACCAGGTTCAAGTCCCACTGGGGCATCACGAAAGGAACAGGAGGAAACATATGAGTGATGCCCTTTAAGAATCTGTTGACAATGCGGGACTTGAACAAAGAAGGCTGATCAGGTAGCCTTAGGTAGGCTGAAAGGGCAGAAAGGTAGCCCTTGATAGTGCCCAGAGCATAGCCCTGCTGGGCAAAAGAAAGAAGGTAGAGGAGAACCTCAGAAAGAGGGGCATTGAGAGGATCCACAGCCTTTGCTGTGCACCATGCCACAAATCTGTTCCAACTGCAGGTGCATACCCACTTTGTGGAGGGACGCCTGGCTGCCAGAATGACGTTACAGACTTCAGGAGGCAAGTCAAATGGCCTCAACTGTCGCCGCTCAATCTCCAAGCATGGAGGTGGAGACTGGACAGGTTCGGGTGGAAGACCATCCCCTGCTGCTGCGACAGAAGGTCCTCCTAAAGAGGCAGACAAATCCGGGGATCGACTGACGTACTAAGTAGCTCGGGATACCATTACCTTCACGACCAGTCCAGAGCCACAAGGATGACTTGGGCCCGGTCACGCTTGATTTTCTTCAGCACTCTGGGCAGAAGTGGTATAGGCTGAAAGGCGTACAACAGACCGCAACTCCACTCGCGACAAAAAGTGTCTCCGAGCGAGTACCGCCTTGGAAATTCCAACGCGCAGAACTGATGACATTGCGCGTTCTCTTCGGTGGTGAATAGATCCAACCAAGGCTCTCCCCACTGCAGAAAGAGGCCTTGCGCCACGTCCGAGTTCAGACGTAATTCGTGATCCATCATGCACCTTCGGCTGAGCTCGTCCACCCTGGCGTTCAGAGAACCTGCCAGGTGGTGAACCACCAGGGTCATGCCCTGATGTTCCAGCCACTGCCAGAGGCGCAGAGCCTCCTGGCAGAGGGTCCATGACCCCACCCCGCCCTGTTTGTTGCAGTACCACATGACGGTGGTGTTGTCTGTGAACACCTGCACTACGCTTCCCCGGACAGAGGGGAGGAATGCTTTCAGTGCAAGATGAATCGCCTGCAGCTCCAAAAGGTTGATATGGAGCCGGGACTCCGCCGGAGACCAGAGGCCTCGGATCTCCGCCTCTCCATTGTGGCCTCCTCAGCCCTGGAGGGAGACGTCCGTCACAACTACGTGCTCTGATTGGGGAAGGGAGAGGGATCTGCCGCTGACCCAATCGCGGTCCGTGAGCCACCACTGCAGCTGTCTCGCAGTGCCCTCCGAGATCATGACATGGTCGGACAGGTTGCCCTAATGCTGGGCCCACTGAAACTTCAGGTCCCATTGCAGAGCCCGCATCCCCCACCTGGCGTGATGCACCAGAAGGATGCAGGAGGACATCAGCTCCAGAAGCGGCAGCGTCACCCTGACCGCGACCCGGGATAAAGGCTGAAAGATTGGAATCAGAGCCTGAATATCGCGGACCCGCTGTTCGGGAGGATAAACCCAAAACTGCGCCGAGTTGAGGACCGCTCCGATGGAGAGGAGCTTCTGAGAGGGGCACAGGTGTGGCTTCGGCACATTTATGGAAAACCCCAGCTGGTGCAGGAGGTCCGCGCGTTGTCTGGAGGTGGCTGACGACTGTCTGGGGCGAGCCGGCTTTCAACAACCAGTCGTCGAGGTAGGGGAAGACTGAAACCCCTAACCTGCGCAGATGAGCTGCGACCACCGCCATCACTTTTGTGAACACCCGTGGGGTGCTGGTAAGGCCGAAGGGGAGCACGGTAAACTGAAAGTGCTCGTGGCCTATCGTGAACCGCAAGTAGTGCCAGTGGGCCGGCAGGACGGGGATGTGGAAATAAGCGTCCTGCAAGTCCAACTCTACCATCCAGTCTCCTGGGTCCAGGGCAGCTAAGACCTGAGCCAATGTCAGCATTTTGAACTTCTCCTTCCTGAGGAAGCCGTTGACGTTCCATAGGTCCAAGATAGGGCGCAGGCCCACTTTGCCCTTCTTGGGTACCAGAAAGTAGTGGAAGTAACAAACACACCCTACTTCTGGCCCAGGAACGCGCTCGATGGCCCCCTTGGCCAAGAGGGCCGTAACTTTCTCTTGTAGAAGCCTCAAGTGATCCCCCAATATGCGGTGGTACTGCGGTGGCATGGCTGGAGAGGACGCCTCGAAGGGGAGGGAGTAGCCCCTTCGGACGATTTGCAGCACCCACCTGTCTGAAGTGACAGTGCGCCAGTGGTGGTGGTGATGGCGAACCCTGCCCCCCACTGGCGTCACATGGGCCCGAAAGCACGGACTAGGAGGGTTTCCACATCCGCCACTGCACTGGATGGTAGTCTGCAGCCCGTGGCTGGCAGGACGTGTGGGGGCGCCCCTTTCTTGGCCACAAAAGGAGCGAAAGGAAGCCGTTTGCTGGCGCTTGGCCGAGAGGCCCAAGGACTTGGCCGTAGCCCTGAAGTCCTTAAAGCGCTCAAGCGCATAGTCTGCCTTGTCACCAAAGAGGCGACGGCCATCGAACGGCATGTCCATAAGTGCGTTTTGGACATCAGCCGAGAAGTTGGCAGATCTCAACCAAGCGTGGCGACGAATCGCCACCGTTGTTGCCATCGCTCTGCCCAGTGAGTCAGTAGTGTCCAGCCCACACCGGCTGGAATAACGCGCTGCATCCCGACCTTCCACAAGGGCTTGGCAGAGTTTAGCCCGGACCTCCACCGGGCATTCTGGCAGCACGTCCGCGACCATGTCCCACAAAGAGTGGGCGTAGCGGCCCAAGAGGCAAGCGGTGTTGACGGACCGCAACCCTAAATTCAGGGAGGAGAATACCTTCTTCCAGTATTGCTTGTGCCTCTTGGATTCCCTGTCGTGGGGGGCCGACGGGAATGCGGTCTGGGAATTAGAGGCCTGGATGACCAGACTCTCGGGAGTGGGATGGGTAGACAGAAAGCAAGGGTTGCCCGGAGCCGGGCGGTGGCGCCTGGCCACATTCCTATCCTCAGGCTGACCTGTAGCGGGCTTGGACCAAGTGCCCAGAAGTACGCCTGATAAGGCCTCATTAAACGACAACAGAGGCTCGGCCGAGCTTGACTGCGGTTTAAGGACCTCAGTGAGGAGGTTAGTCCTCACGGCCGCGACGGGGAGCTCAAGGCCAAACGCTTTGGCTGCCCTCATCAGCACCACGCTATAAGCAGCCCCCTCCTCCGTAGCCACGCTAGGAGGGGAGACAACACCTGTGTTGGGCGATGTGTCCAGACCACTGGCATCCCCAAGCTCTCCTGTCCAGTCCGCAGAAGACTGGCACTCACATGCCAGAGGGTCCTCTGAGCCCTCATAATCCTCCTCGTCACCCATCGCCTGGTACTCAGGCTCAAAGGATGGGGCTGGGTCGTAGAAGTCAAAATCTCTCATCGGCGTCGAGAGTGGCGCCGAGCGGCGCCGCTCCGACGCCGGACCCGAGTCGAGGGCAGGACCAGGGACGGCGTCGTCCTGGGACGCCGGGGGCGACACCCTTGGGGTTGGTGCCGGCGAGGTCGTGAGGTCGACCGGCGGCGACCCGGAGCCGGATCCAGTGGAGCCCTGCGGTGTCGGGACCAAAGTCGCCGACAGCGCCGGGGCCGAAGCACCTGACGGTGCCGGGGCCGAAGCACCTGATGGCGCCGGGGCCGAAGCACCCGGCCCGCGTGGGGACCCAGTCGGGGTCGCTTGGCCCGAAGGCGCCACGGAACCCGACGGAGCGAGCGACCTCATGGCCATGAGGAAGTCTTCAATCTCCCCCGGCGTTGCGTTCTGCCCAGGGACCGGGGGGTATGGAGCAGGCTGCGACACCTGCGGCTCCGGCGGAGCAGCGTGGGCGGTACCCCCCGAACCCCGGGCCGCATCGGAAGAGCGATGGTGCCTCTTCGACTTCTTGTGCCTCTTACCTGAGGACTTCGAGCCCGAAGACCGATGACGACTCCCGTAACTGTGGTGACTCCGGCCCCACGACCGGTCCCTCAACCTCCTCTCGGACCGGGACCTTGAGCGGCGCGGGGCGGACTGCCGAAGCTTGAGTCGCTTACGGGACCGCTCCCGTCTAGCTTTAGACGTCAGGGCCCGGCAGTCGGAGCAGGACTTGACAGCGTGGTCCGAGCCTAGACAGTGCAGGCACCGGCAATGGGGGTCGGTAACCGACATCAGTCAGTTACAGTCGGCGCAGGGCTTGAACCCGGGCATCCCTACCGGCACCGTCTGAGTCGAGAGACTTCGAAGTAGATCAAAAAGGATCGTAAAAAGTTAGTCAAAAAGTGACTAGAGTACAACTTTTTCCGGATCTGCGCTAGCTGATGCGGAAAAAAGAAGAACTGACGTCAGCACGCGGAGGCAGCATCTAAGTACTCAGACGACGTTATCACGGCGCCCACGACGCCGACGACGGACGCAGAGCCGCGGACAACGCCTACCAACGCGCATGGGTACTGCTACGCAAAAAAATTCCAGATCCAGTCTGACACCTGGGGATATTCTAAGGTAAGGAATCTATCAGTAACGTGTCTCTTTCAGATAAAATTGTTACCCGAGCTGAAGTGATTCCCTGTAGGATATCCTTGCCACTTTTTAGATGGTATGCTAAAAGCATCTTTACAATCTTCAGAGTTAATGAGGGATGCTATTGACTATTTAGTTCATTCTGATGCACTGTTTTCTTATGCACAGTGTGAGAAGTTGGCCTGATATATGATGCTCACTAGTTCTAGTGATCACCTTGTATCAGTCCAAACAACCCTTATGGTGATTGGTTGTAAGTCAACCCACCGGCGTAGCTAGGGGGGGGCGGAGGGGGCGGTCCGCCCCAGGCGGCACTCTTTTAGGGGCGGCTACCGCGCAGCACTGGTGGTCCGTCCGTTAGAGGGCACAGCGAGGAAGGCTTCCTGCACGCGACCTGAGACCCAGGCTGCCCAGGGCAGCGAGGTCAGGCCTGCCTGGCGCCAGCGTCGCGGTATAGCTGCCCTCCGCAGCCCCTCTAGGGGCAGGTGTAGGCGGCGGCAGGCAAACGAGATCGACGCCTGGGTGAATGCAAAGAGCACTGTTTGCCATCCCAGTGCAAATATGCACTTTATGTGTGTAATTTATGGCTTAAAAGCCGTTTGCGGTCCAGCAGCAGGCCGTGCATATCTTTTTTCAGGAAGCATTACTACTTCCTCGACGAGTAGGGCCGGCTCCGCTGATAGTCATACGACGTAGATGACTCCTACTGCTTTTTTTTAGCATCCACCCTTGAGAATACCGGAGAGATCATCGAAGCCCCTCCAAGAGGTGGGTGTGACGTGGGCCCTGGCTTTCGTTGATGTGACGTGGAAGCGTTCATTAGCATCCAGCCCTGCATGGGTGTCCATATTTAATATGCCTGTCAGTATGACGTACTATACAGCCGGCTCCTCCACAGCAGCGGACACCACCAGAGTCTTCCTAAGTGGATGCACGTATGTACGATCGTTCTGCGCAGAAGATACAGTCCATCCATTTAACTCATCACAAAAATCTTAAATGGTGCGCTGAAATGCGTTAATTAATTACCCTCAGCGTCCGTGAGTGGAGATTGGTCATATCAGACTGTAAAATATACAGGCGGGAAGCTTTATGGAATGTGACCCAAAAGACAGAGTTGTCAGGCCTCATGTGTGCAGTTGAGGTAACCTAACTAAATGGCTCTTGGAAATAATGCTGGAAACTTGTTGCTGTTCAAAATACTCGAGGAAATTCTTTGTGGGCAGTGCATTCTTCACATCCGCTCCACTTGCAGTTCCACCGAGGTTTTCGGCACACTGCTTCCTGGACCATGTGTTGTTGAGTACAGGCTAAGGCGAGATCGGGGGCCTTCCCTTTGCTTCTGCAGACTCCCCGAATTTTCAGGTTAGTGGGTGCTGGCCAGGTGGTGGGGGGCAAATGATTACAGAGAGTACCAGATAGAGGCACCTGGCAAAAAACGCACAGTTCTATACACAGATAATGTAAAAAGGGACATAACTTGTTTGTGGACTCCCTCAAACCTATCCAAACAAGGCAGATGCGCTTATGTTAGATTGCATCTGCACCTGCCCATCCTTCCTTAGAGCCTGGGGGGGGGGGGGGGGGGGGGGGGGCTCATGGGTTCTTTTTTTCCCTTTGATAGCTGTTGTTTATTTCTCTGCATTTATGATTATTTTGGTATTAAATTCACTTTGCCAGTGTGTTCTTAGTTTTCCTGAGAGCATGGGGGCCTCATGGGTACTTTAGCCTTTGATAGCTGTTGTTTATTCCTCTGCATTTAAGTTTATTTTGGTATTCTATTCATTTTGACAGTGTTTTTTGTTTTCATATTCAAATACTTGTATGTGCTTTTGTACTTATGTTTGGTCATTTCACACTGTAGGGTGGGATAGATCACGGGGGCAGAGCTCACAGATCCAATTAGTATAATGAAGTATGCAAGTCATTTTTAATAATTTGAGTGGTGGATATGTTAGTCAATTATTTGGATTAAGAAGGATACCCAAGGGGTAGAAGAGGTAAAAAGGTTTGCATTTATATTGCGCTTGCTACCCCTGTTGAGGTGTTAATGTGCTTTTTTGGTGAGGAGCATGCTACTCCGGAACCCATAAAGGATTAGTGGTGAACTAGTATAGTGAAATTGGAAATTTATTTGAGTAGTGGACATGTTAGTCTGTTATTTGGATTGAAAAAGGATAGTGGAGGGAGAAGGGAAGTATTTTGAATTTATTTTTGTTTTGTTGTTGTTTTGTTGTTGCTTACTTTATTACAAGTGGTTATTCCCCAGTAATTAGGGCCAACGTCCAGATCTTGCTGCTTACTGCACCTAAATGCCATCTTCCGGGTTTCCCCTGATAGATATCAGTAGGTTTGTCCTGAAAGCATTTATGAAGGGAACATGGGTTTCATTCCAAAACTCAAAAGTCCAATAAGTGTGGTTCCAGGAGCTACCGCACATAGCAGAATTTAATGCAAACTTGTAAGGAAGGCAAAGACAAACATATCTTGGGAAATTTTTCAGCATAACATTGACATTTCTCGAAACTTTAGCAGCATAAACAGGATTTAAAAAATTCTAACTTCATGTAGGGCTGATATGTGGTATGCACTCCTTTTGTGTTGTAATTGTTCACGCAGCTCTCTGATGGATGTCACAGGCAGTTTTAGGCAGTCCCCAGATAGATCATGCAGTGTGTGTGTTCTCCTTTGTACTGCCGGTCACCGGTGTATTTAACTGTGTAGTCTTAGACTGTGTCATTTATGTGCATATAACTTGCATGATCGAGGTAACTATTAGCAGCGATACAACGTGTCTCTCGGACCTTTTTCAAGTGCTCGCCGTCTTTTTTCCCCAGCAAGGGGGGCGGCAATCTGAGGGATAGCACCGGGCGCCACAAGCTCTAGCTACCCCTCTGAGTCAACCTTATAGACCAGCTATCCTAATGGTAGCATCGACAAAAGCAGTCTTTAGGCTAAACTCTTTTGGCATGTGAAGCCAGCTGTTTTACCACATATAACCCCTTGAATACCAAGTGAAAGGACACCACACAGGTTGTTATGAAAATAAAAAAGTATTTATTAACTAACATACACCTCTGAACTCTTTATGAGGTCAGAGGGCTAAGCACATGACAAACTCTTAAGAAAAATACGTTTAAGTTACACGATTTACAATGGTGCCCTAGGGGCACGACAAACCATATACTAAGTAAGTGGAATGTGAAAGTCAATCAAAGGAATGGAGCTGTCCAGAGGTTGTAGGATCGCTGGGACCATGCTATACTAACTTGAGGTAAGTACTAGGAGGCCCACGGAACGCGTGTGCAGAGTGTGAACTCACACGCGAGATGAGTACAAACGTCTATGGACAGTACAGTTTTAAGAAAAGGTGAGTACGGATGTCCCTGACTAGATAGGACAAAAACGACTGTGGAACTGGTCACTAGGAGAGTCAAGCTACCCTTGAGCACCGAAATGCTCGTGTTACCTCACCCACAGGCTGCTCGTGCATAGGTGCCAAGTCGTGTCGGGTTCCGGCGTTGAAGTCTATGGAGCCTGGAGGAAAAGATGCTGCAGGCGGGCAGGAGGAAGATGGCCGGTGTGATCCAAGGGTGGATCAGTGAAGAGAAGAACCTGAAAGCAGAGGAGACAATGTTCAAAGTCACTAGCCAGTGACTGGAGTGGAACCAGGAGTGGAACCAGATGTCGTTGTTGCGATCAGGTGAAGGTGGACGCTTGTCTCTGCAGCCACGTGGACCAGGTGGTGTCTTCGACGACCAGGCTGGAGGCACGAGCTGTCCCACGCAGGCTCTCGCTGTCGGCGGTGTCGTCTCCGGATTCGGGTTCAACATGCCTTGGCAAAGGCAACCCACGCAGTGAGTGGAAACGGCATCTGGAGTGGACCAGGAGGGTCCGGGATGCTCCTCTTTTGGAAGGGAGCAAGGGCCAGTCTGGAGCAACCAGACCAGCAGTGAAGTTGTCGGAGTTCGTCGTCTAGGAGGCCACTAGCCAGCCTGCAAGTGACCAGACAACGCGTGTCGAGCAGCAAACAGGCAGAAGGACCCCACGCAGATCTTGTGGATGCTGGAGGCTGATCTTCGATGCAGGAGCTGCTCGGGGTCGGGGCTTCTCAGTCCCAAAAGCACTTGGACGAGGATGCCTCTGAAGTCGTGCTGGAGCGAAGTGCTGCTTCTTTCAAGATGGCCGGTCCCACGTGTCTCGTCGCACCCACGGGTCTCAGCTGTGCTGCAGATGTGGGAAGAGGTCGGAGAGGTCTGGGAGTGCCCCAGGAACTGGTTTAGACTGGTGTATGCACGGGGACACCTTGTGTGCCCCAGGCATGTCTCATTCCTTTCAGCCCTGTCCTACCTAATACACAAAATCCTGTCTGGGGTGGTGCTAGCACCTCCCAAGGCAGGAAACCCTTTGTCCAAGCCTCCCTCGCTGGAAGGACTCCCAGCAGCAGGAGGTCAGACTTGTGTCTGTGGTGGAAGCATCCATTTTGTGATGCTGAGGCTCGAGTTAACTTTAACCGGGGTTCACAGTTACATACATGTCGTGTCCCTCTAGAAGGGTGGAATGCTACCCCCGTCGCCAGAATTGGTGAGGGGGTAGTATTCCAATTCGTATGACACCTTACTCGACATGTTTTGATAATGCTATACCAAAGTTAGCATTTAACCGCGAAGATTATAATGCACTTAAGAGTGTATGGTATATCGTTATCATGGAACAGCTATTAGGACTTGGTTCCGCAAGCTGCAAACGGGCTCAGCTCATGGCAGAGCACCATCTCACATAATTCCAAGCACTCTGCCTTCAGGATTGATAAGGCGGGCCATTGGAGTGACTGATAGGAATATATGTGTCCATTTTAGGTTTAGATATAGGGAACTATATCTAAAGCAAAGGGTGATTACACCACCTTGCCCCAGCTGTCGTGCAGCCAGTTGTGTCTGTTTAGATGGCCAGCCAGGGGTGGCATAATACATGCTTCAGCCCCTGGTAGGCCCTGGGTACACCTATGCCCTGGGTACCTATAGTACACTGTACAGGGACTGATAAGGTGGCCCAGTACCAATTGGTAAATGCACCTAAGGTACATGGTTGTCAATTTAGAGAGAGAACAGCTAGGCTGTGGGTCTGATTAGCAGGCCCACAGCCAGGGAAAGTCGTAAACCAGTGAAGCAAAAAGCAAAAATCTGGGGTGACCATAGGATTGCAGACCCTACTCTCCTACTTAACCTCCCCTCCCCCAAACTTAGGGACATTAAACTAACCTTGACCAGGTGAGTCTTCTTGTTATAAGTGGAAGTACCTAGAGAGACCATCTGCATTGCCATGGTCAGTCCCTGGTCTGTGCTCCACTGTAAAGTCCATCCCCTGTAGGGAAATGGACCACCTAAGACGTTTGAGGTTTTCACCCTTCATTTGATTTAGCCATAAGAGGGGCTTATGGTCGGTCTGAATCTTGAAGTGAGTACCAAACAAGTATGGCCTCAACTTCTTCAAGGCCCAAACCACAGCAAAGGCCTCCCTCTCAATAGCTGACCAACGTTTCTCTCTAGGGGTCAGCCTTCTACTTATAAAAGCAATGGGCTGGTCATGACCATCAATATTCAGTTGAGATAGAACAGCTCCCACACCCAACTCAGAAGCATCTGTTTGGACAATGAAAGGTTTTGAGTAGTCTGGACTCTTGAGAATAGGTGCAGTGCACATGGCCTGCTTTAGGTCATCAAATGCCTTTTGACAGCTAACTGTCCACTGAACTTTCTTTGGCATTTTCTTACTTGTCAGGTCATTAAGTGGTGTCACAATGGTTCCATAATTTCTGACAAATTTCCTATAGTAACCAGACAGGCCCAAGAAAGCTCTGACCTGTGTCTGGGTGGTTGGAGGAGCCCAGTCCTTTATGGCCTGTATCTTGCTCTCCAAAGGTTGAACTTGGCCTCCACCTACAAGGTGGCCCAAGTATACAACTTGACTCTGCCCTATCTGGCACTTAGTAGCCTTGATAGTGAGGCCTGCCTTTTGCAGGGCCTCCAAAACGTTCCTCAAGTGGATCATGTGATCCTTCCAGGTGGAGCTAAAGACAGCAATATCATCTAGATATGCTGCACAGAAGTCATCCAGCCCAGGGAGAACTTGGTTCACCAACCTTTGAAAAGTGGCAGGTGCATTTTTCAAACCAAAGGTTATAACCACAAATTGGTAATGACCTCCTGGGGTAGAAAATGCTGTTTTGGCCTTGGCATCCTCAGCTAACCTGATTTGCCAATAACCAGCTGTCAGGTCAAATGCACCCAAGAACTTGGCAGAAGCCAATCTGTCAATGAGTTCATCTGCTCTTGGTATTGGATGGGCATCTGTCTTAGTGACAGCATTGAGACCCCTGTAGTCTACACAAAACCTCATCTCTCTCTTACCATCCTGGGTGTGAGGTTTAGGCACTAGAACTACAGGACTAGCCCAAGGGCTCTCTGAGGGTTAAACGACTCCCAATTCCAACATCTTTTGTACTTCTTGTTTTATGCAGTCCCTGATGTGGTCAGGTTGCCTGTAGATTTTACTCTTTATAGGCAGACTGTCACCAGTGTCCACCTCATGGGGGCACCAGTTTGTCTGACTGGGGGTCAGAGAGAACATTTGTCTAAAGGATTGAAGAACCTGTTTACAATCTTCTTGTTGATGTTCAGAGAGGCTGTCAGAAAAGACTACACCATCTACTGACCCATCATCAGGGTTCTGAGTGAGCAGGTCTGGGAGAGGGTCACTCTCTTCCTCCTGTCCCTCATCTGTAGCCATGAGCAAGCCCATGTCTTCCCTGTTGACAAATGCCTTGAGCCTGTTCACATGAAGTACTCTGTGAGGGCTCCTGGGAGTTCCAAGGTCCACCAGGTAGGTGACCTCTCCCTTTTGCTCAATAATGGTATGGGGTCCAGACCACTTGTCTTGGAGAGATGCTGGGGCCACTGGCTCCAACACCCACACCTTCTGTCCTGGGTGATACACAGTCAGGACAGCCTTTTGGTCATGCCAAGCTTTTTGGAGTTCTTGGCTGGCCTCCAGGTTTTTAGATGCCTTCTCCATGTACTCTGCCATCCTGGAGCGGAGACCAAGTACATAGTCTTTCTTAGTGCTCTCACTAAACCAGTGAGTATTACTTTTACAGTATTGGCACCATGGTTTCTTCTGACCATTATTCTTCTTCTTTTGGGAATTCTGGGTCCCACCCTCCTTAGATTGTTGGGGCCCTGTTGAAGACTTCTGGTCATTTTGCTTATTCTCATTACCCTTCTGGTCTGCTTTCTTCTGGCCACCACCCTGGTTCTGGTTCTGCTGCTTGACCCTTGTCCTGACCCATCTGTCTGCCTTCTTTCCCAATTCTTGGGGAGAGGTCAGATCTGAGTCAATAAGGTGCTGATGCAACAACTGATTTTGACAATTACTTAAGATTTGTTCTCTCATAATTAGATTATACAATCCTGTGTAATCAGTAACTTTACTTCCCAGTAACCAGCCTTCAAAAGCCTTAGTGGCACAATCAACAAAGTCAGCCCAATCCTGAGACTGAATTTTCTGGGTGTCTCAGAACAGCAACCTGTACTGCTCAGTTGTTAAGCCAAACCCATCAATCAGTGTGTTCTTCAAGACTTGGTAATTGTTAGCATGAATGAATGAATGAATGAATGAATGAATTCTTTTTATTGTTTGGTTACTCAAAACCATTACATTAAAACAAAATACAAGATTATAAAATTACAAAAGTTAAAACCAAAGAAGTTTGTGCCTCCGATGGGGCGGGATGGTGATGAGGGAGGGTCATATTAAGGCATGGGTCTTCTAAGTCTCTATGGGGGGAGGCCCTCCCGTGCCATTAGCAGAGTTCGTGTCTGATAAATGAACTTTCCGAAGGAGGCCATGTGCTTTACCGTTGTCAAGGTGTAGAGGTAGGTGGTCGCCTCCTTTGCCGTGCGGTGTCCTGATTGTCTTAGAATTGGCCTAAGATAGAGATTGCGGGCCACGCGCAGGGCCGGGCAACAAAATAGTAAGTGGGCCAGTGACTCACGTTTGTACCTGCAGAGCCTGCATTCCCGAAATCCTGAGCAGGCCGTGGCGAAGGCATAAAGTTCTTTGAGAGGCAGCGGGTGTAATCTTTAGGCTAAGATCTTATGAAGGGCTGCGCGGCCCACGGCCTGCTTGAGGTGATGTTTGGGATTATGCAGGATATGTGGTAGGACCAAGGTCCCGTGTAGGTTCTTTTTTGCCAGCGACTCCAGGTCCAATTCTATTGACCGTGCCCGTACTTGTTTTTTGATGGAGTTTTTGATGGCACTGTAACTGACATGTTCGGGATTCCAAGACTCAAAGGCAAGATTGAGTTGGTCCTTCGCCGCCTTGAGAGTGGCCGACCAAGGATTCCCCGATTCTCTGAAGATGCAATTCAGTGTTGCCTTAAGTGTGTTCTCCTTGGCCGTCGTCGTTAAAAAGTAGTACTTGCATAGGGCTGCCATCTCTTCCAAGTATTGCTGATTGAGTGAGAACTCCAATCGGACGAGAGTGTTTCTGACACACCTCGGAAGATGGAATAATCTCTTGTAGGCTCTACAGTGGATTTTTTCTAGTTCTTTATGCAGATTCCCTGGAAATGCTTGGAGTGCATAGTTTAGGGCCGGCATTAATTTTGCTTTGAGTACACGTTGGATAGCCATTGTGGTCGGGCTATATAGAGAAGCGTGCAGCTTGCAAATGGCGTAAGTTATAGATTTGCCTTTGCCTTGAATATTCTTTAGGTGTGCGCTAGAGAGCCCCGACTCCTGAAAGCAAATGCCCAAGTAAGTATACCGCTGAGTGCTTTCCAGCAAAAGGTTGCCAAGCCGCCATTTTAATGATTTTTTCTTTGGGTGCTTTCCAAAGATAATGATTTTGGACTTGGACGAGTTTGCTACAAGCTTATTTTTGTCATTGTATGCGGCGAGTGCCGTCAACGCCTTTTGTAGCCCAATTCTCGTGTGGTCCAAGAGCACCAGGTCGTCGGCATATTGCATGAAGTGAATTTTTGTCCCGCCGATCTTTGGGATATGCAGTGATGCCCCAGACAAGGCTCTCTGCATGTCAGCTGTATATAGATTAAATAGCATTGGAGCTAGCACGCACCCTTGTTTTAGCCCACGATCCGTGTTGATCTTTGCTGATGCATGGTCCCTCGAGAGTTTAATTCTTACCCACGTTTTGTGATACAAAGATTGGATCGCCCTCAACAAAGCTGGGTTGATGTTCCATTGGGCCAGCTTCCTCCACAAGATTGCATGATCTACCCCGTCGAACGCCGCCGAATAGTCAATAAAGCAGGCGAATAAGGGGGGGCTTTTGCGTGTCCGAGCGTGGTGGACCAGATAAGCGAGTGCAGTAATGTTGTCAACTGTGGCGGACCCTGGTCTGAATCCAGTTTGACAGAATGGCAGGAGACCTTCAGCGTTCGTCCAGTCTGTAAGGTCCCTCAGGATCGCACTGGCATGTGCTTTGCCCTCGATGTCTAGAAGGGCAATCAGGCGATAGTTTGATGGTTCAGATTTGGGGCCCTTTTTGTGGATTGGCTGTAGTAGCGAGCCTCTCCATGAGTCAGGGACATCCCCCAGAAGCCAGCATTCGGTGTACAGGTGGGTCAGGGTCTTTGACCAGAAGTCGATGTTAGCCCTAAATATGTGTCCGGGAAGGCCATTAGGCCCCGGGGCACCATTTTGTCTGATGTTTTTTAGGATTTTTGACACCAACAGTTTTCCCGGCGGGGCAGTTATCTCAGTGATTGGATCTAAGTCAGCTCCAGCATTGATTGTTTTATTTTGCTTGATGACAGGGCCGTTTTCAATGTAGAGTGCTTTTACATGAGCGACCCAGATAGGAGCCTCGAGGGAGTTTTCTCGGTGGTTTGTACATCGTCCGAGTGTGCTTATATAGTGCGAAAACTCCTGCGATTTTCCTGGGCTCAGTAGGTCAAAGATTTTCAGCCATTGTGCTTCGCAGTGTTCTCGTTTAGCCACCCAGACCTTCTTTGAGTGACTTTTGCTGGCCTCTTGGAGTTGTTTCTTCATTTGGCTAGTGCCATGTTTATAGAAGAGTTTACGTTTCTTGCTCAGTTGTTTGGCGCTGATTTTAAGTTCCGCCTTGTGTCCGTATGTGGATTGAGGGTCCCTGTTAAATGTGCTGTTTGAGGTTCCACGAAGGATCGCAGCCAGGGTCTCAGTGGTGGTATTCCAGGTTGCTATTGCACCCTTTACCTGTTCATTCGGTGGCCAGCCTGGCCACTGATTTGCCCAGTTGTTAAAGGATGTGATAGACGTCTGTGCCCATTTAATTCTCCTGGGCAGCATTATCAGATCTTCGCCGTTTGATGCGCCAATGTATTCGAGCCTGTGGCGAGTTTCCGCGATGAGGTTCAATGTGATGGTTAAGGCAGCGTGGTCGCTATCGTTGCGCGGCTGAACAGTGAAGTCTGACATGAGAGGTTGCAGTTTTTCACTGAGGATAATGTAATCGATCGTTGTTTGGTTGTTATATGTAGGGCCGACAAAAGACCCTGGGCTCAGATTTAAGAGGACCGAGTGGGCTGTCGCCAGCTTGTAAGTTTTTAATAGATCATTCAGAGCATTGGTAGCCCCTGGCTGAAGTCTTCGTGTGGTTAATATCCCTATATTATGGGTATTGAAGTCACCGAGGATGATGCATTCCAGGGCCGGATGTTGGAGGATTAAGGTCTCAAGGAGGATTGTCAGGGTGGCCAGATTAAATATAGGCCCATGTGAGTTATGATAGAGGTTGATTAATAAGAGCGCATTATGACCATTTGTCAGGCGACAGCCTTTCAGGATGCCTGTCTGTAAATTGTCCGGGAGATTAGGAATTACCTCAAATTCCAGATTGAGTGAATGCTTTATTTAAACGCATAACCCCCCCCGAAGGTCTTCCGAATATGTTGGGCTTTTTTGCAGGTTTTCCATATTCTGCGTATCCTCTTATTGAAAGTGGTTGGAACTGCCAGGTTTCTTGTGTGCAGAGGATGTCTGTCTCTTCCATGAATGTTACAGCGTTTTTATTAAGGAGCAGCCTCCTGAGCCCTGCGATGTTCCAGGTCATGATTTTCAGACAGCCCTGGGATGATCCCTGTCTGGAGGGTTTTATTGGGCGATAATCATGGTGCAGAGAGGTGGCTCGAGGCATAGTGGCTGTGTTAGGGTCTTGAGTTTAATGCTAGCGGCAGCCAAGACCAATCTTTACTTGCGCATCCCAAGGTTGCGCATATGCGTGTGCCCTGGTTCGTGTTAGTTGTTATTTTAATTGGGGTGCTGATGGTTGGTCCAGTATTTGTAGCACCTTTGGACCCCTGGAGGGTGGACACCATATGTGGCCCATCAATGGGGTGGGCATACAGGCATGAGGTCCCTCCAGTTCGCTGAACTATGCTTCCCATCTGGGAGTGTGCGGTTTGAGTTTTTAGAGGGAATGGGTATTTTTGTGTGCGCGAAGATTTTATTATTATGCCCCAGCTTTCCAATAGCTTGTACTGGCTTCTCAGGACCTCGGCCTTGTGCGGGCTCACGTAGATTAGCTCAGTGGGTTCGGTTTTCTCCTCCGCTTCTGGCTCGAGAAAAGAGATGGTGTCAATGTCTGTAGTATTAGTTCCCTCCAATCCTGGGATGTTTGCAAAAAGTTTTAATAAGTTGCCACGGTTAAGAATATCCCACGGCCCCTGGGAGGCGTAGTCAGGGTACAACGTTATCTTGCGATCCTGGGGGTGGCTTGTTTGGCAGAGGGAGTCCGCCCCATGGCCTCCTATTTGTGGTATTTGTACTGTGTCCTGTCTGTTTAACCCCAGTGGTCCCAAGTGTCGCAATTGGGCCTCCATCTGTGACAGACTGGGGGCGCTTACGGTTAGTAGCGGCTGTTCGGTTTCCCTGAAATCCGTGATAGTCAGGGAAGCTTGTGTTGTGCAGCCCTTCGCGGATGTTGATAAAGCAGCGACCTGAGGGTCGTATCTGTTTGGGTTTGCTTGAGTTGCTTCAGCGGAGCTTTGGCCATAAGGCTCCATTGCTTGTCTTAGATGTGGTGCTGTTAAGACTGGCTGGGGGGTAACAGGCAAGGTTATTGCTGGGTTGGTCAGGTGAGTGTCTTCAGCGTTTGACTTGTTTGTTTCAGGTGTTTTCACTGTTGCTCCCAGTTTGGTCGTTTCCTGTTTCACGATGTGGGAAGACATTGCATTCTCAGGCCGTAGCCAGTCCCGGATAGTTCTGGGAGCGAGAGCTTTGTTTCTGTTTACCTTGTTGAGTTTTTTTAGTTTTTTCTTGTTTTTCCTAGATAAGATGGGGACATCTGGGCTGGTTGATGTGGTAATATGCTGGAGCGCATGATTTTGTATTTTGGTTGTAATGGCGTCTGGCCTGCTCATGCTGGGCATGGGTAATGGTGCCTCCCAGGCCGTTATATCTTCTTTGTTAATCTGTGTAAAGTGGTTTGTTGGGTTTCTTAAACTTTCTGTTTTTGAAGGTTGCAGAGGTGGTTCCTGAGAGATCGGATCCTTGATTTTGCCGACTTCATTCTTGAGGTCCTCAACTAGTGTGGTCATAATGTCCGGAAGTTTACCTAGCTTGTTCAGGATTGGACTGCAGCAGCACGGTACGGGCTTGAAGTGTGTGCTGTCCTGTGCTCTGCGAATCAGGGAGTTGAGATGGTCCAATTTACAGTCAATTCCAGAAATTAAGTTTGCGACAGTTTGTAGGATATTTATCTGGGCATCGAGCTTGTCGGCGTGCATTATTGCCGCACCTGTCATAGAGATGAGTGTCTCATTGATCAAAGTTAGATGGTCTGTGATCACTGGGGGATTCTCCCCCCATCCGAGTTTCTACTCATTGAAGATGGTGACAAGGTAGTTTTATCTTGGGCCTGCGTGCTCCGAGGCATCAAGTTCTCACGTGGGGAGTGCCGGGCCGGTATTTCTGTGTTGGTTCCTCCCTCAAAAATTTCATGTGTGTGGCTGGTTGCGTCAGGCGTGTTTCCCCCGATTGCCGGGGGGGCACTAAGTGTGCTGATCAATATATCAGCCGTGAGGGCCCCGTCTAGGATCGAGTTCAAGTGAGAATCTTCCCATGAGCGATGTAAGGGCGTTGCTGGTCTATCAGTTCAGTTCAATAAGTCTTTATTTCGAATAAAATTCATAAAAGACAACCAAATACATGTATGTAAAAACATTTCCCAAATTTGGTAAAATTGTACATTAAATCCCCCAATACATAAGCAGATAAAAGAGAAATGATTTAGGTATAGCAGTTTGGTAACATTAAAACAAATAAAAAGGACAATTTACAGTTTCTTAGCGCAAATGAGCCACAGCCAGCCCGAAAATTTTGCAATACAAATCACTGATTTTGTAGTGCGTAAATCTCTTAATTTAAGCAGGGCTGCGTGACTACTTCTACAGTTGAGTGTTTCGCAGACTGGTTTCAACCATTTAAGTCTAGTGATCTGTACACAGGACACGCAAAGAATATATGGCCTAGACTTTCTACCTGATCGGGACAAAAGGGGCATTTGTTACTCTGGTTTTTTGCCCACTTTACAGTGAATGATTTGATAGGCAAGGTTCCCACTCGGAACTGGTGGTACAGTTTGCGATCAAGTGTTTTGCCTATCAAGTCCCAATAAGGTTCAAGAAATGGGGATATCTTATGCGTTAGAAACTGACCTGTTAGGTTGTTGACAGAGGAGAGTGAGATCAAAGCAGATTTTTTGTCAGCCCAGTACAGGTCTCTGAGTTCCACTTTCGATGGGAAGATAGAGCTTTCTGGGTGCAACCATAGCTCTGGGAGGCCCATAGAATATAATATTCGTTTGACCTCCCGTAGCCAAGGAATCTGCTGTGCACCCCATAGAGCCCTAACCTCACCTAGTTCTTGGGCAAACAGGCTAAGCTCTTGGCTAGTCCAGAGGCGACGCCAAAGAGCTATAAGGCGGTATCGAGCCATCTCATCCAGCGGTCTGCAACCCAAATCTAAAAGCAATGGTGTTATGGGGGAAGATTGGGGGAGCCCCACTAGATTCCTAAGAAACTTATTCTGAGCACTAATAAGAGCCGGCAACCCTTTGTGTCCCCAAATATCCGCACCATAAAGGGTAGCAGCATTCACCTTGGCCTCATATATTTTTAACACCGGTGCGATGCGTTTTGTCAAGGTTTTTTTCTGCTCCTTTAACAGACATCCTGTGAGGCGGACAAATTTAAGAGTTAGCACCTCTAGCTGGGGTTTCCAGGTTAGTTGATGGTCCAAGGTCACGCCCAGATAAGACATGACTTTAACCTGTTCTATTGGAACACCCTCTAATGTAAATGAACTGGAGATGGGTTTATTTTTATTAAAAATCATAAATTTAGTCTTATCAGCATTGATTTGGAGGTCGTTTATGGCACAAAATTCAGAAAATCTATTTAAAGCAGCCTGTAGGCCGCTTCGAGTCCTTGAAAGGAGCAGGGTGTCATCAGCGAATATTAACATGGGATACTTTGACCACCCCAGGGTAGGTGCATCAGTGTTAGTATCTTTAAAGAATGCGACTACCCGGTTAATAAACAGGAGAAACAAGGTAGGGGCCAGCACACAACCCTGCCGGACACCTCGTTCGACAGGGAAGCTAGCGGTCACCTGACCCTGATTGCCCCATCTTACACGTGCAAAGTTGTCCTCATGAAGGCGCCTGACCAGATCTAGTAACTCGGGAGGAAGTTCCATATCTCTCAGGGCATCCCAGAGTTTAGCTCTGGGAACCAGGTCAAATGCCGACCGAAGGTCGACAAAAGCAGCGTAGATGACACCACCGCCCAGAAGAACCACCTTCCAATAGATCATGGTTAGACGAAACACCTGATCAAGGGTACTGGTGCCTGATCTAAACCCTGCCTGCATGGGGGAGAGTATGTTGTTTTGCTCCATCCACCCCTGGATTCTAGCAAGGGCCATTCGTGAGACCACTTTCTGTATGGTATCGATCAAGCTAATGGGACGATAGTTTTTAGGTGAAGATCGATCCCCTTTCTTAAAGACCGGAATGATCTCAGCCCCTTTCCAGGACTGCGGTATCCTTTCCCCGGCTGCAATAGAATTTGCTAGAATAGTTATGTAAGGGACCCACAGATCTAAGTTCAATTTAAAAAGGTCAGCTGGGACGGCGTCAATGCCAGGTGCTTTCCCAGACTGGATCGAGCCTAGTGCGTGTTCCGTGTCCGATCTGCTAAAAATAAGTTTATCCCCATATGAGGCTGATATGGACCCTGATAAGGGACTTTCTGCCAACTGAGGGACATTTAGGTTTATGAATTGGGCAGAAAAGAATTTAACCCAATCTGCTGCAGAGACATGGTTTTCAGGGGATAGTGTGTCCGTACCCCTGCCCCGCCTAACTAGCTCCCAGAACTTGGTTTGGTTGGAATTCTCACATGCATGGAGGAGGTCAAGCCAATATGAGTCATCCCAATCTCTTTTTGCTTCCCAGATGGTACGTTTGTAAACCTGCCTTGCTGCCCTAATATCAAGTGTATTTCTAGATTTAACGGCTGCAATAAGGGTGCCATGGGCTTCTCTACCCTTTTTGTTATACCAGCCCTTCGGTTGAATTGCCTTCTTTTTACGGCACGGCCTAGTGAGCAGTTCCTTGATGGCCGCAAAACATGCCTCGTGAAGGTCAACATTGTGAGAATTGGGCGTGTCAATGGGGGAGGGTGCTATCATTTTATCTTTGGTGTGTAGGACCAGTTCTTCAATCTGATTGACAAGCTCAGGGTCAGCTGACACTCTGGACCATTTGACCCGTCTTCTGTTGTCACATAAGGTGAGGTCAGATGTGAGACAATCTGATTCCACCTGAGGGGGCCCTAGTCCTGGGACCATAAGTGACAATGAGAGAGGATTATGATCACTCTCCGGCCTGGTGTCAATAGTCATGTCTGTTACTGAAGCCCAAGCTTCGATATTGATTAATATGTAATCAATACGACTAGAGCAGGATCCATTATCGAAAGTTGGCTTTCCCTCCTTATCAGAAATGCTACGACCATTAACTGCTCGGAGTCCCCATTCTAGGCAGAAACCAAGCCAGTTAAGGGCAGCCTCTGTTCCCTTAACGCCCTTAATAATTGATAGCGGGGGGATATTCCAAGTGAGATCTTCTTCTAAACAGACATCCTCGGCAAGGTTCAGGATCGGTTCAAATGAGCAGTTCAAGTCGCCAGCCACTATTGTGAGCTGGTCGCTTTTGTGCTCATTTAAAAGGTCTTCCAAATCATTAATGATTGGTTGTTTCCGACCACCCTGACAGCCTCTAGCATAGATGTTGATGATAATTATATCCGTGCAGTTCTCTTTGCTTAAGGATATGCAAAGAAGATCTGGATTCGTCCCCTCTAATTCTCTAGCAGTGAAACCCAAGTTTTTCCTTAACCATATGGTGAGGCCACCCAAGGCCCTGCCCTTCGTTCCCTGTACAGCTGGTTTATAGAAGTTTAGGTAACCAAGTCTAAACAATGGGGCAACTGACCAGGTTTCCTGGAAAAGGATGATGTCATGGGATGAGATATAATCTACCCAATCATCGTCCTCAAGGCGGCCCCGGAGCCCCGCTATATTCCAGGAAGCTATTTTGATTTTGTTTACAGGATTATTGGTGTTACAGGTTACAGGATTATTGGTGTTACAGGTTACTGGTAGAGCTGAGAATGCGACCTCAGTCAGGAGGGGGATAGTGGCATTAGCAGGTGTTATCTGTTGTTCCACTGGTAACGTGCGACAGGCTACACTAGATCCTTTTGTGTAGTTCGTGTTAGGGTCTGCCAGCTTCCTTGTTGGATTCGCCCCCCGAGTCAGTCGACTTCCTCAAGGCAACCGAACATATTGGATGTCGGAGCACCCTGCCACCAGGCACTCTGACTGGGTCCCCCAATTCTAAAACCCCTATTCACAGACTTTTGTATTGTTGTCCATGCCCCACCCATCCTGTGCTGATTCCTAGGGGGGTAAAAAAAAGTGAGGGGTCTGACTACAACAGTATGATCATCTTCGCTAGGGGCCCATGAGCAGAGGTGCTGTGCAGTGTGGGGATCAGCAAAAGTCACCACAATGCAGTCGCCCATGATAGATTTGTGGCTCGGTCCAACCCATGGTACTCTACGCACCATGAGTACATGGCTTCTCTGGTGGCTAGGGAGCTGTCTATTTATATTGAGCCAGTGTATTACCTTGTTCTTGAGGGACCAATGGTCCTCTTTCGCTAATGGGTCAAGGGTAGGTACACCGGCCAAAACTATAACATAAGGAGTAGCTTCCGGTGGTAAGTCGATATAGCCACCGCGGAAGTTGGGTCTGTTTGGATCAGGAGCAAGAGGTGGCTGGGTATTGAGGGATGGCAGGTTGGATTGCGGATCAGCTAAGGGCACAGGTTTAGGACGTGCAGTGGTCTGCTGGGAATGTGAGTCAGCCCCAGCACGAGAGACAGTGTGCTTAGGTTTGACTAGCGCTGAAACTTCTTTAGTAGGGCCAGACCTAGCTTTTGGGGTGGGGATGATATTATTTCCGATTTTAGTGCGGGGTTTAGGTATAGGTACAGGTTTGGGCCCTAGGGAAGGAGCATGAGATGCTTCTGCTTCTAACGGTTGTGGGGGTGCCTCTCCCTGTGAAAATCTTGCTTCCATCTGCTTGAGACTAAGGCTGGCCAGTGTAACAATAGTCCTATCCATCTCAAGCAGATGATTTTCCATTCTGGAAAGTTTGAGTTCCAGGGGGGTAAGTAACTTCTTAAGAGTATCCCAAACAGTTTGTACGAATTCCTCATCACCCCTCTTGTCCCTCCCGTCCTCACTCAGTCTTCCCTCCCTTGAACCATCTTTGCTTAAGCCAGATAGGCATTCAACCTGTTCAACCCTCCCATTTCCCACCAGAACATGGTTAGTGACACTTGCATGCAAATCTATATGGGGGTTATCTGTGTGGGGTTTATCAATTGCTGCCTCAGGAACAGGGGCACCTAATTGGCGGCGGCAATTAAAAAACTGGGCTCTCGCAATTTTAGCCTTTTTACGGGCAAATGCAGACCTAGCCAGGTTTTTCTTTTGCTGCAGTGCCATTTTTTTAACATTTTTGTTAGCCTTTGTAACCGCCCTAGGCGACTTACTTATTTCTTGTGGTCTAACAATTGGGTAGCACGACCTCCTCCGGGGGATTTGGTGAAGGATCCTCCACTTGATCACATGGTGGCGAGGATGGGCAGTGATGTATATCTGGCAGTGTGAGCAAGGGGCGAGGGCCTGCTGTACGCTCTGGGGTGAGGGCTGAAGCAAAGTTGCCTAGTGAAGATTTCTTCGAGGAAGCAATGGTTAGGGACAATTTCCGAGCAGCATCCAACTCCAGGGAGACCCTATGTTGCATTTTTGTAATTTCGGCATCTATAGCCAAATTGGTCTTTGTTAAAAAGTCATCCAGAGTCCCATTAGATTTACTGGCCCCCCTAACAGTTTTGCTGCGTGTTACGCGTGTACACATAGTGGACAAGGGGAAGATAAGCCACAAATAGCAGAATACACACTCACTAGTGAAGGAGATAACGAAGGTGCAGCCAAGGGACGTGTCCCAGCCCAGACCTCTAAGACCTCGAACGGCCTCAAACGGCCCGCTCTTAGCCCGGTCTTCGCCCCGAGCTGCGTCCCGCGCTGCGGGAGATTGCGTCTATTATGTAGGAGGAGTGTTAGGCGGGGGGCGGGCCAGCAGGGAGAGCGGACCGTCAGCTGTTCCCCGGTCTCGCAGGGACTCCTGGTCACTGGAGTCCCTGCACGCTCGCAGCCCCGCCGAGCCTCTTACCCGGACCGCCTTGGGAGACCTCCTTAATGTCCGCTGTGCACACTGAGCCGATGCGGCACCCGCGAAGCGGGTGCGGCGAGAAGTGGAGCCGGTCTGCAGGGTACGCTTGTTCTGACAAACACCGTCAGTATCCCAGTGCCTCTGTGATCGAGATAGAACTAGTGTCCCACAGGTGCAGGGTAGAACACGCCTTTAACCAGCTACGATGGGCGGGGGCCGGGCCAGCAGGGAGAGCGGACCGTCAGCTGTTCCCCGGTCTTGCAGGGACTCCTGGTCACTGGAGTCCCTGCACGCTCGCAGCCCCGCCGAGCCTCTTACCCGGACCGCCTTGGGAGACCTCCTTAATGTCCGCTGTGCACACTGAGCCGATGCGGCACCCGCGAAGCGGGTGCGGCGAGAAGTGGAGCCGGTCTGCAGGGTACGCTTGTTCTGACACACACCGTCAGTATCCCAGTGCCTCCGTGATCGAGATAGAACTAGTGTCCCACAGGTGCAGGGTAGAACACGCCTTTAACCAGCTACGATGGGCGGGGGGCGGGCCAGCAGGGAGAGCGGACCGTCAGCTGTTCCCCGGTCTCGCAGGGACTCCTGGTCACTGGAGTCCCTGCACGCTCGCAGCCCCGCCGAGCCTCTTACCCGGACCGCCTTGGGAGACCTCCTTAATGTCCGCTGTGCACACTGAGCCGATGCGGCACCTGCGAAGCGGGTGCGGCGAGAAGTGGAGCCGGTCTGCAGGGTACGCTTGTTCTGACAAACACCGTCAGTATCCCAGTGCCTCCGTGATCGAGATAGAACTAGTGTCCCACAGGTGCAAGGTAGAACACGCCTTTAACCAGCTACGATGGGCGGGGGGCGGGCCAGCAGGGAGAGCGGACCGTCAGCTGTTCCCCGGTCTCGCAGGGACTCCTGGTCACTGGAGTCCCTGCACGCTCGCAGCCCCACCGAGCCTCTTACCCGGACCGCCTTGGGAGACCTCCTTAATGTCCGCTGTGCACACTGAGCCGATGCGGCACCCGCGAAGCGGGTGCGGCGAGAAGTGGAGCCGGTCTGCAGGGTACGCTTGTTCTGACACACACCGTCAGTATCCCAGTGCCTCCGTGATCGAGATAGAACTAGTGTCCCACAGGTGCAGGGTAGAACACGCCTTTAACCAGCTACGATGGGCGGGGGGCGGGCCAGCAGGGAAAGCGGACCATCAGCTGTTCCCCGGTCTCGCAGGGACTCCTGGTCACTGGAGTCCCTCCACGCTCGCAGCCCCACCGAGCCTCTTACCCGGACCGCCTTGGGAGACCTCCTTAATGTCCGCTGTGCACACTGAGCCGATGCGGCACCCGCGTAGCGGGTGCGGCGAGAAGTGGAGCCGGTCTGCAGGGTACGCTTGTTCTGACACACACCGTCAGTATCCCAGTGCCTCCGTGATCGAGATAGAACTAGTGTCCCACAGGTGCAGGGTAGAACACGCCTTTAACCAGCTACGATGGGCGGGGGGGCGGGCCAGCAGGGAGAGCGGACCGTCAGCTGTTCCCCGGTCTCGCAGGGACTCCTGGTCACTGGAGTCCCTGCACGCTCGCAGCCCCGCCGAGCCTCTTACCCGGACCGCCTTGGGAGACCTCCTTAATGTCCGCTGTGCACACTGAGCCGATGCGGCACCCGCAAAGAGGGTGCGACGAGAAGTGGAGCCGGTCTGCAGGGTACGCTTGTTCTGACACACACCGTCAGTATCCCAGTGCCTCCGTGATCGAGATAGAACTAGTGTCCCACAGGTGCAGGGTAGAACACGCCTTTAACCAGCTACGATGGGCGGGGGGGCGGGCCAGCAGGGAGAGCGGACCGTCAGCTGTTCCCCGGTCTCGCAGGGACTCCTGGTCACTGGAGTCCCTGCACGCTCGCAGCCCCGCCGAGCCTCTTACCCGGACCGCCTTGGGAGACCTCCTTAATGTCCGCTGTGCACACTGAGCCGATGCGGCACCCGCAAAGCGGGTGCGGCGAGAAGTGGAGCCGGTCTGCAGGGTACGCTTGTTCTGACAAACACCGTCAGTATCCCAGTGCCTCCGTGATCGAGATAGAACTAGTTGCTGGTCTATCTGAATCAAGTGTAGGTGCAACCCTACCCGAAGCCTCTGACTTGGAAGGTATGCCACCCTGTAGCGTAGTTATGATTGGCGACAGGGGCCTTCCTGGGGCCCGTGAGGCAGTGCGGCTGAAGGGTGGGCTGTCCTCTGTGGATTTGTTAGGTGGAGTACAGCTTGAGGATCTGATTGGTGCACCTGGGCTTATGGCCAGAGGGTTAAAGAAGCTTCTTATGTCTCTGTTTCCTGGAGGGATGTCTGCCCCGGGGCTAAGAGTAGGGAGAACCGGTTTGTGACGTTTCCCATCTTGCCCAGCTTGCGACGATGACAGTGCAGGGAATGCAGATTGTAATCCTAGGGACGTCGGTGAGGGTACCCCCCTCCGACAGCCCAGGTCCGGAGTAAAGGCCACCCACGCCTGGGGGGTAGAAGAGTTTTGCCTTCCGTTCTCTGGCTGTTTTGTGTGGTCGGGGCTTTTCTTGTGCCTGCAATAAGGACGAGTTTCTAGTCCTCATTGTTTTTCTCTGTTTCTCTGTTTTGGTTGTCACTTTTTTTTTTCTGCAGCAAGGAGGTCGCTGCGATGTATCAGTGACAAACAGCAAGGGGTTTTCCCCGGCGTCTGCCCTACTGTTGGTGACCACTGAGGATCTGGCTGGGGAGCCGGGGCACACAGGGGGGGACCACTGGCGAGGTCGGACCTAGTCAGACCGGCCTAGGCCACCGCCCCCGGGCTCTTACTTCGCAGCTACCTCTAACGGCAGCCGCGCTCGCAGTCTCTCAGTCTCTCAGACCCGCTGATTTTGCCAGAGTCGATTCAATACAATTCTAGTGGGGTCTTTCCTTGATAGACACTTGTTTGTGGTGGGGGGGAAGCGGGTGCGGCGGAGTTTCTAAGGGGTCCCCGTCAAGGAACCCTGCCAGGGGTCTCTGGCTGTGGAGGGGCCACGTTGGGGGGGATGACTTTAATGTGGCAGGTAATGCAGGTGCTGGGGGTGAGTTGAAGGAAGAAGGAAGAGCTGAGCCCCAGCCTGCTTCTGGCGCTCTGCTAACCCCCCTCCCCCCCCCCCCCTTGGCTCCCAGTCCTGGATGACTCTATCCCCAGCTCCGCTCGTGTGCCGCCTGAACACCGAGCCGCTCAGCTGCTCACCTGCCGCTTGTAGTGAATAAATGCGACCGTGAGTATGCCGGGCTGGAGCCTCCCATGTCCGAGCTTTTTCTTCCTACCGGCTCGGCGTTCTCAGCGTTCACAGGCTTCACGACTTTCGCGGCTCAGGGAGCTCAGGGAGCGGCAGTCAGGAGACAGGAGCAAGCAGGCAGGCAGGCAGCCACAGCGTCCGTCTCGCTTCGGCGATGTGGGTGTTTCTGGCGTTTCCGTTGCAGCTCGCGGTAATTGTTAGCATCCTCAGCTTTAGTAGTGAGGAGCTTATCTCTACCTTTACCTTCAAAGGAGAGCCACAATATAGCTGCCCACTGACTCTGGGGGATGCACTGGACAGTGCAGGCCCTCTCCAAAGCAGTCATCCATTTGTGGATGTCATCCCCTTGTTTAAAGGGAGGCACTATTTTACTCAGGTGTCTAGTATCAAAACTCCTGTCTTTATCTCTAGGGATAATGCTGCCACCAGTGGGGTCTGCCCCACTCAATTTCTGCTCTCTGGCAAAGGCAAGTCTTTCTTTGGCAAGGGCAAGTTCTTCCCTCTCAATCCTCAGATTGACTTCTCTCAACTTAGCTTCATGCTCTATTCTCTGAGGGGATGTCATCCCTCTCTGAGAAGATGCCTGAGAGACATGGGTGTGAACAGATCTGTTAGAGCCTCTGGAGAGAGACCTAACTCGTCTATTCCCAAGGTTAAGCCTGCCTGAGGATGGGCCTGGGGGTCCCCCAGTTCCATTCTCATGTATGCTTAAGTTGGCCCTGGTAAGTCTGCTGACTCCTCCCTGACCATGGTTTACCTCACCATCAGATGAGTCTCCATCTCCCTCCACTTCATCAGTTTCAGGGAAATTGGAGTCCTCGTTTAGTGGGGGTATGTTACCCTCTGTAGGGTCAGATGGGCCTGGATTAGAAGCCCTTCTGGCATCAAATGTCTCTAAGAGACCTATCAGAAAGTTACTTGTAGGGTTAGAACCCTGTTTTAGTTTCCTGGAGGTACACAATTGTCTCATCTCCTGGAAGCTAAGGGCTGCATATCTTGACATGACCTGTGGAGGGTCAACTTCCACAAGGGGAGCCACTGTGTTTTCTCCTGTGGTAGACATGCTTTTCTAGTGAGGTGTAAGTGGTGCACTTACCTACACTATGGGTTTACCTACTGATCCCTTGCTAAGAGTTGTAGTCAGGGTGTGCTACTCCCTTTCTACTACAACAGCTGGTTCAGTAGAACTCAGAGTATTTCTAAGCTTGTTATATGTACCTATGGTACCTTATGTGATCTTTCAAATGATATCTCAAGATTATATTTGGTAAAAACAACAGCAAGCTCAAATTCCAACCGCTGCACACCAATGTGAGAAGTTGGCCTGATATATGATGCTCACTAGTTCTAGTGATCACCTTGTATCAGTCCAAACAACCCTTATGGTGATTGGTTGTAAGTCAACCTTATAGACCAGCTATCCTAATGGTAGCATGGACAAAAGCAGTCTTTAGGCTAAACTCTTTTGGCATGTGAAGCCAGCTGTTTTACCACATATAACCCCTTGAATACCAAGTGAAAGGACACCACACAGGTTGTTATGAAAATAAAAAAGTATTTATTAACTAACATACACCTCTGAACTCTTTATGAGGTCAGAGGGCTAAGTACATGACAAACTCTTAAGAAAAATACGTTCAAGTTGCACGATTTACAATGGTGCCCTAGGGGCACGACAAACCATATACTAAGGAAGTGGAATGTGAAAGCCAATCAAAGGAATGGAGCTGTCCAGAGGTTGTAGGATCGCTGGGACCACGCTATACTAACTTGAGGTAAGTACTAGGAGGCCCACGGAACGCGTGTGCAGAGTGTGAACAAACACGCGAGATGAGTACAAACGTCTATGGACAGTACAGTTTTAAGAAAAGGTGAGTGCGGATGTCCCTGACTAGATAGGACAAAAACGACTGTGGAACTGGACACTAGGAGAGTCAAGCTACCCTTGAGCACCGAAATGCTCGTGTTACCTCACCCACAGGCTGCGGGTGCATAGGTGCCAAGTCGTGTCGGGTTCCGGCGTTGAAGTCTGTGGAGCCTGGAGGAAAAGATGCTGCAGGCGGTCAGGAGGAAGATGTCCGGTGTGATCCAAGGGTGGATCAGTGAAGAGAAGAACCTGAATGCAGAGGGGACAATGTTCAAAGTCACTAGCCAGTGACTGGAGTGGAACCAGGAGTGGAACCAGATGTCGTCGTCGCGATCAGGTGAAGGTGGACGCTTGTCTCTGCAGCCACGTGGACCAGGTGGTGTCTTCGATGACCAGGATGGAGGCACGAGCTGTCCCACGCAGGCTCTCGCTGTCGGCGGTGTCGTCTCCGGATTCGGGCTCAACAGGCCTTGGCAAAGGCAACCCACGCGGTGAGTGGAAACGGCATCTCGAGTGGACCAGGAGGGTCTGGGGTGCTCCTCTTTTGGAAGGGAGCAAGGTCCAGTCTGGAGCAACCAGACCAGCAGTGAAGTTGTCGGAGTTCGTCGTCTAGGAGGCCATTAGCCAGCCGGCAAGTGACCAGACAACACGTCGAGCAGCAAACAGGCAGAAGGGCCCCACGCAGATCACGTGGATGCTGGAGGGCTGATCTTCGATGCAGGAGCTGCTCGGGGTCGGGGCTTCTCAGTCCCCAAAGCACTTGGACGAGGATGCCTCTGAAGTCGTGCTGGAGCGAAGTGCTACTTCTTTCAAGATGGCCGGTCCCACGTGTCTCGTCGCACCCACGGGTCTCAGCTGTGCTGCAGATGTGGGTAGAGGTCGGAGAGGTCTGGGAGTCCGGGTCTCGTCGGACTCTGAAGTCTGGATCCTTGCAGGAAGACCACAAAGGGAAGCCGCTGTACGCTAATGGTGCCTGCTTGTGCAGGGTGGACACTCCTTGCCCACAAGGGAGATTTTCTTCAGTCTTCTGTGGAGCAGAACGTCGAAGTCCAGAGTTTCTTCTTGTAAAGTTGATCAGGATAATCTAATTTGGAATGGGACCAGCTCCTACCTTTATCCGGCTAAAGAGGGGCTGCACTACGACTAGGTCCCTCCTCTGGGTGGGACTAGGAAGGGGGGTGGCTACACCCCCTTTCCTTTGTCCGGTCTTGCGACAGCTCTGGGGCTGGAGTGCCCCAGGAACTGGTTTAGACCGGTGTATGCACGGGGACACCTTGTGTGACCCAGGCATGTCTCATTCCTTTCAGCCCTGTCCTACCTAATACACAAAATCCTGTCTGGGGTGGTGCTAGCAAGGCAGGAAACCCTTTGTCCAAGCCTCCCTCGCTGGAAGGACTCCCAGCAGCAGGAGGTCAGACTTGTGTCTGTGGTGGCAGCATCCATTTTGTGATGCTGAGGCTCGAGTTAACTTTAACCGGGGTTCACAGTTACATACATGTCGTGTCCCTCTAGAAGGGCGGAGTGCTACCCCCGTCGCCAGAATTGGCGAGGGGGTAGTATTCCAATTTGTATGACACCTTACTCAACATATTTTGATAATGCTATACCAAAGTTAGCATTTAACCACGAGGATTATAATGCACTTAAGAGTATATGGTATAGCGTTATCATGGAACAGCTATTAGGACTTGGTTCCGCAAGCTGCAAACGGGCTCAGCTCATGCCAGAGCACGATCTCACATAATTCCAAGCACTCTGCCTTCAGGATTGATAAGGCGGGCCATTGGAGTGACTGATAGGAATATATGTGTCCATTTTAGGTTTAGATATAGGGAACTATAGCTAAAGCAAAGGGTGATTATACCACCTTGCCCCAGCTGTCGTGCAGCCAGTTGTGTCTGTTTAGATGGCCAGCCAGGGGTGGCATAATACATGCTTCAGCCCCTGGTAGGCCCTGGGTACACCTATGCCCTGGGTACCTATAGTACACTGTACAGGGACTGATAAGGTGGCTCAGTACCAATTGGTAAATGCACCTAAGGTACATGGTTGTCAATTTAGAGAGAGAACAGCTAGGCTGTGGGTCTCATTAGCAGGCCCACAGCCAGGGAAAGTCGTAAACCAGTGAAGCAAAAAGCAAAAATCGGGGGTGACCATAGGATTGCAGACCCTACTCTCCTACACACAGGAACTAAAACGCAAATATTTATCATTTTGTGCTTTGTGTGGCATCAAAGAAAGAGTCATCCCAACTGTGTCCCCTATTTTTTATTTAATGAAGGTTTGTATAGCGCTAGCTGGACCCGAAGGTATCAGAGCACTTCACAGCATATACACATTGTGAGCAAACAAGTTCTGAACGGAAACGAGAGCAGAGAAGAAGACAAAACAAAAACATCTTTAGTATAACAACTCAGAGGCAGAAAGATAACAGTTGCGGAACATGACTCCCGTTGGTGGGGTTTCGGTAGTAAACCTTCCTCCGGTCCTTACTGGGTTGTCCTTTACAGTTGAGAGCGCTCTAGGAAGAGGGCTTTGAGAAGTATCTTGAATTTCGGGAAGGAGGTGGTCAGTCTGATGTGGGGTGGGATGGAATTCCAAATTTTGGGCGCATTACCCGCGTAGGATTTAGTTCCGGTTTTGAGTTTCGGCGCTTTTAGTAGGATGAGTAGAAGCGTGTTGGAGCTTCTGAGGTTCCTGGACTGACCGGCCCTTTTGAGTTTGGTGGCCAGATATTCAGGTTTGCCTGTGTGCAAGGCTTTATGCGTGAGACAAGCTGTGCGAAAGCTGGCTTGTTGGTCAATAGGCAGCCACTTCAGTTCCCTAAGTGCCGGCGAGATGTGCTCACATTTTTTCGTTCCTGTAACCATTCTTGCTGCGGCATTGAGGGTCATGGTCAAGGTACCTAGGTGTGATTTTGCTGAACCGGTCAAAGTTGCGATTCCATAATCAATTCTGGAAACCACCTACGCCTGTGTGGCCTGTTTGAGATCTTTTGGAGGAAGGAAGGGTTTTATTCTGTACAGTAGCTTCAGGTTTAGGAACACGGATTTTACGGCTTTTGAAATGTGTTTTTTCATGTCCAGCTTGGGGTCAAGGGTAATCCCTAGGGATTTCACAGAGTCTGTTGGCGTGAGAGCCCCATCAAGGGCATCTAAGGCTTTGAGCCATCCCTCGATTTGTTTTTTTTGTCTCTGTTTGAGCTGAGGAGAACTTCTGTTTTCTCTTGGTTGAGTTTGAGGTGGTTCATTGAGAGCCACTGTTAGACCTCTTTGAGCGTGACGTTCAGTCTGTGGATGTCTTCGATCGAGGTGGTTTCCAGGTAGAGTTGTGTATCATCCGCGTAGAGGTGGAAGGGAATATTAGACTTCATAGCAGTGTGGTGAGGGGTTCCATGTATACGTTGAAGAGCTGAGGAGAGAGAACTGACCCTTGTGGGACTCCCCTGCTGAAGGGTCGGGAGTCGGGCTCGAAGTTGTTGATATTTATTCATTGTGAGCAGTTGTTAAAGAATGAGGTGAACCATTTTAGTACCGTCCATTCAATGCCTACTCACTCTTGGAGGGCTTTGAGGAGCAAGTTGTGATCAACTGTATTGAACACGGCCGATAGGTCAAGTAGGATGAGAAGGCTCCATTGGTCGGAGTCGAGAGACATGTGAAGATCGTCCAGGACATTTCAGATTGCGGTTTCGGTGCTGCATCCCTTTCTGAATCCTGATTGGTGCGGGTCTAGTAGCTTGATGTTCTCTAGGTGTAGGATTAACTGAGGGAGAACACATCTTTCGAGAATTTTGGATAGGAGTGGCAGGTTTGACACCGGTCTGAAGTTGTTCATGTCCTCACTGTCCAGACCTGTTTTTTTTAGTAATGGAGTGACTTGGCCTACTTTGAGGCAGTCAGGAATGAGTCCCGTGCTCAGTGAACTGTTGATTATCTTGCACCAGATTGGGGCTAGGGTACTCTTCATGTCTTTCATCAGGTTCGAGGGTCGCTGGTCTAGGGAGTGAGATGAGGGTTTAGCGGCGGCTATCAGCTTGATTATCTCATCTTCCTGTATGGGTCAGAAGGAGGACCAAAGCGTAGGAGTGCTCACTGGGGAGTTGCTGATTGTTGCTAGTGTTGAGGTCCCCCTGATCTATTTTGGCGATTTTATCATTGCCCAAGCTAGCAAAGTTGTCACAGAGCGATTTTGACGCCGTCATATTGGATGTTGACCCTTACCTGATGGTCTCAGTCCAAGGGGCTATGAATGCTATATTATCCACGTGGCAACCGTTTACAGAATTTTTGCTGAGTGATTATCCCAAAGGCAAGAAATGTGAGAATCTTTGGAAGCATATTGATAGTGATGTGAAAAAAGTACACTCTACTGCATTATTAGATTTTTACAAGAAAACATAACAGCTGTAGCGGACATAATTAAAAAACTAGAGTGTGATAATAGCCAAAAGGGAAATAACAAGACAGTGGAAGGAGAGGACGAACCCTACTCATAGGAGATGGTATAACGAATTCCTCAAGTGAGCAGCCTGTGACAGCACACACAGATATCAATTAGCACGTCGGAATCCAGACCTTAGAGCATTGGATATGGCGGCAGCCTGGGAGGCGCTAGTACAAGCCCTTAGGGATAGCATGCTAACGGAGGATGAGGAAACCCTCAGCACGGGCAGGAATTGCACCCCGGAAACACCGAGCACATCACACACTTAGACAATATATGGCCCAAGATTGTATCCTAGATTAGACACAGCAAGAGACCCTGCGAGCGGATGGTGAGGGGGGAGGGGAGGGTGGGCAAGTAGCAATGTTGAGGGATAGTTTAAGGGGGAGTTCATAAAGTTTATTTCGGTTAGGAAAAGAAAAGTAGACATACACTCTTTAATGCGATGAGGATGATCCTGACAACAGCAACCAGACTAAGAGGGTTGTTTAATTGCCGCCGCCCGACCTACGGGTTGAGGGCCTGCAGGCTGTGTACAACAAGAAATGAAAGTATGTTGTTAAATGGCCCGAACAGAATTGTAAATGTGTGTATACTGGTATGTGAACTGTATGTCTACAATAAAAATTACTTTAAAAAACTAGAGTGTGAAAAAACCCTTGTCTACCAAGTGTTCTGCATAATTGGTGTAGATGTGAAACATCTCCTTGAAAGTAGGCTGGGCGATACCTTTAGTGACTTTGGCACTGCAACGTGTTCCATGTTAGAGTGCTTGCCACTTGGTAAGCAAAGCAATGCTGAAGAGCAATTCAGGAATGTTTATTTTACAATGTATGAGAAATGGCTTGCAATGATGCGAAGAAAAATCCATTCACCACCAATGGCATTTGAAGTCAATGAAAACTAACTGTGGTACTCTGTACAAGTTCTAGATCCCTTCAGTAAAGGGAAATTTCCTCTGTAGTTTCAAAAGTGCTGCTTCATTATTGACCACTTCAATAACTCTGCGGGAATAAGCGCCTAGCTCAATGCAAATGTTGCAGAACCTGCCCTGAGAATCGCAATCTTCCGGTGCATTAGTATTGGCATGGAAAGCTAAGTCAGTGGCCGGAGTTAACAAATTGTGTACTGGCTGTTTTAGCATTGCATTGCCCGTCACAAGTGCCAATGTTGAGAGGGCCTTTTCGCAGAATTTTACATGGGAAGGAAAGTGCGAGCGCACATGACCAAAGACTCACTGAAGAAGTATTGTACGGTGTACTACAAAAAGTTTACTTTACAAAAATCTATTTAGACCTCATCTACAGTATACAAACACTGTCTATATACCATGTTCTATCAGTACAGAAAGCAAGCAATCATAAAAGCAAAATGATCCATGAACACCGGAAAAACACTTTTTCTGTTGTTTTTAGTGCCGCAAAAATGTGTAATCACTGATAACAACTGTTTTTTAAGGTATTGAAATCACTTGAAAACATTGAAAAAACCCAACCAGAATTTACCAAAAATAGAAACTGATAACAGGAAAGCCTATTTATAATCTTGCAGTAGGTTTGGGACATCGCCTTTTTAACCTTATGGTCTGTCAATAGTCTGTCCTCTATTGGTGATGCTTCTGAGAGCTCAGTACCCGGAGGAATAGTTTTCAGGAGTGAATGTCTAATCTGCATGTAACGAAAGATTTCCATCAATGCCATCCCATATGTTTCTTGGAGCTGAGGGAATGTAATGATCTTGCCCTTTTTCCACAGATCTCCTAGCTGGGAAATTCCTATGAGGTCCCACTGTTTGAAGACCTTGCTATTGCATAGTTTACCTAAGCGTCGGGTTTCCCAGAGCGGTGTGGCCTGCGTTATAGCCCTTTCCCAGCCAAGAGCACGTTGTGACGCAAACCATATACCTACTGCGTGTGCTGTTGGTCCTATATGGGGAATTTTCCGATGCTTGATATAGAGTGCTCCCATGGCACCCACTGAACTGATGACATATCTGTCCATGCGGAACGCCAGTTCCTCCTGCGGAGCATGTGTCCATTGTTTTATTACGGTAAGCTGCGAGACCCAGTAGTATACCTTTATATTTGGAAGGGCGATTCCGATGCCATACCAGCTTTTTGCCAATTTATGCATGGCTATACGGACGGGTTTTCCATCCCAAAGTAGATTGCTTACCTCAGTCTCATTTGCTTTAAATTAGGTGGGGGAACCAGAAACGGAGTATTTTGTAGGGTATAAAGGAATCTAGGGAGTGCCATTATTTTAAAAAGGGATACAGAAAGGGGGTGGTGATGAACAGAGTGTCTGAATTAAGCAGACACCGGTTTCTGGCATTTCAGCCTCTTCGGCCCGGCTTGCTTGAATCCTGATGGAGCAGTGAGAAAGGGACTCATGTCCGAGTATACCCTGCCACACCTATAGTGGCCAAAAACGATACAGAAAGGGGGTGGTGATGAACAGAGTGTCTGAATTAAGCAGATGGTGCAGTGAGCTAAAAAACGGTGTTGGATCTAGCCCTGATCTCTTGACTGGGTGAGAGTATTCTGTTTAATTCAGAGACTCTGTCCCTCACCACCCCTTGTTGTAAATATTTTTGTCCACCCTAAGCGTGGAAGGGTATACTCAGATGTGAGTCCCTTGCTCATTGCACCATCAGGATTCAAGCAAGCCGGGCCGAAGAGGCTGAAATGCCAGAAACCGGTCCCCCGGTAGCTTGTTTCCTTCCCAGTGTAAGAATTGGCTTTTGTAGTTTGGTTTGCCCTGTTCCCATCATGCACTGGGACAGGAACAGACTAATTTGCATACAGCCAGGTTCTGAAACTGGGATGGTGCAGTGAGCTAAAAAACGGTGTTGGATCTAGCCCTGATCTCTTGACTGGGTGAGAGTATTCTGTTTAATTCAGAGACTCTGTCCCTCACCACCCCTTGTTGTAAATATTTTTGTCCACCCTAAGCGTGGAAGGGTATACTCAGATGTGAGTCCCTTGCTCATTGCACCATCAGGATTCAAGCAAGCCGGGCCGAAGAGGCTGAAATGCCAGAAACCGGTCCCCCGGTAGCTTGTTTCCTTCCCAGTGTAAGAATTGGCTTTTGTAGTTTGGTTTGCCCTGTTCCCATCATGCACTGGGACAGGAACAGACTAATTTGCATACAGCCAGGTTCTGAAACTGGGATGGTGCAGTGAGCTAAAAAACGGTGTTGGATCTAGCCCTGATCTCTTGACTGGGTGAGAGTATTCTGTTTAATTCAGAGACTCTGTCCCTCACCACCCCTTGTTGTAAATATTATTTTAAAAAGGGCGGCTCTTCCCAACAGTGTCAGCTGTGGGGAGCGCCAATGCGTTACTTCACGGCGGAACAGTCCGAGCGATTTAATTAGTTTTTTTTCCATGAATCGTTCAGGGTCTGGCGAAATATGGAGTACCAGATACCTAAACCCCCCGCCATCCGCAATCTGTATCTCACAATTCCTTGGTAGTCTTGGTGGAGGGCCCTTGAGCACATAAAGAAGTGACTTCGCCCAATTAATGGTGTAGCCCGAAACCTTACCATAAGCAGCGCAAATATCCAGGAGGCAATTAATGGAACATGCAGGAGTACAGTGATCTTGAACAAACAATGCAAATTTTCATCATGGAACTTGTTCATTTCTCGCTGTACCACAGCTATTTCAAATGGAAGGAGGAGTGGTTCCTCCAATTGAGCGGTACATCCATGGGAAATTGTATGTCACCTTCCTATGCGAATCTTGCAATGGAGAAATTTAAGGAGGAGTATATCCTATCAAACCAGGAGTGGAAATCTCACATAATAATGTACCAGCGGTACATAGATGACTTTTTTGTACTGTGGAAAGGAAACAAAGAGAGCGCAAAATTGGCCATCCAAACGTGGAATTCATTTAATGAACATATTCAATTTACCAATGAAATTTCTGAGACACAAATCACATTTTTAGATGTCTTGATATTGAAAACGGGTACGGGATTGGAAACTGACATTTACAGAAAGTCCACAGATAGAAATAACATCCTACATTTCATGAGCCATCACCAACAATCACTTAATACCCATTTGCCAAAATCACAAATGCTGAGAATACGAAGAAAAGTTTCAGACAACCAAAAAGCAGACCAAAGAATAAAGGAGATGGCACAAAGGTTCAAAGAAAGAGGATATCCATCATCTATCATATCTAAAGCAATAGCAGAAAACAAACTCACCACATGCCAAACAGCCTTAATCACCAGGACCAAGAAAGCGAACCCCTGAATGGCGGATGTCACAAAGTTCACAACATCAAGTTATACCTTCAAAAAGATCATAAATAAACACTGGCCATTGCTAAACATGGAACCCGATTTCAGGAATCTGTTTATGGAACCCCCCCCTATTTGCATATACTAGAAACAGGAACATTGGAGATATTTTGAAAAAAAAAGATCACACAAGCGAACATACACAGGAACGATGCCCTGTTTGAACTGTCAAAATTGTCACAACATAATACGTGGAACTATCCTACACCATCCCATGAAGGGACATGAAATCAAACTACATGTATCAGCCACTTGTGAAACCTCAAATGTCATCTACATGCTCAAGTGCCCCTGTGGCAAAATATACATGGGTAAAACAGAACGTAAAATCCGTTTACGTATCAATGAACATAAATCAAACATAAGAACTAAAAATTTGAAATCCACAGTGGCCACACATTTTGAAGAATTCAAACACAACATTGCGCAATTAAGATTTTTAATTTTGGAAATCATTGACAAGCGTGAAGGAACAGACAATAATAAACAACTATTGCGCAGGGAAAACTTTTGGATTTATCGGCTACAAGCAATGAAGCCACATGGCCTCAATGAACGGACTGAATTTGCATGTTATTTATGAAACCCATAAGGGCCACTTTTTTTGCTCAATAAGTCTGTGATCGATGTCATTTTACGATCTATTGTCTACACTCAATGTAACATCTAAACTCGTCATTTTTCTTTATTACCTTTATAACCTTTGTGTTTGCATATTTTTCACTTAATTTTTCGCATATCTACTAATATTGTCATATATTTTATGTGAAATATCGGCTACATATATCCTCAACTAACATGGCCACCGCCGACGACACACCCACACATACTACAGAGTCTGTCATCCATGTCTATGTAGAAGGCACGCATTACGTAAGACGCAATACGCGCAGCAAAAACGATCAGTAGCATCCCGGAATAGATGAGGGACGCATTTTTCATATTTGACGATAACCCGATCAACAAACACGGTAAGCGCAAAGCAAATGATGAGGATACTTAGGGAAGCACTCAGTCCTCTGAGTGCAATGCGTATTATAGTTTAACGGGGTGGAGAGGTCTTACAGAAACCGAGAAGACAAAGTCTTTTTGAGATTTTTTTCGAGATTACTTTTGACGTTACATTTTCAACAAGGATTTATTCGAATTTCTTTTTTTGATCAGATCCATAGTTACATCCAGATTCCCATAACGTGAGCACTTTACATCCTTCACCCAATACGGCATGTCGTCACAAATGTCACATAATCACAAATCACAATAATGCATGTACATATCTATTGAAAATGGTTGCTCATAGGAATGAGTTGGTTGCAGTTTTGAATCAAAACATTATAAAGTTATATTCCACAGATCATATTCCCTGACGAAGAGCGCAAATAGCTCGAAATGCATTGGAATACAATATGATGTGGATTGGAAATCCATTGTATATATGATATGGAGTAACAAATGATAAACGGATAAAAACAATACAATTGAAAAGTAACAATGATAACATTTGAATAATGAAAATGAATGAATAAAATTCAATGAGCAAAATTCAATGTCTAAATGAACTTTGGAAGCTTTATTTGATCTACATAGGAGTGCCCAAAATAGGGGATTGCAACCAAGTGTTTGGAAGCACTCAACAATATTTATTAGTGGACGTTCACAGGACGGGAACGTCACCCCTGGGAGCAACCTGAAAATACAATAATACAAAAAGAATATTTTTTTGAAAAACAACACAATAATCGATTAAAAATTGGTGGTGCGCAGATAAACATTTAGCTTAACATGCGGGAGATGCCATATATAGCAGCACATCATCCGCATATAGGGAGATGCGGTCTTTCCAGCCCTCTGCCCACTTTAGCCCCCAAATGACTGGATCCCGTCTTATCCAGGCTGCCAATGGTTCGAGCACCAGTGCAAACAGGAGTAGGGACAATGGGCAACCCTGTCTTGTCCCTCTTCCCAAGGGGACGTCGACTGAGATATGGCCGTTCGCCACCACATGTGCTAGGGGTTTTGCATAGAGCAATTGGATCCTTGCACAGAATTAGGGACCGAAGCCCAAATGTTGGAGTACAGCGAAAAGGAAAGGCCATTCGACTAGATCGAATGCCAGGCGCGCGTTGAGGGAGAGAGTGATGGCATCCTCCTCAAAGAGTGGTTTACGTGCTTTGACTCCATGGAGTCTTCGCAAATTAAGAGCTGTGTTGCGGCCTGGCATGAAACCCGACTGATCCGGGTGAACCAACTTTGTGAGATAGGGTAGCAGTCTGGTGGCCAGCATTTTAGCCTGTATCTTTGCTTCCGTATTTAGCAAAGAAATAAGCCGGTAAGATGTGCATTCCCGTGGCGGTTTTCCAGGTTTGTGTATTGCCACTTTCGTTGCTAGACGTTGATCCCATGGAAGCTCCCCCTTACCCAGGCTGTCTACATACATCTCCAGTAGACACGGGGCCACGTGGTTTGCTGTTTTTTTATACAGTTCGATGGGTATGCCATTGGGGCCTAGCGCCTTTCCAGTGTGTAATGCGCCATGCCATGCCATGAGCTTTCCTGCCTTATCACCAACCTCGTAAATAGTGTGCTGGGTCTTGGTGAGCCTGCTCTTCGCCTCCTCCCACATATTGTCCTTGTATTCCTGTTTCGCCACGGTCAGTTTGTGTGTCGTGGTGTCGTTGGTGTCTGAGGCATGATTTTCTTCAGCCTGAGCCACCTCCCTCTCCAGTGCCTCTAAGTGGCTCAGCTGATCCTTTTTATCGCATGTGATATTGCTTGGCCACACAACATTGTCTTGTATGCCTCCCATAAAGTCATCGGGAACGTGACTGAGTGGTCGTTTTCCGTAAAATACTGTTTTGTGGGAGTGAAGAGACCCTTCCATCTCTTAGGGAACCTGGGTAGATAGGAAATATGCGCTCTCGTCCCAAAGTTTGAGACGTGTATTGAATTAAAACTGGGGAGTGGTCGGAAATTCCCCAAGGCAGGTGCACCACCTCTAGTATTCTCTCTAGACCCATCGCCAGTGTGAAATTGTAGTCTAATCTCAATAGACTGCCATGGACACCTTGGCGGAAGGTGTATTAGCGCTCTTGTGGGAATCGCGACCGCCAGGCATCCATCAGACCAAAGGCATCTAGGAATTCAGATAGTCAGAGATTTTTACCACTCTGATCTCTAGGGGGCTGTCGGGCTATGGTTGGGTCTATCGTGGCATTAAAGCCACCCCCTCAGTATCAACTCGCCTTATGGGAGTGAAAGCAGAAATTTGCCCAAAGAAGCGAAGGCCACCCTATGCAGGGCCAGTGGGATATATACTGACACTATGTTACATGGTCGTCCTCTCATTGGCATGCTACAGCTGCAAAACGCTTCTGATCATCTGTCCATGACCCAGTGATTATGAGCGAGAAGCGTTTGTTAATCAGGATGCCTACACCGCGGAAGCCAGATGTGAATGCAGAGTGTACCACAATTTTAAAACCCCACCTATCTAGGACCTTGCAGGCTGAGCCCATCAGGTGCGATTCTTGGATCAGGACCACTCCCGGTGCCCTGCATTTTACATATTGTAGGAACATCCCTCTCTTTATCCTATCCCCAAGGCTGTTTACATTCCATGAGATAAGAGATAGGAGGGGGGCTCTGTGTATTAGGGCTTAATGAGTTTGCAGCCTGTGAGTCAGCCATGGTAGTCATGTACGCCATCTATTACATCATAAATGGGAGAATGTACAGGGCATTGCAATAGTAACATCATGTATGCATTATGTATATACCTCGCACTCTGATCATGTACCTGCAACATTGAAAAAGTCATAACACTGACCTGGTTCCATCCCCCCACCCCCCTCCCTGCCTCCCTGCTTGGAGGATCTAAAACTACCCACCACCCAAACTTCGCAGAGTGCTTTTTTCCCATAACTTGTACTTGTGTGAGGGAGGGAGAGTAGTCCCGCGATCATCTCGCATCATCCCCATGGTCAAGGCCAAGTGTAGTGGCTAATTGTTCAAACAGAGAGTCTTTGTTCCGCCCCTATGGCAGTGCCGGATAGTGTTAAGTTCACATCATTCCAAACATGAGCGTTGGTCCATTGCAGTCAAGTCTGCCCGCTTCTGGCCATCACCGGCAATCTCGCAAAGTCCCTTCACCTGAGAGTTATAGAATCGCAGGGTCAGACCTTATCTTCAGCGTCCGCCTTTCACCTGCGCTGCATCCTCTGTTGAGCTTAAGTCACTGGAGCCCGGGGACGTGTCCACCAGCAGCCTCTGGTGTTGCTTCTGGCCTTGTCATTTAGGCCCGGATGCCGGGCGCCATCCCTCAATCCAGTCATGGGCTTCTTCTGGTGTCTCGAAGAACCAAAGTTTACCCTCGGCTCCTACCCGCAACTTTGCCGGGAATAGCATGGATTACTTTAGCTCTCTGGCTCTCATTTCTTTCTTGATCTCCAGAAAGCTGCGACGTTGCTTAGTAACTGTCGTTGTGTAATCGGGAAAGAATGTAACAGTGTAGTTCTCGAGACGAATCAGAGGGGCAATTCAGTCCGTTTGGAGGATCGCATCTCGGTCACAGAAGTTGAAGATGCGGGTAAGTATAGGCCGGGGGGCCCCAGGTCATGGTCTGCCACCCGGTACTCAATGAGCCCTTACAACTGAAAAGAAGTTGGACAAACTGCGTGGTTATAGCTGATTCTTTATGAAGTCTTCTACAAAAAAGTCGACTGCAGGGCCCCCGCCTTTTCAGGTACGCCTATAATCCGGACTCTGTTGCGTTTCGAGTGTCCTTCCTGGTCATCAAGCTTGGCTGCCATTAGTTTGTTATCCGCTTCCAGTTGCTTGACCTGGCGTTGCAGTACAGCGGTATCTGTCGAGAGAGTCGCCGTCATGGTCTCAACGTCAGTCATTCTCGTGGCCATTTTCTGGAAGTCAGCACTGATCAACGAAATGTCCAAAGAGATCGACCCTATAGTAGTTTGGAGCTTAGTCAAGGTAGTCATCATGTCAAGAAAAGTGACTTCTGCAGGTTTCTTGTTTGCAAGGCTTTTCCCACGCTCAGTTTGCGACCCTGTGTGGCCCGGCGTGTCTTTGTTGTACGCATGTATGTCCTGCTTGAGTTGCTGCATAGTTCTTTGTCCCTGGCCCCACATCGTAGCTGGTCCTCCGTATAGCACTGTAAGGTGCACTGGTGAGCGTCAGTATTCGCCGCACCTGCTGCAGAACTGAACGTCATGCTCGGTCTTTCGGTTTTCCTGCATCGCAGCGAGTGCCTGAGAATGTGTCGGGGGGGTTTCTACCAGGAGTGCTAGTGTATCTGTGCACCGAAGTCCTCTGGTTATGTTTCAATGTGCCACAATTGCAAAAGTTCTGGGCGCTTCAGTGCTTGCTTCTTGTATCTAACTCTGGAAGTTTTCTCACTGCGTTCTCCCAGTCACCGCAGGCCCATGCTTCATCAGTTGAAGCCAGCAGCCCTCAACACATGCAAGGCCCACTCGCAGAATTGCAGCAGGTCATTACTGTCTTCTAGGTTGGCAGTGCAGTATTGGCAGTGCGGTGTTAGCAACGGGTAGGTATTAGATGTGGTGTTGGAGGCATATTCAGGAAGTTTCTTCGGCGCCTCACTAGGCAGCACTACTGCTCCTAGCGCATGCCCCAGTGAGTGCACGCTCAGCTCGACTGACATTAAATGGGCGATGTGTTTGTGGGAGCCCAAAGTCCACAGTGCAAAAAACGGAGGCGGCGGATCTCAAGCACTCCTCCATAACCTTCAACGGCCTCCGCAGCTGCAATCAATGTGCCTCTTTCCTGCGGAGCAGGCATAGAACAGGGAGCTCCGCTCCCCGCCGCCCTCCAGGCAGAAGTCGCAGCCGCCGTGGGGTCGCCCCTTACTTTCTCGTGGCTAGAAAAATCAAGCAGGTACCTTTTAATCAAGCACAAGAAATTCTGGTACATTAGACATAGAGGTGATATATAGAAATATACCCCAACAGCAAGCCATAGAAGCAGTAGTGACCGTCTAAAGCAGAATACAAGGGGACAGGCCTAGTCAGTTTATACTAGAATGCTTAGAAATGTTATTAAGAAACAACTTTTTTGATTTCAAAGGCAGGTTACATCAGCAAATCAAGGGTACCAGAATGGGCGCATCTTGTGCCCCAAGTGTGGCGAATATCTATTTGGGTGAATATGCAATTATACACTTTTTTTATGAAATATCCCCATACTTTGAGAACGTCACACAGTGGCACAGATTTATAGATTATATTTTTTTAATCTGGCGAGGGGATGAGGATACCCTCCTATCCTTTATTGACTGGCTTAATGCCAGCGATGACAATTCAAGATTTACAGTACATCACAGCAGGGTATCAGTAGAATTCTTGGATATAGTCATCAAGGAACAACTAGGTTGCATACAGGTCAGTTCTTACTGTAAACCAACTGTCAAAAATACCATCTTGAAGTAGGATAGCTATCATCCTAACTGTCAGAGAGACTCTATCCCCTTTGGTGAATTCCTAAGGATTAGAAGGTACTGTTCGGAGAATAAGGATTACAATAGACATGGGGAGGAGTTGAAAGAAAGACTCCAACAGAGAGGATACCCCAAATGCCTTATTAAGACAGCCTATAAAAAGGCGCAGTATTACAATCGCTATGCCCTTCTAACAAGTACCACCCGATCTAAAAAAGAGAATTTAGTCTGTGTCAGTGCTCACTCATCCCTCAATTTCAAAGTAAAGAGAGTATTGGAGAAAAAATGGCACATATTAAATACGAATGATGAACAAGAAGTGTTGCCAAAATCCATCCTAGCATACCCGAGAAACACCAATTTGCGAGACAAATTAGTGCATACGAGAGACAAACATCATGAAATCCTTACACAAACTACCTTTACAGGTCCTCCCATTATAGGGAACCATCGGTGTGGCACAAGCGTGGCCTGTGACACGGCTATGGTTACGCAGTACTGGGAATACAGAGGAAAGTAAAGGGTCCTGAAGGATTTTACCAATTGTAGGAGTACCAATTTGGTTTACCTCATCCTCTGTCCGTGTGATAGAGGGTATATGCGTGGGACAGGCCATACATTTAAAACACGTTATTGTAAACATAAATAGGCTATCAATATAGGCAGACTGACATCACCCATGGTACAACACTGTAAAGACCAGAATCATAAATAAGATGAGCTTAGATGGCTCATACTAGAAAAAAGTAAGGAGCATTCCCGGGCAGAATCCTAGTGAAACACCCAAACGTAGAGAAACGTTCTGGATTTTCAAGCTGGACACAGTTAAGGAGGGCCCGAATGAGGAAATAATCTGGCTTGTTACATGAATATTTAGGAAGGAGACAGACCTATGACAGATCACCTTGGAGAAGCTGGGATTCTCATATAGATTTTTACCTTACCAATCTCTGGAATCCCCAGGCCGACTGGGCCTATTTGCCTGCTAAGAAGTGTAGAGGGAAGATTTCCAAATTCAGAACTTAAACAGCTTACAAAAATAAACAATCAAATCCAATTTAAAGAACCACTGACTAAGTTTAAGAATTTATTACAAAGCCAAAAATAATTGAACATACAGACATCTCAGCAAGAGGTTCAGAAAGTAATCACACGACTCAAAATAAAAATCAAGGTCAGTTCAAGAAGCATTAGGCATTCTATGACAGTCCCTGCTTGAAGTCTGGACTGCATTTACAGAAAAGAAAAGGAAATGGTTAGTCTGTCCCTACACTAACTCTAAGGTGACATCCCTACTTAACATCCCTCCCAGACAAGAGTAAAGGTGTCAGCAGTGAAGACTTCCTAAGAAGTACACTCACTTTCCATAGGTAAGCAGCCTAAGCTATCAAGCTCATTGTAAGATGCTCCTTCCTACACCCCACTCTGCCCTAAGTCCACCAAAATCTGCCCTGAGACTGCTCTCTACCCTCGGGTGCTGTCCCTAATACAAAACCCCAACAACCGTAGCCACGCCCTAAGGCACACCCCTCTGGGCAGGTGTTAGCGTGTGGATTTTTCCAGCATGAGCATGTCTCCGTCCAAAAACCGTTGAGGTGTCCTTGGGTCCCAGGCACCTTCTCCGCCAAATGTTGCAGATGTACATTCCGGCCGACTCCCTTTGTTCTCACTCCTGCCAGCCTAACTCCTAAACAATGGATCATTCTACCTAACAAGCTCCAAGGCCTGGCACCTGCAAACAGAAGCGTATGAGAATATCCTTGCACATTCTCCAAGTTACATTTCACTATTCTCTGAGAACAGCGCCCTTTCCAAGGAAATTATTCAAGACTTCAGCCAAAGCTAAGCTAAAGAAATTACATATAGGCCTCTACTGGCTTCCTCGTGTCCCAAGCCTTTACACGTTTAAATGCATTTCTAATTCTACATCATAGGTAACACATTCAATATCATTGTAAAACATTATTGCACTTCGATTATAAAACATAAGCTAATATGGCACCTTTATCCTAATGCATCATTCTACACGTAAAGCTCCATTTCTATGTTATTCAAAGCATTATTTTATTGTTAAGGCACTATATTAGTTTGCAAATGCTATGAGTACACTCCTACATATTGCACTGATCCCCGGCCTAATACTACAATTTTGTCACACGTTAACATGGTCCTCTAAATATGCGGGTGCTGACTACTTGGGATTTTTGTGCACCCTTACAAAAATTAAGATAACATGGTGCTCTATCAGTCCCCCCCTTTGATGACCTGTGTCATTACATACTACACCATCCTTGGGGAAAGAACCAACTTAAATAGAGCTTGTTGCCACTCTTCCTCTCTTGAGCAACTCCATGTTCTTAAGATTCCGGTATTGACTGTCCTGCAGTTTCTCAATTTGTCTCTCTTGCACTCTCAACGATCTCTCCAATCTACATGACCTGTACCACTTTTAAGCTCTTACCAAACCCCAAAATCCAATCACACATGCCACAGCTATAATAAGGGGTTTCAACACAAAGCCAATGAAACCTTTTCCCAGGTTTGCAAACCAACTCCCTACTTTACCAAATCCTTTGCCAACCTTTTCCCACACAGTTTCTTCAGTCAGACCCTCAATCTCATAGTGAATCGGAGTAATGTTCAATGTTCCCTCTAATTTTTTTCCTCTGTGTGCGGCAGTGTAGGGTCTCTGTGCGCTTCAGCCGTGGCTATGTGCGCCAGGAACCACACCGCGCATGTGTGCAGAACCAAATATCACTACAAATGTTTGCTTAAAACCCTAGCAGCCCAGCTCTGTTGAGAAAATAAATTTTATTCCTCTCTCTTATGTAACATTTCCTAAACATTGATTTACACACTATGATTGAGTGTCTCTGTGTAATGTGTATGCGAGGTAAAGTGCTTAACACCTTACACTGGTATGAGGGGCGCTATTAAACAAACTAAATATGAAAGAGAGAGGGGTTTTGTAATGTTTGTGTGTGTGTGGAGCACGATAGACAGCTTTTTATCACAAGTGTATCTTATACGGGGCTTTCGAGAGTATGACCCAATCAGAGTCGGTAATAAAATGCAGTTGCTTACGAGAATTGATTAGTAGATCGGGACCTTGGTGATCTGCAGGGAGATAGTGTAAGCTTTTTCCCTGGGAGTGCTCCCATATGAATGAATTTCTCTGACCCTTATATAGAATTGCTCTTAACCTTGTGCCTTTTCTTGCTGTTTCGATTGAGCTTTTGATGTCTTAAAAATTAGTAAAATGTCCAAGTGAAGATATCTTGGTCAAGCCGCCTTTAGACTGCTAGGGCGGAGAGGATGTAGCCTTTTGGCTAGAGCGGTCGACTTTGAAGCTGGGGAACCGGGTTCGAGTCTCAACAACGATTATGAGGAAATCACTCCATTTCCCCATGCCTAACAAAAATGTGTCCTGTAACAAAACTGGTGCTCATGCAAAGCGCTCTGATACCCAATGTCTCGGGTCTAGTTCGCGCTATATAAAAGTCTTAAAATAAATAAATCATACCTACAAGTAAGGACTATTGGCTTTGTCAATGGTTGTTAGTTGCATAAGATAAATAAGCAGCAACTATGGCTTTTATATAATACTGAAAAGGCTTCCACTTAAAGCCCTGGTGGCACCACAACAATGTTGCTGACCCTGAGTTACAAAAAGAGAAGGGAAGCAAGTGTTAGTGAAGAGAATACTCCCGACAGATAGATCAGTCATTTACACACTTGTAGCTGCCATCTGCTCAGACCTGCATCTTGGCAAGATTAAAAATCTTGGCAAGACCTAACCAACCTTCCACCCTTCTTAGTTAGGGACACCTCCCCGCACAGAAACAATTATTAATGGCATTTTGCTCTTTCTATATATTCTGCAGAATGCAGTACACATAGAAAAAACAAAAACAAGGAGAAATAAAGGTATTTCTCCTCATTTTGCCATTCTAACAGCTGCTCTTGCATAGCCTTATTTTTTGGCTTTGCCTCAGATTTATACCTCCTTGTAAATCTGAGGCACCATCAAAAGCAATGGGTATTGCGGTGGAAGACCCACATCAACGATCGTTGCACGACCCTTTAATGATAAGTGATGTGTGTTAAGGGGCCTTATTTATAAGGCAGCGTTAAGCCACAAAAAGTGGCTTAACGCCGCTTTGTAAATATGTAGAAGGGCATATTTCCACCAGAACGTTGCTAAAAGTGACGTTCTGGTGGCAGTATCCGCTTGTAAATATGTCCCTCAGTATTCAGTCTTCATGGAGAAAAGAGCTGGGAGGGCAAACCGAGCAAGTGAAGGGTCCGAGTGGTCAAGATGAGAAGTGTCTTTAGAATTGAGTCAGTTGATGCACACTTGGATATTCACCCTACCCCAAATTAATGTGGGCACAGGTTTGTTGCCAGTATCCTGCACCCTCTGTGTTTTGTTTAGGCACCGCCAAACAAGGCCATTACATATTGCTCTGTAAATCAAATGGGGTGCTACAATAACGAAGACTTTGTCTCATGAGTCCCTGCACTTATGCAGATGGATCTCCCATAATTAGAATAATTCTAACTATCTGCCTGTGGAACATGAATTTTTTATGCCAGGAGGTACCTCACTCTGTACACTCTTCTCTGAGGATTTCAATGTCTGGCAATGATGTTCCTTGTATTCTTTTGCCTGAAAAGCACTCTGAAATAGGGTCTGGGTCAGAGGTGCCAAGACTTTGCATCAGGTTTGTGTTACTTTTTTTAATGCAGACCCAAAGCACAGTGTTGGTTCAGTATTTACAATTCAACGCAAATCACAATGTGTGTTGGATTGTAACCCAAGATAATGCAACACAGAACAATGCACTGCTTTGTGTTACTTTATGTTAAGGGGACGTTCCCTGGGTGCACCCATGGTTTTTAACACAAATCCCTATGTAAAAAGAATTGTGGACTGGGATTGGCGACAAAATCTTGTGCCTCCCTGCTCTGCGAGAAGAAATATTTTCATTTCTCGTTATTTCCTCTTTGCATGTGTGCTGCATTCTACAGCACACTTAGAAAGAAAATGCCTTAAAGCATAGTATTTGTACTGGAATGGACCCCTTCCTGCTGAAAAACGATGCTGACTTCAATACAGACACCCTTGCACGATCATGCAAGGCACATGGCAGCCAAAAGCACACCAGTACTAAACTTGCTGCCTCTGTTGCTTGATTGTGAAGTAAATCTCAGCCGCTGTACATAGTAGAACCATGTGGTGCCTCAAGTGACTGCTCATTGCCAATTAAAATTTTGTTGGTTGAATATGATTGTCTGCTTTTTGGGTTCATCGTTGGTGGCTGGGAATCCTCAAACACCCTTTCCTGGAACTGACACCCCGAATTTGACTGATGTCAGGTGTGTTGCATGTCTTTAGGGACCTAGGTAAAAACAATTGTTCCTTATTGCATTCTCTTGACTCATTTTTAAAATCTTAATATGATATCCGATTTAAATTGTGCTTTTTGCAGAATGCAATGTATCACGATCACCCTTTAATTAAGTAGAGAAAGGCAGCAACTCTACAAACACAGCGTGTGCTTTTCACGTCGTGTTTGTAGAGATGCTGCATTTCTTTTCTTAACAGAACTGGGCTGCGGGGTGATTGTGGGGCTTTGTTAAAGTTTTCGGGTTAATTACAGCCCCAGACGGGCGCCGGTGATTAACCTGAAAACTTTAACAAAGCCCCACAATCACCCCGCAGCCCAGCTCTGTTAAGAAAAGAAATGCAGCATCTCTACAAACACGACGTGAAAAGCACACGCTGTGTTTGTAGAGTTGCTGCATTTCTCTACTTAATAGAGCGCAGCTGAGGGGTGATGGGCACATTATTTGCTTTTGTTTAAAGTGTTCATGTTAATTGCAGCTCGTGACGGTGCTGCAATTAACATGAGTACTTTAAACAAAAGCAAACATAAAGAAACACCCGGTTTTCGCGCTGCTCGCTTTTTAAAAGCAGCGGCGCAAATGGTGTTGATTGAAGTGCTGTGTGTGTGCGCGCTCCTCACATAAGTCTGCGCGCTTCATGATACAGACGTGAGCGCGCGCCCACGCGCGCACGTTGGTGGGAACAGTGGTAATGTTACTTATATATTTCTCCAGATCTTTGCTGTTATCTGGTATATAAGTACAACATTCTTGGACCTTCAAAAGTTTACAGACTCTTCCCTCCTTTGCCAGAAGGACGTCTAGAGCAAGATGATTCTGCAAAACCATGGTCCTTATCGATAATATCTCACCTTCAACCAACACCAACGACTTAGCTATATTCATTGACAATTCATCCACAACAGTCGCCAACCTTCTGATCTTCACATCATTCAAAATCACTCCCAACGTTGGTATCATTGCTCCAAAAATATCTCCAACCACAGCTGCTGCACTTTCACCTCGCTTCACTCTTACATGCTGTCCTCCTTCTAAAACCTCAAAATCTTCTGTGTGATAAATCTTAGAAGAAATGATTGCTAAATAACAAGTACCATACCATTTCTCAGGCAGTCGTACATAAGCATTCCTTCCACTAACAAAATACACAGTCGGAATTATCTGTACCACACTTTGCAAAAAGTCCTTCGCATAACATTCCAAAGTGAACGTATGCTCACACGTGGTGTGACCCACATTGACATTCTCATAATATGTCTGTGGTCTATGAATGCACAACTTCCCTTTCTGCACCTCATCTAGAGCTATCGGACCATAGCTCCCCTTCGGCTTGTGCAACTTCTCTTCATCCGTTCAATCCACTTTACCCTGTCCTGAATATCGCAACTGCTTTTGTTTTTTCTCTGTATCTATCTTCTACCTGATCCACGAATTTCTTCTCCCTATCTGACAACAGGCACGTCAGATTATGGCAATGAGCGTAAGCTGTATCCAACTATTGAGTCGGAATAAAATATGTTATAAGTCTATCTTCTGATTTGTAATAATTATACTTGTTCAAATTAAGTCTATCTTCTGATTTGTAATATTCCTACTTGTTCAAATGCTTATAAGCTGGCACTTCAGGAAGTACAGCATCATATTTCAAAAAGAAATACTCAAAATGATTACGTCCATAGAAAATGCTAAGCAGAAAACCACACGACATACCATATGTCAATGGAAGATTATGGTATCTAATACCCTCATCCACAGAAGCAGGCAATTGCATACACACGTAACAGTATTTCGCATCCATGGCATCAATATACTCATATAACAACCTCGCAAACGCATTAAGCTTGAAGTTACCCCTAGACAGATCTGCATGTAACCTACGACTCTCCTCTAGTAGCAAAGCTCTCTCGTCTCCTATTTTGACCTCTTTCTTGCTAGGAGTAGTAGGTGTGGGTGTTCCCTCTACCTCCACTGCCTGCTCATGTGGTGCTAAATACAAAACTACAACTACTAGAATAATGAAGAGTATCACTCCTCTTACAAGTGTGTCTACAATGCGCCTAGCTCTACGATTTGGGTTTCCAACCTCCATGGTCATAGGACTATTTACAATTTCTAGTACAACAGCACCTTCAACGTTTCGTGTCTTCTGCTTCAGTTGATTAATCAACTCGAACCACACCTTTGAAAGCTGGAAATCCCCTTCAAATTTCAATTCCTTATTTACAGTTTTTCAAAAGACAACGCTAACTCTTCTTCGCCTTCTGTGGAAAGTCCCTACATTTCTTCCACTCGGACCTAGTTGTCAGAATCAGCTTATTTACAACAAAGTCTCTTTAATCCAAAATAAGCTTTGCTCCAACAGCTTCTAGAACATGCTGCAAAAGTTCAAGACGCAAAACAATTGTTTTGTGAGACGGTATTTCAGTTTAAAATGTAGGAAAGATCAGTCTATTCAGAATCAGATTGTGAATTCTGCTCAATATTGGGGGATTCAGAACTGTGATGGCCAGTACTCCTTCGATTTCAAGTCCAGGCACTTTTAACACCATATCCAACTTCACGTTAGGACTGGTACTGATCACTGTCACTGCCCTCACCCTTCCCGATCTCAGTACTCCTGGCATCAGTCACAAGGTATGTCCACTCAGGAGTCGCGTACCTTCGGCAAGGCACCCTCGTTCGTCTTGATCTCCTCAGACCTCCACGAGCTTGCCCTTCTTCGCCTTCGTCCGATTCAGGCTCCCCAGACACAGGAGCAAGATCCCTCTCAGAGACCAGCCTCAGGTTCAGTCGCCTCTGTCTCTCTGGCCACTGCTCCTCCGTTCTACTTGCTCTCCTACTTTCTTTTTGCTACCCCTGCTCACAACTTTCTTCAGCTGAGTTTGACTCTGGGCCACCTTCACAGTTACTTCCCCTTTCTGAGGCAGTTTCAGTGTCGCTGCCGTTTTGACCCTCCTCAGCTTGGTATAGTGAGCAACCAGCTTCGTCAGACACCCTCACAACTTGGCTTGTCCCCTCTTGTGGCCCTGCCACCTCAGCTGGATTTTCATTTGGGACAGGAATTGTTTCTTCCGAGGGTGCTGGAACTCAACGGGTGTGGGTAGCATGCACCCAATTTGGCAATCCTCCATACTTCACTGCAGTGTTTGTTACCAAGATGACCTGGCATGGGCCTCTCCAGCGAACATCCAAGCAGCTCTTTCGCACATGCTTCCGGACCAGCAACAAGTCCTCCGGACTCAGGTCGTGACAGAGATCGCTTGAAGCCTGGACCACAGCAGTCTGCAACTGATTGGACACAGAACGGACGACATCAGCGAGTCCCTTGCAATAATTGAGAATCAGATCATCTGTGATATTTATTTAGGCTGCTGATGGCACCGCTGGCAACCTCATAGCCATCCCCATCAGCACTTCATGAGGGGAAAGACCTGTTCTCCTGTCTAGAGTAATGGACATACTCATCAACACCAGGAGCAATGCATCAGGCCATTTCAGAGACGTGGATGAACACACCTTTGCCATTCGAGCTTTCAAAGTCCCATTGATTTGCTCCACTATCCCAGAAGCTTCTGGACGATAACTACAATGGAGTCTCTGATCAATATTCAGTGCTGTGCAAAGCATCTTCATGATCTCACTATGAAAATGGGTTCCTCTGTCCGATTCCAAAGAGGTCAGAATCCCGAATCTAGGGATGAGTTCCCCCAACAATAGCTTAGCTACTGTAAGCGTGTCACACCTGCATGTTGGGTACGCCTCCACCCACCTTGAGAACACACATACCACCACCAAGATGTACCTCAACTGGTTGCACCTAGGCATCTCAATAAAATCCAACTGCATCCTGTTGAAAGGACCCCCGATCTCCCAATGTGACTCATGGCAACCGCAGTTCTCTTCACGAAATTCATTTGTTGGCACGTAACACACCTCTGACAAACAGCTTCTGCCACCGCACGGAACCGTGGATTGTACCATGTCTGTTGAAACACTCACACCATTGCATTTCTTCCCAAATGCACTGCAACATGAATCTGTCTTTCCATCAGGCTCAACAACTCATCCTGCAATACCGCTGTCCCATCACCTGAGACCCAAAAGTCCACATCCCTTTCACGCAGCCTGAATTGATCCACACATTCTTGTTTTGGTCTGACACCTGTTCCTGCAGGCACTTGAGCTCATCCCAAGTATCTGCCATGGCCAACATCATGTTAAACTCAGTTCTTTCATGGCTCCCTTCTACATGTGGAGAAGTGTGGCTCAATGGTTAGAGCGGCAGACCCTGATGCAGAGGTCTGGCCCAGGACCAGGGTTCAATTCCCTCCTCGGTGGGTCTTGGGCTCAATTTCCTCGGACCTGATTATTCTCACCTCGGTGCCTATTCTAATCATGGGTCCCACTCTGCAACTCTAGGCAATAGCTTGCTTAATCTCCACAACGGCCCCAACGACGCTGGGATGCCTGGCTTCACCTTGGGGGTGCCCAGGAGTGGACATTTCACAGGGAAAAACCAGGAAGGGTTCCACAGCGGTATGCGTACAGCACCAGGAAACCCCAGTTGGGGTATAAGTGCGCTTTACAAGTACAAATTCATTTCATTTCATTTCATTTCACATGTTTCTCAGTAAAGGAACAAACTTGCTTGTTACAGAAACGTGCAACTTAGTCCGCATAGCGGTTTTCCAGTGACACAAAATCTGTCCCCTTACCATGAGCCGTGCACTTTACAACAGCAATTTCTTTAGGACGCTGTAAGACCTCTAGAAGCAACCTGACAAACTCCCCATTCCGGATGAGTGATCCAGACAATGTCATGTAGCCTCTCTGAGACCATAACTGCCCGAAGTCATGAACCACACCAAACCCATACTGGCTGTCAGTGTAAATTCTGTGATGGTACATACAGCAAATGCTGCTCTCAACTGACATATAGCCATGTCTGAACTGGGGTGGCAGAGAGGGCTAAAGAACGGTGATGGATTAAACCCAGATCTTTTGACTGGGTGTGAGTGTTTGATTGATTTAGATGCTCCGTCCATCACCACCCCCTTTTGTACCGCTTTTGGCCGCCATAAGTGTGGTAGGGTATGCTCAGACATGAGTCCCTTGCTCACTTTGCCACTGGATTCAAACAAGCCGGGCTGAAGACGGCTGGGATGCCAGAAACCGGTCCTCGGAAGCTTGTTTCCGGTCCAGAGAAGACATGGCTTGGCAGTTCGGGCTGGACTGTTCCCATGAGGCACAGGGTCAGACTGATTTGCATATAGCCATGTCTGAACTGGGGTGGCAGAGAGGGCTAAAGAACGGTGATGTATTAAACCCAGATCTTTTGACTGGGTGCGAGTGTTTGATTGATTCAGATGCTCCGTCCATCACCACCCCCTTTTGTATCGCTTTTGGCCACCATAAGTGTGGCAGGATATGCTCAGACGTGAGTCCCTTGCTCACTTTGCCACTGGATTCAAGCAAGCCGGGCTGAAGACGGCTGGAATGCCAGAAACCGGTCCTCGGAAGCTTGTTTCCGGTCCAGGGAAGACTTGGCTTGGCAGTTCGGGCTGGACTGTTCCCATGAGGCACAGGGTCAGACCGATTTGCATATAGCCATGTCTGAACTGGGGTGGCAGAGAGGGCTAAAGAACGGTGATGTATTAAACCCAGATCTTTTGACTGGGTGTGAGTGTTTGATTGATTCATATGCTCCGTCCATCACCACCCCCTTTTGTATCGCTTTTGGCCGCCATAAGTGTGGCAGGATATGCTCAGACGTGAGTCCCTTGCTCACTTTGCCACTGGATTCAAGCAAGCCGGGCTGAAGACGGCTGGAATGCCAGAAACCGGTCCTCGGAAGCTTGTTTTCGGTCCAGGAAAGACATGGCTTGGCAGTTCGGGCTGGACTGTTCCCATGAGGCACAGGGTCAGACTGATTTGCATATAGCCATGTCTGAACTGGGGTGGCAGAGAGGGCTAAAGAACGGTGATGGATTAAACCCAGATCTTTTGACTGGGTGTGAGTGTTTGATTGATTCAGATGCTCCGTCCATCACCACACCCTTTTGTACCGCTTTTGGCCGCCATAAATGTGGCAGGGTATGCTCAGACGTGAGTCCCTGGCTCACTTTGCCACTGGATTCAAGCAAGCCGGGCTGAAGACGGCTGGAATGCCAGAAACCGGTCCTCGGAAGCTTGTTTCCGGTCCAGGGAAGACATGGCTTGCCAGTTCGGGCTGGACTGTTCCCATAAGGCACAAGTTCAGACTGATTTGCATATAGCCATGTCTGAACTGGGGTGGCAGAGAGGGCTAAAGAACGATGATGGATTAAACCCAGATATTTTGACTGGGTGTGAGTGTTTGATTGATTCAGATGCTCCGTCCCTCACCACCCCCTTTTGTACCTCAACTGACCAACACTATCTCTTAAACATGAACCATCAACAAAGAAAATTTCATCAGGGTCGGTCAACGGTTCATCGACAATGTCAGGTCTCGGTTTGGTGCAAAGTTCAGTCACATCAAGACAATCGTGGTCCACACAACCTTCTTGAAGGATGTTTGGCAACAGCATCAATGTAGCAGGATTCAAAACAGAACACCTCTTAAGGGTAACATTCTCCGCAGCAAGTATGACCTGCTCGTAGCATGTGAGCCTATTATTTGTCTGGTGTTGTGTCTTTGTCCTGGTCATCAACAGTTCAACAGAATGTGGAACATGCACAGTAAGCTGGTGACCAATAACAATGCTCTCACACCTTTCAATGCTGACACCTGTTGCAGCAACGGATTTGAGACATCCGGGCAACGCTGAAGCTACTGGATCTAAAGTAGCTGAGAAGTAGGCAACTGGTCTACGGACACCTCCATGATCCTGTACTAGGACTGCTAAAGCACAACCTTCTCGTTCACAGCAGTATAATGAAAAAGGCTAATTGTAATCAGGCATTCCCAGTGCCGGAGCATGACAGAGATCCTCTCGCAACTCCAGGAAAGCCTTCATACAGTCGTTGTCCCATGATACCGGATCACTCACGTCCTTGTGAGTCAGTCTCTGCAAAGGCTTTGCCTTCAAGGAGCAGTTGGCAATCCACTGGCGACAGTAGCCAACAATACCTAAGAACATCCTAACCTCTCTCTGAATAGAAGTCACCATCATGCTCGTGATTGCCTCAATCCTGTCAGGTGACACCTTCCTCTTGCCTTTTTCTATTCGGTGTCCCACATACTGTGCCTCATTCAAGCAGAACTGTAACTTATTTGGCGACACCTTGTGCCCATTCTCTGCCAAATGATTCAGTAAGGCGATGGTATGCCTCTTCAGTCTCTAACGTGACAAGGAGGTCGTCTACGTACTGGACGAGAACAGAGTTCTGAGTCAGCACTAGACTCTCAAGATTCTTCTTCAGGATCTGATTAAAGATCGACGGACTCTCTGTGTACCCCTGAGGGATACGACACCAAGTAAAGACACGATTTTCCAGCTTAAAAGAAAAAAATTAATTGGCTCTCTTTGTGCAAGGGTATTGAAAAGAAAGCCTGGCAGAGACCAATCACAGTGAACCACTCAGCCTGGCACGGAATCTGAAACAGTATCACAGACGGATTCGGTACCACTCGACAACAGGGAACAACTATGTTGTTTACCCGGAGCAAATCTTGCACAATCCTGAACTTCCCACTTGGTTTCTGCAATCCCATAGTAGGTGAGTTACATGGACTGCCAATTATTTTCTTCAGAATTCCCTGCTTAATCATGGACTCAATTACAGGCTTTATCCCTACAATTGTTTCTGGTGTCAAATTGTATTGAGGTGTTCTCGGGAACTCATCGTTCTGCTTGACCTGAATCTGAACCGGTTCAACTCCCTTTATCAATCCTATGTCTTTGCCCGTAAAGTCCCACACCTCCTGCAAGACCGAGCCTCTCAAGTCAAGGGAAAGCTCTTCCACTGTCAAAGCAGGGTACATCTCTAGGCACCCATGCTGATTCGCGACTTTAAAGGTAGCATCATCATCATTTGTTTGCAGTTCAACTCCCTTGGCGGTGCAATAGATGGTACAATTGAGTTTACACAGGAGGTCCCTCCCTTGTAAACAAACAGGACTCGAATCGCACACCACAAACTGATGTCTTTCTCAAAGCGATCCTATTTTCATAGGAATCGGTTCAGTCAAAGGGTTCGTCATCTTCCTATTCGCAACACCTACAACTCGGATTGTTTGTCCCGAGAGGGGTAGGTTGGGGACTACTGCAGATCTCACAGTAGAACGGGTAGAACCAGTATCAACCAAAAAGGTGGTGGGGTGACCATCATCAGCTTCCACAAATGGTCCCCTCTGGTCTACCTCCAAGACTGCCCCAAGTGTGCAGTCTTCCTCCCCTCTCAGGCACCGTCATGCCAACAGGTCTAGGCAACAATCATGGCCCTCATCAAAAAGAGGCATCTGCTGGTAAGTCCGAGTCCCTGACGGGATCCTCTGTGGCTGGGGAATCTGAAGTCCCCCCTTTGACCGGCTTTGGCTTTAACACGGTCGTCATCAGCTGAGGCACCTGTACTTGCACAACCTCTTCTTCCTGCTGCACCTGATTCTCAGGATTCAAGGGACATTCGCGTCTGCAGTGTCCAATCTGATGACAAAGGTGACATGCAGTGGTCTTCTTCAGCGTGGCTAGAACGACTCTCAGCTTGGAATCCTCTACATTTCCCTTTGCCGTATTCTGACCATTCTGTTTCCTTCCCAGCGTACCTCCTCCCGACTGCACTTGTCCTGCCTTGTCCGCTGCTTGCATCTGCACCAGCATCAGCTTGTCCTTAAGCTTCTTGTGCTTTGAATCTACTTCATCACTGCAATATGTAGCATATCTCAGTATCTTATCAATTGGTTTGTTCTGCCAACAAATCAAATGCTGCTGGATCATCAAACAGATCTCAGGTCTCAGCCCTAGAACAAACTTCAAAACAAACGGTCCCATATCCTTAGGATCCATTACATCCAACCCACTGTATTGCTTAAATACTTGCAACAGTTTTCGTAATATTCATGCACTATCTCCTTTGGTTCCTAAACCGTCCGATCTATCTTCACCCAATCAATATCCTGTGGTGATACCTTGGATTTCAACCACATAATCACTTGCTCGTATTTCTTCATAACTAAGGGCGACGGGCCATTTGTGGCAGCATCTCTGTCCGCTTCAGAAGTGGGCCTTTCAACAGCAACCTTGCAAGCCACCCACAAATCTCCTGAAACCACAATGTCAAACAGTGTATTCAAATCAATCCATAGTACCTTCGAAATCTTGGCAAACCTTTCAACTTGCTTGTACCATTCAACGGGGCTCTCCCTCAACTTTGGAAAGTCATTTGTGAATGCCGCCAAATCCCCTCGACTCCAAGGCACATGCACATAACCCTCGGCTTGACACCTCCCGCAAAGGATAATTTCCAATTCCAGCCACTCCCCCTCCCGGAGGAGGAGTATCTGCCACATTGTTTCTGACACTCTTTTTCTTGGAGTAAACAAAGAGGAGCTTAGAGGGAAAAGAGTTGATCATAGGTCACCCTCCACTAAGTTATATGAATACAAAACAAGACCTAGATCAAATAGGCATAGGGATATCAATATATTAATGGTTTACCATCAACAGCAAAAACGTTTTGCACAATACTCCTCTCTTTTGATTATTGAGGTAGGAGATACAACCAAAATATGCCAATCAATAAAAACACATTGCCCAACCCTTGAAGAAACGAAAGACAGTTGTGAGACAACCAATAACACACACCAATGTGTCTAAATAGGAAAATGAAAGGAATTAGAAAAAGTGGGTGTGAGCGAGATGGCACCTCACGGGCGAACCACCAACGGGAACCTGGCAGGTACTCACCAGGATTGCCCTGATCTCATCATTGGCGCCACCCAGCTCTAAAAGAAAACAGGTGTCCACTCCTCACCGGCTCCGGATTGTACACTGACACTATGGGACCAATGGTAACCGGCATCTTAAGAGCATCCAGAAACCTCTGAGAATTGACACCTTCTACATTCTGGTTTTCCCCTCTCAAGAGTTTTCCCACTACTTCAGCACTAGGTGGAGCTTGCGGTTCCCTAGCTCCCTCTGTCGGGGCTGATTTCTCTGTTCCTGGCTCTGGGTTGTATGGAGAGAGGTGGTCTCTCTGACAACTGCCTATCCATCAAGCTATCATCGGTATCACTGTCATCATCCTCAGCACCCTTTTTCTCCGCGCCCCCTGTCTTGACCAGCAGTGGGTACAATGTGTCCCCCTCAATCGTCTGTACTCTCCATCTCTTCTCTAATGCATCCCATCTCGCATCTTGAAATGCCCTTGAAATGCCCTTACTGACCTCTTCACTCTTTCCTGTCTCCTGTCCCTGTTTCTTTCGTGTGCCGCCCTAATCCACGGATGTAATGCCTCAAACTGTGTTGGTCTGGGCAAAGGCTGCAAAGAAGCCATAATCGATTTCAACTGATATAACACTTCCAATCTAAAGGTTCCTTATTGGAGAAAGGTCAACTCTTCATTGCATTTAGTCATTTTACACCAACTCTCAAGCCAAAGTATGGTCTGCAACCCCACATTCGTAGCCATGTAATGAGCAGGAGTATCTTTGGGCGGAGCCTCTTCTCCCCCGTGGCTCTAATCTTTTCTCTCTTTCGAACAAGTTTTGAAAAACTCTATAACATTTTCATGATGAAAACAACGTTTCTCTTTTCACAGCACTCTTCTATTTCCTGATGATAATCCACCAATACCAGCGCGGCTTCACACCAACCGCCCTATCACATCACGGCACCTCTTGACGTCACTCGCCTCTGCTTCGCAGCAGTTCCCCTCTGTTGGAAATGGGGGTTGCCCAAGTCTCAAAGGGGGTAGCATGGCATCAAGCGGGCAGGCCAAACTTCGAGGACATGTGAAGCATTCACGCAGTACCCTCAGTCAACACACCAGGCACACCACAAAAGAGGCAGGACACCAGTTCGAGTTGGAAAAAGATATGTAGTTTAGTAGTGTTTCCAACCTGCAAGGCAAAAGAATGCAAAACAGTAGTGTCACAACATGACGCCAATTGGCGCCAGAGCCAAGTGAATAAAGGGGGGATTATTTACATAGGAAGTAGTCCAAAGTGTCTAGCTGAAATATAAAAAGGTTAGCATTTGGCACGCACATCAGTGACACCTATATAAGGGAAAAATGCACTTAGCGTATTCGCCCATTAACCATGCAACCAAACATTAGGGATAAGAACCCAAAATAGGCATTAACATTAGGCAGGAACACCTGTAATAAAATATCAGGTTTCTTCCCCCCTCCACCTAGGGAACTACACATCAGGCAGGGCCTACTCAGGCCTTCATCCTTGGGAGGTTGGCTGAAATTGTAAGTTGCATATTAGCATAACTACACCTCATGCGTGGCAACGCCAACCCAACCCCTGTAAGGGAAAAACATCATATAATACCAGACAGGAACATGAATCCTCAGCCCCCCTGCAAACTGCAACACAAACATTAAGCAGTGCATTGGTATCAACAACATATAAACCAGGCTTGAATCCCACTGCACCTGGGCATCACTTTAGTGTAGGCATAATATTAGCAAGATAATCAGCCTACAATTCAAACTAGGCACGGAAGCGCACCACACTTTGGTAGGTCACATGGAAATGCTGCGTTACCTTAGGGCAACCAGTATCCTAATTAGGATTAAACATGGCAAATAACCATTGCAGGACCCAGGGATAAACAAGCCACTAACAACCAGGCTAAGTTACCCAGCCCTTCACTCTGCAGGGCCCAACACCTAGCTAGGGGTTAACTTGTCCCTGTACCAATCCTGGGGGGGGGCCTCAGTAATGTCCCGGCCCAGTCTAGAAGTCTCAAAGGGGACCAAAAGGGCCAGCGAGGCTCAGAACAGTTTCCAGGGGCGAGCCCTAGTCCTGGGGTGAGCACCGACCCTGTGCCCCGACTTCCACACAGGATAATCAAAACCCCACTCACCGGGATTCCTGCGAATGCTGGGGACTCCTCCGTGGCTCCAGATGTTCTGGGGCAGGACTCTCCCGACCTCTGGAGGCCCTTCAATGATGTAAGCCAGCTGCCCAGGCCCTTCTTCCTCACTGGGGCCAGGGCTTCAGGGCGGCTGAAGGGGGGTTTAACTTAACTTCTTGGTCCCTCACTAGGGACAGGGGATGAGCTGGCACCGTCCCTGTGCCTCGTCGCTCCTTCTCCCCCTCCTCATGGTACGTTGGCTGGGTGGCACCAACGCTGTGCCTGGGCAATCCTTGCCCGTCTCGCTCTCTCCACACGTGGGACTCTCCACACCACCCCCTGTCTCGCGCTCCTTGAGGGGGGCTCGTTTCTTCAATTCCGGCCCCTCGTTTGGGAGGGGGCCGATCAGGGGGAGGCCTGCGCAACTCTGGCGCTCTTCTCGGCGCCTCCCTGCTGTTCACGCGGATCTCCACCAGGGAGGGGCCTGGCACCGACAGTGTGCGTCGCGGCCCCCTCCCTTCTGTCTTCGATCGACACGACGCTGGGGCTCTCTTCCGGGGGGGGGGGCAGGCACCAACAGCGTCCCGACGGCAGCCTCCGCGAGGCTTGCCGGTCTCTCCGGGCTGCACTCGCTCCTCACGGAATCTCGGAGGTGGGGGCAGGGCAGGCACCGAACCCGTGCTTCGAGGTCCCCGCTCTCCTCTTCTCACAGAAGCCGGGCCCCTCTATCCTCACGGGGGCCCGGGACATTAAGGCAGCCTTCGCCGGAGCTTCTCCCGGCCTCTTCCGGCTGCCCGCCTGGCAGCCAATCCCTATGCGGCAAGGACGGGGGCGCGGCCAATGACACGGCCGGGTGCCCCCGTCACGTGGGTTGGTCGGGGCTGGCTTCAGGGCCTAGCGCGGCCCTCTCCTCACTCCGGCGGCCCTCTTCTGGCACCGGGGGCCGCCGCAACGTACAACCCAACAGCGGGGGTCCCCTCAAGGCGGCGCCGGGCCGCGGCGGTGATCTCCAGCGGCGAAAAGGGGCAGGCTCCCCGCAATTAATCAATCACTGGGCAGACGGTGCACTGAAACGAGGGTAGGCTCCTCAGCGCCACCTCCCCTCACAGTTTCCTCAGCGCCCGGGCCACGACGGCAATCTCCGGCTGCGACAAGGGGTAGGCTCCCTTCTTAATTAATTAATAATGCGGCAGACAGCGCGCTGAAACGAGGGTAGGCTCCTCCAGCGTGATTCTCCTCAGGAGAATGGCGCTATTCACAACGCACTACTCCCTCCTCTGCCCACACAGTCCTCAGGGCCAACAGCACTTCGGGGGCCACATCAATCACAGGGCACAGTCCCTTGGGGGCACAATCCTCCCCAGGCAGCTCCACAGGCAGCAACAGTCTTTGGACCCACAGCGCTTAGGGGGCAATATCGCAGTTTATGCCAGTCAGCCGTCCACAGTCCCTCGGGGGCACAATCCTCCCCGGGTAGCTCCTCACGACCCAGCACTTCCACAGGGCCACAGCTTTACAAGAGGGGGTAGACAGTCCCACTCCTCACCTCCTGGGCGCTTCTCCCATGCAGCGCTGGCATGGTACCTGGTCCAAAACGGCGTCAGTGACCTGGGTAGGGGCCCTCCTTTGTCAGGGGCCCAGGGGACAGCAGAGGGGGGAGTTTAGGGGTACAGGGCCCAGCTCACAGGCCCATGTGGCGGTAGCACCTCACAGCAGGTCCCCCTCCCTTCCTTGTCCCAGCGCTGACTGACTCTCTGGTGACACTTCCCCCTATTTATACCCTCCTCCCAGGCAGTGCCAGGACCTTCTAGAATGTTGGCACATCTAGCCTAAACTGGTTCTAGGGGAGGGGGTGAGCACCCTGGGTGCCAGGCTTTCCCTCCAAAAGCTAGGGGTTGCTGGGTATTAATGACTAGACCGCCAACCTAACGCAGTCAGGTGGCACTACCCAGGCCATGGCATCCATTTTAAAATACAATACATTTCAGTCAGGTGCAGTTTTAAAATGGGGGTTTTTACAAGTGCTCACATTATGTCAGGTAATTACATTTTTCAAAAGGGGTCTCACACCACTCATGGCCTATACAGGTTTAATCCCATGGGGGAGACAATCCAGATAAGGGGGTCAAAAGCGAAAAATTTTGGGGGGAAAAAGGCCAAGTCCAACACGACTCCCCCCCAGCCAAAAGCCAGGGTAGACACATCAATGCCTTGATGGGCTTCCCTGCTTGGGGCGGAAAAAGGTGGACGCAGGCCTGCAACTACAGGAGCACCTGCAGTCTCTCCTCCACTCTGGAACCCAATGGTTCTCCTTCGCAACCCTCCCTTCACCAACAGAACCACCCCACTGGTGTTCCCTAGTGGGATGTTTCTCCTTCCTAGAGTGGGAGGCTCTAGATTCAGGCTTGGAATTCTCTTGAACCACTCTCCTCTCTCCAAATTTCCACTGGTCCACCCACCTGGGGTCTATACCCTCGGAATGACCAGCCCTTAGGGGCGAGGCTCCCCTACCCCTACTTCTCCTCCTTGGGTTCCTCCATCTCCTACGCCTGGGGACACCCTCACACAACTCTCTCCCCAACCTGGAGTCGAAACTCACAGGCTGAACCGGTGACAGGGGTGAGTCCTCCCTCTCCCTGCACCCCCTCCCAGAATTCTGCACCCTCCTACCCGGAGAAGTACCCCTGGGAGTCACTTCCGGGGGGACTCTGATTACAGATGTCCCTCCCACCAGGGCAGGCAACTCCTGTCCCTGGCCACCCAACCCAGGATCTGCGCCCTGTGGCTGAGCCGGTGACAGAGAGGAGACCTTCCTCCCTCTGCACCCCCTTCCAGAGTTCCGCACCCTCCCACTGGAAGTGGTACCCCTGGGAGTCAATTTGGTAGTTACCTGCTTTATAGGAACCCCACCCTCCAGGCCAGGCAACTCCTGAACCTGGAACCCCAGTCCAAGATCTAGACCCTGTGACTGGTCAGACCCCCGAACCCCTGGAGCTCTGATTAATGATGCTCCGGGTTCTCCTGACATAAGGGGATCCCTCCTTCTGGATGACACATCGGGGCAGCCTAGCCTCCCAAGCTGGGGTTCTCTTAAAGAACACTCCAGGCCTGGTGGCCGCAGCTGGGGCACCTTGGGACACCTCCCCGTCTCACTCCCTTCAGGATCACTCCCCTCAGCCTTCCCAGACGCTCTGGCACTTACCCAGAGGTCTGCCTCCCGTGCAAGTTCCCTGGGGTCTGAGAACCCGCACTGCAACAGATGGTGACGCAGTCTTGGGAAACAACTCCTCAGCATGTGCTCCCGAATAACGGCATGGCACAGCCCTTCCCAATCCTCCACCGCTCTCCTCACCACCCAATCCTCCAGTACAGTCCAACACTCCTCCTCAAACTCTCCCCAGGACTGATGGGACAGCTTTCCCCTGCCCCTGAACACTAACCCGTCCTCCTCCTCCGGGGAATCAGGCACAGTCTCCTGGGCTGCGGGAGTGGGACTCCTTGCACTGGACCTACACTCGCTGCCACCACTGGATCCCACCCACCTCGGTGAATCCAGACTCCTAAAACCACTCTCAGGGGACAAACTACCCACCTGAGCTGATCTCTCCCTGGCGAAGGCCCTCTCCGCCTCCGCCATCCTCTCCAGCGCTAGGACTTTTTCAGTCTCTAGTCGCTGCTCTTCTACCCTCAGCTGCGCTAAGCCCTCGGCATGCCTGAGCTTTGCCAGCGCCAGCTGATACTCCCTCTCTTCTCTCCTATCTACCCACTCTTCTGGGGACAGGGAAAGGGATGGGGCAGTGGCCCCGGGGCTGGACCCAGTGCGAGACTCCCTATCTTCGGTGTCCTCCACAGCTACTGGCGTCTCCGCCCTCTCAAACTCTTCCTCCTCATCGGAATAACTACCTCCCAGGGTTCTGGATGGGGAGCCCTCTCTCCGGTCTCTAACCCACTGACCCTTTAAAACCTCGGGGGGGTAGTCAGACAAGTCCCCATCAATCTCTAAGGGCTCTCCCCTCTTGAGGGCCTCATAGAGAAACAGGTTCCTCCTAATGTTCCCTACTGGGGGTATCCCTCTCTCCAGGAGGAAGTCTATCACCTCCTGTTCGGTGTACTCCATCAGTTCGACTTCCTGGTAGATCAACCCCATCGTGGCGAGGTACACCCGGGACACACCCTCCCAGTGGAACAAGGGGACAATTCAGAACACTCTTCAGGAGGAAGCAATCAAAAAACACAATAATCCCCACAACAAGGCTCGGATTACATCCAAAGCTCTATTTGCAGTGTAACCCGTGGCCGCTGTGGTACTGCGCAAACACAAGTCCTATCCCACCGCTCTGCCACCAAATGTTGGAAATGGGGGTTGCCCAAGTCTCAAAGGGGGTAGCATGGCATCAAGCGGGCAGGCCAAACTTCGAGGACATGTGAAGCATTCACGCAGTACCCTCAGTCAACACACCAGGCACACCACAAAAGAGGCAGGACACCAGTTCGAGTTGGAAAAAGATATGTAGTTTAGTAGTGTTTCCAACCTGCAAGGCAAAAGAATGCAAAACAGTAGTGTCACAACATGACGCCAATTGGCGCCAGAGCCAAGTGAATAAAGGGGGGATTATTTACATAGGAAGTAGTCCAAAGTGTCTAGCTGAAATATAAAAAGGTTAGCATTTGGCACGCACATCAGTGACACCTATATAAGGGAAAAATGCACTTAGCGTATTCGCCCATTAACCATGCAACCAAACATTAGGGATAAGAACCCAAAATAGGCATTAACATTAGGCAGGAACACCTGTAATAAAACATCAGGTTTCTTCCCCCCTCCACCTAGGGAACTACACATCAGGCAGGGCCTACTCAGGCCTTCATCCTTGGGAGGTTGGCTGAAATTGTAAGTTGCATATTAGCATAACTACACCTCATGCGTGGCAACGCCAACCCAACCCCTGTAAGGGAAAAACATCATATAATACCAGACAGGAACATGAATCCTCAGCCCCCCTGCAACCTGCAACACAAACATTAAGCAGTGCATTGGTATCAACAACATATAAACCAGGCTTGAATCCCACTGCACCTGGGCATCACTTTAGTGTAGGCATAATATTAGCAAGATAATCAGCCTACAATTCAAACTAGGCACGGAAGCGCACCACACTTTGGTAGGTCACATGGAAATGCTGCGTTACCTTAGGGCAACCAGTATCCTAATTAGGATTAAACATGGCAAATAACCATTGCAGGACCCAGGGATAAACAAGCCACTAACAACCAGGCTAAGTTACCCAGCCCTTCACTCTGCAGGGCCCAACACCTAGCTAGGGGTTAACTTGTCCCTGTACTAATCCTGGGGGGGGGGCCTCAGTAATGTCCCGGCCCAGTCTAGAAGTCTCAAAGGGGACCAAAAGGGCCAGCGAGGCTCAGAACAGTTTCCAGGGGCGAGCCCTAGTCCTGGGGTGAGCACCGACCCTGTGCCCCGACTTCCACACAGGATAATCAAAACCCCACTCACCGGGATTCCTGCGAATGCTGGCGACTCCTCCGTGGCTCCAGATGTTCTGGGGCAGGACTCTCCCGACCTCTGGAGGCCCTTCAATGATGTAAGCCAGCTGCCCAGGCCCTTCTTCCTCACTGGGGCCAGGGCTTCAGGGCGGCTGAAGGGGGGTTTAACTTAACTTCTTGGTCCCTCACTAGGGACAGGGGATGAGCTGGCACCGTCCCTGTGCCTCGTCGCTCCTTCTCCCCCTCCTCATGGTACGTGGGCTGGGTGGCACCAACGCTGTGCCTGGGCAATCCTTGCCCGTCTCGCTCTCTCCACACGTGGGACTCTCCACACCACCCCCTGTCTCGCGCTCCTTGAGGGGGGCTCGTTTCTTCAATTCCGGCCCCTCGTTTGGGAGGGGGCCGATCAGGGGGAGGCCTGCGCAACTCTGGCGCTCTTCTCGGCGCCTCCCTGCTGTTCACGCGGATCTCCACCAGGGAGGGGCCTGGCACCGACAGTGTGCGCCGCGGCCCCCTCCCTTCTGTCTTCGATCGACACGACGCTGGGGCTCTCTTCCGGGGGGGGGGCAGGCACCAACAGCGTCCCGACGGCAGCCTCCGCGAGGCTTGCTGGTCTCTCCGGGCTGCACTCGCTCCTCACGGAATCTCGGAGGTGGGGGCAGGGCAGGCACCGAACCCGTGCCTCGAGGTCCCCGCTCTCCTCTTCTCACAGAAGCCGGGCCCCTCTATCCTCACGGGGGCCCAGGACATTAAGGCAGCCTTCGCCGGAGCTTCTCCCGGCCTCTTCCGGCTGCCTGCCTGGCAGCCAATCCCTACGCGGCAAGGACGGGGGCGCGGCCAATGACACGGCCGGGTGCCCCCGTCACGTGGGTTGGTCGGGGCTGGCTTCAGGGCCTAGCGCGGCCCTCTCCTCACTCCGGCGGCCCTCTTCTGGCACCGGGGGCCGCCGCAACGTACAACCCAACAGCGGGGGTCCCCTCAAGGCGGCGCCGGGCCGCGGCGGTGATCTCCAGCGGCGAAAAGGGGCAGGCTCCCCGCAATTAATCAATCACTGGGCAGACGGTGCACTGAAACGAGGGTAGGCTCCTCAGCGCCACCTCCCCTCACAGTTTCCTCAGCGCCCGGGCCACGACGGCAATCTCCGGCTGCGACAAGGGGTAGGCTCCCTTCTTAATTAATTAATAATGCGGCAGACAGCGCGCTGAAACGAGAGTAGGCTCCTCCAGCGTGATTCTCCTCAGGAGTATGGCGCTATTCACAGCGCACTACTCCCTCCTCTGCCCACACAGTCCTCAGGGCCAACAGCACTTCGGGGGCCACATCAATCACAGGGCACAGTCCCTTGGGGGCACAATCCTCCCCAGGCAGCTCCACAGGCAGCAACAGTCTTTGGACCCACAGCGCTTAGGGGGCAATATCGCAGTTTATGCCAGTCAGCCGTCCACAGTCCCTCGGGGGCACAATCCTCCCCGGGTAGCTCCTCACGACCCAGCACTTCCACAGGGCCACAGCTTTACAAGAGGGGGTAGACAGTCCCACTCCTCACCTCCTGGGCGCTTCTCCCATGCAGCGCTGGCGTGGTACCTGGTCCAAAACGGCGTCAGTGACCTGGGTAGGGGCCCTCCTTTCTCAGGGGCCCAGGGGACAGCAGAGGGGGGAGTTTAGGGGTACAGGGCCCAGCTCACAGGCCCATGTGGCGGTAGCACCTCACAGCAGGTCCCCCTCCCTTCCTTGTCCCAGCGCTGACTGACTCTCTGGTGACACTTCCCCCTATTTATACCCTCCTCCCAGGCAGTGCCAGGACCTTCTAGAATGTTGGCACATCTAGCCTAAACTGGTTCTAGGGGAGGGGGTGAGCACCCTGGGTGCCAGCTTTCCCTCCAAAAGCTAGGGGTTGCTGGGTATTAATGACTAGACCGCCAACCTAACGCAGTCAGGTGGCACTACCCAGGCCATGGCATCCATTTTAAAATACAATACATTTCAGTCAGGTGCAGTTTTAAAATGGGGGTTTTTACAAGTGCTCACATTATGTCAGGTAATTACATTTTTCAAAAGGGGTCTCACACCACTCATGGCCTATACAGGTTTAATCCCATGGGGGAGACAATCCAGATAAGGGGGTCAAAAGCGAAACATTTTGGGGGGAAAAAGGCCAAGTCCAACACCCTCCTTTACAACTCAGCTCTCCCTCACGCATACGTTCGATTCAGACACTGAAATAACTGCTTGTAAGTAATTACTTTGTTGACTGTAAGTCCACAGTCTGACTGTACGTCCACAGTCGTGTAATTGTCTACCGAAAGCTGGCAACTGTCTGTCCACGAAACGACTGGACAATCACCTCAACTGATAGGTTACAAACACTCAGCAACCCATGACCAGCGTCAGTTACTCACACACTCACACATTTGTTCCCCCTATCTCGGTCCAGCGGGCAATCGATGGTACCTCACGATTCCTTTAACAATGGTCGACAATTACTGTGTCTGCCACACCCAAACTGCTTAAGCTACTCCTTGAGCCTACGACTTTCCCGGGCTGCGCGCGCTCACAGCCTTATCTCTTTACACACGACAGGCATTCCAACTCCGCAGGACTTCACAACACAAACACCACAATCTAACAACATATAACCCTATTCATACTCACTCTCCCGCGAACTGCTGCTTTCGCCGCACCGTCACTCTCCGTCGGTTTCCATGAAACGCCGTCTTCCGCCGATAATCCACTGGGCAATCATCACCTAATTTCTATGGGCCTTGGGAAACTCTTATCCTAATCTAGATCTCCCCTCACTCTAGAGACAACCATCCTCTACAGCTACCAACTGGAGAAGCTGGGATTCTCATCTAGATTTTTACCTTGCCAATCTCTGGAATCCCCAGGTCGACTGGGCCTTTTTGTCTGCTAAGAAGTGTAGAGGGAAGATTTCCAAATTCATAACTCAAACAGCTTGGAAAATCAACAATCAAATCCAATTTAAAGAACCACTGACTACGAACTGAAATTTAAGAACTTATTACAAACCCAAAAATAATTGAACATACAGACATCTCAGCAAGAGGTTCAGAAAGTAAACCGGCAATAATACAAACATAATCCTACGCAAGAGTCTCAGATGACTCAAAATCAAAATCAAATCATTGAGCATACTATGACAGTCCCTGCTTGAAGTCTGGACTGCATTTACAGAAAAGAAAAGTAAATGGTTAGTCTGTCCCTACACTAACTCTAAGGTGACATCCCTACTTAACATCCCTCCCAGACAAGAGTAAAGGTGTCAGCAGTAAAGACTTCCTAAGAAGTACACTCAATTTCCATAGGTAAGAAGCCTAAGCTACCGAGCTTGTTCTAAGATGCGTCTTCCTACACCCCACTCTGCACTTAGTCCACCAAAATCTGCCCTAAGACTGCTCTCCACCCTCTGGTGCTGTCTGTAATACAAAACCCCAAAACCCGTAGGCACGGAAAAGGCACACCCCTCTGGGCAGGTGTTAGCTCGTGGATTTTTCCAGCATGAGCACGTCTCCGTCCCAAAACCATTGAGGTGTCCATGGGTCCCAGGCACCTTCTCCGCCAAATGTTGAAGATGTACATTCCAGCCGACTCCCTTCGTTCTCACTCCTACCAGCCTAACTCCTAAACAATGGATCATTCTACCTAACAAGCTCCACGGCCTTGCATCTGCAAACAGAAGCGTATGAGAACATCCTTGCACATTCTCCAAGTTACACTTCACTATTCTCTGCGAACAGCGCCCTTTCCAAGGAAACTATTCAAGAATTCAGCCAAAGCTAAGCTAAAGAAATTATGGATAGGCCCCTACTGGCTTCTTCATGTCCCAGCCCTTTACATATTTAAATGCATTTCTAATTCTACATCATATGTAATACATTCAATATCATTTTGAAACATTATTGCACTTCGATTCTAAAACATAAGCTCTTTTCAAGTTAACCCTTTGCATGCTCGTGATGGAACCATTCCGTCACGAGCCATGGTGGTGCTGTGCTGGTGATGGAATGGTTCAGTCACGGCCCGGCCGCAGCGCCTGCATGGCGCTGATTTTGCGCCTGCGCTGAGCGTTTTATTAGGCGGGCGGGGCCGTGACGGAACCATTCCGTCACAAGCACAGCGCCCCCACTGCTCGTGACGGAGTGGTTCCATCACGAGCATGGCGGCGCCGCGCGGCCCCCCTTCCCCCTAGCGCCGCAGCGGAATTATCGCCGCGGCCATCACCTTTATAACTCTACACGTGCCGCTTTTAATGTGGCACGTTTATCCTGATGCAACATTCTGCACGTAAAGCTCCATTTCTACGTTATTCAAATCATTGTTTTCTTGTTAAGGCACTACATTAGTTTGCAAATGCTATGAGTGCACTTCTACATATTGCACTGATCCCCGGCCTAATACTACAATTTTGTCACACGTTAACATGGTCCTCTAAATATGCGGGTGCTGACTACTTGAGATTATTGTGCACCCCTAAAAAAAAAGTACGATAACATGGCGCTCTATCAACCTTATGGCATTGTGTGATCAGATGAGATCCAATATATAAATATACAAGCATCAAGATGCACTCTGAGGACTCAGAGTGCTTACTGCTCATTAGGATATGACAGTGGACAAACAGGATAGCAACCAGGGGGCCCATTAGGTTAGCATTCATACAGAGATGTCATATGTGCAAAGTATTCACTGATAAAGCCGTATTATCTTGTATTGCATCATACTATGACATAATGGCCTGTGACATTATTATTTACTTTGAGCTTTATTGTAGCGATAGACCTCAGATGAAAAGAATAAGTTAGATCCTGCATCCGGCTGGATGCTATCAGAAGGAACTCAAGAGACTACACCTGAGGGAACATGCATTATTCTTACAGTCCTGTGTGTTATTGACATACTGGGACTTTGCCTATTAGTGATCTTTTTATCAGGATTAAACATACCCAGATTCGAGTTAAAGAAAATAATCAGGATACCAGGTATTATCTCTCTCAAGAATAACCCTATTCCAAGATGGCGCTTGGGGAAGCGCAATATTGTGAATATGGGGATCTGGCAATATGTCATAACATAATTTTAATGAACAGCGGGTAGTTTACAGATATAAAAACCTCTTGGAACACTAAAGAAATTCCACTGCACCCAGCACCCGGATAACCTGCTCGAGTGACGCCCTGAAATACGAGGAGACGCACCTGTCAGTGCAGCGGCCGGGCTTTGCTCCGCCATTCTGTTTGGACCACCGACCGGCCGGGCTTGGCTCCGCCGGTTTGACTCCATCTCCCAGCAGCCTCCAGGGGGAGGCGGCGACGACATCGACCAGCGCGTCAGGCGGCGCATAAAGCTCCGGTGGGGCCGAGTCCCCTGACTTCCACTGCACCCAGCACCCGGATAACCTGCTCGAGTGACGCCCTGAAATACGTGGAGAAGCACCTGTCCGTGCAGCGGCCGGGCTTGGCCCGCCATTCTGTTTGGACCGCCGACCGGCCGGGCTTGGCTCCGCCGGTTGGACTCCATCTCCCAGCAGCCTCCAGGGGGAGGCGGCGACGACATCCACCAGCGCGCCAGGCGGCGCATAAAGCTCCGTCAGGGGCCGAGTCCCCTGACTTCCACTGCACCCAGCACCCGGATAACCTGCTCGAGTGACGCCCTGAAATACGAGGAGACGCACCTGTCCGTGCAGCGGCCGGGCTTGGCTCTGCCATTCTATTTGGACTGCCGACCGGCCGGGCTTGGCTCCGCCGGTTGGACTCCATCTCCCAGCAGCCTCCAGGGGGAGGCGGCGACGACATCCACCAGCGCGCCAGGCGGCGCATAAAGCTCCGGCAGGGGCCGAGTCCCCTGACTTCCTCTGCACCCAGCACCCGGATAACCTGCTCGAGTAACGCCCTGAAATACGAGGAGACGCACCTGTCCGTGCAGCGGCCGGGCTTGGCTCCGCCATTCTGTTTGGACCGCCGACCGGCCGGGCTTGGCTCCGCCGGTTGGACTCCATCTCCCAGCAGCCTCCAGGGGGAGGCGGCGACGACATCCACCAGCGCGCCAGGCGGCGGATAAAGCTCCGGCAGGTCCCTCGTCCCGCGAGGACGCGCGCGGGACACGCCGGGCTAAGCCCGGGCAAAGGGCGGGCCATGTGTGGCCCTCAGGGGCCTGAAGTGGCCGTGACGGGCCACCCCCCTTAATTTTCTCTGTGAGGACACCCTGCAATAAGGTAATCCACGTAATCAATACAAGGTGCATGGTTACACGTTCACTTTTTGAGGATGACTAAAGTACAGAAAACTCCGATTGCAACGAGATCAACAACAAGACTAAAAACTGTGAGTACACCACTACCCACTATAACTGCCATTGACATCATGCTACAAAAAACGATTAGCGTAGTGGCGGACGCCATCCAGGACACAGAGAGACGACTCTCTCTGACTCCAGATATGTGTTTTCCAAATCTGTCCATGCACACTACTAATAATACACATATTATGGACGATACACCTAACTCTCAGGAATCATTATTAATGCAATCATTCACAGATCTGCCAAGGTCGCATATTAAGGATAATACATCAAAACCCCTGTTTACTTGCCCCACAGGGAATACAATGGAGAGTAGCCCTTTGGTTTCGACTACTCATGGTAGCAACATAAACTGTCTGCACACATCACCACCAGATTCTGAGGTTCAATTAATCGAGAGCCACATATCTGCCACTCAATTGGCACCGACGATAATTCCTGGACAAATAAGTAAAACCCAGCGCCATAAGAAAAAACGAAAGACAAAACACCTCACGAAAAAAACCTACTGCCTACTAGGCAAACCGAAATGTTCAATTAAAGATATGTGGCAGAAACTTATACAGGAGAAACCCTCTGAAACCACTATAACAGGGCCCCTGTTGAAACCCTCTCAAGACCCGGACACATCCCGATTTGAAAAGAACAACGTGGAGAGTACCCTGCTCAAAGAGCAGACAAGGCATACAGACCAGATATCTACAATGAAAACACCTTCCCTGAGTGAAATAGAAACTATGGTTAAAACTCTCTTACAGAGGGGAGGAGCTACAACACCAACCAAGATGGCCGCATAGTCTCCCGGCTCTGCTGACCCCCGTCCTCCGCTCGCTTATCCTGTCGAATATCCTGATCTCCTGCCCCGGATTCATGTGGGTGAACTAGTCTGCATCCCGATGGTGTGATCGCAAAATTTTTCTGATGTTCTGGTGTGAAGTAACATCGAAAAATGTTTTGAGGCCTAACCCAGACTGGAAGCCGGGGCCTCGAAAGCCGGGGCCTCGATTTCTGGTCTACCCAGGTCCAAAGTGAACAACAACGGACTGCAGAGGGTGGTTGGGTCCGGTCCCTGGAACTTTCGAAAATTTCTCTGAACTACTTTGCAACCATCTGCTGGCTAGTGCTGTACCTGAGGTGAGGCGACGGGTGGTGCGCGGTGCTGCGTTGCGGGGGGCCCCGGCCCGGAGGCCCGGCACTAGCACCGCTGGTGCCCCGGGGTAGGGGTCCCGCCGCACGTTGCTGCATGTTGCTGGCCCGTCCCTCACGGCCTGTTTCTGCTCCAGCGTATCTTGCCCCGGAGAGGGAGCCTCTCCGCGGGGTTCGTTATGACTGCGGCCGAATGGAACCCGGCGGAACGGACTCAATGTGGCCCTTCTTTGTGGATGGTAATGGCGGAAGTTGCGGCGCTTCACGCGATGGTGAGGGCCCAGGTCAATCATTGGCTGTCGGCAACAGATGGAATCATAGGACCGGGAACGAGCCCTGACTTGCTCTTTGAGACCCGGCAGCCGACTTGCCCCCTGTTGGAAGCCCTACTGGTGTGTTTGGACCCGGTGCTGGAAGCTGAGCCTGCCCCCGAAGAAACGGAATTCATCGTGTGTGCTGAGTTTGGTGACTCTCTTAAGTTCTCGGAAACATCGGTCCTACAGTTATCGGAGCATTTCACTGCTTCCCCCATCCTGGACACTGTTGGCCCACACTTTGATCGGCTTCAGAATGAGTCTCACCCCCTCCCCAATCGGTCTCCCAATATGGCAGATGGAACGATGCTTGGCTTCGAGGACGGGGAGGGACATCGTTGGTGCAAGCTGTGTGCGTTGGGACCTGCTATTCCTCTCCTAATTGCTGACTCAAGCTCTGGCTCGTTCTGTGTGAACTTTGACTTTCCGGGGATGTGGCTTTTCTTATCCGAGGGACACGGCAACTTTGTTAGACGGGGCCAAGGCTGAGATTGTGGGTTGAATCGTTTACGGTGGATCTATTGGTAACGGGACTGCTTCATCTACGGACGGATTCCGGGGTGGGGGGTTTGTGGTTCCCCCCGGGGTATTTTTGTATGGTGGACAACTTTACTTGTGTTGGCTTAGGGGGGCCCCTTTGATAGGGCGGGGGGGAGAGACGGGGAGCGCATAGACTATCGCCCTCCTCCGCTTCCCCGTTAGGTGGGGTTTCCTTTCTTTCTCTTTTTTCTCTTCTTCTTCTATATTTCGGGTTTGGTTCTCGGGCGACAGGCACACTGCTGGGGGGGGGGGGGGCCGTAGTCATCTGCAGGGGTGCAGGGTGCAGGGTGGGGGGTTGGGGGAGGGGATCTTTCGTTTTATTTTTGTTTCTATGGCCTTTTTTCTCTTCTCTTCTCTTTCTTTGTCTTTTTTCTTTTCTGGGTCAGTGCAGTGGGTTTCCTTTGGTATCAATCCCTGCTTTTTCATCTGTGCCTCAATTTTCGTGGTGTTTTTTGGGCTTTAGGGCAGGTAACTGCAGGCGCGAATTGACTGTAATATTCCTTCACATCCTGACCTCTTGTTTCAGCGCCATTGATTTGATCGATTACTGTTTATTGTCGATACGTTTACTATTCTGCCTGCCATTTTCGCTGCTGGGAAATTGTTCGGCACCTGATCCTTCCATCTTATATTATAAAATGAAAACCTTTTATATCCTGGTTTTTAATTGTGATGTTCAGTGGCCAAGAGTACGCTAGCATGGAGATTCTGCTCCCCGAGGTGCTGCATGTGATTAAAACTGCTCTCTGTTAATCTAACTGCTTAGCGGCCGGCCCCCGGGGTTGTAGGCCCATACTTGTATTTGGTTTAAATGTTAATAAAGGTTTTAAAAAAAAAAACCCTCTTACAACCCATTAGTAAACGGATTGTCAATATTGAGAAGGCTTTAGGAAAATTTGAGAGAGCACAAAATGAAGTATCCTCTAGCATTCTTAAATTGCTAAAAATGCCTAATACAACTTCTACTTTTGTTCCAGCGAGTACAACCCTCAAAGTAAATAACTCAAAAACTGTAAAAAATATCAGTGACCCAGCAAACAGTACTGTTAAACAGATAGCGTTACAGCAACAGGGACCTCCTGACATAGCTGACCCAGTATTAATCCCACAAGTAGCATGTGAGGATACCGATAACAGTGAATGGGCCGCGGAGGGTCACTCCTTAGAAGTAGTCATAGCAAACGCTGAGACATTGAGGCACCCTACCTTACCAACGACGAATATCCCCACTAAGTCAGCAGGGGCAATTCAGTTTAAATCTACGACGGTAAAAACACCTACCCATATAAATCTTCCACCTGAGTCTAACGCATATACAATAGTCATGATTGGGGTCCCCAAATTGACTGACAATAGGGGGGAAATCTATGTGGAACTAAAAAATAAGGTCATGCAATGGCTAACCACACACAGACCTCTTCCCTCCCATATAATAGGGACCATTTCTCATGTGAAGAGAGTAGATTGGGTGGGCTCAAGATTTAAATCAACAGAGGGAGACTGCATTGTAGTTAGCTTTAAAGATAGAGGAGCGGCAAAATTCATCGCAAACTGGAGGAGTTCCTCGACAAATAGCCTGATCCGCACAATGGGTTTAAGTTATTTTTACCCACATAACTCAAATGGTCAAAGGAAAAATCCCAAACGCCATTATGGTCAAGAGGGATCTTTGGTGCCTCAAGCCCATTTCCATCCATGGGCACCCCCTTCTGTTCCTAATCAGGGGATGATCTTAGACCTAGAACCGCAAAGATATGTACATTCATGGGCAGGTAGAGCATACAATCACCCACCTCAAGCAATGTATGAGAGATCAGAACCTGTCCAACACACATATAAACAAGATTATATACAACCCTATCTGCTTCAAAACCAATATGAGATTCCAACATCAAACAGATATGACGCTCTGTATACCTACGATTATTTGGATGAGGTGGATTGACTGTCATCTGCCCTGCCCCCTAGCATTCTATCTGATCGGTCAAACCTTCAAGAACAAATCACACTAATAAGTACTGATAAATCAGCAAGTACTTTCGATCTCCCAAGTGTGGTACCAGATATCAATATAACAGAGCCGGTAATATCCTGTCCTGAAAACCTCTCCTTACAAAGTGCACTTACCCTCCCCATTCTAGAAGCAGGCAGCTCTTCCTCCACCACAGTCCATAATCTGTTACCCAGTATTAGAAATCAACCAACAGTTATAACAAGTCATTTTAACCCAAACTTGCACTCACCACCTAACACGACCCAAGAGTTATTGAGTGATCGTAATGACCTTAACTCCATAAAAATCCTGTCGTGGAACATTGCAGGACTGGCCGCAAAAGCGAACGACCAGACGTGGGTAGCATTTGTCAGGAAATATACCATACTGTGCTTCCAGGAAACCTGGCTCACAGACAACAATGTTTTCATCGAGGGGTTCCAAAGTTTCTTTGTCCCAGCATCCCCATCGCCCAGTGGAAGATCAAAGGGGGGCCTGGCAACATTCATTAGCCTCTCTCTCATCTCCCAGATAAAAAACAAACAGCTGGACAACAGGAACATCCAGATCCTGGAGATTAGGAAGGGTAAAAAAGCACTAACCCTGGCTAATGTTTACAACTCTGTAACGTTATCAGGAGAATGCAATATCATCAAGCTCCAAAACTACCTACGAGATAATTTGTCAAAATCACCACGGAATAAAATAATTGTTGGTGACTTTAACGCACATATCTGTGGAAACCCGACTACGACAACCTTGGACTCTCTGGGATGCGGAAACAGGTCAGGACGCCATTTTGCGCATTGTCCGCGAGGAACAAACATGATCAATTTAATGATGGCCTGAACTTGAGTGTTGCAATGTCTTTGAAAGATGATTCCTTTATTTTTGAAACACCAACCTACAAAGGCTCATAGCACGGCTCTTTCATAGACCATATCCTTCTCTCTGTTGATCCGGCAAATTCAGCTTTAAATTTCAATATACATGAAAGCATCTTCAGCGACCACAATCCAATCTCAGTGGAATTAGAAGAGGGTCTTTTTGAACTACGGAAAAACTATAAGGACCCGGGTGTTTTAAAACTGATCAGCAGAAACCGCTGTCTGAAATGGACCATGATAAACAGTGATACTCTGCATGAGTCTGTTAAAACGAGCTGTGAACAGGAACTCAATCTTTGTGCCTCCGACTCCATACCACCTGAATCTATTTTATCTGCTTTTGCTGTGCTAACTCAAAGAATCGATCAACTGCTTTCTGTTCCATAAAAAGGCCCAATTGACCAACAGCCAAGATGGTTTAATCATGCCTGTTCAGCAGCCAGTCGAAACCTGAGAACGGCTCTCAAGAATAAGCCAAGGGACTTCGCACATATTAAAATTCTGCGATCTGAATATAAATCAGCCTTGGCATCTCGCAAAAAGGACTTAAAAGCGAATATCTGGGAGTCTTTGCTTGACCCATCAACTCTGGGCAATAGCTCCAAGTTCTGGAGTATAGTCAACAAGCCGATGTTTGATGATCCTAACGCTGCCAGCCTTGGAACTATCATACCCGAGAATGAGTGGATTTCCCATTTTAGTTTAATCTTCAAGAGTGATGATCCCCAGATGATACAAGCAACCAAACTTCCTGAAGAAGCACCCTTGCTTTTCACAGTCAAAGAAGTCGAAAAGGGGATCCGTTGTCTAACCAGTAACAAGGCCCCGGGCCCAGATGGCCTTCCCCTAGACATATTTAAATCAAATATTCCATTCTGGGCCCCAATCCTCACGGCGGTTGTCAATGCTGGTGCTGTAATTGGGGCTCCAAAGTCTTGGTGGGCCTCAACTATTGTACCCGTTTACAAGAAGGGTGACAGAAGCAACGCAGCATGTTACAGGCCAATCTCTTTGCTAAACTCAGTCGCCAAAGTAGTGGGAGGGATTATTTTAAATAGGCTGACTACGTGGGCCAAAAACAACAATGTAATGTCACACGTTCAATATAGCTTTAGACCAGGGCACTCAACAATAACTCAATGCCTGAACCTATATCTAATTAGTGGCAAGTACACTTTGGCTAGAAATGGAACCTTAAACATGGCCTTTATGGACCTTTCATCGGCCTTTGATTGTGTTGATAGAAATAAACTCTGGGATGTCCTATTAAAAATGGGGGTTGAAAAAAATCTGATTAACTTCCTAGCCGACCTCCATAGTGATACACGAGCAAATGTTCGTTATACTAAAGACTTGAAAGTTACCAGAGACTTCAAAATAAATCGGGGGTTAGGCAGGGCTGCATTTTAGCGCCATTTCTTTTTAATTTATATATAAACGGTCTTGAAGAGCATCTTTTAAAAACAAATACTGATTACCCATATATAGGGAGAAAGGGCGTACCTGTTCTGCTTTATGCAGACGACGCCGTCCTTATTTCCAGAACTGCACTTGGCCTTCAAATACTACTTGACTCTTTCTTCCAATTTATGAAATCACAGGGCCTGTGTATCAACAATACCAAGTCATTTGTTATGAAGGTAGGATCTGGTTCAAAAAAGTCCTACCCCTTCTCTGTTAACGGGGAAAAAATACCAATAACAAAAACTTTTTCATACCTTGGAGTATTGTTTGACCATAAACTCACATGGGGTCCCGCACTAAGAAAAAAGAGAGGAGAAATAATAAGGACCAATGCTGCAATAATTGATTTTGCGCGCAAAATGGGAAACACTCCAGTGGTCGCCCTGATGAAATTATATCAAGCCAAAAGCACCGCTGTCGCCTGTTATGGGAGTGATCTTTGGGGCTTTGTCCCAGTGGGCGACCTTGTAACCACAGAAAACAATTTTTTAAAACAAGTTTTGTGTCTACCAAAGAGCACAGCTAATTTCTCCACTCATGAGGAACTGGGCATGCCACACCTAGGGGACAAGATTGCTGTAAACCCCCTGTTGTGCTGGCTAAACTGCTGGCTGAACGATGAAATACCATTTACCCAAAATATCCTCCTTGAAGCACTCAACTGGGAAGGGAAACTCAAGATACCCTGGTTAAAATATATCAGAAACTGTCTTCAAGATCTGGGTAGGCTGGATCTTTTCCTGACACCACAGCAAGTATCCAAGCATGACGTAACATTTGTAAAGGACACTTTTCTGTTGACTCGACAGCTTGCTAGGGAAGAGTTAGAACTGAAAAAGGGTAGTGTGATGAGACATGTTTTAACTAAATCATGTATACAAATTGAACCATACCTATCCTGGCCCATTTCCAGATATGAGCGCTTCCTGTTGACCAGATTTCGTTTTGATCTATTTCATTTGATGCTAGCTGTGCCCAGTGGGGCCCACAGGGGACAAGTTTTGCCAACTTGCGGCTGCGACAGTAATTCTCCGCAAGATCTGGCACACTTTTTATTTGTATGCTTCTATTATATGATACCAAGGAAAATGTTTTTAAAACCTCTTTTTAAACAACTGAACTTTGTGCAAATAAGGCCAGCACTACTTTATCTCCAAATGCTGCACTGTGAAAGCACTTTGTTTATATGTAACTTTTTAAAAACAGCCCTGAAATTTAGAAAAAGCATGGAAGGTTAATCCCCATTTGAATTATCCTACCCCTGTAAATATGTTTCTGATAAATAGTATACTTATATTTGTCTGGGAAATTACATGCTATTTTGTGATCTCTTGCTCCTGATGAACTGTCTCTTTTAATATTTGATTTGTATATATATGCATTTTATTGTACTTTTATAACTGTATTGCACACAGTCGAATAAAGGAATTTTGAATGAATGCACTAAAGAAATTCATTTATAGATACCAGTGCTTTCTAGATGCAATTTAGGGGACTATTTGCAGTTCGGCCATGCTGGGACAGTTGTACGATTAAGATAGAGCTACAATGTGACGCAGGTGGACGCAACAACGCCACAGACACGTAATCACATGACATAACGCAGCGGTCAATGGTGCCTAGAACCTATATAAAAGGTGGTAGCCTATGAGGAGTTGCCACCTACGATGGGACGCACGGCAGAGAGGTAAGCATGGCACAGACTGAGGCAGGGTGCTAGTACGGGCTGTAGGATAGGAGTTGAACCGGATAGACCTGTCCGGGACGAGCACAGAGATACCTATAAAGTTAAATACCCTTTCCCCCACACTATATTTTGTGCAATTTAACTTAGATAAGATAGTAGAATACTTTATCGTGTCAAGATCCGTATTGGAGCCATGTAAGTTTAAGCCTCTTTTAGCGCAACCACTGTCATCTTGTTTGGCAGATTACAGTATGAAGCGTACTGACGGGTGACCGATCATTACAGAAACTCGTAAACAATAGGAGCATTAGGAACGAGCTAGCGGGTACTTACCATATGCCCTGTCTAATGAGATAGTCTTAGAATAGTAGATCTTACAAAGTACACAGTATATGACAGCTGTCTTCTTTTTTTTAATAAAAACAGGTAAAGCAAGACATTCCTCTCCAAACAACCGAGAAACATTTAGGGATAGAAAATACTAACAAAAATATCGCTACAATCGAAATATTATACCAGCATAACGGACATACAGAAAAGGCAAAGCTGGTAAGTTGCATAAGATGGGTTCTCCACAAAGCCCCCATATATATACAAAAAATAGTTTTTGTGGGAAAGACTTGTTTATTTTTAAAGCAACTTTGATCTTAATACTGAAGTATAATGAGATACTTTTACTTCTAGGAACCTATGGGATAATAGGCATATATCATTTGCCCTAACAAGTTGTCCTTTCCCGAATTTGATGGTATGAGAAGAACTCAGTGAGAGATAGAACTATGGTAAATATACATATATCCCTATAGCGTCATGTAGCCAATTTGTGTTCGTATTGTGATTCTATATTGTAAATCAACTAAACTGGCCTCTTTTCACGTTAATCATAGAGGAGATAAGACTGTCAGTATACAGCTACAGCCGTTATATAGAAGAGATAATCATCCTACCTGTACAGATCTGGGTGGAGCGCCTTCCCAGATTCTTCATTAGGTACGAGAGCCCTATTTATTGGATTATAAAGCATTAGAGAGGCAACAGAGAGAGCCATAGTCCTGTTTGTCAATTTCTACACTAATGAATTGGGGCGATTACTGTAGACAACTAAGCATCTATGTTATTAGAATATGTTTGTTGGCAAACAATGTTCAGAATCTAGATGAGTAATGTCAAACCCTGGTTTTTGAGCTTTTAACTCATAAAGAATATATCATAATCCAGACACACAAGTTACTTACCTTCTGTAACAATATATCTGTAAGAAACATTAGTTAATCTTAGATTCCTTACCTTAGAATATCCCCAGGTGTCAGACTGGATCCGGAAAGTTTTCGTCAGCAGTACCCTTGCGTGTTGGTAGGCGTCGTCTGCGGCTCCGCATCCGCCGTCGGCGCCGTGATCGCTGGGATGACGTTGCTGGAGTACTTAGACGCCGCCCTCGCGCGCTGATTTCAGTACTGTACATAGCTTTCCTCGCCAGGAACGCAGAGCCATACAAGAAACTGACACTGGTGCCATGAAACTAGAGCTCTCAAAGGGAAATACCTTAACCCTAGATATCGGTTGGCAGAACAGGGAGGATGGGTGGGGCGGTAAGGAATATAACACTAACTAATGTTTCTTACAGATATATCCTTACTGAAGGTAAGTAACTTGTGCATCTGAAAGAATCACGTTAGTGTTAGATTACTTACCTTAGAATAGATACCCAGCAATACCAACACCGGTGGTGGGTCTCTAAACGAAAATCACACCAGAAAGTCCTGGAGAACAGAATGGCCAAAGCAGCAGTCTCCCCGGACTAGGCTGACCAAGCAGTAATGCTTGGCAAACGTGTGCAGCGAGGCCCACGTAGCTGCCTGACAAACGTACTGCAAAGGGACTCCCCGTCCCAAGGCAGTAGCAGCCTCCGTGGCTCGAGTGGAATGGGTGTGCAGCCAAACAGGCTGCTCCTTTTTAGCCAAGGAATAACAGACCTTGATGCACAAAATGACCCACCGAGAGATGGTCCTCCTGTGCACCGCCCGTCCCTTCTTAGCCCCCACGTAGCCAACAAAGAGTTGGTCGTCCACCCGGAACAGTTGCTTGCGGTTCAGATAAAAAGAGAGCGCACATTCTGGGCCAGACGGTGGAGCCTCTCTTCCTCCTTCGAGGGATGTGGAGGCGGAAAGAAGGTGGGCAAAGTAATGGACTGTCCGATGTGAAAGGCAGTAACCACCTTGGGCATAAAAGAAGGATGAGTCCTCAGAACAACTTTGTCCGGATGGACAGAGAGGAAAGGAGGCTTAGATGAAAGAGCCTGAAGCTCACTCACTCTCTGGCAGAGGTGATGGCAACCAGGAAAGCTGTTTTTAGAGTCAGAAGATAGAGAGGGCAATTATGAAGTGGCTCAAAAGGAGCGCACATCAGAAAGGTAAGAACCAGATTCAAGTCCCATTGCGGCAACACAAAGGGAACAGGAGGAAACATGTGTGTGATGCCTTTAAAGAATCTATTCACAACAGGGGACTTGAAAAGAGAAGGCTGATCAGGAAGCCTCAAGAAGGCTGAAATGGCTGAACGATAGCCCTTGATAGTGCCAAGAGCAGAGCTCAGCTGGGCCGGAGAAAGAAGAAAGAGGAGAACCTCTGAAAGAGGGGCAGAGAGAGGATCCACAGCCTTTGCTGTGCAACATGCCACAAATTTGTTCCACCTGTAGGCATATACCGTTTTTGTGGAGGGACGCCTGGCTGCTAAGATAACTTCACAGACTTCAGGAGGCAAGTCAAATGGCCTCAACTGTCGCTGCTCAATCTCCACGCATGTAGGTGGAGGCTGAACATGTACGGATGGAGGACCGTCCCCTGTTGCTGCGACAGAAGGTCCTCCTGAAGAGGCAGTCGATTCGGGGGATTGATTGACATACTGAGTAGCTCGGGATACCATTTTCGTGCCCAATCCGGAGCTACAAGAATAATTTGGTCCCGGTCGCACTTGATCTTCTTCAGCACTCAGGGCAGAAGTGGTATAGGCTGAAAGGCGTAAAACGGACCACAACTCCACTTGCAACGAAAAGCGTCTCCGAGCGAGAGCCACCTTGGAAATTCCAAAGCGCAGAACTGATGACATTGCGCGTTCTCTTCGGTGGCGAATAGATCTAACCAAGGCTCCCACCACTGCTGAAAGAGACCTTGTGCCATGTTCGAGTTGAGACGCCATTTGTGATCCATCCTGCACCGATGGCTGAGTTTGTCCGCCCTGGCGTTCAGTGAACCTGCCAGGTGTTGAACCATCAGGATGAGGCCCTGATGTTCCAGCCATGTCCAGAGCGCAGAGCCTCCTGAGATAGGGTCTACGACCCCACCCCACCCTGTTTGTTGCAATACCACATGGCGGTGGTGTTGTCCGTGAACACCTGCACCACACTTCCCCGGACAGAGGGAAGGAATGCCTTCAGTGCAAGTCGGATCGCCCGCAGCTTCAGAAGGTTGATATGGAGCCGGGACTCTGCCGGAGACCAGAGGTCTCTGATCTCCGCCTCCCCATGAGACCACCCTATCCCAGGAGGGACGCATCGGTCACCACTGTGCGCTCCGGTTGGGGTAGGGAGAGGGATCTGCCACTGACCCAATTGTGGTCTGTGAGCCACCACTGCAACTAACTCGCAGTGCCCTCCGAGATCAGGACGTGGTCAGACAGGTTGCCCAGATGCTGTGCCCACTGGAACTTCAGGTCCCACTGCAGAGCCCGCATCCGCCACCTGGCGTGATGTACAAGCAGGATGCAGGAGGCCATCAGCCCCGCCGTAGGGTCATCCTAACCGAAACTCAGGATAAACGCTGAAAGACCGGAATCAGAGCCTGAATATCCTGAACACGCTGCTCGGAAGGATAAACCAAAACTGCGCCGAGTCCAGAGCCGCTCCGATGAAGAGGAGCTTCTGAGAGGGACTCAGGTGTGATTTCGGCACGTTGATGGAGAACCCCAGCGAGTGCAGGAGGTCAGCCGTAGTCTGGAGGTGGGAGACGACTGTCTGGGGCGAGCCCGCCTTCAACAACCAGTCATCAAGATAGGAGAAGACTGGAACCCCTAATCTGCGCAGATGAGCTGCGACCACCGCCATCACTTTCGTGAACACCCGAGGGGCACTGGTGAGGCCGAAGGGGTGCACGGTAAACTGAAAATGCTTGTGGCCTACCGTGAACCGCAGGTGCGACGTCAGGATGGGAATATGGAAATAGGCATCCTGCAAGTCCAACGCTACCATCCAGTTTCCAGGGTCTAGGGCAGCCAGGACCTGAGCTAAAGTCAGCATCTTGAACTTCTCCTTTCGGAGGAAGCCGTTGACGCTCCTGAGGTCCAAGATAGGGCGCAGGCCCCCTCCTCCCTTCTTGAGAACCAGAAAGTAGTAGGAATAACAACCACGTCCTACTTCTGGACCAGGAACGCGCTCCATGGCCCCCTTCGCCAAGAGGGCCGTAACTTCATCCTGCAGAAGTTGCAAGTGATCTCCTGATATGCAGTGGCACTGCGGTGGCATGGCTGGAGGGGTCGTCTCAAAGAGGAGGGAGTAGCCCCTTTGGATGATTTGCAGCACCCACCTGTCCGAAGTGATGGAACGCCAGTGGAGTAGGTGATGGCGAACCCTGCTTCCTACTGACGTGGAATGTGCCTGAAAGCTCGGACCAGAAAGGCTTTGAGGCAGATGCTGCGGGAGCAGATGTGGACTAACCGGCCCTCAGACCCCCTGCTCCGCTACGGCGGGCAGCAAGTCCGCGACCGCGTTGAAGCTGGTTCTGTGGCCTGTGGCTGGACGAACATGTGGGGCGCCCCTTCCTTGTCCACAAAAGGGGTGAAAAGCAGAAGTTTGCTGGCGCGGGCCCGACCGGCCCAAGGACTTGGCCGTAGCCCTGGAGTCCTTAAAATACTCAAGCACGCTATCTGCTTTGTCGCTAAAGAGGTGACGGCCATCAAAGGGCATGTCCATGAGTGTGTTCTGGACATCCCCTGAAAAATGTGCAGACCTCAGCCTGGAATGCCGATGAATCGCCACAATTGTTGAAATCGTTCTGCCTAGCGAGTCCGTGGTGTCAAGTCCACATCGGATGGAATACCATGCTGTGTCCCGCTCCTCAGCAAGAGCCTGGGCGAGCCGTGCGGGCCCCTCCTGACACTGGGGCAGCACGTCTGCCACCGTATCCCACAGAGCGTGGGAATAAGGGCCCAAAAGGCATGCAGTCTGGGACATGGAGGCCTGGATAAACAGACTATCGGGGTGGGGTGGGTGGACAGAAAGCAGGGATCGCCCAGTGCCGGGCAGTGGCGTTGGGCCACTTTCCGTTTCACGGGGAGCACTTTGGAGGGTTTGGACCAAGTGCTCATGAGGTTCTGCGATTTCAGATTTCATCCCGTATTTAGCCACCATTTTGTGTCCTGTTGCCATTTTGTGTTGCCCTCACTCAGGCGGCACGGCGAACGTGATGCTTTTGCTTTTCCAGCTGCTACGTGTCCTTTCAGTTAAAAAGTAACTCCATTGTCCTTGTTCATGAAACCCGATGTCAGGGCCTGATCGAGTTCGTTAATCCATGTCTGGCTCGATTGATCCCTGTCTCAGCCAACTATTTACCCTTTCCTATTCTTCTCTTATACTATCTTATCCAATTGGCCTTCGCTATTCTCTCGTTGTATGCTCCTATTACACAACTATCCATTGAGACACACCAGCATGTCCTGCCACCTGCGAGAGGGAATTGTGAACACCATCACTGATTAATTTGTTGGGAGGGGTGACACACAGGGTCCGAGAAAGAGGCGTATACTAGGATACCTGATAACTTGTTTTCCAACTTTTCCTATTGGTTCGTTTTGTGTATGCGGGGAGTGGGATATCGTAAATGTGTTTAGTATAAGAGATTGTACGCCACAGACTGAAGTGGCATTCCCCTTAGAACTTACACTTTGCATGTACTTCTAGGATAACTGTGCTTAGCTGCAGCTAATAAACCTGGCTTCCACGCTCAACGGAGTGTCTTGTGTCTCTGTTAGTAACAAGGCAGGTGAGCCCGGGGATTAAGGCGTGCCCTGCGCCGCCCGGCCCATAAGACCCGGTTCTCCCACTGGCGCCCAACGTGGGGCGGTTTCAGTGGTAGCGGTTCAGCCCGAGGGTAGTGAGAACCCTCGCAAGAAAATTCAGTAGGATTCGCGAGCCACACCAAGCGACCCCTGTATGTCGAAGTGGACTGAAGGTCTTTTACGGCGCGGCTACTCCTTCTCGGCGGCTGCTGATGACTGCTGCCCTGACTACCGCCCTGCCTTGGACCCTCTGGTGATGATTGGTATCGCGAGACGTTAGACGGACCTCCGTTGGCGTGAGAAGACCATCTGGTTAAGTATTCGTGGGTAGCGCCCACTTCTTTGTTTTGTTTTTGATTTTTGTTATTCGCCTGTTGCAATAGACGAAGCCGAGGGGTGAGTTCTTTTGTACTGTGTTCTTTGCTTTCACTCCTCGAAGTTAGTGAGCGGATCAGGGTGCTTGAAATGCCTGGTCTGAACGGACTTAGGAAACTCTGTTGTTTTTGCTGTTCTAGGGATTCCCGGCTTGAGGAATCATGTCCGATTCCTCCGGTTGGAACTCCCACTTATGAGCTCTATTCTAAGCACGGTGTTGGTCCTATTGCTTTTAACGATGCATGGATTCGATACACAAAGAAAGATGGTGTCTTACGGTGGCAAGAAATGGTAGTTTTGAGCCTGACATATTAGATAATTTGGAATCAATTCTGTTCTAAAAGAAAAGTTCGGCCGGCAATGTTTGACTCTTTCCGCCTTTGGCGTAAGGAAGACAAACAAAAAGAAATTAAGCAAGCAAAACGAGATAGGAAAATGAAAGATTTGACGGTTATATAGGCTGCCCAGCAATTTAAAGACGATGAGACAGATCGAGCGATTGAAGTCTCAGATAGACAGCATCGGATGGCAATAGATAGGTGCTATCCTGTGTTACCCCCACAACATAAAGATCTTGAAGAAGATCCTTTAATGTCCCATTTACTGAAATTGCCTCCACCTTATGCGCCAGGCGCTAACGCACCGGTATTATTGCCACCTGCACAGCAACCTGTTGTTCAGCCGGGAGCTCCGGCTCCTGCACCCTTGACTCTTCCGGTAATACCACCAGTACCTCCTTTGCCACAATCATCTGTACCTCAGTCCCCTTTGCCTTTTGTATCTCTTGGAACAGGTAGCCCTTCTTTGCCTTTGCCTAATGCTTCATCTCCAGTTTTACTTCCCATTTCTTCTCTGATGCGTAATAGGCTAGTTAATACTGTTTATGTTTTTTTCTCCCCTCTCTTTGGTTCGTTTAATAGGACTCCTGCTTTTTCTCGAATACAATCTTGTGGCCAACTCCCAGATTCTGAGGAACAGGTTGTGCTTGACTCCCTTGCTCATAGATGGATGATGAATGGTCCATTATATAGTGTACCCGATATATTGAGTACCTTTCTTCAATGGAATGCACCTACGCAAAGATACATTTTTGATGTTATGTGTGATGCGCTCATTAAAGGTTGGGAGGACATGGAGTTGGACCTAACTCCTCAGGGTTTGTTGGAGATACAGGATAAGTTCGATAAGGGACTTATAGTGGGTCCTGATGTTCAGGATGCCATACAGACACTTTTACTTGTTACTTTTAGGACTTTGTATTCTTCCCGGACTATTCCCGAACCCGATCCAGCAGTTAGACAGAAAACAAAGAATTATCCTATGTGAGAAGTTCTTCCAGTATGGAGGGAAGCGGTTCCGCAAGCAGGTGCTGCTCCAGCTGTCCCTGCTCATTTTCAGCGTGTATGGGTACATGTTCCTTGGAAGAGAGCTGAAGTTTTAGCCGTTAAGCAGTCTTTGCCGGACCCTCGTAAAAATCCTGCTTGTTATTATAAAGAGTTGTCCCAGACTGTTGATGCATGTCTTATGAATTTGGCCGCTATTGATATGTTGATGGGGAATGTGATTCCACAAGCATTGTGGGCTCGGATTCGTAGAGAGGACCACCACCAAGCTTTAGGTGGTACTTGGAATGATATAGTTGCCGCGGATGCAGCACAAGTGGGTGGTGCTAAGCCAGATGATTTGATTACACAGTTGCCTGGTAGAATTATAACTTTAATGAAGACGATGATGCCTACCTTACGCGTCAACTGGGATAAGTTGGCTGTGTGCAAGCAGAAGAAGGATGAGAGTGTACTGACCCCCCCGTGGAATTTAATCCCACTTTTCACGGAAGGGGTTGTTTTAGCACCATAGATTTTATATTATGTTCTTATTCATTAAAGGGTACTGTTTCACAGTTTAGTACAGGATCTGAAATCTCAGGAGACCACTTCCCCAACACAATAGTACTATCTCTAATTTTGAGTGCGCCTCAACCTTTTAAGAAAAGCCTTCTGGCCCAAGAAACATTGTCCATGGCCAAAAATAATGGGTACTGTGTGAAATGGTCAAGAATCGAACCAGTAGAAACATCAACCACTGTGATCTCAAACGCACTCCCTTGGATTAATACATGCTTAAATGAGACATCCTCCCCAGCGCAAATTATCACCAGTTTTGGGGAAATTCTGAAAGTAATCCAGAAGGCCCTCTTTCGAACTCGCAAGCAGGACCGCTGCAAGGAGCCAGGCTGGTTCAATACGGCTTGCAGGAAAGCTTTAAACGCCTTAAAAAAAGAGCTACATAATCCAATCAGGGACCGAGTAAAAATAGCTAAACTAAGACAGGAATATAAGCAGGCTCAGCATAACTGTAGGAGAGACCATAAGAACGACTTATGGGCCCAATTACACGAGAGTTGTAATAGAAAAGACAGCATTCTATTCTGGCAAACGGTAAAATCTCCCTTCCTGAGCGAGGGTAGCTCTCATCAATATTTGGATGTAGCTGTGTCTGCGGACGAGTGGGTGTCCCACTTTTCAAAAATCTTTAGTGACCCCATCGCAGAAAGTGTCGCTCAACCAAATTTTGTACCCGAGCCCACTGAGAAAGGGGAATATCCTATTGACCTTAACTTCTCTCTTGATGAAGTTATAAGCGCACTATCTTCTTCAAAAGCCGGAAAAGCCCCTGGTCCTGATGGTGCACCACTAGATATATTTCTTTTTAACATCGAGTTGTGGTCGCCTATAATCACCCAGCTAATCGCTGCTGTATTAAAAGAAGGACTCTTGGCCTCTTGGTCTTCCTCCATATTGCTCCCAATCTTTAAAAAAGGCGAGAGAAACAACCCTACGTGCTACAGGCCCATATCCCTCCTGGATTCACTGGGTAAAGTTGCGGGCCGCTTAATTCTGGACCGCCTCCAGGACTGGGCGACAGAAAAAAACATCTTAACAGACCTCCAGTACGGTTTCCGGGAGGGACTGGGCACTGTTGAACAAGCACTAAATCTAACACTTCTAATAGGGAAATATGCTGGAGTTAAACGGGGAAACCTTTTCATGGTCTACGTCGACCTCAGTGCGGCGTTTGATTGTGTAATCCATGCCAAGCTCTGGTCCATCTTGGACAAGTTGGGTGTTGACCCACCTCTTCTCAAATTTCTGCGGGAGCTCTATACTGGCGCATCGGCTCGCGTAAGATTTGGCACAGGCGGTGAGTTGACCCCATCTTTTCCAATAAACCGTGGAGTAAGACAAGGCTGCGTCCTCGCCCCCTTTTTATTTAATTTATATACCAACGGCTTGGAAGCGGCCATGCTGGAGGGGAGCCGGGATCTACCCACCATCAATAAGCGCCCGATACCAGCACTCCTCTACGCGGACGACTCCGTAATATTTGCTAGGACCCTAGTGCAACTTCAGAAACAGCTAGATAAATATTGCACTTTTATGCTCTCACTTGGGCTAAAGGTCAATAAGACCAAGACCTTTGTCATGCAATCAGGCCCCAAGGTAAAAAGCTCGAAACATCTTTGCATAGACCAATCAAAACTGGAACGCGTCACGGAATACCCCTACTTGGGTATCCTCGTAGACGATAAATTATCATGGAAAAGGGCGATGGTAAATAGAAGATTGCTCTACCAACGTGCAACTTCTGCCCTCGTTTCCTTTTCCAGAAAAATGGGCAAACCATCTCCCCCAGTATTGCTTAAAATCCATCAAGCAAAATGCCTGAGCATTGCAACGTACGGAGCCGGGGTCTGGGGCTACGTAAAAACAGATGAACTACAAAAAATACAAAATGGCTTTGTAAAATATCTTCTGGCTCTCCCGCAGAGCACCCCTCTTTCGGATGCCATATAGAGCTTGGGATAGATTATCTAACAGATTATGTTAGGTGTCAACCAATGCTACTATGGCACCGCATATGGACAAAGCCCCAGTGCCATCTTACACGTGCCCTGATCTCAGATTGTCTCGAGATGTCGGCCTGGAAAAACATCCCATGGCTGTCTTTCGTGATCAATTTCCTGAAAGACCTTGACTTTACTCAGTACATCATCGAGCCTTCAGCCATTACTGAGATGAGTAGAAAAACCCTGAAAGCACACTGTCTTACTCATCTAAGGGAACTCCGTATGTCCAGTGAGGTATCTAAACAATCCAATGCCCATATTCTGATGGTTCAGACGTCCCCAGGCACCCAACCATATTTATCATATCACATATCCAATCATGAAAAGTACTTATTAACGAGGTTTCGGTTTAATTTGTTTTTCCGTTTAGTTACCTTTCCTAAAATGTCTACCTGGTCACACGATTTGGATAAATGTCCATGCGACAAGGTCTCCCCCCAAACAACAATGCACGTGGTACTGTTTTGCCACTACTACGCAGTACCACGCAGGCGCTGGGTCTTACCTTTGTTACGACAAATGGGGTTGAGGACCTGTCGCCCGGCGTTTTTAGCCTTGCAACAGCTTGACTCGCAATATGTGGCAAAGAATTTAGCTGTGTTTTTGAAAACTTGTATAGCCATCCGTAAAACTCTGGAAATGAACTTTGTTTGATTGTCAGTACTAGTGCTGTAAATGTACATAAACTGTATTCCTAAAATGTATTAATAACAATTGTGATTTTATAATGTATTGTTTTATTACGATGTACTTTTTATGATTGACAAAACGGTTAATCGAATAAAAGAATTAAAAAAAATAAATAAAAAAAAAGGTGGTACTTGGAATGATATAGTTGCCGCGGATGCAGCACAAGTGGGTGGTGCTAAGCCAGATGATTTGATTACACAGTTGCCTGGTAGAATTATAACTTTAATGAAGACGATGATGCCTACCTTACGCGTCAACTGGGATAAGTTGGCTGTGTGCAAGCAGAAGAAGGATGAGAGTGTTTCCGATTTCTTTACTCGGTTCGAAGAGACGTTTATTGACCATAGTGGTCAGGACTTGAATACTGAAGGGGGACAGCAATTATTTGTGGATACATTTGTTTTTAATCTGCTTCCTGAATTATCTCATAAATTAAAAGATTTGGAAAGCTCTTTGGCTGTTTCTTCATCTGCTCAAATACTGGCTACTGCTCAGTATTATGAGAATAGGGACAAGGAGGAAAAAGATAAAGCTGAGAAGAAGACTAAGGATTTAAAAATGAAAGTTCCTCTTCAGCAGGCTTATCCTCCTCGTTCCGGTCAGAGTCATTTCCAGCAACCTATTCAGTCTCAAAAGTTGCTGCAGAAACCTGAGCCTTCCTGGGTCCTAATCAGTGCGCCTATTGTAAAGAGGAAGGCCATTTTAAGAATAGTTGTCCGGTTTTATTGCAGCGTAATGGGGGACCTCAAGGGCCACAAGGCCGTGGTGGTTTTCAATCAGCACCTAGAGGTAGAGGGCGAGGTACGTTGCCTCAGGGGCAGCGTTCCTTTTCCCCTCAGAACTCTTCAAATTATTTCGATCAGCAGAATACTCAGTCTGCGCAATATTATAATGATGATTATTGTGTGGAAGGGGAGGTTCAGGATTTTCATTCTAGTTAGGACAACCATGGACAAAGAAAGTGAGTCGTATCAGTTCCAGTGGATCAAAATGGGCCTTATGTTGAGGTAGTTGCTTTGGGTGTTGCAGAGCCATTTTTTTTGGATACTGGTGCAATGAGAAGGTCTATGATTCATTCAAAACTCCCTGGGGCACCTGTGGCTGGCTTAACAAACGTTTCTGTAGGATTCTCTGGCGCCCCAGTTGCTAACCCAGTTTCTTGTCCTTTGCCTCTTTCGATTGGTCCTTACGATCTGGAAGCTCCACTTATTTTGACAACTTGTTGCGGAGAGAATTTGTTGGGTCTGGATTTGTTGAAACGTCTTCATGCAACATTGTACTGCTCCCCCTCTGGTGTGCGTCTTACTTTGGGTAAGAAATTGGTTTCTCCCTTATATTTATCGAAGGATAGTTTTCCACCCGAGTTGCAGTCTCTTCCTTCCACACTTTGGGCTACAGGTCCAAACGATGTTGGTTTACTACAGATTCCTCCTTACGTGGTTACTATCAAGTCTAATGTCAAATTGCCACGTACTCCACAATACAAGATCTCTAACGATGGTGAGCGAGCCTTGATGGCTAATATTTATGATCTGGTTCAGAAGGGCGTGGTTGAGGAAACAAGAGGTAATGTTTGCAATAGTCCTGTTCTTCCCGTTCTTAAACGTAGCAATCCTTCTCAACCACCTGTGTATCGTTTCGTGATTGATCTTCGGGAGGTCAACAAGATTGTTGTCCCCCAGTTTCCTGTTGTTCCAGATATTACTGCTTTGCTTACTATGATACCCGCCTCAGCGGCATGGTTTTCTGTTATCGATCTGAAGAATGCTTTCTTTAGTATTCCCATTGCTGAGGAAAGCAGAGATATTTTTGGCTTCTCTCTTGGAGGCCGAAGCTTCCGGTTCAAGCGTGCTACTCAAGGTTATTGTGAGAGTCCCTCTATCTACAGCCAAGCTTTGAAATCTCAGCTTGATGCGTTTGCTTTGCCTTTGGGTGCTACTTTGATACAATATGTTAATGCCTTGCTGATTGATGCTGATTCGGAGGATATTTGTAAGGATGTGACGGTTTCTTTGTTGCGTCATTTGTCTGATTTACATCACAAAGTGTCCCCTTCTAAATTGCAATATTGTCACCAAGAGGTTACCTACTTAGGTCATCTCTTGCTGAAGGAGGGAAGACGATAGACCCCAGAATGAATTCAAGCGATTGCACAAATGTCTGAGCCAACCACACAGAGGGAGGTACGTGCCTTTTTGGGCATTACATGAAGAGGGGGGAATTGAGGAGCACTCGTGAATTTTTAAACAAATAATCTGATATAATCCAAGGGTGCTGCGCTACGATGTTGTGTTTGGCTTACACATACTTGACTAAACAGAAAAATTAAGAAGGTGGAACCTACTTGTAGCGTGCACTGTTCCTATTGGAAAAGAGACCCTTTTCACACACTTTGTGTACTAGTTCTAGTGAATCAATAATAACGTACAATTATGTGAACTTTCACATTCTGTATTTTTAATTTCACTTCATACTTTGGTTATTAAACCATTTTTGCAAAGAAAACATCATTCTTATAAATCTTTTTGTGTATAGAAATACAGGTGTATGAAAACAAACAATAGTTTATACTTTCAGGTTCAATCAGTTGCCAACCAACTGGAATGTCAACTTATAAAACACCCGGAGACTCGTGATCCTGCAGGCACTAAAGTCCGATCGCACGTTTGTTTTTCAATTTCTGAAAACTGAGACCCCGTCAGTTACACCAGGGAGACATACGTAGGATTTTTCCCCTGAAGAAGGGTACCTTCAGGTCCCGAAATGCATTGGGCACCATGTCTTCAGAAAATTGAATCCAATCAACTATAAGTTATTATGGACTACGGGTGTTTTATAAGTTGACATTCCAGTTGGTTGGCAACTGATTGAACCTGAAAGTATAAACTATTGTTTGTTTTCATACACCTGTATTTCTATACACAAAAAGATTTATAAGAATGATGTTTTCTTTGCAAAAATGGTTTAATAACCAAAGTATGAAGTGAAATTAAAAATACAGAATGTGAAAGTTCACATAATTGTAAGTTATTATTGATTCACTAGAACTAGTACACAAAGTGTGCGAAAAGGGTCTCTTTCCCAATAGGAACAGTGCACGCTACAAGTAGGTTCCACCTACTTAATTTTTCTTTTTGGGCATTACCTCATATTGTAGGTAATGGATTCCGAATTTTTCTTTGTTAGCTAAGCCCTTGCTGGTGCTTACGTTGAAAGATACGCCACAACCCCTCCCTTGGACTGATGAATGCCAAAAGAATTTTTCTGATTTACGTGATGCATTGTGTTCTGCACCTGTGTTAGGTACTCCGGATTACAATAAGCCTTTACACTCTACGTTCATGAAAGAGAAGGTTGTGCATTGTCAGTTTTAACACAACAATTTGGAGACAAACAACGGCCATGTGCCTATTTTTCGGCTACGTTGGATCCAGTAGCCAAGGCATTGCCTTGATGTCTCAGAGCTACAGCAGCGGCAGCAATCTCTATTCGTCAGTCTGCTGGATTGGTTTTGGACAATACCCTTGTTGTTATGGTACCACATACAGTAGATACTCTTTTGAATAGAACTAAGACACAACACTTGACGAGTGCTCGCTTGTCTGGAAATGAGCTAACACTTTTGGCTAGTCATATACATATCAAGCAGTGCAATACTCTGAACCCAGTGACATTGTTGCTCATACCAGATGAGAAAGGCATTCAGGAACAGCATGATTGTTTTCTCAGAACAGAGGAGGAGACGAAAGGCAGAATAGATCAGAAAGATACACCACTCGTGGATCCGGATGGGATCCTATGGGTGGATGGATCTTGTTTTAAGCTTCCGAATGGAGAGACAACTGCAGCTTATGCTATCACTACTTTGCATACTGTAGTGGAGACAGCACGTATTGCACAGAATTCAGCCCAAGCAGCTGAGTTAATTGTTTCAACGAGGGCATGTGTTTTGTGTGAGAAGTTGGCCTGATATATGATGCTCAATAGTTCTAGTGATCACCATGTATCAGTCCAAACAACCCTTATGGTGATTGGTTGTAAGTCAACCTTATAGACCAGCTATCCTAATGGTAGCATGGAGCAAGCAGTCTTAGGCTAAACTCTTTTGGCATGTGATGCCAGCTGTTTCACCACATATAACCCCTTGAATACCAAATGAAAGGACACCACACAGGTAGTTATAAAAATAAACAAGATATTTATTAACAAACATACACCTTTGAACTCTTTATGAGGTCAGAGGGCTAAGCACATGACAAGACTCTTAAGAAAAATACGTTAAGTTGCACAAGTTACAATGTTGCCCTAGGGGCACGTCAAACCATATACTAAACAAGTGGTATAAGGAAATTGATGGAAGGAAAGGAGCTGTCCAGAGGCTGTAGGATCGCTGGGACTACACTACCCTAGCCTTAGGTAAGTAGCAGGAGGCCCACGGGACGCATGTGCAGAGTGTGAACTCACACGCGAGATGCGTAACAAAGTCAATGGACAGTACAAATTACGAAAAGGTAAGTATTAGACAGTTCCGACTAGGTAGGACTAAAACGACTGGATACTAGGAGAGTCAATCTACCCTTGAGCACCGAAATGCTCTCGTTACCTCACCCACGAGCTCCAGGTACATAGGTGTGAAAGTGTGTCGGGTTTCCGCGTTGAAGTCTATGGAGCCTTGAAGAAAGATGCTGCAGGCGACTAGGAGGAAGCTGTCCGGAGCGATCCAAGGGTGGATCGAGGAAAATGAAGACCTGAAAGCAGAGCGGACAATGTTCACAGTCACTAGCCAGTGACCGGGGTGGAACCAGGAAGGAACCAGATGCTGTTGTCGCGATCAGGTGAAGAGTGGACGCTTGACTCTGCAGCCACGTGGACCAGGTGGTGTCGTCGACGCTGCCATAGGAGTGACTTATAGGAGTATATGTGTCCATTTTAGGTTTAGAAATAGGTATACTATATCTAAAGCAAAGGGTGATTACACCACCTTGCCCCAGCTGATTGATCAGCCAGTTGTGTCAGATTTGGATTGCCAGCCAGGGGTGGCATAATATATGCTGCAGCCTCTGGTAGGCCTTGTGTGCAGTTATGCCCTGGGTACCTATGGTACACTGTACAAGGACTTACAAGAGTGAGCCAATACCAATTAGATATGTACCTAAGGTACATGGAGTCCATTTTAAGAGAGAGCAGGAAGCCTGGGGTCCTGAATAGCAGGATCCCAGGCCAACTATGTCGAAAACCAGCAAAACACTAGGCAAAAAGTTGAGGGTAACCATAGTCAGATATCCACCTTCCTACATTTTGGCGGAAGGAAGGAGGGTAAACATCTACACCGATAGCCAATATGCTTTTGGTGTAGCTCATAGTTTTCGTCGATTGTGGAAGGAAAGAGGATTCTTTACTTCACATGGGACTAAAATACAGCATGGTCAGTTGGTGACTGATCTTCTTGATTCACTTGCTTTGCCTAAACAAATAGCAATAATCAAATGTAGCGCTCACAAAAAGATTATCAATGATGTGGGTCGTGGGAATGCTTTTGCAGACAAGGTAGCAAAAGAGACAGCGAGAGATGTTACGAGTCGAATGTATGTTGCGGGCCCTGCGAGATGGATCAGAGAAGGAGGAATGTGCGAGGACACAATGGAAAGTGTGAGAATGATTCAAGAAGAGGCCACTGAGAAAGAGTTGAGTAAGTGGAAAGAAAGCACGGGAATGTTGGACGCGACTGGGTGTTGGACGGAGTTGTCAACTATGGCTGTTACCAGACGCCTATGTACTACCTGTAGTTACTATGGCGCATGGTCCAGCACATATTAGTGTGAAGTGCATTTGTAAAGTTTTGGCCCCAGTATGGCAGAATGAGGGAATTATGAAATGTGCAGAAAATGTAGTGAAGCATTGCATTGTCTGTCTAATGCAAAATCCAGGAAAGGGAACCCCGACTCCAGCAGGTCCTTTTCCTCCCCCTACGTATCCTTTTGAAGTATTGCAAATTGATTTCATTCATATGGATCGTTGCAATAACCTCAAATATGTTCTGGTGGTGGTTTGTGCCTTTTCCAGATGGATAGAGGCCTACCCCCTAAAGGACAATACTGCTCTATCTACTGCTAAAGTTCTTTCGAAGGAGTTTTTCCCGAGGTTTGGTTTGCCGCTTATTGTCTGGTCTGACAATGGAAGTTAATTCGTGGGCGAGATCATGCAGAAAGTATGTGCAGGTCTCGGTATCAAACCAAAATTTAATGCGGCAAACCACCCTCAGTCAGCAGGATCAGTAGAGAGTTATAATGGTACTCTCAAGCTTAAATTGGTAAAGATTCAGGCGAGCACAGGTCTCGCCTGGCCTGATGCCTTACCATTAGCACTTCTGTCTACAAGAACTACTGCTCATTCCGGCTTAGGTCTAAGTCCATATGAGATCATCTTTGGGCGACCAGCAAATGTCTGGGGAGTGCCTCGCCATAAAAAAATACTCCGATATTCCATACCCACTGTTGATCGATTACTTGCATGACCTCACCACTAAATTGCGTGTTCTTCACCAACAGGTTAAAAACGCTTTGCCAGAGGCCTCCGCAGACCCAGGTCACTCCATCAAACCTGGCGACTGGGTCTGCGTCAAGAACGTTCAGCGGAAGCGGAATCTGGAACCTCGTTGGGGCCCACCATGTCAAGTGCTGTTGACCACGAGGACGGCTGTGAAGGTTTCTGGGAAAAAGAATTGGGTCCACGGCGTGCACTGCAAAAAGATACCCCTGCCATTGCCTTTTGACCAATGGGTTCGAGAGGGTATAGCGGACAACGAAAGTGAGACAGTGCCCAGATTTGTACCATTCAGTAGTGCACGCCTGGACCATACGACCAGCGAGAAAGAAGACAACGATGTGTTACAGGAGGCCGTCCCACACATCTGCGTTTGAACACTGTGAATTCAGAAACCTTGTTTAAGGACCAGACGATTCCCAACAAGACTCAATATAATTTACGACCAAGAAGGGTCGAGAATAACTGAATTTTTTATGATATTTCTCGTCATACCTGTGAGAAGTTGGCTTGATATATGATGCTCACTAGTTATAGTGATCACCTTGTATCAGTCCAAACAACCCTTATGGTGATTGGTTGTAAGTCAACCTTATAGACCAGCTATCCTAATGGTAGCATGGACGAAGCATTCTTAGGCTAAACTCTTTTGGCATGTGAAGCCAGCTGTTTTACCACATATAACCCCTTGAATACCAAATAAAAGGACACCACACAGGTAGTTATTAAAATAAACAAGATATTTATTAACTAACAAACACCTCTGAACTCTTTATGAGATCAGAGGGCTAAGCACATGACAAGTCTCTTAAGAAAAATACGTTTAAGTTGCACAATTACAATGTTGCCCTAGGGGCACAACAAACCATATACTAAGTAGGTGGAATGTGAAAGTCGATAGAAGGAATGGAGCTGTCCAGAGGCTGTGGGATCGCTGGGACTACCCTAATCTTAGGTAAGTAATAGGAGGCCCACGGAACGCGTGTGCAGATGGTGAACTCACACGCGAGATGCGTAACAACGTCTATGGACAGTACAGTTCAAAAAAAGGTGAGTACAGACAATCCTGACTAGTTAGGACCAAAAAGACTGTGGAACTGGACACTAGGAGAGTCAATCTGCCCTTGAGCACCGAAATGCTCTTGTTACCTCACCCACAGGCTGCGGGTGCATAGGTGCGAAGTCGCGTCGGGTTCCGGCGTTGAAGTCTATGGAGCCTGGAAGAAAAGATGCTGCAGGCGACCAGGAGGAAGATGTCCGGTGTGATCCAAGGGTGGATCAGTGAAGAGGAGAACCTGAAAGCAGAGGGGACAATGTTCAAAGTCACTAGCCAGTGACTGGAGTGGAACCAGGAGTGGAACCAGATGTCATCGTCGCGATCAGGTGAAGAGTGGACGCTTGTCTCTGCAGCCACGTGGACCAGGAGGAGTCTTCGACGACCAGGATGGAGGCACGAGCTGTCCCACGCAGACTCTCGCTGTCTGCGGTGTCGGATCCGGATTTGGGGTCAACAGGCCTTGGCAAAGGCAACCCACACGGTGAGTGGAAACGGCATCTGGAGTGGACCGGGAGGGTCCGGGGTGCTTCTACTTTGCAGGGAAGCAAGGGCCATTCTGGAGCAACCATACCAGCAGATTGGATTTCAAGATTCGTCGTCTAGGAGGTCACTAGCCAGCCGGCAAGTGACCAGACAATGCGTCGAGCAGCAAACAGGCAGAAGGGCCCCACGCAGATCTTGTGGATGCTGGAGGGCTGGTCTTCGGTGCAGGAGCTGCTCTGGGTCGGGGCTTCTCAGTCCCCAAAGCACTTGGTCGAGGTTACCTCAGAAGTCGTGCAGGAGCGAAGTGCTGCTTCTTCCAAGATGGCCAGTCCCACGTGTTTCGTCGCACCCACGGATCTCAGCTGTGCTGCAGATGTAGGTAGAGGTCGGAAAGGTCTGGGAATCCGGGTCTCGTCGGGCTCTGAAGTCTGGATCCTCGAGGGAAGACGACAAAGGGAAGCCGCTGGACGCTGATGGTGCATGCTTGTGCAGGGTGGACACTCCTTGCCCACAAGGGAGGTTTCTTCAGTCTTCATGGCAGAAAGTCAAAGTCCAGAGTTTCTTCTTGTAGAGTTTCAGTTCAGGATTAATCTAACTCGGAATGGGACCAGCTCCTACCTTTATCCTGCTAATGGGGGCTGTACTACGACTAGGTGCCTCCTATGGGTGGGACCAGGAAGGGGGGTGGTTACACCCCCTATCCTTTGTCCGGTCTTGCACCAGAGCTGGGTCTGGAGAGCCCCAGGAACTGGTTTAGACCGGTGTATGCACAGGGACACCTTGTGTGCCCCAGGCATGTCTCATTCCTTTCAGCCCTGTCCTATCCAATACACAAAATCCTGTCTGGGGTGGTGCTAGCACTTCCCAAGGCAGGAAACCCTTTGTCCAAGCTTCCCTCGTTGGAAGGACTCCCAGCATCAGGAGGTCAGACTTGTGTCTGTGATGGCAGTATCCATTTTGTGATGCTGAGGCTCGGGTTAACTTTAACCGGGGTTCACAGTTAGGTACATGTCGTGTCCCTCTAAAAGGGTGGAATGCTACCCCGTCGCCAGAATTGGCGAGGGGGTAGTATTCCAATTCGTATGACACCTTACTCAACATGTTTTGATAATGCTATGCCAAAGTTAGCAATAACCGCGAGGTTATAATGCACTTAAGAGTATATGGTATAGCGTTATCATGGAAACAGCTAAAGGACTTGGTTCCGAAAGCTGTAGACAGGCTCAGCTCATGCCAGAGCACTATCTCAAATAATTCCAAGCACTCTGCCTCCAGGATTGTTAAGGCCTGCCATAGGAGTGACTTATAGGAGCATATGTGTCCACTTTAGGTTTAGATATAGGTATACTATATCTAAAGCAAAGGCTGATTATACCACCTTGCCCCAGCTGATTGATCAGCCAGTTGTGTCAGATTTGGATGGCCAGCCAGGGGCGGCATAATACATGCTGCAGCCCCTGGTAGGCCCTGGGTGCATCTATGCCATGGGTACCTAGGGTACACTGTACAGGGGCTGATAAGGTGACTCAGTATCCAATTAGATATGTACCTATAGTACATGGAATCCATTTTACAGAGAGAGCAGTGGGCCTGGGGTCCTGAATAGCAGGGCCCCAGATCAACTAAGTTGAAAAACCAGCTAAACACCAGGTAAAAAGTTTGGGGGCAACCTTAGTCAGATATCCACCTTCCTACATAACACCCCCAAACGAAAGGAGATAAGGCTGTCCTTGACCAGGTAAGCCTATATTGCCTGAATGGCCATATGAGGTGGTATATGCACTGGCATGGTTACCTCCTGTCTCATGGTCTACTACGCAATCCCTCACCCTAAGGGTATCTGAGGGTCTCCACCATAGGGAATCTCTACCTGTGGTGTGTTTTGGCAAAGTAAAAGGCTGGTGTTGGGATGGAGTACTGAAGTGAGACTCCACTAATGCTGGGCTCAACTTCCTCCAATCACTATCCACCATATATGCCTTTCTTTCCAGGACTGAGTTGCAGTGTGCTCTCAGGGTCAACCTCTGGCTACCTAAAGCAGGTGGTTGGGTCCCTCTGTTTGGCTTACTGGAGCGACAGGTCAGGTTTGGGGCCCTTAGGTCCCAGGTTTGGCTGTGCCCAACAGTGTCCATCTGTGGGAGGTCCCTAACTAAGTTTAAAGGGGATCCCTCAGGAGTCTGTTTTATGTTCACTTTTCTATGTCTGCTAGCTTTAGTGCCCTTAATCTGCTGATTGGGGTGTTCTTGTGGACAGGGGGCCCTTTGGGATCCACCACTGGCCTCCCTGACCTCCACAGCCCTGGGCTGGATGAGGCAGGGTAGAGAGGGGCAGGTTACCTGCTCCAGACTGGGTCCCACCTTGGAAGGGTCCGCTGACATCAGAGGCTCTGCCAGGCTTGGCCTGAATACCTCTGGGGCAGTTTCTTCACAAGGGGTAAGATCAGTTCCCTGAGGAGGCTGATCCTTCCCTAAAGTCTGGTGGGAGGGAGATTTCCCTTCCTCCTCCATGCTCTCAGTTTGAGTGGAGTGATCCATAGTTTCAGGCTTCACAACACTATCATCTGTCTGAGTTTGAGCTGTGGCCATCGCAACTCCACCAACCTTTTCAGGAAGGGACTCAGTTTGGGTTTGGGCTGTTACCATCACAGCCTTGCCAACCTGTTCAGGGAAGGAATCTGTCTGAGATTGGGCTGTGACTGGCACAGCCCTCCTGACCTGTTCAGGGAGGACATCTTGGACTGGGGCTGTGGCCATCACTGCCCTACTAACCTTCCCATGGAGGTTTACCATTTTAAAATGGATTTCCTGCTCTACCTCAGCCCAGGCTGAGATCTCTAAATCATTCCCCAGTAGGCAATATACAGGCAAGTTTGATGACACTGCCACTCTCTTGGGACCAGTGACACCTCCCCAGCTGAGATTGACCACTGCCATGGGATGATCTCTCTGTACTCCATCAATGTTCGTCACCTGGTATGTGGCTCCAGGTATAAGTTGCCTTGAGGGGACTAGGCTCTCAGTCACCTTGGTGATGCTAGCCCCTGTGTCTCTATAGGCCTCAACTTTTAGACCATTGATGAGGGGCTCCTGTCTGTACTTGTCCAAAGTGTTGGGACAAGTAGTGAAGTTGGCAAACCCCATGCCAGTCTCACAGACAAGAGTATCTGTAGTAGGGGACCTGGTTAGGCCAGAGTCCACCTGTGTTCCCCAAGTATACCCAACCAAATTCCTGGGGCACTCCCACCACCTGGGGGATTACTACTAGTAGTAACAGGAGGTGTTGGAGTATTACCTGGAGGAATATTTTCCTTATTGTTGGCCTTTGGGCAACTGCTGTCAGTTTTCCAATGGCCTACCTGTTTGCAGGTATGGCAATAAGGTTTCTTTTGGGTATTGGAAGGATTCTGGGACCCACCCTTTTCAGGGGATTTTTGGGGGCCTGATGTGGTTTGATCTGAAGATTTATTCCCACCTTCTCTTGAGGCTTGGTTGATTCTTTCTTTTGGTCACCACCCTGGTTCTTAGGCCTAATCCTGGTTCTGACCCATTTGTCTGCCCTCTTACCCAATTCTTGTGGAGAGGTCAGATCAGAGTCTACCAGGTGCTGGTGTAATAACTGGTTCTGACAATTATTTAAGACCTGCTCTCTCATAATAAGATTATACAATCCTGTGAAGTCAGTAACTTTACTTCCCAGTAGCCAGCCTTCCAAAGCCTTAGTGGCACAATCAACAAAGTCAGTTCAGTCCTGAGCTTGAGTTTTCTGGGTGTCTCTGAACATTAACCTGTACTGTTCAGTTGTTAAGCCAAACCCATCAATCAAGGCACTTTTCAGGACTTGGTAATCATTAGCATCCTCATCTCTAACAGTGAGGAGCTTGTCTCTTCCTTTATCTTCAAAGGAGAGCCACAATATAGCTGCCCACTGACCCTGGGGTACCTGCTGTACTTTACAGACTCTCTCCAAAGCAGTCATCCATTTGTGGATGTCATCCCCTACCTTAAAGGGGGGCACTATCTTACTCAGGTTTCTGTTATCAAAACTCCTGTCTTTATCTCTAGAGATAATGTTGCTGCCACCAGTGGAATCTAATCCACTCAATTTCTGCTCTCTGGCAAAGGCAAGTTTCTCTTTGGCAAGGGCAAGTTCTTCCCTCTCAATCCTCAGATGCACTTCTCTCATCTTAGCTTCATGCTCTCTTCTCTGAGGGGATGCCATCCCTCTCTGAGAAGATGCCTGAGAGACATGGGTGTGAATAGATCTGTTAGAGCCTCTGGAGTGAGAAATAATTAATCTATTCCCAAGGTTAGGCCTGCTTGAGGATGGGTCTGGGGCTCCCCCAGTTCCATTCTCATGCATGCTTAAGTTGGCCCTGGTAAGTCTGCTGACTCTAACCTGGCCATGATTTATCTCTCCATCAGATGAGTCTCCATCTTCCACCACTTCTTCAGCCTCAGGGAGATTAGAGTCCTCCTCTATTGGGGGTATGTTTCCTTCTGTAAGATCAGATGGGCCTGGATTAGAAGCCCTTCTTGCATCATATGTCTCTAAGAGACCTATCAGAAGAGAAATGGTAGGGTTTGAACCCTGTTTTAGTTTCCTGGAGGTACACAATTGTCTCATCTCCTGGAAGCTAAGGGCTGCATATCTTGAAATGACCTGTGGAGGGTCAACTTCCACAAGGGGAGCCACTGCGTTCTCTCCTGTGGTAGACATGCTTTCTAGTGAGGTGTAAGTGGTGCACTTACCTACACTATGGGTTTTCCTATTGATCCCTTGCTAAGAGTTGTAGTCAGGGTGTGCTACTCCCTTTCTACTACAACAGCTGGTTCAGTAGAACTCAGAGTATTTCTAAGCTTTGTTATATGTACCTATGGTACCTTATGTGATCTTTCAAATGATATCTCAAGATTATATTTGGTAAAAACAACAGCAAGCTCAAATCCCAACCGCTGCACACCAATGTGAGAAGTTGGCCTGATATATGATGCTCACTAGTTCTAGTGATCACCTTGTATCAGTCCAAACAACCCTTATGGTGATTGGTTGTAAGTCAACCTTATAGACCAGCTATCCTAATGGTAGCATGGACAAAGCAGTCTTAGGCTAAACTCTTTTGGCATGTGAAGCCAGCTGTTTTACCAAATATAACCCCTTGAATACCAAATAAAAAGGACACCACGCAGGTAGTTATGAAAATAAACAAGATATTTATTAACTAACAAACACCTCTGAACTCTTTATGAGGTCAGAGGGCTAAGCACATGACAAGTCTCTTAAGAAAAATACGTTTAAGTTGCACAATTACAATATTGCCCTAGGGGCACAACAAACCATATACTAAGTAGGTGGAATGTGAAAGTCGATAGAAGGAATGGAGCTGTCCAGAGGCTGTAGGATCGTCTATGGACAGTACAGTTCGATAAAAAGGTGAGTACGGACAATCCTGACTAGTTAGGACTAAAACAACTGTGTAACTGGACACTAGGAGAGTCAATCTACCCTTGAGCACCAAAATGCTCTTGTTACCTCACCCACAGGCTGCGGGTGCATAGATGCGAAGTCGTGTTGCGTTCCGGCCTTGAAGTCTATGGAGCCTGGAAGAAAAGATGCTGCAGGCGACCAGGAGGAAGATGTCTGGTGTGATCCAAGGGTAGATCAGTGAAGAGGAGAACCTGAAAGCAGAGGGGACAATGTTCAAAGTCACTAGCCAGTGACTGGAGTGGAACCAGGAGTGGAACCAGATGTCGTCGTCGCGATCAGGTGAAGAGTGGACGCTTGTCTCTGCAGCCACGTGGACCAGGAGGTGTCTTTGACGACCAGGATGGAGGCACGAGCTGTCCCACGCAGGCCTCCGCTGTCGGCGGTGTCGGATCCGGATTTGAGGTCAACAGGCCTTGGCAAAGGCAACCCACGCGGTGAGTGGAAACGGCGTCTGCAGTGGACCAGGAGGGTCCGGGGTGCTTCTCCTTTGCAGGGAAGCAAGGGCCAGTCTGGAGCAACCAGACCAGCAGATTGGATTTCAAGGTTCGTTGTCTAGGAGGTCACTAGCCAGCCGGCAAGTGACCAGACAGCGCGTTGAGCAGCAAACAGGCAGAAGGGCCCCACGCAGATCTCGTGGATGCTGGAGGGCTGGTCTTCGGTGCAGGAGCTGCTCAGGTTTGGGGCTTCTCAGTCCCCAAAGCACTTGGTCGAGGTTACCACAGAAGTCGTGCTGGAGCGAAGTGCTGCTTCTTCCAAGATGGCCGGTCCCACGTGTCTCGTCGCACCCACGGATCTCAGCTGTGCTGCAGATGTAGGTAAAGGTCGGAGAGGTCTGGGAATCCGGGTCTCGTCGGGCTCTGAAGTCTGGATCCTCAAAGGAAGACGACAAAGGGAAGCCGCTGGACGCTGATGGTGCCTGCTTGTGCAGGGTGGGCACTCCTTGCCCACAAGGGAGATTTCTTCAGTCTTCTTGGCAGAAAGTCGAAGTCCAGAGTTTCTTCTTGTAGAGTTTCAGTTCAGGATTAATCTAACTCGGAATGGGACCAGCTCCTACCTTTATCTTGCTAAAGGGGGCTGTACTACGACTAGGTCCCTCCTATGGGTTGGGACCAGGAAGGGGGGTGGTTACACCCCCTATCCTTTGTCCGGTCTTGCGCCAGAGCTGGGGCTGGAGAGCCCCAGGAACTGGTTTAGACCGGTGTATGCACAGGGACACCTTGTGTGCCCCAGGCATGTCTCATTCCTTTCAGCCCTGTCCTATCCAATACACAAAATCTTGTCTGGGGTGGTGCTAGAAACTCCCAAGGCAGGAAACCCTTTGTCCAAGCCTCCCTCGCTGGAAGGACTCCCAGCAGCAGGAGGTCAGACTTGTGTCTGTGGTGGCAGCATCCATTTTGTGATGCTGAGGCTCGGGTTAACTTTAACCGGGGTTCACAGTTAGGTACATGTCGTGTCCCTCTAAAAGGGTGGAATGCTACCCCCGTCGCCAGAATTAGCGAGGGGGTAGTATTCCAATTCGTATGACACCTTACTCGACATGTTTGGATAATGCTATGCCAAAGTTAGCAATAACCACGAGGTTATAATGCACTTAAGAGTATATGGTATAGCGTTATCATGGAAACAGCTAAAGAACTTGGTTCCAAAAGCTGTAGACAGGGTCAGCTCATGCCAGAGCACTATCTCACATAATTCCAAGCACTCTGCCTCCAGGATTGTTGAGGCCTGCCATAGGAGTGACTTATAGGAGTATATGTGTCCACTTTAGGTTTAGATATAGGTATACTATATCTAAAGCAAAGGGTGATTACACCACCTTGCCCCAGCTGATTGATTAACCAGTTGTGTCAGATTTGGATGGACAGCTAGGGGTGGCATAATACATGCTGCAGCCCCTGGTAGGCCCTGGGTGCACCTATGCCCTGGGTACCTAAGGTACACTGTACAGGGGCTGATAAGGTGACTCAGTATCCAATTAGATATGTACCTATAGTACATGGAATCCATTTTACAGAGAGAGCAGTGGGCCTGGGGTCCTGAATAGCAGGGTCCCAGGTCAACTAAGTTGAAAAACCAGCTAAACACCAAGCAAAAAGTTGGGGGCAACCATAGTTAGATATCCACCTTCCTACAATACCTTTTTGTTTTTAAAACAAAGACATTTTGTGTATGTATTTTTCTTCCACCATCCATCAAGTTGCAGGGTCACGGTATGAGTCTTAAGCTGTGACCTGAGTAGTGACCTAGGTTCCACAGGACTTGCAGTGTCATAGGACGGTTAACAACCACAGCTAACTGATATATGAAGATTACCGTGAGCAACGCCTTTAGAGTAATGGATGATAAAGTAGAAGTTAATGATCAGACTGTAAATATGAAACACCGATTTAAGAAACTTATGGTTAGTCCATGCGGGATAACCCTATGTATTTTGATATGCTTATGTACTCTATTAGCATGTGGAAGCTGGATTATTTATGTTTTGCAGCCGTTACCTGTTCCTACTTCTGTCCTCGTATCTTTTTCTGCTACTGCCTCCCCACACCGGTTCTATACACTTTCACCACACGAATAGATCAGGGGGACTGAATATTTTAACAATTTGTTCATTCAGTTATTACACCAACACCAGTTAGTAATGAATACTACTGATTGTTGGGTATGTGGGCTCATGCCTCATACTACAAAGAGAGGCATGCCATACTTGGTTTTTCCATTCTCCTATGAAGGTTCCGCCTTAGCATATCTGGCTATGTTTTCTAATCTTTACCAGAATCAGTTGCGATATTCTCCTAGCAGTCCATATGGTGGTGGAGCAGACTTTAGTCATAGTACTTTGATTAAGGGAATTGTGACTATGGCTAAGATTGCTCAGATTAGTAAAATTCCTGTAGATGAAAAGAGAGCATATGATGGATGGAACATAACACAGTATGTTACCAGCTGTACTGAAAACGCTAAATTGAGGAGCTCTCCACCAATCTGGACTGTGCCTCATCGAGGTAATTTCTGCTTACAAATCAATGGTTAGAACGTCAAGAATCAGCCAGAGAGGAGTATCTGTTGTTATACCTATGTCTACACACCTCAGATTCCCTCACCGTTAGTGCCATCACAAGGCAAATATTTCATCTGTCATGATAGAGCCTATACATGGCTTCCCACTTATTTCTCTGGAACATGTTATGTGGCTTTTCTTCTTCCTCCAACCTATACTGCTCCTTCAAATCATCACAAAAAGAGGCTTGGTAGAGGAGTCTTTGATTAGAAGGACACAGCAGGACAGGAGGCAGCAGACTTCATCAAAGGGTTGCTTCCTTTCTGGGGCCCAATGGCCAATAGCAGAGACATCAGACACTTAGCTCGTGTTGTTGAGGCTACCATAAATGAAACTTCTGGAGCTTTGAGTAATGTAACTGCCAAGCTTCAGGCAGACCGTCTTATAACTTTACAAAATCGGATAGTTTTAGATATTATCCTTGCAGATAGGGGTGGAGTCTGTAAATTGATCGGGTCTAGTTGCTGTGTTTACATTCCTGATAATGCCCCTAATTTATACCAAGCTATATCTAAGCTACATACCTTCTCCAAGTCTATAAATTGGGACACAAGAGATTGGTCTGTGATGGGATGGTTTTGGGGACTACTGTCCATTTGGGGATGGAAGATATTAACTTTCCTGGTAATGATTTTGGCTATCATCTTCTCTTGTTGCCTTTGTGTGCAGTGTGGACCTGTAATATGTGGCCCGTGTGCCACTATGTGTGTCCCGAAGCCTGCATCACGAAAAACAGAGAACATAAGAATGATGTTACAGCAACAGCTCGAGGACCTCATGGCCATTGATATTGATTCAGATTGACTTGAATCCTTGGTTAATTGCCTGAGTAATGACAAAAGGAGGGTCTGAGGTTCTGCGATTTCAGATTTCATCCCGTATTTAGCCGCCATTTTATGTCCTGTCGCCATTTTGTGTTGCCCTCACTCAGGCGGCACGGCGAACGCAATGCTTTTGCTTTTCCAGCTGCTACGTGTTCTTCCAGTTAATAAGTAACTCCATTGTCCTTGTTCATGAAACCCGATGTCAGGGCCTTATCGAGTTTGTTAATCCATGTCTGGCTCGATTGATCCCTGTCTCAGCCAACTATTTACCCTCTGCTATTCTTCTTTTATACTATCTTATCCAATAGCCCTTCGCTATTCTCTCCTTGTATGCTCCTATTACACAACTATCCATTGAGACACACCAGCATGTCTTGCCACCTGCGAGAGGAGATTGTGAACACCATCACTGATTAAGTTGTTGGGAGGGGTGACACACAGGGTCTGAGAAAGAGGCGTATACTAGGATACCTGATAACTTGTTTTCCAACTTTTCCTATTGGTTCGTTTTGTGTGTGCGGGGAGTGGGATATCGTAAATGTGTTTAGTATAAGAGATTGTACGCCACGGACTGAAGTGGCAGTCTCCTTAGAACTTACACTTTACATGTTCTTCTAGGATAACTGTGCTAGCTGCAGCTAATAAAGCAGACTTTCGCGCTCAACGGAGTGTCTCGTGTCTCTGTTAGTAACAAGGCAGGTGAACCCGGGGATTAAGGCGTGCCCTGCACCGCCCGGCCCATAAGGCCCGGTTCTCCACTCATCAGAACGTCAGTGAGGGCCTCATTAAAAGGCAGCAGAGGCTCTGAAGAGCTTACTGGCGGTTGAAGCACTTCGGTGAGGAGATTAGTCTTCACGGCCGCTACAGGGAGCTCAAGAGCCAGGTCCTTGGCCGCCCTGCTCAACACCACAGCATAAGTAGCCCCCTCCAACATAGCCACAGAGGGAGGAGAGAGAAAACCAGTGTCAGGCGAAGTGTCTAGACCACTGGCATCCCCCCAGCTCATCTGCCCAGTCATGACTTAACTGGCACTGCTGTGCCAGAGGGTCCTCAGACCCCTCCCACTCCTCCCCTTCATCCGTGTCCTGATAAACAGGCATAAATGACGGGCCGGGTCATATGTGAAGGGCTCACCCATCAACGCCAGAGACGGCACCAAGTGGCGCCGCTACAATGCCAGATCTGGACCAGGGCTGAAACCAGGGGTGGCGTTCGAGGACGGCGCCGGAAATGGCACTGTGGGGATCGGTGCCAGCGGAGGAGTCGTATGGTCAACTGGCGTCGACCGGGATCCAGGCCTGGATCCCATGGGGGCCTGCGGCATCGGGACCGAAGTGGTCGATAGCGCCGGGGCACGCTAGGACCCCCACTTGGACCCCCAGGGCGTGAAGGCGCCCAGCAGGTCTTGACGGCAGGAAGAGAGTTCTCATGGCCACGAGGAAGTCTCAAATCTTGCCCGGAGTCTCATTGAGTCCAGGGACAGGAGGGTGTGAGACCAGATGCGACTCCTGCGGCACTGTGCGGGTGGTGCCACCTAAACGCCCGGCCGAGTCGCGCGACCGGCGTCAGAAGAACTATGTCGCCTCTTCGACTTTTTTTTGCCATGCCTCAACTTACCTGAGAGCGAGGACTTGGATCCCGCCGAACGATGATGACTGCGGCTTCGCGGCCGGTCCCTCAACTTCCTCCTCGACCGGGACCTCGAGCGGTGTGGAGCCGACTGCCGGATCTCGGGGAGCTTACGGGACCGCTCCCGTCTAGCTTTCGACGTCAACGCCCAGCATTCGGGGCACGACTTGTCATCGTGGTCAGCCTTCAAACAGTAGGGACACCGGCAGTGAGGGTCGGTAACCGACATCAGGCGGTGACAGGCGTCACACGGTTTAAAACCGGGGATCCCTACCGGCAACAGGAGTCGAGTCGACTCGAAAAAGATAGACAAAAAGTCCCAAAAAGTTAGTAAAAAAATGACTAAGGGTACGTGCTCTTCCAGGATCTGCGCTTGCTGGCGCAGAAAAAAAAAGAACTGGCGTTAGCGCGCGAGGGTGGTGTCTAAGTACTCCAGCGACGTCATCCCGGCGATCACGACGCCAACGACAGACCTGAAGCCTCAGACGACGCCTACCAATGCGCAGGGGTACTGCTGACGAAAACTTTCAAGATCCAGTCTGACGTCTGGGGATATTCTAAGGTAAGGAATCTAACACTAACGTGTTTCTTTCAGATCTAGTGAGTATTCAATAGAAAATACTCTGGTTAAACTGCACATACAAGTCAAAATATAATTCCCTTTGGGCGAATTATCGTAGACACATAAGTTCTTACAGACAAACACTTAGACTCACCAATATCAAATAATGACAAGAATTAACAAGGAAGCAATAGAAACAATATAAAAATATTAATATAAGTGAAAACACTCTAATAAAAGTAAATTTAAAACAATTTATTCACATACATTGTATTTCGTTAAAAATGGGAAACACATACAGGACGAAACATTATATAAAAAATTAAACTCAGCATTCCAATAAAAAAAGAGCTACAGGAAAAAGAAATAAATTCAGATAAAGCAGTTATTTTGAATTTTCCTTAATTTCTTATTCCAGTTTCGCTCCTTAAAGCATCGACGCGTTTCGGCGGTATATTTAGTATTTGACCGCCTTCATCAGGACATTTGAAATAAGTGTTTCCCAATGGTTGTCAACTTATACATTTCATTCAGTGTAAAACGAAGGGGTGCTCAGCCTCCTTCTAACTTGCAGGAGATATTCGTCCAGCGAACTATCTTATCCGCATATAAAAACAGAGACGTCAGAAGATTAGGGATGATATAAGTCAGACACGCGGTATAAGTGTGGTCGTGGACATACACAATTTGTAGATGCAAAAAATCAGTGAATTATATTCATACACTCCCAGGGTACGGGGAACATCGATAGCATGAGGTTCTAACTGCGTGCCTTCCCGTTGAATACGATCATAAAAAGCATCCCGCGTGTCGCCCTGCAATGCTCGAAACGGCAGGGCAACACGCGGGATGCTTTTTATGATCGTATTCAACGGGAAGGCACGCAGTTAGAACCTCATGCTATCGATGTTCCCCGTACCCTGGGAGTGTATGAATACAATTCACTGATTTTTTGCATCTACAAATTGTGTATGTCCACGACCACACTAATACCACGTGTCTGACTTATATCATCCCTAATCTTCTGACGTCTCTGTTTTTATATGCGGATAAGATAGTTCGCTGGACGAATATCTCCAGCAAGTTAGAAGGAGGCTGAGCACCCCTTCGTTATACACTGAATGAAATGTATAAGTTGAGAACCATTGGGAAACACTTATTTCAAATGTCCTGATGAAGGCGGTCAAATACTAAATATACCGCAGAAACGCGTTGATGCTTTAAGGAGCGAAACTGGAATAAGAAATTAAGGAAAATTCAAAATAACTGCTTTATCTGAATTTATTCCTTTTTCCTGTAGCTCTCTTTTTATTGGAATGCTGAGTTTAATTTTTTATATAATGTTTCGTCCTGTATGTGTTTCCCATTTTTAACGAAATACAATGTATGTGAAAAAATTGTTTTAAATTTACTTTTATTAGAGTGTTTTCACTTATATTAATATTTTTATATTGTTTCTATTGCTTCCTTGTTAATTCTTGTCATTATTTGATATTGGTGAGTCTAAGTGTTTGTCTGTAAGAACTTATGTGTCTACGATAATTCGCCCAAAGGGAATTATATTTTGACTTGTGTCAATTGTGGAACCCTATCCCTTTGGCTTCGGGGTCCCTCTCTCTTTTATTAGAGATAAACTGCACATACACTAATGTAAGTATGGTGTAGTGCAATAGAATAGCATTTTCTCATTCTTTTAAAAAATATATATATTTATCTCTACTTTCTCTTTTATTTTTCGACTTTCATAAATCTATGATGTTATCTCTTGTAGTCTTTCACTAAAGTGGTGGTACTTATAACACACAAAAAGCAGTTTAGAAAAACGAGCATTCATTTGTCTTTTAAGATCTTGTAAGAGGAGTCAAGTAGTGTAAAACTCTGTGGGGCCAATATAGTAACTTGAGTGAAAGAAATGTGGAACTCAAATGAAACAAAATAGAACATACAAAAGGGACAAGGAAAGTAATATCTGTTTTGTTTTTGTTATGTAGATCCCTAAAATCCTTTTACCCGTCATAAATCGTTATACATAATTCTCATGGTCCTGATGAAGATGGAGATTAGTGAAATTGTCCATTGAAACATACGTCGGCCTGATAGTGTGACACCCCAGACTCCAGCACAGCACAAGAGGGTGGATGTTGCCACCCCTTCTTTTTTCTATCTGTACATGGAGTGTGGGTCTGGGGGATAGTATGACAGTGAAAGTATGTTGTATGATTGTGGAGTGTCTGAATGGGGTATGAGTGTAGGGGACTATAGTTGTTAGCTTTTGTGCTTATTTATTCAGTACAACAACAACTTCAAATGTAAATATGAAATCGTAATATGATCATTACGCAGAAAGAAATGTTTGGTTCAAGTCAAATTGATGAATTTTGATAAATTTGTTATCACAATAATTAAAACATATAAAAAAAGTTTTTCAAATAAAATATGAGATAATATTTACTACAGTTGAAGTGTGAAGAGTAGTATGTGAATTTGCCACAGTTTTTGAGTGTTTACAAGCCATTTGTGAAGCAATAGAGGTCGAGTGGGAGCTTGCTTTTGCAAATATATTTGTCTTTTATCCCCCTTCTCCCAGACCTATTGAACGGGGGGTTGCCTTTCCTATATTTGCGCCTCATTGATCGCATGGATCTCCACAGCGCTTGTCCACGCACTCGTTGTTCAGATCCCAAGCAGGACTGCTGCAGTAGAGTCCCTGGAGTGTTGCTTGTCCGTCCGTACGAGAAAGTCAGTGCTGCCTTCAGTGCTCCGTGGTTCACGGGCCACACAACGCCCCGGCTCCACTGCACCTCATAGGCCGCGTCTCTTGCTCACGACGCAGGCTGCCTATTCCAGTACGGTCCGGGCTCGGGAACCACAAATGTGTTTCCACTAGGCTTCTGAAGTCTCGCCTGCTATTCTTAGGGCGTCCTGCGACACCGGATCAATGAACGGATCGATTGGGAAGGTGCTTCGGTCGCGGAGCCTCCCTAGGCAGCGGCCCTTTGCTTCGGCTGCCAGCCACGTCCCCACCCAATAGAACAAGTTACTTACCTTTGGTAACGCTTTTTCTGGTGGATACAGTATCTGCCTGTGGATTCCTCACCTTGTGAAAATCCCCTTGCGTCAGCAACATTCGGAAATTATTTTTGTAGCTTTGCGCCGACATGGACGACGTCACAGAGGCACGACACTGCGCGCGACTCCGCTGACGTCACCGACTCCATAATAGGCCCACGCCGGCGTGATGACATCAGTTCTGCCCATTTATCTGTGCCTTCGAGGAACACCGACAGACCAACATCAGTAGATATATACACAGTATACACAGTACACAAATGTCAAGATAACACACACATAGTGTGAAACCAAGCAGAAAAGCAATTGAAATAAAACTTTTCCTTCAACAATAAAAACATATTAACATCACAGTTACTCAGGTATAGAAGAGTGGACAACGGGGAGGCGGGTGGGTCAGTGGGGAATCCACAGGCAGATACTGTATCCACCAGAAAAAGCGTTACCGAAGGTAAGTAACTTGTTCTTCTGATGGATACATCTGCCAGTGGATTCCTCACCTTGTGAATAGATTCCCACAGCAGTCCCCACTCCCGGAGGAGGGTGTTCACTCTCCTATACCAGAAAATCCTGGAGGGCAGAACGCGCAAAGTGGCCTTCCCTCCTCACTTCGGTATCCAAGCAGTAATGCTTCGCAAAAGTGTGGAGGGAGGCCCAAGTTGCCGCTTTACAAATGCCCTCAACAGGTACACCCCTAGACAAAGCAGATGTTGAAAACTTTGCTCTAGTAGAGTGGGCTCTTATACCCTCTGGATGTTCCTTACCAACCAGGGAATAGCAGATCTTGATGCATAGAATTATCCATCTTGAAAGTGTGCGCTTGTGCACAGCTCTTCCTTTTCTGCAACCAGCAAATCTATTAAACAGCTGGTCATCAACTCAATAGTCCTTAGTCCTATCAAGATAAAAGCCCACCGCCCTCTTAGGGTCCAGACGGTGAAGCCGCTCCTCCTCCTTGGAAGGGTGAGGGGGAGGATAGAAGGTAGGAAGGGTAATAGACTGTCCTAGATGGAAGGGTGTTCCCACCTTAGGCAGAAAAGCAGCCCTAGTCCTAAGAACCATTCGTTCAGCATGAATGGTCAAGAATGGGGGCTTTGAACTAAGAGCTTGAAGCTCACTTATCCTCCTTGCCGAGGTAATTGCAACTAGGAAAACCGTCTTAAAGGACAACTACCTCAAGGGACAATTATGTAGAGGTTCGAAAGGGGAACCCATTAGAAAAGTAAGCACCAGATTCAAGTCCCATTGAGGCACAATAAAAGGAGTAGGAGGAAATTTATTTGTAAGGCCCTTCAGAAATCTTAAAACAATAGGAGATTTAAATAAGGACGTCTGATCCGGCAGACAGAGAAAAGCCGACAAAGCCGAAAGATAACCTTTCACTGTAGCCACAGCAAAACCTTGCTGCGCTAAAGAAAGAGCAAATAGGAGTATATCTGATAAACTAGCCCTCAAAGGGTCAATGGACCTCTCCCCACAACAAGTCACAAATTTAGACCATCTGTAAGAATAGATTGACTTAGTGGAGTCATGCCTGGCCGATAGAATGACATCCACCACATCATGTGGGAGAGAAAAGGAATTCAGGTTGCCCCGTTCAATCTCCAGGCATGAAGGTGTAAGGTCTGGAGGTGGGGGTGTAGAACCTGCCACTCCATTTGAGAGAGGAGATCTGTCCTGAGAGGGAGACGGAGCGGCGGGCACAAGGAGAGGTGGAGAAGATCTGTGTACCACACCCATGGCCAATCCGGGTCGACCAATATAACTTGGGCCCGGTCTTGGCTAATCTTCCTCAGAACCCGAGGAATTAAGGGTATGGTAGGAAACGCGTAAAGGAGTTGCGAGTCCCAACTCAACTGAAACGCCTGCCCCAAGGCTCCCTGCATCGGAAACTGGAGGCTGCAGAATGACGGGCAGTGAGCATTCTTGCGAGTGGTGAACAGGTCCACCTGAGGTGTCCCCCACGTCCGAAAGACGTGATGAACTACCTCTGGATGAAGCTTCCACTCATGGTCGGCTGAGAACTGCCGACTGAGACTGTCTGCACTTACGTTCAGAACTCCAGCCTGATGATTTGCCATCAGACAAATCTGATGACCCTGAACCCAGGACCAGAGACGCAGAGCCTCTCTGCAGAGACACTGCGACCCTACTCTTCCCTGCTTGTTGACATACCAAATTGCGGTGGTGTTGTCCGTCACGACCTGAACTGACCCCCGCGAAGGGAAGGGAGGAAGGCCTTGAGCTGCAGACGTATCGCCCGCAATTCCAGAAGGTTGATGTGAAGCAACCTTTCCTCTGGAGACCAAAGACCCTTGATCTCTATATCCCCCAGATGAGCACCCCACCCTAGAGTGGACGCATCCGTTATCACTGTGGCCACCGCTGGAGGAAGTTGGAAAGGCTTTCCTTGAAACAGATTGCCCTCCACACTCCACCAAGACAGATCCGGTGCAGTTTCTCTGGAGATCCTGATGGACTCCCTGAGATCTCCGCTGTGTTGATACCACTGCCTGCGGAGGCACCACTGGAGTGCCCTCATATGCCAGCGTGCATGGTTGACCCAACAGAATGCAGGAAGCCATCAGACCGAGCAGACGAAGGAACTTCAGGACTGGAACGACCGCTCCATTGTGAAATAAAGGAATCATTTCCTGTATGTAGCGAATCCTTTGAGGTGGAGGGAATGCCCGACATACAGTAGTATCCAGTACTGCACCTATGAACAGGTTGCGCTGGGAGGGCACCAGGTGAGATTTGGGTACATTTATTGAAAAACCCAACCTGTACAACAACTGAGTTGTGACTTGCAGATGATGGAGCACTTTCTCCGGAGATTCTGCTTTTATCAGCCAATCATCCAGATAAGGGAATACCGAACCCCTGACCTTCTGAGATGTGCAGCCACCACTGCCATCACCTTGGTGAAGACTTGAGGCGCAGTAGTAAGACCAAACAGAAGGACCGTAAACTGGTAGTGCTGCGATCCCACCGTAAAACGGAGATACTTCCTGTGCGACTTCAGAATGGGGATGTGGAAATACGCATCCTGCAAGTCGATCGACACCATCCAGTCTTCTTCCAGGAGTGCTTGAAGAACCTGTGCAAGGGTGAGCATCTTGAACTTCTCCTGCTTCAGGTAAAGGTTCAAGATCCTGAGATCCAGGATTGGACGAAGTCTGCCATCCTTTTTGGGGATCAGGAAATACCGGGAGTAGCACCCCTACCCCTCTCCTGCTCTGGAACCACCTCTATCGCACCCTTTCTGAACAGAGCCAGGACTTCTTACTGCAAGAGCAGCAGGTAGTCCTCCGCACAAAAACCTTGGCAAGGAGGGTAATTGGGGGTAAATTCTCGAAAGGGATGAGCATACCCATTCTCCACGAGATTGAGAACCCAAAGATCTGATGTAATCAATTCCCAATCTCGTAGAAAATGGGTAAGCCGGCCCCCCACTGGGCCTACATGATCCGGAATGGCGGATCTAGGGCTGCTTTGCTGTGGTGGCAGGGGGTTGGGAAGAGGTAGAGGAGGAGGAGGAGGCCTGATAACTCTAGGACGAGCTCTTTGCCTACCTCTGTATGACTTGTACAGCGTATTTTGCTGCTGCTGCTGCTGAGGCTGCCTGTAGGTCCAAAAGGAAGACCTGTCAAAACCTCTGAACCTCCTCCCTTTAGTACCTCTGGACTGTAGGCCCAAAGATCTCGCTGTCGCTCTGCTGTCCTTGAACCTTTCTAAAGCAGTATCAGCCTTTCTTTCCAAACAATCCTGACCCATCAAAGGGCAAGTCCATCAAGGCAGCTTGGACATCCGCAGAGAATTCAGAGGATTTAAGCCATGCAGCTCTTCATGTGGCCATTGAAGAACCCATCACTCTTGCCACCGAGTCAGCAGTGTCCAGACCACTCCGAATGACTTGTCTAGCGGCAGCCTGAGTGTCAACAATCACCTCTTGAAAACCCTTCCTATCCTCCTCAGGAAGCTTTGGAACCAGCTGTTTGGCTGGGTTCCATGTTTACAAAAATATACTTAACAGAAATATAGATGTAAAAATATCGACTACATAAATATTGAATCCCTATACTTAAACAGGTAAGTACAACAATATTGACTCTAAAATATCGATGTAAAAAATATAGTTGTAAAAATATCGACTTTAAAAAATAATATAACTTAAATTATATAATTAATTAATATTAATATTATTAACAAAATTAATTAATTTACATTCATATTTTAACTAATTATAACAAATAAACTTAATTTAATGAATATAAACATAATAAGTGTGTATATATGCATATATTTTCTTATTTACATTTTCTTATTATCTTTATTTAATTTATAAACTTTAATAATTATATTAAAATAAAACAAAACACATATATAAAACATTTTGAATAAAAATAATATTCTATATTTAATTAACACATTAAAGTATTAAAAAATAATAATACATACATTTAATAACAAAATACAAACATTAGTAGTGAACACATTTGATAGCGAAGGGGTAAAAATTACTATTCCCACTCCAAGAGTGCAACAGTAGGGAAAGCGTTGGATAGCGTAGGGGTAAAAATTACTATTCCCACTCCAGAGGGTGCAACAGTAGGGAAAGCGCTGGATAGCGTAGGGGTAAAAATTACTATTCCCACGCCAAAGGGTGCAACAGTAGGGAAAGCGTTGGATAGCGTAGGGGTAAAAATTACTATTCCCACTCCAGTGAGTGCAACAGTAGGGAAAGCGTTGGATAGCGTAGGAGTAAAAATTACTATTTCCACTCCAGAGAGTGCAACAGTAGGGAAAGCGTTGGATAGCGTAGGGGTAAAAATTACTATTCCCACTCCAGAGGGTGCAACAGTAGAGAAAGCGTTGGATAGCGTAGGGGTAAAAATTACTATTCCTACTCCAAAGGGTGCAACAGTAGGGAAAGCGTTGGATAGCGTGGGGGTAAAATTACTATTCCCACTCCAAAGGGTGCAACAGTAGGGAAAGCGTTGGATAGCGTAGGGGTAAAATTACTATTCCCACTCCAAAGGGTGCAACAGTAGGGAAAGCGTTGGATAGCGTAGGAGTAAGAATTACTATTCCCACTCCAGAGAGTGCAACAGTAGGGAAAACGTTGGATAGCGTAGGGGTAAAAATTACTAATCCCACTCCAGAGATTGCAACAGTAGGGAAAGCGTTGGATAGCGTATGGGTAAAAATTACTATTTCCACTCCAGAGGGTGCAACAGTAGGGAAAGCATTGAATAGCGTAGGGATAAAAATTACTATTCCCACTCCAAAGGGTGCAACAGTAGGGAAAGCGCTGGATAGCGTAGGTTTACAAATGACTATTCCCACTCCAGAAAGTGCAACAGTAGGGAAAGCGTTGGATAGCGTAGGGGTGAAAATTACTATTCCCACTCCAGAGAGTGCAACTGTAGGGAAAGCGTTGGATAGCGTAGGGATAAAAATGACTATTCCCATTCAAGTGAGTACAATAGTAAGGAAAGAGCTGGAACACAAAACAATAAAAAAACGAACTATCAATTTTTTTTTTAAATGTTATTTCCAATATAAACATAATTAATATATACATTTAAATATATTATTATTAACAAAGATAATAAAAATTAATTAATTACACATTTTTTTAAACTAGAACATCCACCACACACACCTAAAATTAATTACACAATTACATTTAATACTTACTAATTAATTAATGAAAATTAATGTTTTTTTTATTAATTAATTAATTAATTACCAGCTTTCACACCATATACACTTAAAAACACCACAACATACACCTACATTTAATAACACATTTACAATTAATAATTACTACTTAATTAATGGTAATTAATTAAAAAATGATTTATTAATTAATCAATAATAAATTAATTAATTACCACCCTTCACACCATTTACACGTATGAACTCCCCAACACACACTTAAAATTAATTAAACAATTAACATTATTAATTATTAATTAACTAATTGAAATTAATTAACAACTAATTATTACACTATTATTAATTAATTAACACATTAATTAATCAATTAATTTTATATAATTAAATTACTTCCCACCCTATTCCCCTATAAACGCAGAACTCGCTACGGAAGTAATAACACAAAATTAAACATAATAAACATTAATAACTAATACAATTCCAAAACATATAATAAAATAACAAACAATTCTCATTTAAAACACTAAAATACATAACATTATTAATAAATCGATATTTTTGTAAACTATATTTTTGTAAACGATATTTATTACAACTATATTATTGTTATCGATATTACTTACCTGTCAGTCGATATTCTGGTCAAACTATATTTTTGTTGTCGATATTTGTTCCACTCGATATTTCTGCAGAGATATTAATGTTAGACGATATTTCTACGTCGATATTACTACTCTGCACCGTTTGACTGAATCCATCAACGCATGGATATAGTGTTCATTAGACAAGTTGCATTAGTCGATTTGAGCGCCATGCTTGCCGAGGAAAATACTTTTTTAGCAGCCTGGTCCTGCTTCTTCGATTCCTTATCCCCAGGAACCTGTGGAAAAGCGCCCGCAGATTTTTTTCGAGCAGGCCGCCTGCACAACCAAGCTCTCTGGCAAGGGGTATGTGGATAAAAAGTCCTGGTCACCAGGCGCCACCCTATACCTTCTTGCAACCGCCCTCAAAACAGCAGGGGCTGTGAGCGGCCTTTTCCAAACCTCAGATATTGGCTCCGCCAAAGCATCATTAAAAGGGAGCATAGGCTCGACCACAGAGGTAGGCGAATGAAGGACTTTAGTCAGTATATTAGCTTTATACTCAGCAGTTGGAAGTGTTACATTCAACAAGTCTGCAGCCTCTCTTATGGCCACGTGATAAGGTGTCACATCCTTAGAAGGGGCGTCAGAAACAGAGGCCAAATCCCAATCAGGGGACAGTTCAAGACCACTAGCCTCTCTCAGATCATCGAATAGATCCTCTGAATTCTGCAGCTCACCTTCTTCCATTTCTGCTTCACGATACCTCTGCTCTTCCAGAAGTCTCTGCGCCTCACGCCTCGACCTCTCCTTCATGAATGAAGTCGACGGATCCGGAATCGACTCCGTCGGAGCCGGAGCCGGCGTCGAGCCAAAGCCGGAGGACCAGACCGCTGAACACGAGGTCGGATCGGATTCAGCATCGGCGTCGAAGGTCTTGGCGTTGAAGGCTTCGACGTCGAAGGCTTAGGCGGCGCCGAGTAAAGCTGAGGCGGCATTGGAGCCGGCATAAATGGCATAAAAGGCGCTGGAGCGTAAGTCTGGGAAATACCCAGATTGTATGCTATGGACCCGTGGGTCCAACCGGTGCACAAGAGGGGTACATAGCTCTTGAATACACTCCATACATAACATTCAGAAACTGAGTAGGGTCCTGACCTGGAGCAGGAAAAGCTGGATAAGAGCCCAAGGCTGCTCTCGAGGGAGCGGAGTCTTCTCAACTTCGACCTCCACCTCAGGCTGATGCACCGGGGTCGACGAACCCGCAGGCAACAGAACCTCCTCTTCTCCTCCATTTTCATCATCTCCCTCACTCTCCTGGTCAGAAGAATGAGTCGAAGCCAGAGAAGGATTCGACATCGGCTTCGGTGAATGAACAGGGGAATTCACGGGCGGAGCCTCACCTTCGCAGACTTGAACTTCCGGAGTCGGAGCCTCCTCATCCTTGCGAAGTAACTTCACCTGCGACTTCGGTCTCGAGCTCGAGTCCTTACCAGAGTGATGACGAGACTCATGAGATCTCTTCTTGTGCTTCTTCCTCGATGACTTCGAAGCATGCACCGAAGACGACCTCGAGCGCGACTTCGAGCAAGACCTCCACCTCGAACAACGAGTCCGTGACCTCGACCTCTTCTTGTTTTTCATGTTCTTTAACTTTGCAACAAGGAGTTTTGCCTCCCTCTCACGGAGAGCATTAGGATTCATTTTCTTACAGGATGAACAATCCTGGGCTTTATGGTCTGAACTCAAACACCAAACGCAGCACTCGTGCGGATCCGTAATAGACATCGTCTTGCCGCACTCTTCGCAGGGCTTGAATCCAGTCTTCTTCGTGGACATTTTGACACAAAGAAGCAAAAGGACACCGAAATGAAACAAACAGTAACAAAGTTACCAACAGCTACAGAGGATCCCTAGAAACCGTTAGCGTTGACGACGCAGAAAAAAGGGAACTGATGTCATCACGCCGGCGTGGGCCTATTATGGAGTCGGTGACGCCAGCGGAGTCGCGCGCTGTGTCGTGCCTCTGCGACGTCGTCCACATCGGCGCGAAGCTACAAAAAGAATTTCCGAATGTTGCTGACGTAAGGGGATATATTTTTAACAATATTTATGTTCTCTGTATTTATGGTTTTACTAGTTAAGCATTGGAAGTCGATATTTTTGTTACTGATATTTAATTTCTGATATTTCAGGGTTTCATAACTGTATACATCAATATTATGTCAGTGATCCTCAGATAGATCGAGATGATAGCCTGAATGTCCTGGACTCTCATTCTCTGGGGAAAGGCAAAAAATCAAAATCAAACTGTGTCCAGAAAGCCAGAGGCATGTTGATAGTAAATCCCGAGGATTACAGGATATTTGCTGAAGTCTGGAAGTGGCTGACGACTGCCTGGGGCGAGCTCGCCTTCAACAACTAGTCAATCAGGTAGGGGGGACTGGCACCCCTGACCTCTGTAAGTGTGCTGCTACTAGCGTCAGTACTGTTGTGAACATCCAAGGGGCACTAGTGAGACCAAAGGGGAGCACACCGAACTGAAAATGCTTCTATCTCACCATGAACCCCAGATAGTGCCGATGAGCCCAAAGGTTAATGGACATAGATGTTACGATCTCATAACCTGACCTCTATTGTCAGGATTCTGCCTACAACTAGTGTCTATGCTCCGCTAAGGGCAAGCTAAAGGGGTTTGACAGATGGGGCTGCAGGGGGGGTAGTGGACTGAGTGGCCCATTGACCTTGAAGAACAAGTTACTTACCTTCGGTAACGCTTTTTCTGGTGGATACAGTATCTGCTTGTGGATTCTTCACCTTGTGAATATCCCCCTGCGTCAGCAACTTTTGAAAAGTCTTCTGCAGCACGCCGGCGTGGACGACGTCATAGGAGCACGGCATCGCTCTCGACTACGAGTCCTCCATAATTTTCTATGATCCTGACCCTAGCAAGACTCATTCACCATGAGGGTTTTGGTCATTTATTAGAGACTCTGTACTCAGCATGACTCCGCAGCAGCATTTGGGCATCCAAATGTATACATTGTTAAAATTGTGAGATGGCCCAAATTCCCCCACAGCCGATATTGATAGATTCAATCAGAGGAGGTCGCTCCCCCACGCTCACAAGGACTGGTGACCAGCTGAGTGACTCGAAGCTGACTAGCGGTATCGTAGCGCCTGCCAGCCGCCTTTCACTACCGCGTCTGCGCTCCGCTCGCTCCACAGCCTCGCATTGCGCTATCTCACCCCCGCATTGCCGTCACTGCCTGCTTTGTGCCATTTAAATATTCAGTGCTGCTCATTGATAGTCGCGCATAATCCTGCTACCATTATTATACTTTAAAAGCATTTCTGCTCGATTGTGCCTTTGATTGTGCCCCAGTCTCGCCCAGTTTCACTTTTGAACTGGTGCAGCCATTTTGTTGTTGTTGTGCTTCGCAACCCGTAGCTCCACCCCGCTCCCGCCTCCCAGCTGACCCCCCCTCGCCACTCCCCCCCACTATCTACATATGACTGATGCCTTTACGCGCAGCGTTCACGCGCAGCGGTCGCGCCCCATGCGCTCCAAAGGTAAGCCCGTCTACACCTGTCTGCGCCTGGACCACGCCCAGCGCCAGACCCCCTGGCCCCCGCAAAAGCCATTCCACCTGCATTACTTATGCCGCCGCTACTCTCCATGCCCTCAACCCCGGCCGCAAGCCACAATGTTGCGTCGCTACCCCAGGATACACCCACGGTCCTTTCTCCTGCCACTCATGCAAGTCCGCCGGCATCAGGACCCATGCCGAACCCTCCCCCCCCAAACACAGCTCCGATTCTAACCACCTGAAATGCATCCTGCTGAACACCTGCTCGGTCCACAGACATGCCACCGAACTCTGGGACCTACACAACACTACATCTCCGGACGTCGCCTTCCTTACAGAAACCTGGATGAACACCTCATCAGCACCTGACATCACCGTAGCCATCAACCAAACAGGAGGAGGCATCGCCATCGTTCACAAGAACACCATCCGAATCACTACCAGTTCCGACGACAACCTCGCTACCGCCGAACACCTTCACTTCCAGGTCCACACCGACCCCAGGACCACACTTAGAGGCACCTTCATCTACAGACCACCAGGATCCCGCACCCAATTCAACGAAGACATCACCGACTTCATCAGCCCACATGCCCTCACCTCCGAGAATTACATTCTACTAGGAGACCTCAACTTCCACCTGGAAATCAAAAATGACAATACCACCACCCTTCTGGACAACCTGGCCAATCTCGGACTCAATCAACTTGTTGACACCCCCACCCACTTAGCCGGACACACGCTCGATCCTATTTTCACCTCCAGCAAACACATCTCTTTCGATCGCACCACAACTCTCCATTGGACGGACCACAGCTGCGTCCATTTCAGCTTCCAAATGACCACGACTCACATCCCGCCTCATCCTATTCCTCGAAGAAATTGGAACAAAATCACCACTGACCAACTCTTCACATCACTTAACCAAAACCCCCCGCCATACCATTGAACCCAAACCAAGCTGCCACTAATCTCACACAATGGATCACCCGCTGCGCTGATGAATTAGCACCCTTTAAACACCGTCAGATTAAACCAGGAAACAAAAAGGCCCCTTGGTTCAGCGATGACCTTAAGAATTCCAAGAAGTTATGCCGTACCCTCGAGAAAACTTGGAGAAAAAACCCAACCACTGACAACCTGATCACCTTCAAGGACTCGATCCGCAAACACCACCAATTGATCCGCTCCTCCAAGAAATCAGCATTCAAGGATCGACTCGACAACAATGCCCACAACAGCAAGGAACTATTCAACATCGTCAAAGAATTTACCAACCCCACCACTGGCAACAACGACATCACTCCTTCCCAGAACCTCTGTGACTCCCTATCATCTTTCTTCCACAACAAAATAGCCGACATTCATAACAGCTTTGTAAACCTGTCCGAAGAACAACCCACCCCACCCAACTGCGAACCTAAACAACGCTCTCACAACCTTTGCGACTGGAACCCAATCACGACTGAAGACACCATCCGCCTGATGAACTCCATCCACTCGGGATCGCCAACTGACCCTTGCCCCCACCACATTTTCAACAAAGCAGACTCCATCATCGCACCCCATCTCCGCGATGTCATCAACTGTTCTTTCAACTCCACCACCTTCCCGGAAAGCTGGAAACACGCCGAACTCAGCGCCCTTCTGAAGAAACCCACAGCGGACCCCTCCGAACTTAAGAACTACCGCCCCATCTCACTCCTCCCCTTCCCGGCCAAAGTCATCGAGAAAGCCGTCAACATTCAACTTGCTGCCTTCCTTGAATTCAACAACTCCCTCGACCCTTCACAGTCCGGATTCCGAGCCAAACACAGCACCGCAACCGCCCTCATTGCAGCTACAGACAACATCAGAAAACTACTGGACAACGGAGAAACAGTTGCCCTCATCTTACTTGACCTCTCCGCCGCCTTCGACACAGTATGTCATAGCACACTCATACAACGCCTTAACAACATCGGAATACAAGGAAAAGCTTTGGATTGGATTATCTCATTCCTCGCTGGAAGAACTCAAAGAGTCCGCCTACCCCCATTCAAATCGGAGGCCACCGAAGTCATCTGTGGTGTACCACAAGGATCTTCACTCAGCCCCACCCTCTTCAACGTATACATGAGTCCCCTCGCATCCATCGCGCGACAACACAACCTCAACATCATCTCCTACGCTGACGACACCCAGCTAATCCTTTCCCTCACCAAAGACCCAAATACCGCCAAAACCAGTCTACACGAAGGAATGAAATAAGTTGCCGAATGGATGAAAAACAGCCGTCTTAAACTCAACTCGGACAAAACGGAAGTCCTCATCTTAGGATCTTCCCCCTCTGCCTGGGACGACTCGTGGTGGCCACCTGCCCTAGGTACAGCACCCATACCTACTGATCACGCATGTAACCTGGGCTTCATCCTAGACTCCTCCCTCTCAATGACCAGACAAGTCAACGCTGTTACATCATCATGCTTCAACATCCTACGCATGCTGAAAAAAATCTTCCGCTGGATCCTGACCGAAACAAGAAAGACAGTCACCCACGCACTGGTCACCAGCCGACTGGACTATGGAAATACCCTGTACACCGGGACCACAGCCAAACTACAGAAAAAACTACAACACATCCAAAACGCCTCAGCCAGACTCATACTGGACATTCCCCGTCATGCTCACATTTCCGCCCACTTGAAGGATCTCCACTGGCTCCCTGACAACAAGAGAATAACGTTCCGCCTCCTCACCCACGCACACAAGGCCATCTACGACCTAGGACCCGAATGCCTCAACACAAGACTGTCCTTCTACACACCCACCCGCCAACTGCGATCATCCAATCAAGCCCTCGCCACAATTCCCCGCATCCACAGATCCACTATGGGAGGAAGATCCTTCTCCTACTTAGCGGCCAAAACCTGGAATTCTCTCCCCACTCACCTCCGACTTACACAGAACCACCTCTCCTTCAGAAAGCAACTCAAAACCTGGTTATTCGATAAGTAACGCACCCCCCTCCCTCAAGTGCCTTGAGACCCTCTGGGTGAGTAGTGCGCTATATAAATTACTGAACTTGAGCTTGTTATGTCATTATGCACGAGCACTTTTTCACAATAATATTTATATCATTTATTTTCTCATAGTCATTCAATTCACAATTAGAGCACCCAGCTTTGCGACACACATATTATGCAAATAATCTACACACACAGCCGGGATCTTAGACATGCTGAGATATGAGGGCAGTACCACGATACACATATCAATGTCTGTTTTCAGTACGGTAAGCAGTGGGTATCATAAGGGAATTCTTCTTTTGTGGTCTTTGTCCATATTTGATGCATAAGAAACATCCATTAGTACAATCGTTTACCTGCTATACAAAACATAAGGGATATAGGAGCACTGTATTGTACCCCTGAGTTGCAATTTGCACAGCAAGCCAAGCATAGGAATTTTGTACATTTTAAGTACTAGTTCTTCTTAATATAGGGCATTAACCTATGTCGCCACAACATCTAATATTTTTTTTGTATGGTTTGCATTTGCACTTTAAGCAGGAGGCTCATCTCCAACTCTATAGCCTTTGGATATGCAGGATGTTTTTATTGTACTTGGGTGCATATATATCAGTTTTATTCAAATGAAGGTGAATTTGAACAATGCATGGATAATTTTGCTCATAGGCGTATTTGCACATAGGTACAATTCTTTGCATGGACTATTTGCACATTTTTCCCTTTTCAATGAAATTAATGTCATTGTACATGGAAATTGTTTACAGTTGATACGGTGATATGGGCTCATATTCCCGTTATGGTTGCCGTACTGGTACTGATTGTATTGTAGTATCGAATGCAGACATATATCTCTTTGGGTATTTGCGGTCATATTATTAATAGTATTAACACAAGGGTAGTACCTCGATATTCGCATCATGATATTAAATGTATGCATAGTCTAGGCATTTGTGCAGAATTAAATAATGTTTATAATATTATATTGGTATTTAATATGTTGAAACGAGGTTTATCTGCTATACCCTTTATATTGGTTTAGAAAGATTATATGCATCGTTACAAAATGGCGCCCGCATTTTCATCCCTACAGCAGTACTTGTATTCAGGTAGTCCTTCTACTCTTTTTACTGTCACTGAGTCTTGGCGCGAAATGTGTAGCATGTTGATTTTAAAAATGTGTGAACGTCGTCTGTCCACTATCAGTGAGCAAGGGCACGGACGTGCCCGAAACGCGTCTGATGACAGCTTTTATCCACATGTTGTGGAAATAAATTTAGCAGCTTTAAGAACAACTTGCCTCGGAGTGCTAATTTCGTTGTCTGCGTGCCTTTCTGCGCGGCAAGCACATTGGAGACGGGCTGTATTTATATATATATATATGACTTTCTGTATACCAGTCAGCAATGGCAACAAAGTATCAGCGACAGTGCGTTTTTACTGTTTATTACTTATCACATGATCATGGTGGGCGTCACCAGGGGGTGGCGTCTATATCACTGCATACACGTATAAAAGAGCATAATGATTGTAAACATGTTGCAGCGTGATCAAGGGCTTTCTGCCCGAAACGCGTTGCTGGTTCTGTTTTAAATCAATAAATTTACCATCTTGCTGACTTTGCTGGTCCGGTCCTCATTCTTTGCTGGCGTGGAGGCGGTGTCTGCGAGCGCAGAGCAAGCTGGGGAGGAATCTCTTGTTCATTTGGTAACGGAGGTTGATTTGCCTCCGTAACGGACCCCTTCGTCGATTGCTGACAGCTGCTTCAAATCACTTTTGTTTGGATCTCGTTGGGAATCACAGCAGCTGTCCCCGGACGTACTGAAACCCTGCCGCTCTGGTTTGGCGGTTTGAGCAGCCCCGAGGATTCGCGTCGGAGGATGTGGGACGCGGAGCAGTTCCCGCCATTGACCAACGGTGAGTGTGTTTCAAAGGCAATGTCATCCGGTGACGAAGTTAACAAGCAGCGGTAGAGAACGAGTCTGATGTGTGCTCGTTGTGATTGAATATAAAATAACAGAACTGTAACAACATGGACAAAGACGAAATTGACAAGCAGCAGGAAGAAGCCGCACTGTCACTCTTCGATGCCACAGACACATCTTCCAGCCGTAACAAAGAACTAACACAAAGTGAACATGGTAACTCGCAAACGAAAGATTTAAAGCAACTATTCAAAGAGCTAGTTAAATTGCGCAAAGCCGAGTGTACCAAGTGGTGGGTGCATAAATCCCTCAGTAAATATGAAGAAGTGGGACGTGTACCACGAGGACTGAGGATTTTACTGGCCCCCAGTTTCGATAACCCAGACCCAGCCATGCTTCAGGAATGGGGGGAGAGTAACTTGGCCGCATCAATGAACTTAGTGTGCATACTAATTAAATATGCCGCTAGTGACCGAGCTAAATTGTTGGAAAAAATTAAAGCTTTAGAATTGGAAATTGATGCCTGCCAGAACGCTGCGGAAACTAAAAAACTCACAGATAACATGAATGAACAATTGCGGAAGCACGAAGAAAAAATAAAAACCCGCAAGGCTTCTAAGTTTTCTCGTGATGCAGATGATTACCGCTTGGGCAGGATTTTTACTTTTTCCAGAAAATACAACTCGGCTAAAAGGCAGGCATACACAAAAAAGAAAAATGCTTCTGCCTCCAATCCCAACAATAGTTTGCCAACTGGCAGCTCTGGTTCAACAACATCTAACACCATTGATGCACACGGAATGTCACATCCAACTGACTCATCGATAACAAGCGCATCCAGCATAAGCATGGGCGAATTTTGCGGATCTCGCGTTCGCGAATTTTGCAGATTTGCGTATTCGCAATCCGCAAAATCCGCGGATTCCCGCGAATTTGCGGATTTTTTTTTTTTTGTGTTCGCCCGTGTTTCTGCCAGTTCGCGAGGGTTTTTACAATTTCGCAATTTGCGAACTTACCTGTCGGGTCGCAAGTTTTGCGAACTTGTTGTTTCTACATGTCCAGCCTGTTTGGGACACTCTTCTTCATCACTGCCACTCTCTGTCACCACTGCCACTCTCTGACTACTCATGCCACCCTCTGGCCCACCCATGCCACCCTCTGTTTCATCACCACACCCTCTGGTTGTCCAGTGTACATTATTTTCGGCAAAGCAAAGCACACATTCCCTGCCTCAAGTGACCTGAATTAATTTGGGGCTGATTAATGTGTCACAGAATATTTTTTTAGCTGGCACCTGCTTCCTTAGTGCGCCCTGATTAGTGATCTTTTGCACTTGCTAAGTGCTTTCATTGTTGCAAAATTAGTTACAACACCTGCCCTGCCCCAACTGACAATAATGAATTAGGGGCTAATTAATGTGTCACTGAAAGAATTTAAAGTTCCAGCCTGGCACCTGCTTGTCTGCTCCTTTAGCTGTAAATCAGGACCTTTGTGGCATACAGTTAAGGTCAGAGCAGGGTCACACAAAATAGTTGCAAGCAGGCAACCGAATTCTGGAGGGCCCCCTCAGGAAGCACTACAAAGAATCGTTACAAATCATGAGGTTGACCTTTTGCACCTGCTCATTGCTTTTGCTTTTGCTGAAATCGTTTTTCGGTTTTTTTCGCGCTATTCGCGGGGCGCGGCGTCGTGCGAAACCGACCGCGGAAGCCGCCAATTCGTGCGAATGAGCATTTTATTTTTTTGCGGCTTGTTGTTTCGCGAGTTTTTTTGCAGTATTCGCGAGCCGCTTGCAGCGCAACACGCGAATTTACCCCAAGGTCGAGTACGGGCGCGGCCATTTTGTTTCCGTGACGTATTTCCGTTTCCGCCCGCTATGTATAATCTCGCGCAGTAAGCGCATTGCGAGTAGAGGTTCGCACGAGATCGCGCGGGAAATCTACAGGTTCGCACGAGATCGCGAGGAAAATCTCGCGTGAACTTTCTTTCGCGCTCGTGAACGGGCGCCGGCCATCTTGTTTTTCATTCATTTCCTGTGTCTGGGCATGGTGTTTAATCCTCTTGGTATCTTTGCCATCCTTTGCTTGTTTTCAGTTTTTTTTTAACGATTTTGCTTCTTATCTATCCCTCTCTTTTCCTAGCTGTATATTTTTGTCTTTTCTGCTATTTTTCTTTACTTTTAAACTACTTTTTTAAACTCTTTTCTTTTCTTCTTCCCTATCCTATTCTTTCTTAATTTTCTACTTCTTCCTACCTTACCTGCCCAGACCATGGTCAAGCCAGGCGCCGTGAAGCTGCCCAGGCACTTGAGGGCCGCAGCGGCGGCGGGGAGTAGTGCTGGACCCAGTGGCAGGACAGCATGCGGGAGATTGAGGGGGGAGCAGGTGACGCGACGGGAGATCTTCAGCCCGGAGGAAGTGGGCGCGCTGGTCTACTTCGTCCAGCGCCGCCTGCCCAGGACCATCGCGGGAGGCGGCAGGATCGCGGCCGGCGGCTACAACATGCGGGAGCGCCGGAAGCGGTGGGAGAAGGTGTGCTGGGCCATATCCCACCTCTACGGGGTCCAGCGCACCTACAGCCAGGTCACCCATCGCTGGACGGACCTCCTGGACCGCGAGCGCGACCTGCTGGACCAGCTCGGCTTGGAGATCCCCGGGCTTGGTGAGTAGTAGTAGCCATTTAATCACTCACTACTATGATGTTTTCTCCTGCTCTGTGTTGTTGTATTGCAAATATTTGTTTTTTACATGGAGCAAGCCAATAATGCCGCTGATGACGATTACATTGTAGTTAAATTATATTTCAAAATCTTCTGTGCATTTCAGGTGCACTGCTCTCCTTCTCAGTGGCGTTGCTACTATGCTTATTTGTTTTCTATTTCGTGGTCTCATTGGCCTGAGTAACTATTATGTATGAGTGTACTTTACAGAACTGCGTAATGCTAGACACTAGGGGGCAGATTACATTTACAAGCCCCTTGCGCCACGTTTACGTTGCCTTGCGTGACGCAACAGCGGCGTAAACGTGCCGCATCCCTGCGAGTCATTTACAGCATGACGCATCTAGGGAGATGCGTCATGTTATAAAGCCATGGGCCTGCACCACAATGGGTGCGTTCCTAGTACGCAGGGTGGGCGCCGCGGTCCAGCGGCTGTGCGCCTCGCAAAATTGCCTGCGTGAAATGTACAAGATTTAACGCAGGCACTTCTGCGACGCTGCTACGTCAATTCAATTCCTTATGTCTGCTCGAAGCAGGCGAAAGGACTGACACAGCATGTTAAGTATTGGGTGGCCCTGAGCATTACTGGAGTTGCATTGCGTTGGCGACGTGACTCCAGCGATGCGCCGCTCTTACGTGACGAGATGCCTCACGCAAGTGCCTACCCTTGCGCCAGGGCGCGCCGCATTGTAAATGAGGCACATCTGCTGTGTCGCAAGGGTAGTTTTGCGTGACGCATTTGATCTGGCGCATCTCTGGAGATGCGCCAGAACGCGTAAGTAAGTATGCCCCTAAGGGGCAGAATTGCAATTACCGTCGCATCCCTGCAAAGTAGCAGGGATGCGCCATTAATTGTGCGGCCCGCTACCACCACCAAACATGGTGCGCCGTATTTGCAATGCGGCGCACCATGGGCCCAAAACGTCACCGAAGCTTTACTGCTGGAGTTGCGTCGCAACGATGGCGCAGCTCCATCAATGCTCTGGGGTACCCTATCTCCCCAATGCTGGGTCAAGCCGTACGTCTGCTTCAAGCAGGTGCAGGGTTTGTGTGACGCATCATTGTCCTAAAGGTGACTGATTGATATTTTGTAGATTTCCCTCAGCCACTATTAGGATGTGTTCCAGCGCAGGAATGCCCTCCCTTGCGCCGGAACGCCCCCTGATGGCGCAGGGCTTTATAACGGGATGCATCTCCCAAATGCGTCACGTTGTTATAATATTATACGCCGCACCATGGCGCCCTTTTTTGTTTAGCTGCTGCGTCACAAAAGTCCCGCAAGAACGGCGCAAAAGAGCCGCAAGGGCTTAAATCTGCCCCTTCCTTTGTAACCCTGACAATAAGAAAAATAGTGGCGGTGGATTGATAGTTTGACTATTTAAATGACTGGTAATGTAGCAGGCAACTGTTAGTGTTGTCACTGATCTGACTGAAATCACAATGGAGTTTGTCTGTCACTTTGCGTCTTGCCTGCGGACTGCTGCCTGCCAGTCCTAGGTGAACGTTTCAGTACTTTGTTTAGTGAGTTACGTGACTTTCGAAGTCACAGGTCCGCAAATAAATGAAAAGTAACCATAATCAATATAATTTCGCAGAAATATTTTGTTATTGTTCTTTTGAAATGTTTGATTTGGTTGACATTGACAAGCAACAATCATCCATGTTTTCTGTTCTTTCTTTCATGTTGTACGTCAGCTCCCCCCAGGGGCGAGAGGAGGACACAGGAGCAGCAGGCGGCGGATGCTGTTCATCAACAGGGCCAGGATCGGGCAGGCGAGGGCTCCTCTGCTGGCCCCAGTAAGTTTTCATTTTAGACTAGTACCTATTTTTCCTAGCGTTCCTCATTTGACTTTTTTCAAAATTGTCTTTGCTCTTCTTGTAGACTGTATCTAAATTCTTATCCTGCCTCTACTATGACTCCCTGTGGTATTACTAGATTATTCTTATTAGTCTGTCTGTGTAGCTAACTAAGATTGCACGGTTGGCAAAACTCCCATGATTCTAGTCAGCAATAGCTCTATCAACTTAGTGCAGTCCTCTGGGATTGTCCATAATGTCTTTTGAAGTGTTCTATCTGGACTCATGCTTGCAAAAATTGCAAAACCTTTCGCTCAGTCACTCTAGTCTGGACCAAAAAACACAGATTGTATTTAAGTTTAAAAGCTTTATTAAAAGTAAACACATTTATTAAAATGAAGTCATAATAAAACTAAACGTTTAACTGATAATGGAAAAGTGGTTAGTGCTGACGATTAATTGAAGACATTTCTTGTGGTCGAGCCGAGCTCTCACCTGGTTTCAACTTGATCTTGTTGTTAGAAGTCCATCTTCTGTCTGTGTGGAGAAAAATGGTGCGTGTTAAAAAAACAGCCTTCATCAGTTGTGCCAAAAAGTGCAGCAAGACAACCTTCCCTGGAAAAAGGGACATTTTTTTTAACTTTAACGTAGACAGTCACAAATTACATTGTTTTCACATGTCTTCATTCCTAGACCAAATACTAGTGACTAGTGAGTGCTTTATTCTAACATTCTTAAATGTACTTTGTAGGTGGAACATCTGGTGGCGGGGCCAGTGTGGAGGTGGTGGTGCTCGACACGGAGGCGGAGGGCGATTCTTCAGGGGAGGAGGCGGCGGCGGCAGCTGTGAGAGTTGAGACGGTGGTGGTGGCGGCCAGAGGTAAGCTCTTATATATTCCTTACTTATTGAGATTGAAGACTAGCTGGGAAGGCAAGAATATGAGATGCATGGCTGGGTGAATGATGAAGCAATGATGGGTGGAAGGACAACAGCCTGGGTGGGTGACACAGAAACTGTATGTGTCCATATACCTGGATCATGCCACTATCTGACTCTTAGATAGCATATGTGTATCTAGAGCAGTGGTACTCCTAGTACGGCCCGCGGGCCGGTGGTGGCCCGGCAAGCCTTCGTTGGCGGTGCGCAGACCTTGCAGACAATCACTGCTCCCCCGGCCCCCACAGAGCAGAGGCTTTTTTGTATTTCACCTGTTAGCGCCCCTGCATCTCCACTCTGACAATCACTGCTCCCCCGGCCCCCACAGAGCAGAGTGGAGATGCAAGGCCACAAAGAGGTGAAATAGAACAAAGCCTCTGCTCTGTGGGGCCGGGCAAGCAGTGATTGTCAGGGTGGAGAAGCAGGGGCGCTAAAACAAACAAAGCCTCAATAATATGTTAATGGTCTTTTAAAGACCTGTTAAGTACTTTGGTGTTGTTGTCTGTGTGTGCGCGTTGAGGAAGCGGTCTCAACCCGGGCTGAAGGCTGACACAGATAGACACACACACAGTGAGATGACAGAGGGGGAGGGAGAGGGAGGGCAGGAGGGAGAGAGAGATGGAGGGAGGGCAGGAGGGAGAGCAGGAGGGAGAGAGATGTATGTAAATGCTGGGTCTGGTGGCTCAGTGGATGAGGGCATCTGCTGCAGGGACCTGTGTGCAACCTCATGGTCACAAGTTATCGTTTTGCTTTAGCCCCGCCCCCTCTGACTCCGCCCCCACCAGTGCGGCCCTCGGCCCCAAACTACACTGTAAATGTAGCCCCTGAGAGAAAGTTTGTGAGTACCCATGATCTAGAGAGAGTAGATGGTCAGTGGATGAACTAAGTGTAACTTTGAAGAGCATGTAACACTGCACCCGCACGTCCGTTCCAGTGTAGGAAAGGCAAGGAAAAGAACTTTTAATTTTGTCCAAATACTACCATAAATAGTAGCAGTAGTTTGTATTGCAAGCACTGCATAGATCCGGTTATTATGGTGGCCACTCCCTACCTCTCTTAATAAGTTTAGTAGTACTCAGTCATTCATGTGTGGATGTATCACTGGTCACTCAATAAAAAGCAAAGCACCTAAAGTCATCCCATATATAAGCAAAAACATCCCATGTGAAGTGATAGATAATCAGATTATTTATCTTCTTCAATTTTCCATTTCTAGTACTCATTTCCACTGTAGGGTGAAAGTTAAATTAATTAAGCAGTAGCCCTTGAGTTGTAACAGAGTATTCTCAGTGCCACCCGTAATAGAAAAGTAAGAGATTCACCACCTGCATGTACTGGACGGGTACAGTAACGCAACGGCAACGCAAGTCTAGGTCACTCCTCATGGCGTGCGTCTCTTTTTCTCGGGTGCAAGTTTACCGCGCTGGCATTATGCCGGCTTGCAGAAAATAACGTACCAATTTTCCAAAACAAGAGATAAGAAGAAGAATAAGACTGGTGTACTTTCATAGTTGACTCCAATGGAAGTCCACAGTGCTCATAGAATTTGTTCCTTAAACTCCCACTAATGTTAGAGCAAGGATGAAGAAGTGTGAGGTTAGATAGATACTGGCCTCAATAGTTATGTAATGCGCTTGCAAGTTGCTAGTTGTACTGCAGCACAAATTTCTGCTGAATGATTGAGTTAATCTTAAAGAGCATTGGTTACAGACTATGTCTTTCTTTCTTCATATAGGTTCTCCTTCCAAACGAACAAGGAGGAAGGAGCTGGCTAGAGCGGCCCGGCAACGGAGGATCGAGGCCACTGTTGCGGAATATCGGCGGCTGGTGGCCCTGGAGGACGTGGAAAGTGTGCAGTCGACAACTACAACAACGTCGTCTGCATCGGCCTCCGTGGCCCCACGGGCTGCCACCCAGCACAGTGGTCCACCGAGACTGAGCCGGGCTGCCAAAGGCAAACGCCACCGCCGAGCAGCAAGGCCAACAGCTGCCTCTCACAGGCCTTGCACCTGCAAGGCAGTGAAGGCACGCCTGCGCCGCACTACCCTGATGGTGTCCCGCCTTCAGCAGGAGCTCGCCTTGCTCCGCGAGGAGCATGATGCCCTGGCCCAAAAAGTTAACAGCATCCACCCATAGTGTCCCTTGCCCCTTTTTTAGAGACTTTTGGGGGGTGGGAATTGGGAGTTGGGTTTTTGGGGACTTTTGAAGGACAATCGTTGGGGTTAGGGAGGGTCTTGCGGGAGATTATTTTGTTAGGGATATAAATATACTTTTTCAAACTTTATCTGAGCATACCTGTTTTTTACTGCTTGCCTGGTGGGTGGGGGTTTAACGTTGACTGTTTTCCTGAAAGTTTAGTTCCATTTTCTTCCTTTAAGTGTAAATGCCCAAATGTTTTCAACACTAAGTGCCTCTCACAGACTAAGTGAAGTGAATCCAAGAGTCCTAGGACTTTAGTAGTACTACCTTCAGTCTCTCGTTTCTCGTACTAATACTCCATTATACCCCCAAACCACCAAACGCTTATCTTACCTGTAATTTGTGTTTGAAAGTAGGGCTAGGCCCAGGGCTGGCTCCACGGGAAACACCGAATAACGTTGGCAATCTTGGTCGGATAAAATTTCCTCATAGCGGTGGTACTAGTGGTGTGACACAGTGGCAGTTGCATGCCTATGAAAAAAAAGAAAATGAAATCTGGTTTGTCCTCCTGAGCAATTCAACGGTACAACTGAGAATATAGCAGGTGACAGAAGTACAGTAGAGCAGTGCCACATTGTAGCCTAACAAATGGTAAAGTATAACTACTAATTCGGTTGAAGTTCTTTCACATTAGCAATGGTTCTTTGTCAAGCAGAGTAAGAATATATCATCGACAACTGTGGAAAGAAAGAATGCGACAGTACAGGGCCTGTGTGGAATTATTGATAACGATATTCAACATAAGGTCTCTGTAGCCAGATACCCGAGAGCCTTGCTGGTCACTATAAATCCATTCACAACAACACTCAATGGGGTTGGTCTGGAAGGTGTCAGGTTTACTCCCCGTGATCCAGTCGATGCAAATATGGTTCCACCTCCAAATGTCACCAACACCCAGAAGTGTAAACACAGGGTGTTCGAGGCATTAGGCGGGGGAGAAAAATAACAAACTAAAATAAAAAATGTGGGATGGGTAAAGGTAGGGTCAGCAGGGAAAGGATACCTGTAACAGAAGACAAGACAGGCATCAGTGAAGTGATGTCCTAACATACAAGGGTACTCTCATATAGTCTCACTAAATAGTCTGCAAGTCTCCCGCCTACTCATGGGAAATGTAGTTTCATAGTACGGTAGGCGCTTAGGGGCTGCGTAACCTGACAGAAGGTATAGTAGATAGAAAAGGAGAAATTGCTTTTTTTCTAGGTGTCCCCTCACTCACCAGGGTTGCCCCTTGGTGACATGCTTCATCATTGGGGCCATCCCAGTCCTCTACGGCCTGGGGCGTGCTGCGACTTGCGAATTACGTAGGAGCACTTACAAATGACTATGTGTGGTGCAGATAGTGGAGTGGACTAAGTGATGTGTTAAGGGATCAATGTAGAAGCCGAGAGAGAGCCAAGAAATGCAGTCACAGTCAGAGAAAAAGGCAAGGGATACTGTATCTATGTGGTTGTAGTGGTCCTGTTGGAAGTGGTAAGTAAGTTGCCCGCAGAAAAAAAATCCTCCTATTAGCGGCACTCCTCCATTGCAGCCGACGCTTCGTCCACCGATGTTGGTCACCAGAAGACACCCTGTCCACTGCCTGCCTGATGCTGAATTGTGGCTCGCTACTGTGAAGCCTGACTCCATCCTTTTTTCCCCATTGCAGAGACTGAAACCCGGCCTGTAATTATTCAACGAAAAACAGGAAGTGATATAATATTACAACACCACTGATAAATAAATATAAGGTATGTAGGCTGTGGAGTGCAAAAAGTCACAATTTGTTTTTCCTAGTAGACAGTACAATGTTTTTGAAAGTGCGTACTCTGAGTCACCTTTTGAAGGATAAATAAGTATGGGCAAATTAATGTAGCGGATCTTGCCCCTCAAGCTAGGTGTACTGTAAACTGTGTTTTAGAACAAAATTAGATCTTCCTAGCAGTGCTCCCACCCAGACCCTTACTAAAGCCAGTCGCAAAAATGTAGAAGACCCCCAATCAAATCTCAAAAAACGAGGCCTAGCAGAAAACTGGTGACAAAACTTACTTTGAAAGTAAAAGTAGGCCGAAGTACCCTAATTACCCATTACCCACCGTGGATTGCATTCAAACCACTTGCAAGCAACCAAGCAAAAGTAGCCATAGCCAGCATCGCTCCAAGACTCGAAATCCCCCCCACTCAAACACATGCAATAGAAATACTGCTAACCCTAACGAACCCTAAGTTAAGAATAGTGGCAAAGGCTTTCTTTAACTATGCCAAATCCCCCCTTTCCCACCATGGATTTTCTTCAAATGACTTGCAACCAAAATTACACATTCTCACGAGTGCTCTAAGACCCCAGAACTCAGTTTGAAAAATCTAGAACACCCCGAGCGATACACATGCAATCCTGCTGCTAGGGCTAACCCTAACGAACCCTAAGTTACAAAAAGTGCCAAAACTAAAGGCTTTTCTGCGCGGATTTTATCCCAACCACTTCTACCCGGTATTAGACCTTCCCAGGAATGCCCCAAGACCCGGCAACCCACCCGCCAAGAAGCGTAACACCCCCAAACAGGCCAAAAGCAAAATCTCATACTTGCAATATTTCTGGGCCTTCGGTCCAAACGCGCTGCGTAGCTAGGCCATAAGTCGGGGTTGGCACGACGGATTTCCTGAAAAGCAAATGCAATCAAGATTAGAGTGTCCCAGCAGTGCTCCCAGACCACGAAACTCACCCGCAAACAGACGGAACCCCCCCTAAGAGCACCTCAAAGGCAAGCAAGTCATCAAAAACACAAAAAAAATTCCGCCTGGGATTTGGTCCAAAACACTTTTATCCGGTATTAGAGCTTTCCAGCAATGGCCCCAGAGCCGTCAACCCAGGAGAAGACGAGTAGAAGACCCCCAAACAGCCAAAGAGCAAAAGTACAAAAATGGGGACTTAGTAAATTTTTCACAAATTTCCCAAATCACTCCGCGCGCGCTCTGCAGCTAGGCCCTAAGTCCCCTCTGCCACCATGGATTTGCTTCAAACCTCTTGCAAAGTAAAGTATATATAGCCAGCAGTGCTCCCAGACCACGAAACTCACCCACAAACACCAGGAAGCCCCCCAAACAGGCCCCCGAAAACGCTACATAGAGCAAAATGTCAGAAATAGCCAAAAAAAAAATCGGCCTGGATTTTGTCCCAACCACTTCTACCCGGTATTAGACCTTCCCAGGAATGCCCCAAGACCCGTCAACCCACCCGCCAAAAAGCATAACACCCCCAAACAGGCCAAAAGCAAAATCTCATACTTGCAATATTTCTGGGCCTTCGGTCCAAACGCGCTGCGTAGCTAGGCCATAAGTCGGGGTTGGCACGACGGATTTCCTGAAAAGCAAATGCAATCAAGATTAGAGTGTCCCAGCAGTGCTCCCAGACCACGAAACTCACCCACAAACACCAGGAAGCCCCCCAAACAGGCCCCCGAAAACGCTACATAGAGCAAAATGTCAGAAATAGCCCCAAAAAAAATCGGCCTGGATTTTGTCCCAACCACTTCTACCCGGTATTAGACCTTCCCAGGAATGCCCCAAGACCCGGCAACCCACCCGCCAAGAAGCATAACACCCCCAAACAGGCCAAAAGCAAAATCTCATACTTGCAATATTTCTGGGCCTTCGGTCCAAACGCGCTGCGTAGCTAGGCCATAAGTCGGGGTTGGCACGACGGATTTCCTGAAAAGCAAATGCAATCAAGATTAGAGTGTCCCAGCAGTGCTCCCAGACCACGAAACTCACCCACAAACACCAGGAAGCCCCCCAAACAGGCCCCCAAAAACGCTACATAGAGCAAAATGTCAGAAATAGCCAAAAAAAAAATCGGCCTGGATTTTGTCCCAACCACTTCTACCCGGTATTAGACCTTCCCAGGAATGCCCCAAGACCCGTCAACCCACCCGCCAAGAAGCATAACACCCCCAAACAGGCCAAAAGCAAAATCTCATACTTGCAATATTTCTGGGCCTTCGGTCCAAACGCGCTGCGTAGCTAGGCCATAAGTCGGGGTTGGCACGACGGATTTCCTGAAAAGCAAATGCAATCAAGATTAGAGTGTCCCAGCAGTGCTCCCAGACCACGAAACTCACCCACAAACACCAGGAAGCCCCCCAAACAGGCCCCCGAAAACGCTACATAGAGCAAAATGTCAGAAATAGCCCAAAAAAAAATCAGCCTGGATTTTGTCCCAACCACTTCTACCCGGTATTAGACCTTCCCAGGAATGCCCCAAGACCCGTCAACCCACCCGCCAAGAAGCATAACACCCCCAAACAGGCCAAAAGCAAAATCTCATACTTGCAATATTTCTGGGCCTTCGGTCCAAACGCGCTGCGTAGCTAGGCCATAAGTCGGGGTTGGCACGACGGATTTCCTGAAAAGCAAATGCAATCAAGATTAGAGTGTCCCAGCAGTGCTCCCAGACCACGAAACTCACCCACAAACACCAGGAAGCCCCCCAAACAGGCCCCCGAAAACGCTACATAGAGCAAAATGTCAGAAATAGCCCAAAAAAAAATCGGCCTGGATTTTGTCCCAACCACTTCTACCCGGTATTAGACCTTCCCAGGAATGCCCCAAGACCCGGCAACCCACCCGCCAAGAAGCATAACACCCCCAAACAGGCCAAAAGCAAAATCTCATACTTGCAATATTTCTGGGCCTTCGGTCCAAACGCGCTGCGTAGCTAGGCCATAAGTCGGGGTTGGCACGACGGATTTCCTGAAAAGCAAATGCAATCAAGATTAGAGTGTCCCAGCAATGCTCTCAGACCACGAAACTCACCCACAAACAGACGGAACCCCCCCTAAGAGCACCTCAAAGGCAAGCAAGTCATCAAAAACACAAAAAAATTTCCGCCTCGGATTTGGTCCAAACCACTTTTAGTGCTTCCCAGCAATGGCCCCAGACCCGTCAACTCACCTGCAAAGAGGTAGAACAACACCCCCACAAGTGCTGAGTCTTTCTTCATTGGGCGTAAACCAGCCCTCTGCTTTGATGGAAATAGGAGTCTGGAGGAGGAGGATAGAGGAGCATGTTCTTCTGAACTTGTGAACCTGAGGAATGCAGACTGCGGCACCTTCAAATAAATTAGCAAACAAGTGAAGACAGTTCTGCTGATGGGCTTGTTTTTGTGATTATCTGATTAAAGTTTGAATTATATTAACTGTGCACAACAAAGAAAGACAGACACACAGGAATAAAAGTGAATAAGGATGAAAAAGAAAGTTATTGATTCGTTGTCTCATTTTCAGGGCTCGAAGTCGGTATCACGGTCCAGGAATAAGAATAAGGCTTCGTCATCATACTCTGCGAATTCAGCCAGGGTGAGGTCAGTGCCACCTGACAGAGTAGAAATTCCCTCATCTATGTTGCTGGCCACCTCCTCTTCATCCGGCACGCTCTCTCGTACTCTTATATCTGGTGGTATGAGGTGCTGATTCCTCTTGATCATTGTTAACCTCTCCACATTTTTGGGCGAGAGGCGGCTCCGTTTGGGAGTTACAATCCCACCAGCCGCACTGAAAACCCGTTCAGAAGACACACTTGCGAGTGGGCAAGACAAGTAGTTTAAAGCCAGGTTGGTGAGCTGTGGCCACAATTCTTTTTTCCCATGCCAATACGCCAATGGGTCAGAATTAACATAGACCTCTGTGGAGTCATTCAGATAGTCCTTCACCATCGACTCAAGGTCCTCCTCCAAGGTTCCTCCACTTTGCGTAGCTCTTGCTGTGCCTCTGACCTTTTGAGAACCAAACCCACGCAGAGCTAGCCAATCCTCTTCAGCCTCCAATGTTTCTGTTGTCTTTCGTGCAGATGATCCGGTTGCCGGTGTCTTTAACGGCTGAGAGGTCACTTGTGCCACAGCCACAGGTGCAGAAGTGGATTGTTTTGACTGGGGATGGCCTGCTGATGTACTGCCATTTCCTTCAATTTCCAGCCGTTCTGTTTCAAACTTCTTGGCTGACAAGGCTAGCCAACGTTTGTACTTTGTAACATCTTCATCACCAAAAGGAAAGAATGCTCTGCCTGCCAGCGCCTTTTTGTAGCGTGGATCCAGAATAGTAGCACAAATGTAATGCTGTTCTGAGTGGATCTTTTTAAGACGTTCATCACCTTGTAGGAGCTCTAATAATTGCTCAGCCAGAAGCAAAGAGTCTTTCTTTTTGTCATCTTTTCCAAACACAGAACACACCTCCTTCAGTTGGTCCTCCAGCATGTACAACAATGGGATAGCTTTTCCCAAATTAGAGTCCTCCTTGCTGACTGCACGCGTGAAGACCTCAAAAGGATGAAGCATGCGTGTTAGGCTTTCAACTATGTTCCATTGCGGCCCACCCATCCTCAGCTCCTCTATACCCTCTTTCAAGAAATATTGATCGAGTTGCGTATACTGCTCATACAGACGCTCAAGCATGTAGAAGGTTGAGTTCCAACGTGTTACCACCTCCTGGATGAGTGCTTTCACTGGCATTTGACATTGATATAGCATGCTCCTCAGCTGCTTCCGGGCCTTAAAAGAATGCCTGAAATGCTTGCAAATTTTTCGGCAGTTCTCCAATACACTGTACGCTGCACTGCGTTTATTACCCAAGAATTTTTGGACAACCAGGTTTATACAGTGCGCCAAACACGGCACTCTGAAATAGTAACCGTCCCTCATGGCCTTAACTATATTGGAGCCATTGTCCGTGGAAACATAACCAACCTTGCGTTTTAGTGGGGACAGACAGTTAAGGACCTTTGTGTTAAAGACATCCAAAATGTTTTCTGCTGTGTGACGTTTCTCCAAACCAAACATGGCTAGTGTTGCATGTTTCCGAGCACCTTTAAAAACAATGTTAGTGTCAACACCTGAGTTTAGCTTTGCTTTAGCCCCTGAAAAAGAGACCCAGTGTGCAGTGATGCACATGTAATCAGCGCCTGCGCCACTGGTCCACATGTCTGTTGTCAGATGTATAGTGTGAACAGCACTCTTCTGCAAAGCTGCCCCAATCACCTTCAGAACATCTTCATGTAGTGCTGGAACCGCAACTCGGGCAAAATAGAACCGGCTAGGAACCTTCCATTTAGGGCAGAGCGCTGTCACTAATTCTAGAAAACCAACCCCTTCTACAAAAGAAAAAGGGAGAAGGTCCAGAGCTAGCATTTTAGCCAGCTTAGTGTTATACAGACGGGTCATTGGGTGGTTGCGTTCATATTGCGCTTCTGTAAACAACATCTTTTTAATGTTGCCCTGGACCAATGATTTACGGGATGATGATGATCTCTTCGACCCAGTTACGCTCGCTGATGAACTTTTCCGCATTGATGTCTCACTCTCTCCCACACTCTTAGTGTGGCTCCCATGGGGTGTGCTGCTGACATGGGAACTGGGTGTAAGTGAAGTGTTTGAATCGTCTTCTTCTACCTCCTCGTCATCAGCAGATGACAAATCAACATTTTCATTACGTGCAATTCCGGCTTTCTTGACCGCCTCTAGGTGCGGAAACCATTGGACAGCGTGCCTTCTCTCAAGATGACCTCTCTGGCCTCCGGTACCATAGTTAGAACCAAGCTTACCACGACTAAATCGAAGCTTACAAAGGCTACAAATGGCTACGTTTTCCTTTTTTGGGCAAACACTAAAGAAGTCCCAAACTGGAGACTTGAAATGTCTTCGGGGGCCGGAGGAGGCGGCGATACTGGTGGTGGTGGTCCTGCTGCTAATGACAGATGAAGTGGAGGATGTGGATTGCCGAACTTCAGTACGTTTTGCACTTTCACCACCACGAATTGAGGTCGAGGACGAGGTGGGTACCTTCTTGCGAAGAAATATGGAAGCGGTAGGTTTTGGTGTACTACTTAACTCCAAATCTAATGATTCCATTTCCATTGCCTCCTCGCCGACATCATCATCACGCTCAGCAGCTTCTCGGGATAGGGTCAAAATGTCTCTTTGCTGCATGCCCGGTGGGGCTGCAGTGACCTTTGTGATGACTGGCTCGTCGTCATCGTGAGAGGCTTCATCACCAGCAGTATCTGTCACTTCTTGTTGAGCCTCATCACACTCCATAGGTTTGAGTTTTTGGACGACCTTCCTTTTACGCTTAGGTACCGGTGTCAGATCATGGTGTGCCTCACTGTCAGACCGCAGTTGTGTTTCCCAAGACAGATCACTTGCATCAGAACGAGGTGGGCTTGAAGAAGATGTAGACACCCCCCTTGATCTTTTCCTTGCTAGGGATGTGGAAGACAATGAATGATCATCAGGAGGAGTGGCTTCCAATGATACCTCAGCTTCATTGTCGATTTCCAAATGTGCCCCTACTTCGGGAGGAACAACTATTGTGGGCACTTGTGAACCTCCATGCACCTTTGCTTGCGCATCTCCTTTTGCTGCCTCTCCTTCCACATGTACTTGGGCGTGTACTTGCACATGGTGTTGTTGTTGCGGCTGTGGTTGTTCAACACTTGTCAGATGAGTTACAACAACCTGTGTTGATTCAGGGACATTGCTGCTACTTTCTTGCGATGAGCCAACATCACTGGTCGATGGTGATTGGAGAAGTACACTGACTGCCTCTGAAGCACTCAAGGGCTTTGACTTAAGTTGGCGTGGTGGTGGAGGCACTGAACCCAATGGAGCAGGGGTGCTGCTCTCAGCTTGGTCCCCAGCAGATCCTGCTGCTGCAGGCGTACTTTTTTTTTTGCTCCCAAAAAAAGTGGCGGGTGGCACACCAGCCTCCTTGGTAACTTGCTTCTTCTGCTCCTTACTAGCAACTTTCTTGCTAGAGGAGCTACGGAGAACTTTCTTTGGGGGCGGGGCCATCTTCTTCAGAGCAGGTCAGACAGCAGGCCGCAGTTGCACGAATTGTAGAGTTGTCTGAGGCCAGACGTGACGTCGCGTGACGTTATGCTGCACACACACACCGCTGCAGGACTTCTTCCTGGCACTGGTGGTTCTCTTGAGTCTTGTGCACCTAAAAAAAATGGAAGACAGAGGAACATCAGTTCAGTTATAGAGCACAAAAAAATCGAAAAGCACTGCAAAATCAGCACAATCCCAATCCATCCATGCCCTCCATAATGTTTAAATTCAAGACAACCCACAGAAAGACTAGGCCCATGCAAGACTCACTACCCCTGGGCATAAATAAAGGTTGAAAAGTAGGCAAAATGGTTGGAGGCCTAACAACAAAGCCTGCATTTAAAATGGCCACTTGCCTGCCAGCACATGGCCAGTGCCTGTAGCTGCACTCAAAATGGCCACCAGCCACATGGCATGTCCCTCCCCATGAACACACCCAAAAATCGAAAAACACTGCAAAATCAGCACAATCCCATTCAATCCATGGCCTCCATGATGTTTAAATTCAAGACAACCCACAGAAATACTAGGCCCATGCAAGACTCACTACCCCTGGGCATAAATAAAGGTTGAAAAGTAGGCAAAATGGTTGGAGGCCTAACAACAAAGCCTGCATTCAAAATGGCCACTTGCCTGCCAGCACATGGCCAGTGCCTGTAGCTGCACTCAAAATGGCCACCAGCCACATGGCATGTCCCTCCCCATGAACACCCCCAAAAATCGAAAAACACTGCAAAATCAGCACAATCCCATTCCATCCATGGCCTCCATGATGTTTAAATTCAAGACAGCCCACAGAAAGACTAGGCCCATGCTAGACTCAAATACCCCTGGTGAAAAGGCCACAAGTACAGGCCCAAAAATCGAAAAACACTGCAAAATCAGCACAATCCCATTCCATCCATGGCCTCCATGATGTTTAAATTCAAGACAGCCCACAGAAAGACTAGGCCCATGCTAGACTCAAATACCCCTGGTGAAAAGGCCACAAGTACAGGCCCAAAAATCGAAAAACACTGCAAAATCAGCACAATCCCATTCAATCCATGGCCTCCATGATGTTTAAATTCAAGACAACCCACAGAAATACTAGGCCCATGCAAGACTCACTACCCCTGGGCATAAATAAAGGTTGAAAAGTAGGCAAAATGGTTGGAGGCCTAACAACAAAGCCTGCATTCAAAATGGCCACTTGCCTGCCAGCACATGGCCAGTGCCTGTAGCTGCACTCAAAATGGCCACCAGCCACATGGCATGTCCCTCCCCATGAACACACCCAAAAATCGAAAAACACTGCAAAATCAGCACAATCCCATTCAATCCATGGCCTCCATGATGTTTAAATTCAAGACAACCCACAGAAAGACTAGGCCCATGCAAGACTCACTACCCCTGGGCATAAATAAAGGTTGAAAAGTAGGCAAAATGGTTGGAGGCCTAACAACAAAGCCTGCATTCAAAATGGCCACTTGCCTGCCAGCACATGGCCAGTGCCTGTAGCTGCACTCAAAATGGCCACCAGCCACATGGCATGTCCCTCCCCATGAACACCCCCAAAAATCGAAAAACACTGCAAAATCAGCACAATCCCATTCCATCCATGGCCTCCATGATGTTTAAATTCAAGACAGCTCACAGAAAGACTAGGCCCATGCTAGACTCAAATACCCCTGGTGAAAAGGCCACAAGTACAGGCCCAAAAATCGAAAAACACTGCAAAATCAGCACAATCCCATTCCATCCATGGCCTCCATGATGTTTAAATTCAAGACAGCCCACAGAAAGACTAGGCCCATGCACCACTCACTACCCCTGGTCAAGGCCCCAACAACAGGTCAAAAATCGAAAAACACAAAATTTTACACAAAAAAATAATCGAAAAACACTGCAAAATCAGCACAATCCCATTCCATCCATGGCCTCCATGATGTTTAAATTCAAGACAGCCCACAGAAAGACTAGGCCCATGCAAGACTCACTACCCCTGGGCATAAATAAAGGTTGAAAAGTAGGCAAAATGGTTGGAGGCCTAACAACAAAGCCTGCATTCAAAATGGCCACTTGCCTGCCAGCACATGGCCAGTGCCTGTAGCTGCACTCAAAATGGCCACCAGCCACATGGCATGTCCCTCCCCATGAACACACCCAAAAATCGAAAAACACTGCAAAATCAGCACAATCCCATTCAATCCATGGCCTCCATGATGTTTAAATTCAAGACAACCCACAGAAAGACTAGGCCCATGCAAGACTCACTACCCCTGGGCATAAATAAAGGTTGAAAAGTAGGCAAAATGGTTGGAGGCCTAACAACAAAGCCTGCATTCAAAATGGCCACTTGCCTGCCAGCACATGGCCAGTGCCTGTAGCTGCACTCAAAATGGCCACCAGCCACATGGCATGTCCCTCCCCATGAACACCCCCAAAAATCGAAAAACACTGCAAAATCAGCACAATCCCATTCCATCCATGGCCTCCATGATGTTTAAATTCAAGACAGCCCACAGAAAGACTAGGCCCATGCTAGACTCAAATACCCCTGGTGAAAAGGCCACAAGTACAGGCCCAAAAATCGAAAAACACTGCAAAATCAGCACAATCCCATTCCATCCATGGCCTCCATGATGTTTAAATTCAAGACAGCCCACAGAAAGACTAGGCCCATGCACCACTCACTACCCCTGGTCAAGGCCCCAACAACAGGTCAAAAATCGAAAAACACAAAATTTTACAAAAAAAAATAATCGAAAAACACTGCAAAATCAGCACAATCCCATTCCATCCATGGCCTCCATGATGTTTAAATTCAAGACAGCCCACAGAAAGACTAGGCCCATGCTAGACTCAAATACCCCTGGTGAAAAGGCCACAAGTACAGGCCCAAAAATCGAAAAACACTGCAAAATCAGCACAATCCCATTCAATCCATGGCCTCCATGATGTTTAAATTCAAGACAACCCACAGAAAGACTAGGCCCATGCAAGACTCACTACCCCTGGGCATAAATAAAGGTTGAAAAGTAGGCAAAATGGTTGGAGGCCTAACAACAAAGCCTGCATTCAAAATGGCCACTTGCCTGCCAGCACATGGCCAGTGCCTGTAGCTGCACTCAAAATGGCCACCAGCCACATGGCATGTCCCTCCCCATGAACACACCCAAAAATCGAAAAACACTGCAAAATCAGCACAATCCCATTCAATCCATGGCCTCCATGATGTTTAAATTCAAGACAACCCACAGAAAGACTAGGCCCATGCAAGACTCACTACCCCTGGGCATAAATAAAGGTTGAAAAGTAGGCAAAATGGTTGGAGGCCTAACAACAAAGCCTGCATTCAAAATGGCCACTTGCCTGCCAGCACATGGCCAGTGCCTGTAGCTGCACTCAAAATGGCCACCAGCCACATGGCATGTCCCTCCCCATGAACTCCCCCAAAAATCGAAAAACACTGCAAAATCAGCACAATCCCATTCCATCCATGGCCTCCATGATGTTTAAATTCAAGACAGCCCACAGAAAGACTAGGCCCATGCTAGACTCAAATACCCCTGGTGAAAAGGCCACAAGTACAGGCCCAAAAATCGAAAAACACTGCAAAATCAGCACAATCCCATTCCATCCATGGCCTCCATGATGTTTAAATTCAAGACAGCCCACAGAAAGACTAGGCCCATGCACCACTCACTACCCCTGGTCAAGGCCCCAACAACAGGTCAAAAATCGAAAAACACAAAATTTTACAAAAAAAAAAAATCGAAAAACACTGCAAAATCAGCACAATCCCATTCCATCCATGGCCTCCATGATGTTTAAATTCAAGACAGCCCACAGAAAGACTAGGCCCATGCAAGACTCACTACCCCTGGGCATAAATAAAGGTTGAAAAGTAGGCAAAATGGTTGGAGGCCTAACAACAAAGCCTGCATTCAAAATGGCCACTTGCCTGCCAGCACATGGCCAGTGCCTGTAGCTGCACTCAAAATGGCCACCAGCCACATGGCATGTCCCTCCCCATGAACACACCCAAAAATCGAAAAACACTGCAAAATCAGCACAATCCCATTCAATCCATGGCCTCCATGATGTTTAAATTCAAGACAACCCACAGAAAGACTAGGCCCATGCAAGACTCACTACCCCTGGGCATAAATAAAGGTTGAAAAGTAGGCAAAATGGTTGGAGGCCTAACAACAAAGCCTGCATTCAAAATGGCCACTTGCCTGCCAGCACATGGCCAGTGCCTGTAGCTGCACTCAAAATGGCCACCAGCCACATGGCATGTCCCTCCCCATGAACACACCCAAAAATCGAAAAACACTGCAAAATCAGCACAATCCCATTCCATCCATGGCCTCCATGATGTTTAAATTCAAGACAGCCCACAGAAAGACTAGGCCCATGCTAGACTCAAATACCCCTGGTGAAAAGGCCACAAGTACAGGCCCAAAAATCGAAAAACACTGCAAAATCAGCACAATCCCATTCCATCCATGGCCTCCATGATGTTTAAATTCAAGACAGCCCACAGAAAGACTAGGCCCATGCTAGACTCAAATACCCCTGGTGAAAAGGCCACAAGTACAGGCCCAAAAATCGAAAAACACTGCAAAATCAGCACAATCCCATTCAATCCATGGCCTCCATGATGTTTAAATTCAAGACAACCCACAGAAATACTAGGCCCATGCAAGACTCACTACCCCTGGGCATAAATAAAGGTTGAAAAGTAGGCAAAATGGTTGGAGGCCTAACAACAAAGCCTGCATTCAAAATGGCCACTTGCCTGCCAGCACATGGCCAGTGCCTGTAGCTGCACTCAAAATGGCCACCAGCCACATGGCATGTCCCTCCCCATGAACACCCCCAAAAATCGAAAAACACTGCAAAATCAGCACAATCCCATTCAATCCATGGCCTCCATGATGTTTAAATTCAAGACAACCCACAGAAATACTAGGCCCATGCAAGACTCACTACCCCTGGGCATAAATAAAGGTTGAAAAGTAGGCAAAATGGTTGGAGGCCTAACAACAAAGCCTGCATTCAAAATGGCCACTTGCCTGCCAGCACATGGCCAGTGCCTGTAGCTGCACTCAAAATGGCCACCAGCCACATGGCATGTCCCTCCCCATGAACACCCCCAAAAATCGAAAAACACTGCAAAATCAGCACAATCCCATTCCATCCATGGCCTCCATGATGTTTAAATTCAAGACAGCCCACAGAAAGACTAGGCCCATGCTAGACTCAAATACCCCTGGTGAAAAGGCCACAAGTACAGGCCCAAAAATCGAAAAACACTGCAAAATCAGCACAATCCCATTCCATCCATGGCCTCCATGATGTTTAAATTCAAGACAGCCCACAGAAAGACTAGGCCCATGCACCACTCACTACCCCTGGTCAAGGCCCCAACAACAGGTCAAAAATCGAAAAACACAAAATTTTACAAAAAAAAATAATCGAAAAACACTGCAAAATCAGCACAATCCCATTCCATCCATGGCCTCCATGATGTTTAAATTCAAGACAGCCCACAGAAAGACTAGGCCCATGCTAGACTCAAATACCCCTGGTGAAAAGGCCACAAGTACAGGCCCAAAAATCGAAAAACACTGCAAAATCAGCACAATCCCATTCAATCCATGGCCTCCATGATGTTTAAATTCAAGACAACCCACAGAAAGACTAGGCCCATGCAAGACTCACTACCCCTGGGCATAAATAAAGGTTGAAAAGTAGGCAAAATGGTTGGAGGCCTAACAACAAAGCCTGCATTCAAAATGGCCACTTGCCTGCCAGCACATGGCCAGTGCCTGTAGCTGCACTCAAAATGGCCACCAGCCACATGGCATGTCCCTCCCCATGAACACACCCAAAAATCGAAAAACACTGCAAAATCAGCACAATCCCATTCAATCCATGGCCTCCATGATGTTTAAATTCAAGACAACCCACAGAAAGACTAGGCCCATGCAAGACTCACTACCCCTGGGCATAAATAAAGGTTGAAAAGTAGGCAAAATGGTTGGAGGCCTAACAACAAAGCCTGCATTCAAAATGGCCACTTGCCTGCCAGCACATGGCCAGTGCCTGTAGCTGCACTCAAAATGGCCACCAGCCACATGGCATGTCCCTCCCCATGAACACCCCCAAAAATCGAAAAACACTGCAAAATCAGCACAATCCCATTCCATCCATGGCCTCCATGATGTTTAAATTCAAGACAGCCCACAGAAAGACTAGGCCCATGCTAGACTCAAATACCCCTGGTGAAAAGGCCACAAGTACAGGCCCAAAAATCGAAAAACACTGCAAAATCAGCACAATCCCATTCCATCCATGGCCTCCATGATGTTTAAATTCAAGACAGCCCACAGAAAGACTAGGCCCATGCACCACTCACTACCCCTGGTCAAGGCCCCAACAACAGGTCAAAAATCGAAAAACACAAAATTTTACAAAAAAAAAAAATCGAAAAACACTGCAAAATCAGCACAATCCCATTCCATCCATGGCCTCCATGATGTTTAAATTCAAGACAGCCCACAGAAAGACTAGGCCCATGCAAGACTCACTACCCCTGGGCATAAATAAAGGTTGAAAAGTAGGCAAAATGGTTGGAGGCCTAACAACAAAGCCTGCATTCAAAATGGCCACTTGCCTGCCAGCACATGGCCAGTGCCTGTAGCTGCACTCAAAATGGCCACCAGCCACATGGCATGTCCCTCCCCATGAACACACCCAAAAATCGAAAAACACTGCAAAATCAGCACAATCCCATTCAATCCATGGCCTCCATGATGTTTAAATTCAAGACAGCCCACAGAAAGACTAGGCCCATGCTAGACTCAAATACCCCTGGTGAAAAGGCCACAAGTACAGGCCCAAAAATCGAAAAACACTGCAAAATCAGCACAATCCCATTCCATCCATGGCCTCCATGATGTTTAAATTCAAGACAGCCCACAGAAAGACTAGGCCCATGCTAGACTCAAATACCCCTGGTGAAAAGGCCACAAGTACAGGCCCAAAAATCGAAAAACACTGCAAAATCAGCACAATCCCATTCAATCCATGGCCTCCATGATGTTTAAATTCAAGACAACCCACAGAAATACTAGGCCCATGCAAGACTCACTACCCCTGGGCATAAATAAAGGTTGAAAAGTAGGCAAAATGGTTGGAGGCCTAACAACAAAGCCTGCATTCAAAATGGCCACTTGCCTGCCAGCACATGGCCAGTGCCTGTAGCTGCACTCAAAATGGCCACCAGCCACATGGCATGTCCCTCCCCATGAACACCCCCAAAAATCGAAAAACACTGCAAAATCAGCACAATCCCATTCAATCCATGGCCTCCATGATGTTTAAATTCAAGACAACCCACAGAAATACTAGGCCCATGCAAGACTCACTACCCCTGGGCATAAATAAAGGTTGAAAAGTAGGCAAAATGGTTGGAGGCCTAACAACAAAGCCTGCATTCAAAATGGCCACTTGCCTGCCAGCACATGGCCAGTGCCTGTAGCTGCACTCAAAATGGCCACCAGCCACATGGCATGTCCCTCCCCATGAACACCCCCAAAAATCGAAAAACACTGCAAAATCAGCACAATCCCATTCCATCCATGGCCTCCATGATGTTTAAATTCAAGACAGCCCACAGAAAGACTAGGCCCATGCTAGACTCAAATACCCCTGGTGAAAAGGCCACAAGTACAGGCCCAAAAATCGAAAAACACTGCAAAATCAGCACAATCCCATTCCATCCATGGCCTCCATGATGTTTAAATTCAAGACAGCCCACAGAAAGACTAGGCCCATGCACCACTCACTACCCCTGGTCAAGGCCCCAACAACAGGTCAAAAATCGAAAAACACAAAATTTTACAAAAAAAAATAATCGAAAAACACTGCAAAATCAGCACAATCCCATTCCATCCATGGCCTCCATGATGTTTAAATTCAAGACAGCCCACAGAAAGACTAGGCCCATGCTAGACTCAAATACCCCTGGTGAAAAGGCCACAAGTACAGGCCCAAAAATCGAAAAACACTGCAAAATCAGCACAATCCCATTCAATCCATGGCCTCCATGATGTTTAAATTCAAGACAACCCACAGAAAGACTAGGCCCATGCAAGACTCACTACCCCTGGGCATAAATAAAGGTTGAAAAGTAGGCAAAATGGTTGGAGGCCTAACAACAAAGCCTGCATTCAAAATGGCCACTTGCCTGCCAGCACATGGCCAGTGCCTGTAGCTGCACTCAAAATGGCCACCAGCCACATGGCATGTCCCTCCCCATGAACACACCCAAAAATCGAAAAACACTGCAAAATCAGCACAATCCCATTCAATCCATGGCCTCCATGATGTTTAAATTCAAGACAACCCACAGAAAGACTAGGCCCATGCAAGACTCACTACCCCTGGGCATAAATAAAGGTTGAAAAGTAGGCAAAATGGTTGGAGGCCTAACAACAAAGCCTGCATTCAAAATGGCCACTTGCCTGCCAGCACATGGCCAGTGCCTGTAGCTGCACTCAAAATGGCCACCAGCCACATGGCATGTCCCTCCCCATGAACACCCCCAAAAATCGAAAAACACTGCAAAATCAGCACAATCCCATTCCATCCATGGCCTCCATGATGTTTAAATTCAAGACAGCCCACAGAAAGACTAGGCCCATGCTAGACTCAAATACCCCTGGTGAAAAGGCCACAAGTACAGGCCCAAAAATCGAAAAACACTGCAAAATCAGCACAATCCCATTCCATCCATGGCCTCCATGATGTTTAAATTCAAGACAGCCCACAGAAAGACTAGGCCCATGCACCACTCACTACCCCTGGTCAAGGCCCCAACAACAGGTCAAAAATCGAAAAACACAAAATTTTACAAAAAAAAAAAATCGAAAAACACTGCAAAATCAGCACAATCCCATTCCATCCATGGCCTCCATGATGTTTAAATTCAAGACAGCCCACAGAAAGACTAGGCCCATGCAAGACTCACTACCCCTGGGCATAAATAAAGGTTGAAAAGTAGGCAAAATGGTTGGAGGCCTAACAACAAAGCCTGCATTCAAAATGGCCACTTGCCTGCCAGCACATGGCCAGTGCCTGTAGCTGCACTCAAAATGGCCACCAGCCACATGGCATGTCCCTCCCCATGAACACACCCAAAAATCGAAAAACACTGCAAAATCAGCACAATCCCATTCAATCCATGGCCTCCATGATGTTTAAATTCAAGACAACCCACAGAAAGACTAGGCCCATGCAAGACTCACTACCCCTGGGCATAAATAAAGGTTGAAAAGTAGGCAAAATGGTTGGAGGCCTAACAACAAAGCCTGCATTCAAAATGGCCACTTGCCTGCCAGCACATGGCCAGTGCCTGTAGCTGCACTCAAAATGGCCACCAGCCACATGGCATGTCCCTCCCCATGAACACACCCAAAAATCGAAAAACACTGCAAAATCAGCACAATCCCATTCCATCCATGGCCTCCATGATGTTTAAATTCAAGACAGCCCACAGAAAGACTAGGCCCATGCTAGACTCAAATACCCCTGGTGAAAAGGCCACAAGTACAGGCCCAAAAATCGAAAAACACTGCAAAATCAGCACAATCCCATTCCATCCATGGCCTCCATGATGTTTAAATTCAAGACAGCCCACAGAAAGACTAGGCCCATGCTAGACTCAAATACCCCTGGTGAAAAGGCCACAAGTACAGGCCCAAAAATCGAAAAACACTGCAAAATCAGCACAATCCCATTCAATCCATGGCCTCCATGATGTTTAAATTCAAGACAACCCACAGAAATACTAGGCCCATGCAAGACTCACTACCCCTGGGCATAAATAAAGGTTGAAAAGTAGGCAAAATGGTTGGAGGCCTAACAACAAAGCCTGCATTCAAAATGGCCACTTGCCTGCCAGCACATGGCCAGTGCCTGTAGCTGCACTCAAAATGGCCACCAGCCACATGGCATGTCCCTCCCCATGAACACCCCCAAAAATCGAAAAACACTGCAAAATCAGCACAATCCCATTCAATCCATGGCCTCCATGATGTTTAAATTCAAGACAACCCACAGAAATACTAGGCCCATGCAAGACTCACTACCCCTGGGCATAAATAAAGGTTGAAAAGTAGGCAAAATGGTTGGAGGCCTAACAACAAAGCCTGCATTCAAAATGGCCACTTGCCTGCCAGCACATGGCCAGTGCCTGTAGCTGCACTCAAAATGGCCACCAGCCACATGGCATGTCCCTCCCCATGAACACCCCCAAAAATCGAAAAACACTGCAAAATCAGCACAATCCCATTCCATCCATGGCCTCCATGATGTTTAAATTCAAGACAGCCCACAGAAAGACTAGGCCCATGCTAGACTCAAATACCCCTGGTGAAAAGGCCACAAGTACAGGCCCAAAAATCGAAAAACACTGCAAAATCAGCACAATCCCATTCCATCCATGGCCTCCATGATGTTTAAATTCAAGACAGCCCACAGAAAGACTAGGCCCATGCACCACTCACTACCCCTGGTCAAGGCCCCAACAACAGGTCAAAAATCGAAAAACACAAAATTTTACAAAAAAAAAAAATCGAAAAACACAGAAAAATCAGCACAATCCCAATTCATCTATGGCCTCCATGATGTTTAAGTTCAAGACAACCCACAGAAAGAATCAGTCCACCCACCACTGAGTACCCCTGGGCAAAAGGCCCCAAAACAGCCCAAAAATCGAAAATCCCAAAATTTTAGTTGCAGCAACTGTAATGCCCCAAACAAACTTACTTGTAAAATTTCTAATCCAACAGTGATCCAAAGAAAGTCAAAAAGGCCTCAAATCCAAAGATCCAGCAGCATCCACAAAAAGTAATCCTTCCAGGTCCACATCCAAATGAAAAGTGACCAGGAGATGGACAAAGCACTGGGAGGAGCCTGCTGAACAGGAACAGGAAGTTGAAGACTATGGGGCACTTCCTTCCTCCCACCCCCCTGCCCCCCTCCCCAAAATGGACTCCTCGCTAAAAAAGTGCAGGCAAATGTCAAACTAAGGAGTTATTCACATAAAAATCATCATTTCTAGAAGGTTTATGCTGCTTGCTGGTGGATTTCTTGTGCAGAATTGCAAATTTATATTTTCGCTCGCCGCATCTCAAATCTCGCAATTGCGAAGTACCGCGAGACGTGATCTCGCCGTACTCGCGTTGACAAACTATCGCTGGCAAGCCGCGATGACGTAATCGCGCTCGCCAATTCCCGCGGGATCACACAGCAAGATCCAAAATGGCGCAGCACTCGCAAACTATCGAAAAAAACAACTCGGCAAACGATGATAAACGCCGCGCGCCGCAAAAATTGTATCACCAACGCCGCGCGCCGCCAAAAAAATCCGCTGCGTGCGAATTTGCGGATTTTGCGGGAAATCCGCAAATCTCGCGGATTGCGGATTTCCCGAAAATCCGCAAAATCCGCGAGCGGAACGGATTTTCCGCCCACGCTTAATCCAGCATGGAATCATTATCCTCTGGCTCTACCAATAGCGATTTAAACTCAATTGGACTGGAAACATTAAATCTCCAGCAGGAAATGGATTTTGTAGTGGAGGAGAGGCTCCAAACCCTGAGATCATGGCAACACAATCCACAGCCAAACAAAGGAGGAATAAACGCAGGAAAGAACGACGACGCAGAAGGAAGCAACGCCGGGGAACAACTCCAACAAAAGAAAAAGAAAAAAACATGGGGGAAACGACGATAAGTAACAATACTATTATCAATCTCTCCGATGTGGTCCTTGATAAAGCTGAAGAGCAACTGCTAGCATTGGGATTAAACTTTTCACCAATCCAACATTTTGATTACACCACTACTAGGGTGGATCTCTTCTGCTTTATAAGAAAACTCAAATTAAAAAAACATTTTGCTTTACAATCAGCCAAGGATCTCGATACCCAAGATGACAACATAAGAGAAAATGAAACTATGTCCTTATTGGCATCTGACACACATGTTTTCCTCGATGCTAATGATCTGCTTAACTCGAATGACAATATAGAACCGAATGTAATAGATTCTACTCAAGATCGTCTCAGACAGATCCCTATTCCTCCCAAAGGTTCAGGTTTGAGCCCTTTCCACAGTAATTCAAAATTCGTACCCCTGATGCCAAAAGATGCGATCGATATTTTTCACGATTGTGTCACAAATGACATTAAGAAGCTGTACACTCAAACCAACAACAAACGTTGCAAAAAGGAGACATACACCAGGATTGCCTATAACAAATTGATGAAGAAACTTGATGATAACCCTGACATAGTGATTAAGAAGTCTGATAAGGGGGGCAATTTGGTGATTTGGCCTAAAAAAGACTATATCACTGAGGCCAAACGCCAACTTGAAGACCCAGCTTGTTATGCAAAGAGTACCCAAAAGGAATACGATAAAGCAATATCTCACTTACATAAGTCTTTGAATCAATGGAAAAGAGAAGGTTTAATATCACCGGAAGAACATAAATACATGTATGTGAACTTTCCGATCTTACCTTCTCTTTATCTTATTCCGAAAGTGCACAAGGCCGTACAACCAATACCAGGCAGGCTGATTGTTTCGGCTATTGGCAGTGCAGGAGAAAAAGCTGGAGAATACATTGATTTTTTTCTACAAGACTTTGTTAAGCAACTCCCCAGCTTCACTCGAGATACCAGTGACTTTATATCCAAAATATCTACACTTGTATGGGAGATTGATGTGTTACTTATTTCTCTTGACGTTGAATCGCTGTATACCAGCATAGATCATGACAGGGGTTTATCTGCTGTACAATACTACCTTTCTAGCAGACCCATCCATTACTATGAACACAATAAGGTGATTGTAGGCTTGATAGAATGGTGCCTTCATAATAACTTTTTTCCTTCGGAAAAGAGATCTATAAACAACTGAGAGGCGTAGCTATGGGGGCCTGCTTCTCTCCCAGCTATGCGTGCTTGCACGTTGGCTGGTGGGAGGAGCAGGTCCTCAAGGTCCGCCATAAGGCGTGGATGGATGGGCATGTAAGGTGCTTTTTAAGGTATATCGATGATGTCTTCATCATCTGGAAGGGTAGTAAAGAGCAAGCGTTGCTGTTTATTGATGATATTAATGACAATTCGCTCAATCTTCATTTCACGGCACATATTAATGAAAATCGCATCCAATTCTTGGATGTGGAGGTATATGTCTCCAATGGAATTGTAAATACCACCCTCCATAGAAAACAGACTGCTGGCAATGCCACATTGCATGCATCCAGTATGCACCCTAAGCACACAATCTCTGGAATCCCCTACGGGGAAATCCTTAGATTAAAGAGAATCTGATTTTAGTGCCTGCTTGGAAGAACTCTTAACCAGATTGAGAGCTAGAGGGTATTCCGAGCGGATATTAAATACAGCAATAACCAAATCTCTTTCAAGATCCAGGGAGAGCCTCTTTCCTGACTCTACTCTTGTAACTGAACCTCCTCTCAATATCAAACCCCAACTGGAGTGCCCACGTCTGATCACTACTTTTAGTAGGGAAGATAGGAAAATCAGGTCAATTCTCAACAAACACTGGCCGATTATAATGAGCGACCATATCCTAAACACCAGGTTGCCTCCTTCCCCTACATTAACTTTCAGACGAGCCAAAACAATGGGCAACCATCTGGACAAAGCAGCCCCTGAATTAAAAACTAAGGTCCCATGGCTTCGCCCTTCCAGAGGTTTCTTTAAATGCTCCAGTTGTAGGGCTTGTAAGTTCGGAGTCACTACTACCCACTACCGCACCCCGTTTAGCAAAGTTGCCAAAACCATCAATGGCAACTACAACTGTAAGACTGACCATGCTGTGTATGTTCTGGCGTGCACCTATGGGCTTAGATATGTTGGCAGCACTAAGCTCCAGGTGCACGCCCGGATTTTGCAGCATCTGAGGGCTATTCTGCATAGTGACCCTACTTACCCAGTTGCCCGTCACTTTAAGCGGGCACATAACAAAGATCTTAACTGTCTGAGCTATTTTGTGATCGGGGCAGTACCCCAAATGAGACGAGGAGGTGACCGTGAGACTCAGCTCAGAAAAATGGAGTCTAGATACATATTGGAGCTCGATAGCCGTTGGCCCAACGGGCTCAATAATATTGAGGAAATGCATCATTTTCTGTAAATGAATACAAGTATTGCTAGCATCTGGTACTATCTTTATCTGTGCCCTAGTTACTCGTTCTTCTAGTTAGGTTCCCTATTAGAAGTTTCTTGTACCTGTCCCATAATCTGTTGTAACAACTGGTGAAGCTTACATCGATATTCACCTATGGTGACACAATTCCGCACTTTATTTGGCAGTTATCAGGCATATGGCATCTAAATATATATATTTTCATACATTCCTATTCACATATCATGTACAATATCTCGATGATAGACAATTTTGTGGTAATTTTTAATTGTACAGTGATTTTATTATGTGGATATTTTGTATAGAATTGTGATATTGTTTTGACTTTAGGCTTGGGACTGCACAAAGGAGTGTATATATGGAATTACACAGATATCAACACTTGTAAATAATCATGTGAGGGTTTTGCAGGGCTGTATATATGTATACAGGGTTGTGTATATAGCTACTGTTATTTGTATTGTTTCTGGCCAGCATATTATGCTTTGCAATCCATTCGGATTAACTGCACGTTATAATGGGCTGGTTGTGTGGGGTGGTGGGTGAGAGTGTGTGCGTGTGTATATATATGAAATATGGTCTTATTTATACATATTGTCATTTTTAGCTTCTTGAAAAAATGGTTCTTCTTTTTCTATTTTGAACTTTTAAATAGAATTTATTACGGAATAGGATGATTTGGATGAATTTACTTGTATAAACATCGAGATATGATGCTTAATTGCTGATTACTATTCCAGTGGTAGTTCCATATGTTTCCGCTAACTCTTGCACTTTATCACATCTTTCATCACTTATGCACTTTTTCTATACGCACTTTATATTTCTGCCGCTATACATACGAGATTGCTCATTTGCACAGAATGGATATATTTTCTCATTCGTATTTTAACATGGAAGAAATGTGTTGAAATATTAATATAATTGAATATATTTTTATGTATTCGGATGAATTCCTGGATTTAACCAGTTATGACTTTCTGTATACCAGTCAGCAATGGCAACAAAGTATCAGCGACAGTGCGTTTTTACTGTTTATTACTTATCACATGATCATGGTGGGCGTCACCAGGGGGTGGCGTCTATATCACTGCATACACGTATAAAAGAGCATAATGATTGTAAACATGTTGCAGCGTGATCAAGGGCTTTCCGCCCGAAACGCGTCGCTGGTTCTGTTTTAAATCAATAAATTTACAATCTTGCTGACTTTGCTGGTCCGGTCCTCATTCTTTGCTGGCGTGGAGGCGGTGTCTGCGAGCGCAGAGCAAGCTGGGGAGGAATCTCTTGTTCATATATATATATATATATATATATATATATATATATATATATATATATATATATATATATATATATATATATATATATATATATATATGTATATATATATATATATATATATATATATATGTAGGAGAGTAGGGTCTGCAATCCTATGATCACCCAGATTTTTTGCTTTTGTTTCACTGGTTTACGACTTTCTCTGGCTGTGGGCCTTCCAATCAGACCCACAGCCTGGCTGTTCTCTCTCTAAATTACAACATGTACCCTAGGTGCATTTACCAATTGGTACTGGGCCACCTTATCAGACCCTGTAACTCAGAGCATAGGTGTACCCAGGGCTGCCAGGGGCTGCAGCATGTATTATGCCACCCCTGGCTGGCCTCCTAAATTTGACACAACTGGCTGCATGACAGCTGGGGCAAAGTTGTGTAATCACCCTTTGCTGTAGATATAGTATACCTATATCTAACCCAAAAATGGACACACAGATTCCTATCAGTCACTCCTATGGCAGGCCTTAACAATCCTGAAGGCAGAGTGCTTGGAATCGTGTGAGATGGTGCTCTGGCATGAGCTGAGCCTGTCTGCAGCTTGCGGAATCAAGTCCTAATAGCTGTTCCATGATATCGCATACCATATACTCTTAAGTGCATTATAATCCTCGCGGTTAAATGCTATCTTTGGTATTGCTTTATCAAAACATGTCGAGTAAGGTGTCATACGAATTGGAATACTAACCCCTCGCCAATTCTGGCGACGGGGTTAGCATTCCACCCTTCTAGAGGGACCCCGGTGCTCACTACGCATAGGCCGGTCAGAACGAAGTTCCAGGGGCACACCAGCCCCTGGCCTGGGGAAAGTCCGGCATGGCAGAGGGGTGTAACCACCCCCCTCCTAGTCCCACCCATAGGCAGGACCTAGTCACCGGGTCAGCCCCCTTTTTTAGTATAAAGATGGGAGCGGGCCCCCTGTTCAAATTAGATCATCTTTGGAATCAAGACACGACTTTCTGCGAAAGACATCAAGATTTCCTTCTTCAAGATTCTCCCTTGTGGCTAAGGAGTAGTCACCCTGCATCAAGCGGGGGGCCCTTCTGCTTTTGTGTGCTCACCGCGCTGTGTGGCTACTAGCCGGCTGGCATGTGGCCTTCTACACGATGCCCGACGACATCACTGCTGCTGGTCTGGTTGCTCCAGACTGGCCCTTGCTTCCTTGCAACAGAGAAGCACCCCGGACCCTCCTGGTCCACTCCAGACGCCATTTTGAGTCCACCGCGTGGGCTTGAATTTGCCAAGGCTTTGTTGCCCAATCCTGGGTCCAGCGACGCCGACAGCTTCAATCTTCGTGGGACAGCTCGCTCCTCCATCCTGGTCGCCGACAACGCCTCCTGGTCCGTGAGATCTGCGAGCACAGCGTCACCCACTCACCTAGTCGAGGTGACTACCATCCGGTGCCCTCCTGGTGCCACCTGACTACTGGCTAGTAGTCTCGAACTTGGTCCCCTCTGCTTTCAGGTGTCATCTCCCATCGATCCAGGCTTGGATCCATCGAACTTCACTGGTCGCCTGCCAGCAACTTCTTTCTTCCAGGCTCCTGGTCCGTCTACGAGGATTCCCGACGTCTTTTCAGACCTATGCAGCTGCAGCCCCTGGGCTAGGCAACTTCGGCATTTCGGTGCCCCAGCATAGCCTCACTATCCAAGGGTCAGAATCCACTTTCGTTTTCCTCCTACCAGGTCGGGTTCGCCCGAGAACACTAACTTTGTCTTTACTAGCTACCATAGACTTTGTCCCGCATCACGCGTGAGAGTGTACACTCTGCACACGAGTCCCCTGGGTCTCCTAGAAGTAATCTGACGATTCTATAGTCAAGATCTAGCGATTCCAAAGCCTATTAGTACTGTACTTACCTGCTAGTAATTTCGCATTCCACTTTCAGAGTATATGGTTTTCCGTGCCCCTCGGGCATTTGTATATACTGTGCTAACTTAAGTATTCTCGTAAGAGTTTTGTTTTGTGCTTAGTACCCTGTCCTCATAAAGAGTACAGGGCTGTTGTGATTCTTAATAAATATCTTGTTTATTTTCATAACACTTGTGTGGTGTCCTTTCACTTGGTGTTCAAGGGGTATATGTGTGGTAAACAGCTGGCTTAACACGCCCTCTCGAGTCTTTAGCCTTAGACTGCTCGTATCCACGCTACTAGGATAGCTGGTCTATAAGGTTGACTTACAACCAATCATCAATAAGGGTTGCTGGACTGATACATAGTGTTCACTAGAATAGTGAGCACTGCATATCAGGCCACCTTCTCACAATATAATCAAACATTGCTATAAACTTAGATATAGAAGAGTGAACAAAGGGGAGGCTGTGGGCATGTGAGGAATCCACAGGCAGATACTATACCCACCAGAAAAAGCGTTACTGAAGGTAAGTAACTACGTTCATCTGATGGATACATCTGCCAGTGGATTCCTCACCTTGTGAATAGATTCCCACAGCAGTCCCCACTCCCGGAGGAGGGTGTCCACTCTTCTATACCAGAAAATCCTGAAGGACTGAACGTGCAAAGTGGCCGTCCCTCCTCACTTCGGCATCCAAGCAGTAATGCTTCGCGAAAGTGTGGAGGGAAGCCCAAGTTGCGCTCTGCAAATATCCTCTACAGGAACACACCTGGACAAAAGAGATGTTGATGACTTTGCTCTAGTAGAGTGAGCTCTTATACCCTCTGGAGGTTTCTTACCCGCCAGGGAGTAGCAGATCTTGATGCATAGAATAATCCATATTAGAAGTGTGCGCTTGTGCACAGCTCTTCCTTTTCTGCAGCCAGCAAATCCAACAAAGAGCTGGTCATCCACTCTATAGTCTCTTGTCCTATCAAGATAAAAGCTCACCGCCCTCTTAGGGTCCAGGCGGTGAAGTCTCTCCTCCTCCTTGGAAGGGTGAGGGGGGATAAAAGGTAGGAAGGATAATGGACTGACCTAGATGGAAGGGAGTTACCACCTTAGGTAGAAAAGCAGCCCTGGTCCTAAGAACCATTCGTTCTGCATGAATGGTCAAGAATGGGAGCTTTGAACTAAGAGCTTGAAGCTCACATACCCTCCTTGCCGAGGTAATTGCAACCAGGAAGACCGTCATAAAAGATAAAAGTCTCATGGGACACTTGTGCAAAGGTTTGAAAGGAGAACCCATTAGAAAAGTAAGCATAAGATTCAAGTCCCACTGAGGCACAATAAAGGGAGTAGAAGGACATTTACTTGTAAGACCCTTTAGAAACCTTAGAACCACAGGAGATTTAAATAAGGACGGCTGACCTGGCAGGCAGAGAAAAGCCGACCAAGCCAAAAGATAACCTTTCACCGTAGCCACAGCAGACCCTTGCTTAGCCAATAGTGCAAACTGAAGAATAGCAGACAACCGAGCCCTCAAAGGATCAATGGACTTCTCCCCACACCAAGTAACAAATTTAGACCATCTGTAAGAATAGATAGATTTGGTGGAATCACGCCTGGCCGATAGAATGACATCCACCACGTCATGTGGGAGAGAAAAGGAATTCCGGTTGCCCCGTTCAATCTCCAGGCATGAAGGTGCAAGGTCTGGAGGTGGGGGTATAGAACCTGCCCGTCCATCTGAGAGAGGAGATCTGCCCTGAGTGGGAGATGGAGTGGCGGGCTCTTGGAGAGGTGAATAAGATCTGTGTACCACACCCTTCTTGGCCAATCCGGGGCGACCAATATGACTTGGGCCCGGTCTTGGCGAATCTGCCTCAGAACCCGAGGACTCAAGGGTATGGGAGGAAATGCATAAAGGAGTCGTGAGCCACAACTCAACTGAAACGCATCCCCCAAAGCACCCTGCATCGGATACTGGAGACTGCAGAATAACGGGCAGTGAGCGTTCTCTTGAGTGGCAAACAGGTCCACATGAGGAGTTCCCCACGTCTGAAAGACGTGATGAAGCCTCCTCTCGTGATCGGCGGAGAACTGCCAACTGAGACTGTCTGCACGTACGTTCAAATATCCAGCCAGATGATTTGCCATCAGACAAATCTGATGTTCCTGAACCCAGGACCAGAGACGCAGAGCCTCTCTGCAGAGACACTGCGACCCTTTTCCTCCCTGCTTGTTGACATACCACATCGCTGTGGTGTTGTCCATCAGGACTTGAACCGATCGACCGCGAAGGGAAGGGAGGAAGGCCTTGAGCGCCAAACGTATCGCCCGCAACTCTAGAAGGTTGATGTGAAGCAACCTTTCCTGTGGAGACCAAAGACCCTTGATCTCCAGATCCCCCAGATGAGCACCCCACTCTAGAGTGGATGCATCCGTTATCACTGTGGCAACCGATGGAGACAGATGGAAGGGCTTTCCTTGAGACAGATTGCCCTCCACGCTCTACCAAGACAGATCCGCTGCAGTTTCTCTGGAGATCCTGATTGACTCCCTGAGATCTCCGTTGTGCTGATACCACTGCCTGCGGAGGAACCACTGGAGAGCCCTCATGTGCCAGCGTGCATGATTGACCAACAGAATGCCGGAAGCCATCAGACGGAGCAGGCGATGGACCTTCAGGACTGGAACAACCGCTCCATTGTAAAATAAAGGAATCATTTCCTGTATGTCGAGAATCCTTTGAGGTGGAGGGAATGCACGACATACAGTTGTATCCAGTACTGCCCCTATAAACAGGTTGCGCTGGGAGGGCACCAGGTGAGATTTGGATATGTTTATTAAAATAAAAAAACTGTACAACAACTGAGTTGTCATTTGCAGATGATGGAACACCTTCTCTGGAGATTCTGCCTTGATCAGCCAATCGTCCAGATAAGGGAACACTGGTATCCCTGACCATCTGAGATGTGCTGCCACCACAGCCATCACCTTGGTGAAGACTCGAGGCGCAGTAGTACTGCAAACTGGTAATGTTGCGATCCCACCGTAAAACGGAGATACTTCCGGTGTGCCTTCAGGATAGGGATGTGAAAATATGCATCCTGCAAGTCGATCGACACCGTCCAGTCTTCTTCCATCAACGCCTGAAGAACCTGTACCAGGATGAGCATCTTGAACTTCTCCTGTTTCAGGTAAAGGTTCAAGATCCTGAGATCCAGGATTGGACGAAGTCGGCCATCCTTCTTGGGAATCAGGAAATACTGGGAGTAGCATCCCTGACCCCTTTCCTGCTCTGGAACCACCTCTATCGCACCCTTTTTTAACAGTGCCAGGACTTCCTCCTGCAGAAGCAACAGGTGGTCCTCCGAGCAAAAACCTTGGCAAGGAGGGTAATTTGAGGGAAATTACCGGAAGGAAAGAGCATACCCATTCTCTACGAGATTGAGAACCCAAAGATCTGATGTAACCGATTCACAATCCCATAGAAAATAGGTAAGCCGACCCTCCACAGGACCTGTATGATCCGGAATGGCGGATCTAGGGCTGCTTTGATTTTGTAGGAGGGGGGTGGGTAGAAGAGGAGAAAGAGGAGGAAGAAAAGGCCTGACGTCCACGAGGACAAGCTCTTTGTCTGCCCCTGTATGACCTGTACAAGGGATTTTGCTGCTGCTGCTGCTGTTGTGTCTGCTTATAGGGACGAAAAGAAGATCTTCCAAATCCCCTGAATCTTTTGCCCACAGAGCCTCTCGATTGCAATCCCAAAGATTTTGCCTTTGCCCTGCTGTCCTTAAACCTCTCCAATACAGAATCAGCATTTTTAATGAAAAAAGGGCAAATCCATTAAAGCAGCCTGAACATCTGCAGAGAACTCAGAGGTCTTCAGCCAGGCAGCTCTTCTAGTGGCAATCGAAGACCCCATGACCCTAGCCACTGAATCTGCTGTGTCCATACCACTTTGAATGACCTGCAGAGCAGCAGCCTGCGTGTCAGACACCACCTCATTAAAATGTTTCCTGTCCTCTTCTGGAAGCTTAGGTGACAATTGCTTGACAGTATCCATCAAGGCATGGATATACCGACCCAGTAAACACGTGGCATTTGTAGATTTTAGGGCCATACTGCCTGAGGAAAACACTTTCTTTGCAGACTGGTCCTGCTTCTTTGACTCCTTATCACCAGGCACCTGGGAAAAAGCACCTGCAGATCTTTTTGAACAGGCAGCTTGTACCACTAAACTCTCTGGTAAGGGAGGACAAAAAGTCAGTGTCACCAGGAGCCACTCTGTAACGCTTTGCCACGGCCTTAGACACTCCAGGAGCCCTTAGAGGCCTACTCCATACTTCCAGGATGGGATCCATTAGAGCATCAGTAAAAGGAAGTATGGGCTCAACTACCGATGACGGAGAATGGAGGACTTTAGTCAGAATGTTAGACTTATACTCAGCAATAGGCAAAGTCATATTCAGCAAATCTGCTGCCTTCTTAATTACAACATGATAGGGTGCCACATCTTTAGAAGGAGCACACGACACCGAGGCTACCTCCCACCCAGGGGACAGATCTAGACCACTTGCCTCTCGTAAGTCATCGAAATAAGCTTCAGGTTCTTGTAGCTCACCTTCTTCGTATTCAGCTTCACTGTAACTCTGCTCTTCCAAAAGGCGTTGGGCTTCATGCCTCGACCTCTCTATCCGAAGCGACTTCGTCGGATCCTGTATCGACTCCGAAAGCTCCGGAGCCGGCGTCGAACGCGGAGCCGGGGCCGGCGTTGAGCTTCGAGTTGGATCCTGAGGTCTGTCCGGAGCCGGTGAAGCCGTAAACGGCGTCGATGACCTCAGCGACGCCGAGAGATGCCAAGGTGGAGTCAGCGTCGGCATAAATGGCAGGAACGGCGCCGGAGCATAAGCTCGGGGAACTCCCAAGTTATAAGCCAATGGACCCATGGGACCAGCCAGTGCTCCAGAGGGGTACATGGCTCTCGCATTAACACCATACATGGCGTTTAAAAAATGCGAGGGGTCCTGTCCTGGACCCGGAAAGGGAGGATACGAACCCACCGGCTGCTCCTGAGGAGGCTGCACCGGAGTCGATACCTATTGTTCCTCTTGTTCCTCAGGTTGGTTAACCGGAGTTGTCGAGCCCTGAGGAACCTCTTCCTCCTCATGTTCTGGAGACTGAGATGGAACCGGAGACGGATTCAACACCGGAGCCGGTGTATGTTCCGGCGACTCCAAAGGCAAGGCCTCACCTTCAGGATCCTGATCTGTGGTGGGAGACACCATGTCCTTACGATGCCTTCCACCAGATGACTTCACTTTTGAATCCGACTCCTTCCCCGAATGATGCCTGGATCCATGCCTCCTTTTCTTATGTTTCTTCTTCGAAGACGTGGAAACATGGCCCGATGTCGACTTTAAAGCCGACCTCGACCGAGACCTCGACCTCGATCTTGACTTCGAGCGCCTCGATCTCAATCTCAATCTCTTCCTGGCCTCCCTACCTTTCAATTTGGCAACAAGAAGTTTGGCCTCACTTTCTCGTAGAGCCTTCGGATTCATCTTCGAACAGGATCGACAACTCTGGACGTCGTCATCTGAACTCAGGCACCATATGCAGTCGTCATGCGGATCCGTAAAGGACATCATCTTCCCGCATGCATCACAGGGCTTAAACCCAGTCTTCTTAGACGACATCTCTACAGAAGACAGTGACACTGAAAAGGTACAGAAAGAAGTCAATAGTAACAAAGTTACTATCAATCGAAACAGAAGATCTCTCGAAACCGTTAGCGACAACGACGTGGAAAAAAGGGAACTGATGTCATCACGCCGATGTAGGCCTTATATGGAGTCAGTGACGTCAGTCGGAGTCGCGCGCAATGCCGTGCTCCTATGACGTCATCCACGCCAGCGTGCTGCAGAAGAATTTTTGGAACGTTGCTGACGCAGGGGGATATTCACAAGGTGAGGAATCCACTGGCAGATGTATCCATCAGAACGCCATGGCAGTGGGCACCGCAGTCTCCACTACAAAACTGCTGGGCACCTTGTGGATGTTGGATTGCCGGTGGTATGGAGCACCTCTGCAGAAGCCCCAGAAGGAAAGGTAGGGCTGATGCAGCTGGCAAGGTTGGACAGATAAGCCCAAGAAGCATACTATGTCCCTGCTCTCCTTGAACTGCTCAAAAATGAAATTTTTCTTTGTCCCCAAACAGGTTAGTCAGGTCGTATGTTATGACTTCTAATGGCGATACTTGTGCCAATGATCCGCCCAATGGATTCGGTGGTGTCCTAGCCACAATGAAACGGGGAGACGGTAGAGGGGAACAGACAAGGAAACAAAAACAAAATAAGGAAAAAAACTTACAGGCCTCCTGCCACCCTTCTCCGTGCCCTCACTGCAGCCCAGGCTACCAGGCTCTCCTGCCGCCAATCATGTTGCTGCTCTTGTTTTAAAGCAACGTCGGAATTGGCTTAAGCGCTGTTAAAAGTGCGCTCCCAGAGAGACTGGGAGCCTATGCTTTGCTGTTTCCAATCCAGCAACGCAGCACGGTTGGAGACAGCTTAGTGCACATGTCGATTTGGCAGACCTTTGACGGCCAGCCAAACCGACATGCGCACTGAGCAGGGGAGAGGTGTGGTGCCAGGGCGACTGACGCTGGAATCTGGGGATCAAGGTTCGATTCCCGGCACCAGCTGCAGATTAGCCCAGCACCATGTGACTCTGAGCAATAGCTTGCATAATCTTCCCGACGGCCCCCAGCGCCTGGAGCCCCCTACGGGTGATTGTTCGTGCTTTAAAAATGTGGATTATTATTATTATTATTATTAAAGTCATCACAGTGCAACACAGTGAAAGTATGTTCTTTGAATGTGGAGTGTCTGAATGGGGAATGCGTGTAGGGGACTACATTTGTTAGCTTTTGTACAACCATTCCTTCTGTCACTGCCCTCGCGATGGCCCCGCCCCAAGACTCGCCCAGCCCTCAGAACCTGAAAAAAACCTGATAATAAACCTGTTTTATTATAGTTTTATTTTTCATGTTTTGTGGCTGGAAAGAGAGTTGATGCTCTTTCACCATAGCAGAGAAGCTGCCACTTGGTCAGGGACTTTGGCTGTTGTGAGGATATGGCAGTGTATTATAAGTGTTGTTGTGCAACCTCACCATGTAATATACTTATCAACCCCTTTTGGACCCTTAGATTTTGTTAGTCAAATCTTTAGCTCAACTCTGGGTAGCTGTGGCTCTGAGTAGCAAATCTTACACAAAGGAACAAGTGTGAAGCATTTATACAGCACCAAAACAATTGAAGAAATAACTTAGACACTCAAGAAATCCAACACCAATTTATAAACATAGACTGTATTGTTATGTATTTTTAGACACAACGCAATGAAAAAAATCCAACAGAGGGTTTCAGAGATATAGGGCCTTATGTATGAACACATTTTCCCATAGACACAGAATGGGTAAAACCCCTTGATACATCTGGCCCATAGACTTTAGAAGGTATAGTCAAGGGTGGAGATTTGTGGGGGGTGTTTGGGATATTATACCCGGGTAAAAAATATATTCTGTAGAAAATAGTTGTGTACAGGTGCTTTCAGTCAGGTAGGGTGAGAAGGCTGTCGGATTTCACCTAGGATTTTTGCATCCCCCACACTGAAAAAAGCACACATGCACACACTCTCTCTTTTCTATGATTTGAAGGCCTTAACAAATGTTGGTCAGTTTGAAAAATAGTGTTTCAAGTACCTCTAACAATACGCACTTATAACTCTTTCCATTGCCACTTACACTCGCCCTCATTTCCTGCTTCTCATATAAGAACAAGTAACTTAACTTTGGTAATGCATTATCTGGTAGAGACTCTATCTAGATGCAGATTCCTTAGCTTTGAAATTCCCTAGCGTCAGGCTGAGCAATACCCTGGTGCGCGCTGTTGGATGGCTCCATTCGGCTTTGTGTGACATCATCGGCATCTGTAGCATCTGTTATGATGTCGCGGTACTTATATAGGCACCACCCAGGTGCGCGGACGTCAGTACTTTTTGTTTTTTCCACATCAAAAGCGCAGAGCCACGAAGAAACTGAAATAGTCATGTATAATAGTAGGGCCCTGAAGGGGGAGTAACCCTAGCCCTACAATATTAGTCCGCAAAGCGGGAAGGCATGGGTGGGACTGTAAGGAATCTGCAGCTAGATAGTCTCTACCAGATAATGCGTTACCGAAGGTAAGTAACTTGTTCATCTGTTAGAGACTTCTAGCTGCAGATTCCTTACCTTTGAATTAGATACCCAAGCCATACCTTCCCGGCGGTGCCCTGCAGACCAATATCCTTATACTAGTAAGTCCTGCAGGACTGAACAGGCATAGTGTCCGTCCCTGCTGACCTGACCGTACAGGCAGTAGTGTTTTGCAAACGTGTGCAAAGATGGCCACTTACCGCCTGACAGATATCTTGGACTGGAGCACCCCGACAAAGGTTGTTGTCGCAGCCTTTCTCCTGGTGGAATGGGCCTTTAATGTCTCAGGGGGATGCATCTTTGCGGGGGTATAACAGATCTTGATACAGAGAACGACCCAGTGAGAGATGGTCCTTTTCTGCACTTCCCTTCTTCACTCCCGTGTACCCCACAAAGAGCAGTCATCCACCCGGAACTCTTTAGTGTTTTCAAGGTAGAACACCACTTTTTGGGTCCAGCCGGTGGAGATGCTCCTCTTCCTTAGAATGATGCGGGGGAGCAAAGAAGGTGGGCAGCGTGATGGACTGACCTGGATGGAAAGGGGTCACAACCTTTGCCAAAAAGGATGCCCGGATGCGAAGCACCAGCTTGCCTGGAAAGGACATGAGATAAGGAGATGAACAAGATAATGCCTGCAGCTAACTCAACCTTTGGGCCGATGTAATCGCCACTAAGAAGGCTGTTTTGATGGTCAACAGCCGGAGCAGACAATAGTGTGCTCCTTTTGAGCATTTACACATAAGGTAGGCAAGGACCAAATTAAGGTCCCACTGCGGCATAACTAAGGGCATGGGAAGAAACAGGTGAGCCAGCCTTTTTAGAAAGCTATGTTCAATATGAGATTTGAAGAGAGAGGGCTGGTCTGGCAGCCACAAAAAAAAGACAGAGCCGAAAGGCAACCCTTGAGAGTTCCCAAAGCAGAGCCCTGTTGGGCAAGGGTCAGAATGAACAAAAGGACAGTAAAAAGAGAAGCAGAAAGAGGGTCAATAGACCTTTCTGTACAGTATAATACACATTTCTGGCAATGGCAGGCATATACTGTCTTAGTGGAGGGCAGCCTTGCCACCAGAGTAACATTACAGATTTTGGAAGGAAGGTCAAAAGCTATCAACTGTCACCACTCAACCTCCACGCATGGAGGCACAGAGTTGACAGGTTTGGGTGGAGAACCACCCCCCCCCCGTGCTACTGCAACAGAAGATCTTTCTGAAGGAGCAGCCTGATCGGAGGATAGGTACTCATTCTCAGAAGCTCTTGATACCAGACTCTCCTTGCCCAGTCTGGAACCACAAGTATGACTTGAGCTCAGTCGCTCCTGATCTTCTTTAGAACCCTGGGCAGGAGTGGTATAGGAGGAAAAGTGTACAGCAGGTCTGAGCTCCACTCGAGGCAAAAGGCGTTGCCAAGTGATAGCCGCCTTTGAAACTCAAGCACACAATAAGGCTGACACTGCGCGTTCTCTTCAGAGACGAACAAATCTAACTACGGTTCTCCCCACTGCTGAAAGAGACCTTGCGCCACCTCCTTCTGGAGACGCCACTCGTTATTCACTAGGCATCGACGGCTGACTTTGTCCGCCCTGGCTTTCAGAGAAACTGCCCAGTGTTGAACCAACAGCGATTTGCCCTGCTGTTCCAGCCATGTCCAGAGACTTATGGCCTCTCGACAAAGGATCCACAAACCCACCCAGCTCTGCTTGTTCCAGTACCACATGGTGGTGGTGTTGTCCATGAACACTTGCACTAGATTCCCCTTGACAGACGGAAAAAATGCTTTCAATGCCAATTGAATCGACCGGAGCTATAGATTTATGTGGAGCCAGTACTCCGCAGGAGACCAATGTCCCCTGATCTCCACCTCTCCCAGATTGCCGACCCATCCCAAAAGTGACACATTTGTCACAACTGTGATATCTGGTTGGGGAAGGGAGAGGGATCTGCCATTGACCCAGTCCTGGTTTATCAAACACCACTGCAGATCTCCCACAGTTCATTCTGAGATCTGGACCATGTTGCTGAGATTTCCTCAAAGCGGTCCTCACTGAAACTTCAGGTTCCACTGCAGAGCTCGCATTTACCACCTGGCATGCTTCACCAACAGAATGCAGGAGGCCAAACAACCTCAGAGTCAGTCTCACCGAAATCCAGGATAGATGCTGAAACACTGGAATCATCACATGAATATACTGGACTCATTGCTCGGGAGGATAGGCCCAAAACTGCACTGTGTCCAGAACTGCCCTGATGAAAGGGAGCGTCTGAGAAAGTCAGGTGTATATTTGGCATGTTCATTCGGAACCCCAGCGAATGCAGGAGGTCCGCCGTAGTCTGAAGGTGGGAGACGACGGTATGGGGTGAGGACACCTTCAACAGCCAGTCATCGAGGTAGTGGAAGACTGAAACCCCTAACGTGGGCAGATGAGCTGCAACCACCGCCATCACCTTGGTGAATACCCAAGGGGCACTGGTAAGGCCGGAGAGGAGTACTGTAAGCTGAAATTGCTCATGGTCAACCTCAAACTGCAGGTAACGCCTGTGGCCTGGCAGGAAGGGGATGCGAAAATGCGCATCCTACAGGTCCAATGCTACTATCCCATCTTCTTTGTCTAGGGCAGACAAGACCCGACCCAGAGTGAGCATCATGAACTTCTCCTTCTTGAGGAAGAAATTGACAGTCCGAAGATCCAAAATGGGCCGCAAACCTTTGTTCTTCTTCGGAATCAGAAAGTAGCAGGAATAACAACCACAGTCTACTTCTGAAACTGGGACCTTTTCGATAGCTCCCTTGGCCAAGAGAGCTGTAACTTCCTCTTTGAGCAACCTTAATTGATCTTCCGTCAGCCATTCCTTATTTGGCAGAATGAGCAGAGGAAAAGAGAGGAAAGGCAGAGAATAGCCCTCCTGGACAATCTATAAGATTCACTTGTCCGATGTTATGGATCTCCATTGTGGGAAATGAATTCTCCCACCATCTGGGGTAGTGTGATCATGCATAGTCAGCCTAGGAGTGCTCGAATGCTGCGGCTGCCGGGGCAGGGTGGCCGACTACTTCTGGCCTCCATTCCTGGATCAGGATGCACCGCGTCCACGTCCCTGCACAGCTTGGGCAGTCTGTGAAGGACAGCGGCTGGGATAGGGCTGACGAGGCTGGAAACCCCTTCCGTTTCCACGAAAGGGATGAAAGGAAGACTGGCCACGAGGAGTGGAGGAGGGACCTAAGCAGCAGGCCATAGCGCAAGAGTCCTTAAACCTGACCAGGACTGAGTTTCCCTTTTCCCCAAAAAGATTGGTTCCATCAAAAGGCATGTCCATCAGAGTGGTTTGGACATCGCCTGAAAAGCCAGTTGTCCTAAGGCAGGCGTTATGCCTCAAGGCCACTGTCATTGAAATCGATCTGCCCAGCGAATCTGTCATATCTAGGCCACACCGTATGGGGAATTTAGCTGCATTCCTCTCATTCTTATTAGCTGGGAGAGCACAGCCCGTGCCTCCTCCGGGACTCGTGACAGCATTTGCGCAACCGTCTCACTAAGGGAATGGGAGAAACGGCCCAATAAGCATGCAGTATTCACTGACTGCAATGCCAGGCTGGAGGAAAAAACAACTTCGTTCCAAATTAGTCCAACTTCTTGGATTCCCTATCTGGAGGGGTGGAAGGGAACACGTCCTGGGACGTAGAGGCCTGCACCACCAAACTTTCAAGTGTCGATGTTGGCTGAGGAATTTCAGATCACCCGGTGCTGGGCAATAGCAGCATGCAAACATCCTATTCACAGAAGCCCCTTAGGAAAGTAGGATCAGCTTTCATGGCCACTCCCACTTTTTGCTGGTGTCCTTATGTTTTTCCAACTAGTCTGACTGGGATCCAGCTAATCAGGACCCCAGTCTCTGTACTTATTCCCGAAATTGGAACTGGTGGGTATTTAGGTACCCTCCAGATTGGCTACTGGGGTACCCTTGTAAGTTTCTAGCATGTGGTACCAAGGTACCCAGGGCATAGGTACACCAGAGGTCTTCCCATGGGCTGAAGCATGTATCATGCCACCCATGAGAGACCACTCAATTTGTGACTCCAGGCCTGCCATTGCAGCCTGTGTAAGCTGGTGTTAGCACCACTTACGACAGATATAGGTTTCCCTATATCTGAGGTCACTATATTTAAAACCTTTAAGTCACCCCTAAGGCTTGCCTTTTAATCCTGAAGGCATGGTGCTGGGTCCAAAAGTGTAAGGGTGACCCTGCATGAGTGGGGCACCCTTTCAGAGTCCATTCTCCCGGGTTTTAAGTGCATCAGCCATTATGACATATAGAGTAGCCATGCATCATTACTCGATGACCATCACTAAACTGGCTGTAACGAACCCTGTCATGTTTGGTATCATGTTGGAATCGTAAACGGTATGGGAGGTATGATTCCATGTACAGTGTGGGAGGTATGATTATATGCACTGTAAGCTGCTCTGGGAGGCCCTCAGTGCTCCTGGTACCAGTCTTCCAGAACTGGACAGCAAACTAGGACTGCTGCTGACCAGAGACACGTTTCTGCCCTCCGGCTGCTGAGCCAAGCTTGAGAAGGGGAAGACAGAATAAAAGATATCCTGTCACAGGGAGGTGTGACCACCTCCCAGACAGGGTTTAGTGTATTGGGGCAGGGGGGGGTGTGTTTTCCAGCTCCATTGAGACTGCTTGAAGGGAGGATTTAGTGCCCTCCTTGCATACTCCAGTACAAACAAGTTCAGGGAGCCACTGGCCCCCAATCTGGCCCGAAACTGGACAAAGGACATGGAAGTATCCTCCCCACTGTCCAGCCCCTCCTCTGGGAGGGACCCCTGAATCTTCCCAACCCTTTCTTAAGGGTACTTGAAGGGCTTACTTGTGGGTGGGTCCCTAGATTTGTCATGGGACAAGATTCAGATCACATACCACTTCAACTTTGACCTTCTGGACATTCGTTGGACTTCCCATTGAGAACCAAGACTGAACCGGGGAAGATTCCGTCTGTTCCAGGTCTTGTCATCTTGCTGGTCTTGCGCAACGTTTGTGCTCCATACAGGTTCTTCACCAGACCTGTGGACATTCAAGACACCTGAAGGAATCTCCCTTGGAGTGAAGGAGTCACTCCCCTGCATCTGCAGGCACCACAACACAGCTGACTGGTCTGCTGATCCTGGGCTCCCACGGACTATAAAAGGCTCAGCAACACAGGTGATGGTTCTACAGCTGCCTCGAGGCCTGCACTGTCGTCATACCTTGTTTCAGGCCAGTATCCCTTGTTGGTACGATGACAACCCAACCCCTATGAATCGCACCAACTTGCCATTGCCAAGGCTTGTTGAATCTCTCCTTCAGAGATCTTCGGGCTCCAAGAAGCTCCAACCTCAAGAAACTCCTGCTGCCAAGATCTTCGCCCACACCTATTCTACTGAACCATGGGCCTTCTTCATTGGTGAGCTGCTCAATGTCCTCTTGAGACTCCTGTGCCTTTGGCTCAAGTGGGCTCCCCTACTTGCTCAGGCCTGCTCCAACTTACCTGCTCGTGGTGGGCCACTTGGGCCTTGCTGGTCCCGACACTGCACCCTTTTCATCTACTTCTTTGTTTGCCGCTGCCAAGGCTTGTTGATGCCCCTGCCGGACACTGACCCCTGTGTTCTTGACATCTGGCTGTGGAACAGCATGCGAATGGCTCCTTGTCTTCTACAGCATCGCCTGGCCCATACAGCTGCAACTTCAAGGGCATCATCAACCTCTCCTGCATCTCTGATAACGGTGGGCATTCGTCTTTCGGGCCTCCTAGTCACTCCTGAGTGGCAAAGACCTCTCTGCTTTCAGGTACCTCTCATCTTGAATCCACCTTTGGGTTTCACCTGACTCCTTTGTCTTCTTCTCCATTGGCATCTTTCCTGAAGTCCTCCATTGTGGTCTATGGCGGTTTCCGGCATCACTTGACACCTATGTACCCGGCGTCCCTAGTGTAGGTATCCTGGTTCCTGGGGTTTCCACGGTGGGGTGAATCTCCAACCTTTCATCTTCCACAGAGTTTCTTCAGGGTCCACTGGGAAGGGTCCTTCTTCTTTAAAATTGCAACCGCGACTTACCTATTGACTAACATTGAGCACACAGTTGTGTTCCCACTCTCCACACGACCACCGTGGAGTTCCTAGATACTCGCCTAGAGTGGTTCCTTAGGTCCCCGGCTCTTCTACATCTCCTGGCTTTATTTGTGACTTGAGTCGTGGTTCGCATTCCACTATTTTAGTATATAGTTTGGTCTCCCCCTGGAGACCACTGTGTATTTGTGCTACTTACGTGTTCTATTTCCTAAGTATTGTGTGTACTTAGTTTGCATCTCTGGGTAGGAGATAATGCAATGTGTTAGTGAGTGTTTGTAATAAAATACATATTTTTATAACTACACTGTGTGATTCTTGTAGGAGAGTAGGGTCTGCTTCCTATGGTCACCGACACTTTTTGCTGTGATTTACTGTTTTTTCGACTTTAGTATGGCTGTGGGCCTGCTAATCAGACCCACAGCCCAGCTGTTCTCTTTCTAAATACCATGATACCATGTACTTTAGGTACATACCTGACTGGGTATTTTGTGTCACCTCTGTGAGCCTCTGTATAGTGTACCATAGGTACCCAGAGCATAGGTGCATTCAAGGCCTACCAGGGGTTGCAGCATGTATTATGCCACCCCTGGCTGGCCATCCAAACTGGCACCACAGGCTGATCACTCAGCTTGGGTAAGGTGGTGTAATCACCCCTTACTTAGATATAGTATACCTATATCTAACCATATATATAGACACATATGCACCTATAAGTCACTCCTATGGTAGGCCTTGACAATTCTGGAGGCAGAGTGCTGGGTTTTATGCAAGAGGTGCTCTGGCATGAGCTGAGCCCCTCTGTAGCTTTTGGAACCATGTCCTTATAGCTGTTCTATGATATAGCCATACCATATACTCTTAAGTGCATTATAATCCTCGCGGTTAATGCTAACTTTGGTTTGGCTTTATCAAAACATGTCGTGTAAGGTGTCAAACACTTTGGATTACTACGCCACCGCCAGTCCTGGTGGCGGGGGTAGCTTCCCTAAGTGAGGTAACTTGAGTACTCCGGTTCTCCCGTGGGTGTTGACTCTCGAAGTGTCCTAGTTCAAAAGGGTTTTACCGTAGTCCATCCGGAAGTGTCCTTAATCAACTACTTTGTAACTTTTACGTACCCATTATAACTCTATGGTAACTCGCGACTGTGTTCCCACACTGCATGCGTCTCCTGTGGGTCTCCTACTTCCTAACCTTTGGTTCTGTATTGTAGCTCCAGCGATTCCCTAGGCCTATTCACTATTCCTGAAGTGGTCCTTATACCACTTATTTAGTATATGGTTTGTGAGGCCCCGAGGACAGAATTGTATTTGTGCAACTTATAGTATGCTTAATGAGTAACTTGTGATGTATTACGATCTCTGACCTCATAAAGAGTTCAGAGTGGCTGTGTTAGAATTAAATACATATGTATTTGATATATACCTTGTGTGGTGTCCTTTCATTTGGTATTCAAGGGATTATATATGGTAAAAAAGGTGGCTTCACATGCTCTCTGAAAGTTTTAGCCTAAGACTGCTGGTCCACGCTACCACTAGGATAGCTTGTCTATAAGGTTGACTTTACAACCACCATCAATAAGGGTCGTTTAGACTGGTGCAAGGTACCTACTAGAATAGTGGACATCATATACCAGGCTAACTTCTCACAATTCTTTTTCACTCAACCTATACCATAGGATTAAGCACTGGTAAAACAAGCTGCTTTACACACTCCTGAAGGCTGCTCTCCACAGCTACCACCTAGAGAGTTTTCTAAGGTGTCTAAGACCACTAAAATCATCATAAGGGTTGTCAGGATTAGTGCAGGGTACCACACTTACATAAGTGAGCACCATATTCTAAGCAACCTTCCCAAACCCCTGTGCTAGGCTTGGATCACGTGACTAGAAGGAAGTCCATAAGTGCCTCATTAGAGGGCAAAGGGGTTCGGAAGTGGAAGCCCCTGGTTAAAGCACTTCAGTAAGGAGATTAGTCCTGACCTGCACTGAGGGCAGTTTTAGTCTGAGGACCTCAGATGCCCTCTTTACCACCATGGCACAGGATGCCCCCTCCTCCGTAGCCATTGTTGGCAGAGAAAACATGCCATTATCTGGGGAAGTGTCCAGTCCACTGGCCTTCCCAAGTTCCTAATACCAGTCTAAATGCTCCACAGAGTCATCCAGGTGTTCCAGAAGGTCCATAGACCCATCCCATTCCTCTCCCAAGCCTAGCACATCTTCAAAGTGCTCAGGCAACAATATAGAATCTCTGGGTTCAATAAGCGCCAGAAATGGCGTCAAGCGATGTCGTTCCAACTCTGTGTCGTCTGCGATGAGGATGGCGCTGGTACAGCCGATGGGCACCGGCGGCGATGCAGCCACCGACTTCAGGTCTGACGCACTGGCATGACCGGCGTCGACCAGGATCCTGGATTGGATCCTTGAAGCACAACTGGTGCCGTAGCCGGAACCGACAGTGGAGTACCCAAGGGGGCCCCTTACGACTCCGCGGGCCCTATGGCTCACCACTGAAGGACTGGGCTATTCTAAGGCCCAGCGGTGCCAGGGGACAACACCTGAAACTTTTGTGGGTTACCTGTTCCGGCGTACAAATCACAGAGACACGGGACACTTCCTTCGGCGTCAAAGATCAGCGTTTATTTACTGCAGGGATACAGAGATCGCAAGAAGTACAACGAAGTGTAGGTTCTGAGAGTCTGCTTCGAATTGCAAAAGTGGATCGCTCCTTTTATACACATTTTCGTCATTGCACAACATAGCGAACAAAAGGTTACAACTCAGTTCCCACAGTAAACTTCAAAAGGGTTGCATTCATGTTTTCAGAAGCCCGGAACATAATTACAGTAGCATTGCTGGTTCACAACTGTAAAAGCACGTTATCCCCACATTAAGCACATTCCATTCTGGCTGTAAACGAGTTAAGAGAAGGGACAGAAACAGGTGCAAGGAAGACAAAGACAGACAACAGATTGAAAAGAGTGTAGGGGGCAATATCGGAAGCGTGATCGCAGGATCAAAAGATTTGATCCTAACGCATGCACGGCTGAAACAATAGACCGGCACGGCAAGATGAGCCTCGAGCGGAGCCATCTGCCTTTGCCGTGTCATCCCCCTAGTCATAAAGACACACTCAAAGGGATATGCATCTTCCGCAAGAGCTTGGGAAACCCAGGGTCATGAAGCGGACATTGTCCGTTCGCCGGCAACGTGAGGGCAAGAAACAAAATGGATGCCGTATCTAAACTGGAATCCGTTGGTTCAGATGAAGAAACCCACGAATAAGACGAATGCTGCAAAGTAGAGTAGCAAAAACGCGTACACCCACTAAACTCGTCATTTGCGGTTCGTAGATACCGAACTCGTCCATATTCGAACATGCCCAAAACGTCATTACGATTCTCACAGAACCTCAGACGCTCCTTTTGCTCACATGTAGGCAAGCACTAGTCGATATCAGAATCGATTTCGATATTCATCAGATCGTTCAGTTGTTGCTGGAACATCATTCTATCCATCAATGTCTCTTTGGTAACAGATGGCCGTCTTATACACGTTGTAGCACAGAGGCCACATAAGGCTGGACCATTCTTTACACAAAGACAACACGTGAACAGAAACGTCACAACAACCCCTACAATCATCAGAATCTTCCAACCCCAAGTCGATATCAGACCCCAAAACCATCCTAGAAGCGTCCAATTACCTTCGTCCACGTGTATGGACTCGGAGATTTTATGCAACTTTGAGATGGCTTGATAAACAGTTGGAGCGTTATCAGGAATGAAAATACAGCAGCTCGAATGGATCACCTTGCACACACCACCTCTATCTGCGAGTACAACGTCTAGAACCATACGGTTCTGCAACGTCATAAGTCTATCCGCCTGAAGCTCTGCTGTCAGATTACCACTTGCAGTTATGTTAGCAGTCGATTCTACCACACGAGTCAACTGTCTCAGGTTCCTACTATTAACCATAGGTCCCCAAAACGGCAGGAAACCCTTAAAGAAGTCTCCTGCTTCTTGACCGGCAGTGTCCTCTTCGCTAATAACGCCTCTCACAACTCTAGTCTTGTGATAGTCTGAGGCAACTGTAAAAGTCGGTGGCAAAAGATTCGCAATATAACAGGTGCCCGAGAAGTCACGGGGCAACCACGTATATGCGCGATCATAACATACAAAATAGGTACCCTTGGCAGTCAGGAAAACAGGGGAAGAGAGCATTGGTAAAACATACGTTTCAGTACAAGCACTCTTCCCAAGCTGAGCTCTCGGATTTCGACCAAGACCTTGCAGGCAGAAACGACCAAGGTGGGGTACGATCCAGATTGGAGACGAGCTCTTAAGCTGTCTATCACCCACTGACATACTATACTCAGCCTCACTCAGATCCTTGTATGCTCGCACCTCTTCCTCTGGAATAAGCGATGCATCAAAAATATCTCTATCTAAGTCAGCAATCGCTATTGCCAAAGACTTGTGGTACGGGCCGGGACCAAGGTCTGCAGAGCGTGGCTCTCGACGGGGGTAGGAATCTAGTGCACTACGGAACATAGTTTGGAATGCTCGAGCTAACCCCTGGGTGCTGTAAGGAAGAACCAAATACGGAATACCCATATCCATGGTATGTGGCATTAACCCACACACCCAACAGTTGGTAGTATTCATCACCAATTGATGTTGATGAAGAAGTTGGACAAAGGAGTTGTTCATAAATTCCGCACGTCTAACCTGTTCATGTTGGGGCAGAAGATGAAAGGAATGTGGAGAAATGGTGGGAACAGAATTCAGATCAGGAGAAAGAGAGGTAGGTGAAGTGGAAGGCAATAACGACTGAATTCCAAAATACACTCCACCCACCAGTAGCATAGAAACAGTTAGGAACAGCATGAAAACCTGAAACAGAAAACATTTTGTTCGCAAAACTTTATGCAGTTTGGATCTTTGCGCCGACATCCTCTCTACTTCCGACAGCTTAGAGAACTCCATCCTCTAAAAACCGTCCGTAACAATCTTGATGCACTTCGTTCTGAGAAGCGATTATCAATTCCCAGGAGTTCCCAGGAATCGACAAAAGTAACCGACCTAGTGTCAGGAACCTGCTAAGCAGAAGGAGGTACCCGCACGGCCCTACGGTCAACCCGGATGATAGGTTTTAATCAGATAAACATTCAAATTAATATAAATCTCCTAGCTGTACAGAAGAGGAATACACGTAACGTATAAAACAAGAATTGAAAAAAAATTCAAAATCAATGAAAAAATGCAAATGTTCGCAATGTTCATAACAACAGCGAGGGGGTAATGTAAAATTTAAAAACAAAAAGGAATTCTTTATTAGTCCTTGTCACGCGATCGAAGAAAGTATCGACTTTTTCCAGGTCGAGTTTGCTCTTCAAACAACGGTTCAGATGACAAAACAGTGTTCGATCGTTCAGGTGACAGTTCAGAACTCGAATTCTCCAATGCTGAAGACAAAGGTACAGTTCCAGATGATTCAACAGGTGTGTCTGACTGAACTGAATTGTTCTCTACAGGTTGAGCATCACTAAATGGCACGTAACGTGGAAGGGCCTCGGTCTCCGTTGGGGCAACTCCTGTTTTCACCCAGTTATCTGCTGGCAAAGGAAGTGGAACCTTCTTTGTATGGCTGGCATGCACCCAGTGCTTCCTGCCTTCCAACCGAACTGCAGTCCTTGTTCCCAGCAGAAATTGGTAAGGTCCCACAAACCTTGGCTCAAGATTACGCTTTCTCCCGAAATTTCGGGTGACAACCCAGTCACCAGGTTGGAGCCGATGTCCAGGACCTTCTGTTTGTGCCGGCAGAGCTTCAAAAACCTGTTGATGAATCAAACTCAATTTAGCAGTCAGATCATAAAGATAGTCAATCAACATTGGATATTCGAGACTGTCAAATTCCTTAGGCCTCGGAACTCCCCAAATGTTCGCAGGACGGCCGAACACAATCTCATATGGGCTAAGCCCTACTCGAGAGTGCACAGTCGCCCTGGTCGATAAGAGAGCTAGAGGCAGTGCATCAGGCCAAGACAAACCAGTCGTGGCTTGAATTTTGGCAAGTTTCAGTTTCAGAGTACCATTGTACCCTTCCACTAAACCCGCTGATTGAGGATGATTAGCGCTATGGAATTTTTGACGTATTCCAAGGCCCTTACACACACTCTTCATCACACTTCCCACAAACTCACTTCCGTTATCCGACCATACGATCCGTGGCATTCCATACCGAGGAAAATATTCCTCCAGTAGGACTTTCGCTGTGGACAGGGCAGTATTATCCTTAAGAGGGTAGGCCTCGATCCATCTGGAGAACGCGCAAACCACAACCAAGACATATTTCAAGTTATTGCATCTCTCCATATGGATGAAGTCCAATTGGATAACTTCAAAGGGACATGTAGGAGGAGCAAAATGACCAGGTGGAGTGGGGGTGCCCTTGCCAGGATTATACATCAAACATACCATACAGTTCTTAACCACTCTCTCAGCACACTTAGCAATCCCATCATTCTTCCATACAGGAGACAACAACTTACATATACCTTTCGCGCTAATATGTGACATGCCGTGAGCCATAGTAACAACGGCAAGCACATACGCATCCGGTAACATCCATCTCCGAAATTCTGACAAATCAACCCAACATCCATTCACATCTAACTTCCCCGTGCTTTCTTTCCACTTAGTCTTTTCAGTTTCGGTGGCCTCATTTTGAATCGCTTTCACGCTCTCAACAGTGTCCTCACACATACCAGTCTCCGTCGGCCACCTCACTGAACTCGTAACGTACATTCGAGTTGTCAGATTCTTAGCCGTTTCCTTAGCAATCTCATCCGCAAACGCATTACCACGACCAACATCATCCGTAATCTTTCAATGCTTGCCACCTGCTTAGGCAATGTAAGTGCATCCAAAAGATCGTTCACGAGCTGTCCGTGTTGGATCTTCGTACCATGCGATGTCATAAATCCTCTTTCTCTCCACAATCGACTAAAGCTATGCGCTACGCCAAATGCATACTGACTGTCAGTAAACACATTCACTCGCTTCCCTTTAGACAAAACACACGCTCTCGTTAACGCAATCAATTCTGCCGCTTGCGCTGAATTCTGACTCAATCTCGCAGTTTCCACAACCGTACTCAACGTCACTACAGCATACGCGGTCGTCACAGCTGTAGGAAGGTACATCCTGACTATGGTTGCCCCCAACTTTTTGCCCTGTGTTTTAGCTGGTTTTGGACATAGTCGACCTGGGACCCTGCCAATCAGGACCCCAGGCCTACTGCTCTCTCGTTAAAATGGATTCCATGTACCCTAGGTGCATTTCCAATTGGTACTGGGCCACCCTATCAGACCCTGTAACTCAGGGCATGGGTGTACCCAGGGCTGCCAGGGGCTGCAGCATGTATTATGCCACCCCTGGCTGGCCTCCTAAATTTGACACAACTGGCTGCATGACAGCTGGGGCAAAGTCATGTAATCACCCTTTGCTGTAGGTGTAGTATACCTATACCTAACCCTAAAAATGGACACACAGATTCCTATCAGTCACTCCTATGGCAGGCCTTGACAATCCTGAAGGCAGAGTGCTTGGAATCGTGTGAGATGGTGCTCTGGCATGAGCTGAGCCCGTCTGCAGCTTGCGGAACCAAGTCCTAATAGCTGTTCCATGATATCGCATACCATATACTCTTAAGTGCATTATAATCCTCGCGGTTAAATGCTAACTTTGGTATTGCTTTATCAAAACATGTCGAGTAAGGTGTCATACGAATTGGAATACTAACCCCTCGCCAATTCTGGCGACGGGGTTAGCATTCCACCCTTCTAGAGGGACACGACATATATGTAACTGTGAACCCCGGTTAAAGTTAACTAAAGCCTCAGCTCCACAAAATGGATGCTGCCACCACAGACACGAGTCTGACCTCCTGCTGCTGGGAGTCCTTCCAGCGAGGGAGGCTTGGACAAAGGGTTTCCTGTCCGGGGCGGTGCTAGCACCATCCCAGACATGGTTTTGTGTATCCTGGGTAGGCAGGGCTTTTCAGGAAGGTGACTGCTGAGTGGCACCCCGGTGCTCACTACGCATAGGCCAGTCAGAACCAGTTCCAGGGGCACACCAGCCCCTGGCCTGGGGAAGTCCGGCAGGGGAGAGGGGTGTAACCACCCCCCTCCTGGTCCCACCCATAGGCAGGACCTAGTCTCCGGGTCAGCCCCCTTTTTTAGTATAAAGATAGGAGCGGGCCCCCTGTTCAAATTAGATCATCTTTGGAATCAAGACACGACTTTCTGCGAAAGGACTTCAAGATTTCTTCATCAAGATTCTCCCTTGTGGCTAAGGAGTAGTCACCCTGCATCCGCAGGCACCATCCTAAGAACACTGCGGTCTGCTGCAAGTCCTTCTTCACGAATCCGACGACCCAGCTCGACGAGACCCGGCTTCCCTGGCACCTCTGACCTCTACTCACCTCTACAGCAAAGCTGAGAACTGTGAGTGCGACGAGACCTCGAGGGACCGACGATCGCCAAGACTGCACGACTTCTTTGTAACAAGGCCACCGAGTCTTCCACTGGTGAGTGCTTTGGGGTCCGAGAAGCCCCCACCCTGCGCAGCTCCAGCATCCAAGATCAGACTCCCTGCATCTCCACGATCTGCGTGGGGCCCTTCTGCTGTTTGCTGTGCACCGCGTTGTTGGCTACTAGCCGGCTGGCTTGTGGCCTTCTGAACGACGCCCGACGACATCACTGCTGCTGGTCTGGTTGCTCCAGACTGGCCCTTGCTTCCTTTTTCAAGAGAAGCACCCCGGACCCTCCTGGTCCACTCCAGACGCCATTTTAGGTCCACCGCGTGGGCTTGAATTTGCCAAGGCTTTGTTGCCCAATCCTGGGTCCAGCGACGCCGACAGCTTCTATCTTCGTGGGACAGCTCGATCCTCCTTCCTGGTCGCCGACAACGCCTCCTGGTCCGTGAGATCTTCGAGCACAGCGTCACCCACTCCCCTAGTCGAGGTGGCTACCATCCGGTACCCTCCTGGTGCCCACTGACTACTGGCTAGTAGTCTCGAACTTGGTCCCCTCTGCTTTCAGGTGTCATCTTCCATCGATCCAGGCTTGGATCCACCGAACTTTCTTCACTGGTCGCCTGCCAGCAACTTCTTTCTTCCAGGCTCCTGGTCCGTCAACGAGGATTCCCGACGTCCTTTGAGTCCTATGCAGCTGCAGCCCCTGGGCTAGGTAACTTCGGCATTTCGGTGCCCCAGCATAGCCTCAGTATCCAAGGGTCAGAATCTACTTTCGTTTTCCTCCTACCAGGTCGGGTTCGCCCGAGAACACTAACTTTGCAATTTCTAGCTACCATAGACTTTGTCCCGCATCTCGCGTGAGAGTGCACACACTGCACCCGAGTCCCCTGGGTCTCCTAGAAGTAATCTAACGATTCTATAGTCAAGTCCTAGCGATTCCAAAGCCTATTAGTACTGTACTTACCTGCTAGTAATTTCGCATTCCACTTTTCAAGTATATGGTTTTCCGTGCCCCTCGGGCATTTGTATATACTGTGCTAACTTAAGTATTTTCGTAAGGGTTTTGGTTTGTGCTTAGTACCCTGTCCTCATAAAGAGTACAGGGCTGTTGTGAATCTTAATAAATACTGTTTATTTTCATAACACTTGTGTGGTGTCCTTTCACTTGGTGTTCAAGGGGTATATGTGTGGTAAACAGCTGGCTTAACACGCCCTCTCGAGTCTTTAGCCTTAGACTGCTCGTATCCACGCTACTAGGATAGCTGGTCTATAAGGTTGACTTACAACCAATCATCAATAAGGGTTGCTGGACTGATACATAGTGTTCACTAGAATAGTGAGCACTGCATATCAGGCCACCTTCTCACAACATCACCATTCGGCAACTCGAAGCATGAACCATCAACATACAAAGTACCATCAGGATCTACCAATGGAGTGTTTATCAGGTCAATACGACCCTTCGTCTCTTCTTCAGTTCTTAGATAACAGTCATGTGGTGCTGCATCACCTGATTCCACATTAATCGGCAACAATGTCGCTGGAGGGAGGAGCTTCGCGAGCAACCAAGATGGCCGCGTAAGCTCGGAGCTCCGTGGACCGTCCGACCCACCGCAACTATCCTGCTCGAAATCCTGATCCACATTGGTGGAATCTTATTGCTGGTGGTCTGCTGAGGCGGGGACTGCCCTCGGCTTCCAAATCGGTGGTTCCTGTGCAGAGTTACGTCGAGCTGAACTCCGCGCCGGGACGGTGCCATTGTCCCTCCGGACTTCGCCACTTCGCACGATTGAAAGCGTAGTGGCCGCCTGCTGTCCTCACTGGCGGAGTGATAGTGTTTCCAGCTTGTGCCTTCTACACCCTGGTTTTGCCTCCTCGGCCCTGCCTGCCCGTCGGCTGTGGACCCGGACTTGAGGGGCGCCTTGCCTTTGTTCTCTCGTACCCATCATGGCGGGCAGAGGCGACTCGGACAGGGCATCGAACAAAGGTGGCCGGGGCAAGTCGCAAGCGCAACAGAACCGTATTGAGCGCTATGTGAACCTAAAGTCACCGCCTACATCGGGGGCCGTGTCTAAGGGGCCCCCATCGACGAGCCCGCCGGATGGATCGGACCCTACCCTCGGCGACATCATGGGCGCCATCACGAGTTTCGGGGCCGATATGCAACAACAGCACGAAACTCTAAACCACAAGGTCGACTCAATGGCCGTTGACATTACTCTTATAAGGGCCGACCTGGGCAAGACCAATGAGCGTGTGAAGGCGCTGGATATTAAGACCTCCAGCCTGACCTCCGATGTTTCCGAGTTACAGACCGAGGTCCGCAACTTGCGGATGACCACGGACCTATTCTCGAGGCGGCTGGAGGACTTTGAGGGGCGAGCCAGGCGGCAGAACGTCCGCATAGTCGGCGTACCGGAGGGATCGGAAGATGCTGCAACGGACCTGTTCGTGGAGGACTTGATCAAAACCCATTTGGCACCCTCTGGACTGAGTAACTTTTTCTCGGTGGAACGTGCCCACCGGGTACCGGGTGGCCCGCCAAAGACATGGGTGGCGCCACGGCCGATTGTGGCGCGCCTCCTCAACTTTAGAGATCGGGACGTGGTCCTGCAAGCTTCTAGATCGCATGGGCCACTCCACTACCAGAATGCGGAGGTGCACTTTTATCCGGACTTCACTAGGTCGGTGCAGCGCCAACGCCAGAGCTACGCGGGAGTGAAGAGGCGCCTCAGGGAAATGGGTTATAAATACTCAATGATGTTCCCAGCTAAACTCCGTGTTGAACATAAGGGATGTGCCCTTTTCTTTGACTTCCCTGAAAACGTCAGTGAATGGTTGGACACAGTCTCGCCTCGTCGGGATGAACAGGAAGATAGAGATGGAGGTGCCTCTGGTGGAGCGGAACAGTGAGACTAAATGAAGGGCTGGTGTCACCCCCGCCTCGAATGACTGCCGGAGCTGGTACTCGTGACTCAACCTGACTCTCCTTTACTTACATGGTGGGTGGCGGGACGTGTTCATGGAGATTCCCTACTCCTCTGGGTCTTTCGTAGATTAGTTAATGGGGCGACAGGCACACTGCTGGTTGGGAGGGCTTTTTAGTCTGATGCAGGGATGCAGGGTGGGGGGTATGTTGGGAAGAGTTATCTTATTTTCTGGTTTTTTCTTTCTTTTCTCTGTCTGGCAATGGGTCATTTATGCTCCTGAACTGTATTTGAAATCGGTGTCTTCTGGGACTGGGTGGGGCGGGCTGCGGGGTGATGGGGGGTAGGAAGTTAAGAATTCTCAGTTGGAATGTTAACGGGTTGGGTGACCGAGTCAAAAGAGGGGTGGTGATACAACTGATCAAACGTCACATGCCTGATATTGTCCTCCTTCAAGAGACACATCTAGTAGGTAACACATGTAAAGCTTTGAATCGTAAAGGTTACAAAATGGTGGCTCATTCGGGGTTCTCTTCCGGATCCCTGGGGCGGGTATCCTTATGCGCGCGTCCCTTCCCCTAGAGATAGATGTCACCATGATTGACGACAGGGGGCGTTACGCTGCCGTGGCGGGTAGATGGGAAGGGCGTTCCCTTTCGTTGTTTTCTGTATACGTCCCCCCGGGGCTGCAATCCAGTACCTTTCAGGACATTGGTGGTGCCATTTTGTCTATGCCGGCTGGCCTGTTAATAGTGGGGGGTGACTTTAACTCGGTTTGCTCTGGTCTGCTTGATCGCCAACCGTCTCGGGACCTCCGTAGCTCACAGATGTGGCTTCCCTCCTTCCTTGAGTCCATGGGCCTGGTGGACGGCTGGCGTCTTCTCCATCCGACACTCCGTCAATTTTCCTTTCTCTCGGGTGCACATGGGAGTCTTTCCCGCATTGACTATGTCCTTACACTGGCATCTCACGCATCGGCCGTTTCCGAAGCCCGCTTCTTAGCGCGGGGCATTTCTGACCACTCCCCGTTGTGGGTCTCCTTTGATTTTGGCGTGGTCTTATCGGAGCGACCGGCGACGGTCAATCCGTGGTATTTCCGCAACATCAAGACCCGCTCCCTCCTGGCCAAAGCCATTGACCTTTATTTTGCTGAAAACGTGGGCTCGGTTGGTTCGGCCGTTACGTTGTGGGAGGCCTTTAAGACAGTGCTCCGGGGCGAGGCCCAGGCGCTCATTGCGGAGGCCCGTCGGACTAGGGATGCCGACTTGCTGAATATTGAGCAAGAGGTCTTGAGTCTCGAGTCCCAGCTGGGGCCCGAGCCAGACCCCTCGGTTTTGCATGCCCTCTCATTGAAGCAAGCGGAATACCACGATCTTGCCACGAATGCCGCACTCACTCTGGCTAAAGAACAGCAAGGCCGTGTCTATGATGTAGGCGACAAGGCTGGGAAGTTGCTGGCTTGGTTGGACAGGAGAGAGATGGCCAGCCGAGTGGTGCCTGAACTCTTGGGGGACGACGGGGCGGTCCTTACGGACCCGAGTGCCATTGTCGAATCCTTCGCTGGGTACTTTCGGGGGGTCTATGAGTCCGCTTCGGACTTCTCTGAGGTGGACTCGTCGGCCTTCCTCTCGGGTATTGAACTTCCCTGCCTTTCCGAGGACGAAAGCGCGGACTTAGATAGAGAGATCACCGCTGACGAGGTTGCCTTGGCGATCCGTTCATTACGCACCGGTAAGGCCTCGGGGCCTAACGGCATCCCGGTTGAACTATATAAAATCCGGCCGGACGCGGTGTCCCCGCATCTGCGGAAAATGTTCCTGGAATCCTTTGAGAGGGGCCGTCTCCCCCTGGATCAAAGGTTGGCCACTATTGTGGTCATCCACAAGGAGGGTAAACCACGAGACGTCTGCCGATCGTACCGCCCTATCTCTCTCCTAAATGTGGAACCCAAGGTCCTCGCCAAGTTGCTCGCCAACCGGCTGATTGGTGTCATTGGCGACCTCGTACACCCTGACCAGTCGGGCTTCATCCCCCACCGCAATACCGCCCTCAATCTACGCCGCCTTCACGGTGTCATGGCTAGAGCCCACACCCTCGAAGAGCCAGCTGTCCTCGCGTCCCTTGACGCCACGATGGCTTTCGATTCTCTTGAGTGGCCGTACCTCTGGGCAGTGCTGTCCAAATTCGGATTTGGGCCGGTTTTTGTGAGCTGGGTGAAGCTGCTATACGCTGAACCGATGGCCAACGTCACGGTCAACGGTCGCCTGTCGACGTCATTCCCCCTACATCGGGGTACCAGACAGGGTTGTCCCCTATCGCCCCCTCTGTTCGCCTTGGCCCTTGAACCGCTCGCAGCCCTACTGCGTACGCATCCTGATTTACACGGCATTACTTGGGCCCCTGGCTTTGAAGACAGGGTATCCTTGTATGCCGATGACATCCTGCTTTATTTGACTTCCCCCGGCAAGTCCCTCGTTGTGGCCTGTGACGTACTCAGACTCTTCGGACGCTATTCTGGCCTGATTATAAACTGGGCCAAATCGTCCTTGTACGTCCTTAAAGGAGATACTCCACGACTCCCCAGGGGCTGCAACATTCAGATTGCCGTACGTGGCTTCAAGTACCTGGGCATTTACATCTCCGGTAATCCCAAGTTGCGGTACGACCTCAACTTACTCCCTCCTCTCCAGCGTCTACAGCGCGATGTGGATAGCTGGCGTAAGCTTCCGCTCTCCCTCCTTGGCCGTGCTGCGTTGTTTAAGATGATGTCCCTGCCCAGGTTCTTGTACGCCTTGCAGAACGCCCAAGATCCGGTTCCGGCGCGCTATTTCGAGACCTTGAAGGTCTCCTGCGAACCCTTCTCTGGGACGGTCGACCTCGTGTTGCCATCCATAAACTCACCCTTCCCTGGTACGACGGTGGCATCGCCCTTCCGGATGTGCGCCGCTACTACTGGTCCTCTCAACTTGCTGCCCTCAACCACAGGTTCTATGGTCCTGTGGATAGTCCCGGCTATGCCATGGATAGATGGCTTTTGGGTGACGGCAACTATTATCGGGCCCTGTATTCGAAGTCCTTCGACCGACGGTTGACGGGTCCTACACGGACGGCGATCCACATTTGGCGGGTGGTCACCAAGGCGCAAGGTTGGCAAGGCAGACTGACTAGGTTCACCCCCCTTCTTTGATTCGGACATCCTGGGTAGACTGTGGCACACCAAGGGGTTTGATAAATGGGACCTCATCGGTATCAGCAGAGTTGAGGACATGCTCTCCAGGGGCACGATTAAGACCTTCCCCCAGCTGCAAACCGAATACCAACTGGGTACGACGGAGTTTTTCCGTTACGCCCAGCTGAGGCATGCGCTGCTCTCGGCCACACCGCCGGACGGCGACATTCCTGAAAGCTCCCCTCTGGAGGATAGGATATTGGATGGGCACATGCCGGACAGCGCGATTTCCCTGTCATACAAGAAACTGATAAACGTGCGCACAGATCTCCTCCTTGGCTTGCGGGACCAGTGGGTGGCGGATGGCCTGGAACTTGACGATGAGGACTCGCAGAGCGCAATTTCCTCCCCTAAGGAGGTTGCAATCTCCGCTCGTCTCCGCCTCGTGCAGTTCAAGATCTTGCACCGGGTGTATATGACGGGCCCCCGTTTGATGCACATGGGATACTCGCCTGACGGACTCTGCCGCAGAGGTTGCGGGGCCCTCGCCACTTTCCTACACATCCTTTGGGAATGCCCCGTAATAGCCTCCTACTGGAGGAGGGTGCACCGAATCATGGAGGAAGTTACTGGCGTGATTGCTCACGCGGAAGCTCGTAGGTGCCTCCTAAACGTATGGGAGCCTTCTGATCACAACGCAGCGCAGACTAGGTGGGTGACCCTGGGGAACATGGTGGCCAAAAGGGACATTGCTCAGAAGTGGGGTGCGTCCACGGCCCCCCTGGTGGTACAATGGAAAGCCAATATGGACTGGTGCATGTTCCGGGAGAAGACAGTCTATGTGGCAAGAGGGAGACCTCGAACATGGAATAAAGTGTGGGGGGCCTGGAATGAATATAGGGGAGACGTGTGCTTGCCACCCGAACCAGTCTCTCTGGACGAACATGTGTCACCCTGACCTGTAGCACCAACTGAGCTTTGATGTACTGCACTCTCCTGTTGTCCTCCCCCCCTCCTTCCCATTCTGACATCCTCTCCTTGATGATCGCTTCCCTGCCTTTCCTCCCCTACCCGTCCCTGACGCCCTGCTTCATATTGACTCTATTGCCATCATTTCGCGCCCTAGGGCGCTCCTTTGTTGAGTTCTTCATCTTAATATAAAATTAAACTTCGATGATTATGTTTGGATCTTTTTGCACTACTGCTCTCCTATTACCCATACTGCCTTGCCTCCGGGATGTCAGGCTGAATAGCTGTGTGCTCTGTTTTGAATAAAGGTTTTAAAAAAAAAAAATAAAAAATAAAAACAATGTCGCTGGATTCAGCACATTACAACGCTTGATCTGTATATGACTTGCCAAAAGTGTCAACTCATAACCGGACAACCTTGCGCTCGTCAAGTGTTGAGTTTTCGTTCGATTCAAGAGAGTGTCAACTGCATGCGGGACCATCACTGTGAGCATATTATCCATGACCAGACCTGCGGACTGTCGAATGGACACCGCAGCCCCCGCTGTCGCTCTTAAACAACTCGGCAATGCTCTAGCTACTGGGTCTAAGGTCGAGGAAAAATATGCACATGGATGCTGCTTACCACCAAATTGTTGCGTCAAGACACTCAACGCACAACCTTCCCTCTCGTGAACGTATAGTGTAAGCGGCTTACTGTAATCAGGAGTACCTAACACAGGAGCCGAACACAACGCATCACGCAGTTCAGAAAAACTTTTCTGACATTCTTCGGTCCATGGCAAAGGAGTCGGAACATCCTTGCACGTGAGAGCTAACAATGGCTTCGCTAACAATGAAAAATTCGGAATCCACTGTCTGCAGTATGACGTGATACCTAGAAAGGCACGTACATCTCTCTGAGTTGTTGGCACAGTCATTCGAGCAATCGCTGCAATTCTTTCTGGGGTCAACCTTCTTCCCTCCTTTGATAATAAGTGACCTAAATAGGTTACTTCTTGACAACAATACTGTAGCTTAGAAGGTGACACCTTGTGATGTAAGTCACATAGATGTGCTGTAACAGCGATACTGTAGCAGTTTTGCAAATCTGCTTAGTGTCAGCAGCCACTAACAGATCATCAACGTACTGAATCAAGGCCGCACCAGCCGGTAACACAAACGCATCAAGTTGACTTTTAAGGGCTTGACTGTAGATCGATGAACTCTCACAGTAGCCCTGAGGTGCGCGTTTAAACCTGAAGCTGCGACCACCTAATGAGAAGCCGAATAGATCTCTGCTGTCCTCAGCAATCGGAATGCTAAAGAAAGCATTCTTCAGATCGATTACCGAGAACCAAGAGGCAGAGGCTGGAATCAGGGTCAGTAAAGCTGTAATGTCAGGCACCACGGGAAACTGTGGGATCACGATTTTATTGACTTCTCTCAAATCAATGACAAAACGGTACACAGGAGGCTTAGATGGGTCAGTTCGTTTCAGAATAGGTAACACCGGACTATTGCACACATTTCCCCGAGTTTCCTCGATAACATCCTTCTTGATCAAATCATAAATGATCGCCAATAGCGCTCGCTCACCATCAAGAGAGATACGATACTGGGGAATGCGTGGTAATCGCACATTCGATTTCAATTGTACGACATAAGATGGTATATCCAATAAGCCCACATCATTGGGACCCGTTCCCCACAAAGACTCAGGAAGGGAACTCAATTCCGGTGGGAGCTTATCAGTTGACAAGTACATAGGAGAGATTACTCTCTGACCTAATGAAAGCTCCACTCCCGTAGGAGAGCAATAGAGAGTCGCATATAACCGCTTCAACAAATCCAGACCCAAAAGATTCTCACCACAACCAGTAGTTAAAATCAAAGGAGCCTCCAGCTCACGTGGCCCGATCGTAAGGGACAAAGGGCTAGAAACTGGATTGCTAACCGGGGCGCCAGAGAATCCAACGGAAACATTTGTTAAGCCAGACAAAGGTGCGCCAGGGAGTTTCAAATGCATGATGGAACTTTTTGCTGCACCAGTGTCCAACAGAAAAGGCTCAACTACGCCCGATGTGGCAACTGCGACGTACGGCCCTCTATGATCAACTGGATCTGATACTACTCCCTCTCTTTGTCTATGGCTGTCCTAGTAATTACCGTCTGCATCAATGTCATGCTCGACGTAATAGTCATCCACATGATACTGTGCAGATCGACCAGACGATGTATTTCGCTGATCAAAACAATTGTTCGAGTCCGATGAAGAAGTAGAACGCTCATTTTGATTTTGAGAGGTGCCACGACCTCTACCTCGAGATGCCTGCTGAGGACCACTACGACCTCCTCGGGTCAAAACACCATTATTTCGGTCACGTAAAACAGGACAATTAAACTTCAAATGGCCCTCTCCCCTACAATATGCACATTGATTATACCCAAGCATAGATCTGGGTGTAGAAGAGTCAGAACGCGACTGCGACCTAGAAGACTGCGACTGTGATCGATTTCGCTGTTGCGAGTCATTTTGATTCGAGCGCGGAGGATACGCTTGCTGCAACAAGACCTTAGTTTTAAGCTCCTTCGTTTTCTTATCTGCACGATCATTTTCTTCTTTTTCTCTATTTTCATAATATTGAGCTGTTGCTAATATTTGAGCAGTGGTTGAAACAGCCCATGAACTATCAAAATTTTTCAATTTGTTGCATAGCTCAGGCAACAAATTTAACACAAATTTATCAACAAACAACCGCTGGCCTCCCTCAGTGCTCATATCCTGACCACTATGATCGATAAAAGCCTCCTCAAATCTAGTAAAGAAATCAGAGACACTCTCGTCTTTCTTTTGTTTACAGGCAGACAATTTATCCCAGTTCACCCTCATTGCCGGCATAAGTGTTTTCATGAGCGTAATGATCCTTTGGGGTAGAGCCATAATTATCTGTTCAGGCTTAGCCCCACCAACTTGCTGTCCGTCAGCCGCTACAATAGCAGCCCAATCACCGCCTAACTCAGCTGCGTGATTCTCTTGACGGATCTTCACCCAAATCGGTTGCGGCACTACGTTACCGAACAACATGTCAATATCGGCGAGGTTCATAATAGTAGCATCCACAAGTTGGGATAACTCCTTATAATAACCTGCCGGATTTTTCCGGGGGTCAGGCAAAGATTGTTTCACCTGCAAAACTTCCGATCGCTTCCATGGGAGGTGTATCCACACTCTCTGGAAGTGTGGCGGAATTGCAGGATTGGCAGCAGCGTCACCTGGCATCCACACTGGGGGAACTTCTCGCATAGGATACTGACCAGCTTGTGCCTTCGAGTCATCGAAGTTGTCATCAAACAACACTCGAGGATGCACTGTAGATCTAAAAGCTAACAGACGCTCTAATGCACGTTGTACATCACCGCCTACAATCATACCGTTCGAAAACTGATTCTGAAGTTCAGTCATATCGGTCGGTACATTATCTACCTCATCATTATCCCACTCTTCTCTCAAGGATTTACACATTTCCTCAAACACGAATCTTTGTGTGGGTTCATTGAACTGAGAAAACGTATCAAACACTATGTGCGGAGTGTACTTAGCAGGATGTCTAATCCACCTGCGCGCCATAGTGACTAACGTCACACTCTCCCTACCTCCAGGCATTTGGCTTCGTCTCTGAAAGACATCAGAGACATCGGACCCAAGTATCGGTCCGAAAAGTGGGGAATAGAGATTAGCAACAGCATTAGGTATACAACTACGAACAGAAGGAGAAGAGGAGAGAAGTACAGGAGCAACAACATGAGGACTGAACGTAGGAGGAGTAGGAGTAGCCAAGATAGCAGAAGTAGCAGGAACAATAGACTGAGAAGGTACAGGCAATGGAGCAGTAGGAAGGAGGGCAGGTAAGGGAGCAGGAACAACTTGAGGAACAAGAGGATTCGGAGGAACAGGACCAACGACAGGCTGACCAGCAGTCGCCGGAACAACAGGTGGAAGAACAGGAGGAACTACAGGCACTGTAGTACCCTGTACATACGGAGGTGGTGATTTCAGTAAATAGGATAACAAAGGATCCTCTGTCGATTCCTCTCCCTTCTTATCAGAACTCGACGGTAGAACCGGATAACATTTATGCACCGCCATACGATGCAATCTAGTAAAAACTTCCTTTTCCTTCTCGTCTTTGTCTCGCTGATATTGTTCTGCACTTTGCATCATTGTAATGATACTGTCTCTCTTATTTTTCTTAATCGGCTTGATTTCCTTCTGTTTGGCCTCTTTACGCCATAACCGAAAGGAATCAAACATGGCCGGCCTAGCTTTCTTTTTAAACAATTTTGCTTCGAGATTATCTAAAATCTCAGTTTCAAAACTACCATGGGGTGGCCAACTAAGGACACCATCGTTTTTAGTATAACGGATCCAATATTCATTATATACGATAGGGCCCACTCCGTGTCGACTATAGAGCTCATAAATTGGAGTTCCAACTGGAGGTATCGGACATGAGTCCTCTAACCGGGAATCCGTGCTGCAACATTTAAGGAAACTAAACAAAGTACTGCGGCCAGGCATCGTGCACACTAACCGAGTTTACAAACTTCAAGGGTTATCGAATTACGATGTCCTCGCAAAAATACGAGAGCCTCGGTTTTTGGCAATTGCAATCGTCAAATAAAAACCCAACAACTAAGAACCAACAACTAAGAACCACAAATGCAATGGAACCATGCAAACAACCAAGTTTCAACAACAACAACCAAGGATTCTGGGAGCGACCCACAAATACTTAACTGAGAGAACAATGGCGTCACCAGGAAGGCCCGTCTATCGTCTCGCCGTACAAAGGACTACGCCAGGAGCCAAAACAGGTCGACAGTCAGGGCATCAGTCCGTCGCAGCCGTCAGGAGGCGGGAATCTTCGCGGGAAAAGTCTTCGGACCACTTATTTCGACAACAGGATCGATGAAGCGGGGTGCACCTTCCCTCAGAGATTTCACACGAAGTTCCTCACGATCGTCAGGCTTAGGACCGGTACCGCTGATGTCGCCCCACATTGGGCGCCAACTGAAGGACTGGGCTATTCTAAGGCCCAGCGGTGCCAGGGGACAACACCTGAAACCTTCGTGGATTACCTGTTCCGGCGTACAAATCACAGAGACACGGGACACTTCCTTCGGCGTCAAAGATCACCGTTTATTTACTGCAGGGATACAGAGATCGCAAGAAGTACAACGAAGTGTAGGTTCTGAGAGTCTGCTTCGAATTGCAAAAGTGGATCGCTCCTTTTATACACATTTTCGTCATTGCACAACATAGCGAACAAAAGGTTACAACTCAGTTCCCACAGTAAACTTCAAAAGGGTTGCATTCATGTTTTCAGAAGCCCGGAACATAATTACAGTAGCATTGCTGGTTCCCAACTGTAAAAGCACGTTATCCCCACATTAAACACATTCCATTCTGGCTGTAAACGAGTTAAGAGAAGGGACAGAAACAGGTGCAAGGAAGACAAAGACAGACAACAGATTGAAAAGAGTGTAGGGGGCAATATCGGAAGCGTGATCGCAGGATCAAAGGATTTGATCCTAACGCATGCACGGCTGAAACAATAGACCGGCACGGCAAGATGAGCCTCGAGCGGAACCATCTGCCTTTGCCGTGTCATCCCCCTAGTCATAAAGACACACTCAAAGGGATATGCATCTTCCGCAAGAGCTTGGGAAACCCAGGGTCATGAAGCGGACATTGTCCGTTCGCCGGCTACGTGAGGGCAAGAAACAAAATGGATGCCGTATCTAAAATGGAACCCGTGGGTTCAGATGAAGAAACCCACGAATAAGACGAATGCTGCAAAGTAGAGTAGCAAAAACGCGTACACCCACTAAACTCGTCATTTGCGGTTCGTAGATACCGAACTCGTCCATATTCGAACATGCCCAAAACGTCATTACGATTCTCACGGGAACCTCACCAGCAGGGTTGTTCCACTCAAATACGCGGCGCATGGCCTCGTAAAAATGATTTTCTTTGAGCAGGAGTCGCACCCGCTCCCAGAAAGGGGGCAAGCGGGAAGTCGATTCAGGCTCCAGCTGTGCGGAACCATGCCTAGAGCATTGGTGCTCCTTACCTATCTCGTTGACGACAGCCCTGGTGAAGATGAAGCTCGCTTGGACTTCTTCTTCTTATGCCTCTTTCCCAAGTGTCCTGAGGATCTTGAGTGGGAAGAAGAGGACTTGGGGCTCCGGGAGCGGTCCCGTGACCGCCTCTTCTTCAATTGGGACTGGGACTTCTGCGGAGTCTTGCTTGATGGTGTCGACTGTCAGGCCGTGAGGAGCTTCATAGCTCGCTCCATCAAGGCATTTGGAGCCATTGTCTGGCAGTCCTAGCACAACAGAGTCGTGGTTGCGCTTGAGACACCAGTGACAGACGAGGTGTGGATTGGTGACCGACATCATGCGGTGGCAGGAAAAGCATGGCTTGAAACCTGTCTTCCTCTAAGACATCACTCGCACAGGAAGTGGAAAATGTTCTGAATTTGACAAAAGTCAAGAAACAATCTGCCAAAAAGCGACAGAGGGTAGCTCTTCCGAGATCAGTGCTTAACTGCTGCAGACAGAAAGAACTGACGTCTGCGTGCCTGTGTGGTACGTATATAGGTACTGCGGGAAAAGGAACAGGAGTGAAACCCATAAACCAAAATGGGACTGGGTATACAGTACATATAAGGTACAATGTCCCAATAGGTATCAATAAATAAGGCAGTTTCAAAGGTGCATGCATCAAGCATTACAGGTAAATAACAACAAAGAGTCTCAATACATTTGTGAAAGGCTTATTAATCACAGTCTTGTTTCAAATGGGGGATACAGTTAAAAAGCAGCACTGTACATGAAAGCATTCATGAAACAACCCAAATGGCACTTGGTGACAAGGTGATATCAAGGTGAAAGTGACGACACAAGTGAACGTGGTGAACAGAGTGGTCGGCGCAAAGTGACTAGAAATATTCAGTGAAGGCTCCACAATAAATACACATAATTTCAATGTTTTAAATTGAACACAGTTATGAGCCTAGAGGTAATGCGCCAAAGAATTGCGCTGTAATTGTCGACGGCGTTTCGATCCTCGGTGATTTGGGATCAAGTCTCAACGTTTGGAGCTGGTGCAGCGCCTGATTGAATCTCGCGCTGGAGCAGATTAAATCCGTGGTGTAAGTTCCGATTGCACCGGCTCCAAACGTTGAGACTTGAACTCCCCCAGAAAGGATCACTACTTCACCCCTTGATCGCCCGCATCCATAGCTCCTGCACGACTGATAACTACCCAATGTCAGCGTTCTTTTACTTCAGCATTCCATCTATCATCAACCCTGTCCTGAAGAGGATCTCAAATCACCGAGGATCGAAACGCCGTCGACAATTACAGCGCAATTCTTTGGCGCATTACCTCTAGGCTCATAACTGTGTTCAATTTAAAACATTGAAATTATGTGTATTTATTGTGGAGCCTTCACTGAATATTTTTAGTCACTTTGCGCCGACCACGCTGTTCACCACGTTCACTTGCGTCGTCACTTTCACCTTGATATTACCTTGTCACCAAGTGCCATTTGGGTTGTTTCATGAATGCTTTCATGTACAGTGCTGCTTTTTAACTGTATCCCCCATTTGAAACAAGACGGTGATTAACAAGCCTTTCACAAATGTATTGAGACTCCTTGTTGTTCTTTACCTGTAATGCTTGATGCATGCACCTTTGAAACTGCCTTATTTATTGATACCTATTGGGACATTATATAGGTACTGCAACGCCATAACTGATGCTACCGATGACGCAGACGTCATGCAGAGCCGAATGGAGCCACCCAACGGTGCACCTAAGGGGTAATGCTCAGCAAACGTTTCCAGATCCAGCCCGGCGCCTGGGGAATTCAAAAGTAAGGAATCTGCAGCAAGAAGTCTCTATCAGATTATATGTTTGAAAGCTATGCCAGAGTGTTTGTTGAGGAATCTAAAGCTCACAACCCCTCAATCTCACTGACCAAGTTATGCCCCTGGGTATAGTAAATCAAAACATTTCACTCCACCACAACAAGCATTGGCATAATAATTGAATTTAACACTTAAATACAATAGCAATTTGCTATTCGCAATTAAGGAATGTTACGGATTCGCAAAAGTGTTTGGGAATCCTTCATGCATAGGCATTTGCGATTACCAAATAGCAAATCCTTCAAATTTGCTATTTGGTAATCACAAATAATTACCTTGATGTATGTGCCCCTTTATTCATTACATAGGTGAAACCAATGCATTACCAATGCCTGTTTAAGCTTCCACCTCATTACCATCAGATTCAAGTCAATGGTAATAGCATTTCCTAATTTCCCTTTTCACAGTTAGGAAATGCTATGTACAAGCTTTTTCTGATTCACAAATAGGAAAGCCCTATTTGCGATTTCCTATTTTGCATTAGCAAAATGCGATTTCTACTGGGATGAAATCTCGTTTTGCAATGCTGCATAGGCATTTGTATATTAGGAAAGGACGTTTTGCAATTCTTAACAGCCCGAAATAGCGATTCAGACATTAAGAAATGCAATATCCTTTTGTGCATATGGGCTGAAGTGAGAAACATTCCTGCCCCCATCCTGAGGTCAATGCGATTAGTGAACTAAGAGGCAAGACAGAAGTTATGTATACCCTACATGTGGAACAGATTCCGTTTATACATGGAGCAATAGTTTAGTCTATTAAACCGAACAAGAGTTTTTTGTACCGCAGAAATGCTGAATTCACATATCTGAAGGTGCTCTCGTATGTGATGATGAAGAAAAAGGTGACTCCCTGAAATAAAATATTTGCCTAGGATCACACCATTTGAGCCCTGTTTATAAGTCAAGCGTATTAAAGTTAGGTTGAGTAGATTATTCAAGTCACTAGACCTGCAGGTCTGGTAAAAAAAAATATTTTAACGATTTTTTTGAGGCGTGGTTATGTTTCCAGTACGAATCCTATGCTAGAATGCGCACACTCACCTCTGTGCCATGTTGTGGGGCTGTTCATTGTACAAAGCAGCCTATTTGTGTACCGTGCATGAGATGGCAGCAGCAATCTGTGAATCTTAGTAAACATGGCTCTGTGCTGCCTTTTTCCCCATGCACAAGACGCAATGCAGCAAATCTGGTTGCTGCCTGCATTGGATGAAAAAATTGTAAATATGAGCTGATGTGCTATAAAAATTACTGAATGAGTTAAAGTGAGGTACCGCAAAACAAAAATTAAGCAGAATCTTCATTTATCACACCACGTTGTTTGAGATAAGGATCCATAAGAAAAGTCTGCATGCATGCGGCTAATATAGTGAAAAACCATCTACAAAAGCTACAATGAAGCGGAGCACTACACAAGAGTAGGAGGTACAACAAAAAGGAAGGGTGATCCTAAGAGGACAGCATGGGGTGGGTGCGAGTGGTGTTGAGAAGCTCTTCTGGAGCTTCTAGTGGAAGGGAGTTACACGGGGATGCAATGGGCCTCATTTATGAAAAGTGACGCATCACTGCGAAAAAACAGCGATGGGTCACTTTTCATTGCATTCTCCTTGCAACACCAATGATGCATCATATTTACAGTATGATGCATCATGCCGCAAGGAGTTACAGATCTTTCAGTATTTCTGACGTATCTGCAGGCCAAAAATGACGCATTGCTGGAGTGTCACAAAAGTGACGTAACTCCAGCAATGGGCCATTACACATGGGGAAGTCCCATGTTAATTGTTTCTGAGTCAGTATTATGCCTGTCTTCAGGCAGGCTTAAGATACTGATGCATTTGCATCCTATAAGATTCCAGTGCGTCACTTCTACGACCCTTTCTTGCATTGGAACGAACCCCTTGCATAATACCTGCTGCAGGTATAATATGTCGCAGGGGTTTACAAAGTGATGCATCTACCTAGTTTGTAAATATGGCACAACATGGCACATTTTTTACGGCACTGGTGCGTCACAAAAATAAGCCTTGATGTTGCTTAAGAGGTGAGACTTGAGTGTTTTTCCTTAAGTGAAGCAGAGATAGTGCTTTCCGATTTCTAGTAGGCTACATTTCAATAGGTTTGGTGTATAGTAAGAGATGAGCTGACTTCAAGGGCAATGCTTACGCATTAGTATTTGGTAGGGGGGAGTAAAAGGAGTGCCTAGCCAAGCTTTTCTTCAATAGCTTTCCTTCAGTCGTTTTAGCCCTGAGTAAGAGAACAGTTTAAGCATTATACTCGGCATCAGAAAGCCAATAGACTCCCACTGGCTAGACCTATGGGGCATACCATAAAAAGAAAAGAAGCCTATGCGGCACTCAAGAGAAAGGTCCCAAGCTCAGGTTGCAAATGTATGCAAATCTATTGGACATGGTGATGTATTCTTTTAACACCATCACTTAACTTCCTGAATCGCCTAAAGACCCGACCCCTTACCTGGAACTCCCACATTTCTTCCATTGCTGAAAATCCCCACCACCGGCCACACACCTCTCTCCATAACTAAGTCCCTCACCTCGCACACAGACCTCTGCCCCCATTAGCCAAAACAATTAACTCCCACCCACTGACCCCTCGTTACCAATAACCCACCGGACCTGCCGCTCCCCCGTTCCCCAGTGCCACGTACACTTATCTTGCGTTTGCCATTCTCCATCGTCGTGCACGGCCACCATCCCTTTGCTGTCTTCTGCTTGAAGAGTTGGACTGTCCTTGGCACATCACGAGGTGTTAACATCTTCTTTAGGCGCTTAGAATGAGACATATTGGTGGAGCTCTTTTCCTCTAGGGTGCAGGACTCAGGAAATTCCTGGGGGCGGGGCAGTTGGATGAGATTTAATTCCAGAACACCTAGAGGCAAAAACAAGAGAACAATTCATCAATCTGCGTCTCCTCTATGGAATATGTCAAGAAACTTGACTCGATCCTGCCCTGCCATGCTATGACATCATGCCTTTAGGAGAATGTCTAGAGAGCGTGGCTTGAAGATTCAGAGATGTCACGTACTGATTCCAAAACCGCTGGAGTCAGGTGAGGTAGTACCATTGATGCACTGGGGTGACACAACATCCAGTAGGCGTTGCATTTCGCTATAATGCTCTGGTACATATGTAGGGTCTCCCATTGTTATCACAGTATGTAGGGCCTCCCATTGTTATCACAGTATGCATAGTTTCTTGGGTCTCAGGGTGGAGGGTGGAGAATGGACTTTTTATAAGATAAATTGCCGTGTCAGGGTACAGCTTCCATTAGAACTGAGATGTAGAGATCATGAGTGATTATGGTGGGTTTTTCGGAACAAATATTTGTACATGTCTGATGTGTACTCTTTCAATGCCCAACACTCTTGAAGAGTCATCTCGTCCGACTACTATTGGAAACCGATCTTCTCTATATTAACAAAGGGTTTCCACGCTAAAGAGAGGTTGATTTTGACCAAAAATTGCTTCCCCAACTTTGGCTTCTTTATCTGCTTCCCTGCCATCGACAACCCCAAACAAACATACTGCTAGGCCTGTGAGATTTAAGAACAACCTTGGTTATGCATGTGTTTTGTTTTATTGAGCATTCGCCTACTTATGTTTTTTGTTGATCGAACAGAAGATAAACATTTGTCAGTTACTATCACTGTGCAAAAAGATTTCTATCAGAAACCCGTCTCAACCCTTGTTCCGGCCGTGACATCACTTTAGCTATTTCTAATGATTACTCTATCTCCAATGTAGATAGAGTAGACAAAATAGGTGGCAGGATAGCCATTATTCATCGGTACAAGTTCGTATGTGCCAGTCAGCCATTGAATCTAGCACAAAAGCGTGGAGGCTCTATCTTTTTCAATCAGAGTTTCAGGCACCTTTCCTCTATCGGGTGTTCTTATCTAAAGTCCCCCTCATCCCAGCACCAGGTTTGGTGATTTACTAGCTACAGCTATGTAAGGAGCTGGCTTAGTATATGGTGTACACTTATGTAAGTGGCCACCTTTCACTAATCTAGAGAACACTTAACCCTTTCTATGCGGATAACGGAACCGCTCCGTCATCAGCTGCGGTGGCGCTGTGCTGATGACAGAGCGGTTCCGTCATGGCCCTGCCGCTGCACCTGCGCGGCGCTGATTTAGTGCCTGTGCGGAGCATTCTATTGAGCGGGCGGGGCCATGACGGAACCGCTCCATCATGAGCACAGCCCAAACGCGGCTGATGACGGAGCGGTTCCGTCACCAGCATGCGGCCGCCGCGTGGCCGCCTCGCCCCCTTAGTGCTGCGGCGGAATAGCCGCCGCAGCGATTCGGTTAATGTGATATTAGTTTTCTCAGACAACCTTAGCAAGCTCTTTAAGTGGGTAGCTGTGGAGAGCAGACTTCAGGCTTAATCCAGAAGGAGTGTAAAGCAGCTTGTTTTACCAGAACGTAATCTTATAGGTATAGATTAAGTAAAAACGAAACACAGTGTATTTATAAAAATATGTATTTATTATATGACATGACACTCACTAACATATACAAATATCTCCTACCCAGAGATATACGAAATGCACACAATACTTTGCAAGAAAACAGGTAAGTAGCACACAATACACAGTGGTCGCCAGGGGAGAACAAACCATATACTAAAATAGTGAATGCGAACCACTACTCAAGGCAAGACTTTAACCAGAAGACGTAGAAGTGCCGGGGACCTAAGGAACCACCCGAGGTAAGTAACCAGGAACCCCACAGAGGCTGTGTGCAATGTGGGAACATGACCGTGGGCTCAATACTAGTCAATGGGTAAGTCGGAGTTGCAATTTTAAAGAAAAATGACCCTTCCCAGTGGACCCTGAAGACACCCCATGGAACACAGAAGGTTGGAGAGCCACCTCACCCGTGTATACCGTAAGAACCAGGATAACTACACCAGGGAAGTCGGTTGCATAGGTGTGAAGTGGCGTTTTAAACCAAAGTCAAACTCAATGAAGGACTTCAGGAAGATGCCACTGCTGGAGAAGGTGGAAGTGTCCGGTGGAACCCAATCGTGGATTAAAGAGGTGACGAACCTGAAAGCAGAGGGGACAGTCTATGCCACCCAGGAGTGACCAGAAGGCACGGAAGAGGAATGGCCATCGATGTCGAGTGTTGCAGGAGAGTTGACGGTGACCTTGGAACTGCAGCTGTGCGGACCAGGAAATGCTGTGGAAAACTAGGAGCCGTGCACAAGCTGTTCCATGTCGGATGTCAAGAGTTGAGGGGTCGGTGTCCGTCGACAGGGTCGGATTGGGATCACAATTTGGCCCGGGCACTGACGAAAAAAGTGGCCCACATTCAAGAGGCGTGGCCCATATTTAAGGGGCGTGGCCCACATTCAAGGGGCGTGCCCTTTCATGAAACACCATTTGCACAGACAAGGAATGAAAGTGGAAGGATACTGTTCTTGCACACGACACAGGGCCAAGGTGACAATGGCCTACATGCTGAGCAACTAAAAAAAATAGCAAGTCCCCTTTTTGTCACAAAATTATTCCAGCCCTCCAGCACAGGAGCACCTGAAAAGCAGCAAAGCCCCTGCTATTACTAACCTACTTAGCCCTCCCCAGACCTTTGGCTCAGGAGCACATGAACAGAGGTAAGGCCCCTGCAATTAGTAAATTAATCAACCCTCCAGGCCTTGGGAAAATGTCCTGGCAGGGGAGCACAAAACACAGCTTTCTGGGTCATCCAAGGTAGCCAGGTATCCAGGTAGCCAGGGGGGAGGCTGAGGTGAAGCTGGTGCATGGGAAGTGCCTTCCCAGTGTGTTCTGGCAGTTTGAGTATTTACCATTTACTGTAGTATTACCCTTGTACCTGTGTATGGTACCCTTTTGTAACTTGCACACGTCACTTTCTCTTGTAACACACTGTTTGCTACCTCTCACTTTTGTTTGCTTTAGATACTTGCACAAGTGCCACCATTGCCTACGTAACGTTTGTTCTTGTGCTGGAGTGTCTGCCATTAATTGCAGTATTATACCTCTACTTGTATTTTGTACGCTTTTGTAACCTGCACACATATCTCTTTTTCCTCCTGTAATGTATTGTTTGCTCCTCTTGTATTTTGGTTGCTCACTATTGTCACTTTTGATTAATGTAACTTAACGTTTGCTTTTGTAATTTGTCCACTTATAATTTTCTCCTCATGTATTATTGCTGTTCCTAGTGTGAAGCACTCTGACACCTTCGGGTAAAGTCCGCACTATATAAAATCGCATAACTAAATAAATAAAACAAAAAAATTCCAAACATCACCAGGCCCCCACAGCAAGACCCATTCTTCCTCGCCCACTATGCCCTGAATGTGAAGGGCTGTGGGCGAGGTGTTAAGACTAACACCGTTTCTGGGCTGCATGGGCGCCAGGGGGCCAAGGTGCAAATGGCTCAAAGGCCCGAGAAACACCTGGCCCCAGGGAAGGCCGATCATTGCAAACAATCACCCCTCCCCAGCCCAGCCTCAGCTTGATTGCTTGGCAGGGTAGGGGTGAAGGAGAGCCCACAGCTGACAATCGCTGTCTGGCCGCACAGCGAGGCTGCTTTCATTTTCTCAGTCTCTGTCTCCGTGCACTCTGTGGGCCGTTTTTTTTCCTCCCCTTTCCTAGTCCACTCTCTGTGGACTCGGACAGGGGAGAAAAAAAACGGCCCACAGGGGGCACTGAGGCACCGGCCCTTCGGCCCATTCCTGAATGCCCGCCTTGCCAATCCGCCCCTGTCCGTCGAGAACACCAACAAGTCTTGGCAACTACAAGCAACATGGAAAATGGAGAAGGTACAGTGTTAGGACCAGTAAGGTCCAGGGGAATCACCACAAGCAGGGGAGAGGGCAGGCCCAAGCAATCAGGGGAGCCTGTGCAATTCAAAGATGAACCTCAAGTGGACCCACAGGCTGGAAGGCACTGGAGGTGCGATAGGACCCCGAGCAGCTCAACATAATGCAAGAGTTGCAGTGAGGACGAAGATCTTGGTCATTGGAGATGCTTGAGGATGGGGCTACTGGGAGCCCAAAGATCTTGGGAGGAAGGAAGCCAACAAGCCTTGTACCGCATCAACTTGCAACAGCAACAGCAAGCAACAGCAAGTTGATGCGGTACACAGGGGTTTGGTTTCTGCGGCTCCGACGAGGGATACTGGCCTCAAACTTGGTGAGAAGACAGGGCAGACCTCAAAGGATATGAAGAACAACCACCTGTGTTGCTGAGCCTTTCGGAGTCCGTGGGAGCCCAGGATCAGCAGACCAGTCAGCTTAGTTGCGGTGCCTGCAGATGCAGGGAAGTGACTCCTTCACTTCAAAGGAGATTCCTTCAGGTGTCTTGAATGCCCACAGGCCTTGGAAGGTTTCTGTATGGAGCACAGGTGTGGACTTTGAAGCAAACGAGCAGGGCGGCGAGATCAGGAGCAGCAGTAGTCTTCCCAGTTGCAGCCTTTATGCCGAGAGCATAGTCCAGCGAAGTCCAGAGTGCCCAGAAGGTTGAAGAAGAAGTGGTGCCTTGAAATGAATCTTGTCCCAAGATGAATCTAGGGACCCACCCACAGGTAAGCCTAAATACCCTAAGGAAATGGTTAGAACGATTCAGGGGGCCCTCCTAAAGGAGGGGCAGGACAAGGGGAATGATACTCCCCTGTCCTTTATCCAGTTTTGCGCCAGAGCAGTAGCCAACGGCTGCCTGAACTGGTTTGAACTGGACTATGCATGGAGGGCTCAATAAAATCATGTGACAAACAATGACACCACTGAACTGAATTCTCTTAAAGTATGAGTACTACACACACACACACACACACAATTGCATACTTATCATTATGTAATGCAATATGTCTAAGACCAAGTTAATCAGATGTATGAGGGTGCTTGGATGTCAGTGAATTTTTTCCAACTCTATCGCCCTTTGGGCCAGAATTTCAGAGGTCTCTACCTGACATGCGACTTACTGTATGCATCGCTGGTCTGACATGTGACTGAATCTGAGCTAGCCCTGCCAGTCTTACAGAGGAAAATCAATATGGAATTATCTGGCCACTCAGAATGAGAACCTAAATGTAACAATGTCAACATAAAGGTAACTTTTTCCGACTCTAAAGTTCTAACTTTTCCTGTTATGGACCTGTGCAGAAAATGAGAAAAAAGAAAGAGAGGTAAAGGCAACCAGAATCAGAAGCAATTTAGGCATAGGCAAACAGGTTATAGAGAACATGTTTATGTTTGGGGAATTTGTTAAGAGCTTGTATACCAAAAGGTCTCTTGGTGCTGTGGGGGGTGGAAGAGCCTCCCTGAAGAGCGAGCTCTAATAGTAGGCTAGGCTGAACAACTATGTTTTCAGTTTTATCCTGAAGCTGGTGTACCCCGATGTTAGTCTTGTGTCTATTGGCAGAGAATTCCAGAGTGTTGGGCCAAGTACCGAAAAGAGAGAGAGCCACCCGTTCGCTTGCGCTTAAATTTAGGAATAGTCAGCGTATTCATTGTGGCTGATCTGACATTCCATTTTGGTAAGTACCTTGAGATCTTTGGGGATAAGAATTTGGAGCCTGTCCCGTAAAGTGCGTTAAAAATCATACAACCTGTCTTAAACATGGACCGCTGAATCACCGGAAGCCAGTGTAGCTGCTTCGTAAGTGGCTTAGTGTGGCAATGTCTCGGTTGCTGAAAGACGAACCTAGCCGCTTTATTTTTAATCAGCTGAAACCTATGGGTTTGATTGGCAGGGATCCCTAAATAGATGGTGTTGGCATAGTCCAGCCTGGACATGATCAAGGCCAGTATGATTACCATGCTTGCCTCCCTAGTAAAGAATTTCCTGATTTTCTTAAAGGTCCTCAGGTGATAGACACAAGATGTGTTAACCAGGTTGATGTGTTCCTGCATGAATAGATTGGCATTGATTTTAATCCCCAGACTTTTGACCATATTTTTAGGGAAATGTGGAGTAACCAATTCAGCTGGCCAATGTGCTGGTGTCCACTGATCGTGTCTGCTACTGGATATAACTATCTCTGTTTTATCAGAGTTTAATTTGAGATAGTTGAGATTCATCCAATCATTAATGAAGAGCATAGTATGTTGGAAGAAACCCTTGGATTCCTCCGTCTCGTCAATCGGAAAAATCAGCTGCATATCGTCTGCCTAATTAAATACCATCACTCTACTGTTTTGAAGAGCGTGGATCAGGGGACAAATCCTGACTGCTGCTGAGCTAAGTACACACATAAATGCCAATAGACCAGATTCGCCCAACTAGGGAGACACCCCAATTTTTAAGTTACAAACTGGATTTATTTTATCGTCTCCCACCCAAAATGACCTCTGTTTAAAAACTAATCAATTGGAAAAATTATTTCTTCCGATTTATTTTTCAAAATATCCCACTTACCTGATCTAAAATGTTGGCTCCATGCAGTACATCATTGATGGATGGAATTCTTGCACAAGCCACAACCAATCACTTTTGGCCCAATTCCAGTCCATGATTATTTGAACGGCAGGCCAGGTTCCTAAGCTTTATGCATTAGGCTGGCCCAAAGGGCTGTGGAATGCTTTACTGGTATAAACAAGTGCAGTTGTCTGTCCTGAACACCGTGGCAGTTTTAATTCAGGTAGCCTGTTATTATTCTGTGCCTACTGCCAGATTTAAAAAATCTCTTTTAGAAAGTGAGAAGTTCCTGTAGCACATGCAAAAATGCTGATATTGTCATGGACGATCACTATGTAGAATGACGTTTTTTATCTTAATGGGCACATCATTATTATATGACCCCTTACAGTGTGCACGCTTATTGATTAGATAGATGGGCGCTTATAGCCATCATGTGGATAGAGCTGACGTATTTTGTGCCGTGTTAGTCTCAAATTGGTCTTGGTGTCACCAAACTTTGAAAACATGCAATAAGATCAGTGGTCAAACAGACAGTATATAAACCCCAGGATTTTACCATTGATTAGGAGAGGTATTTGTGCTAAAATTATCAACAAAGGTCAAGCCAGATACATGAACTAGCTACAGACTCCTTACCTTTAAATTTCCCATATATCAGACTGGATCCATAAGATTTTTCTTCAAGCAATGCCCCTGCACATAGCTAGGTGGTGTTGGTCGGCTCCGCGGGACGACGTCGGCATCATCAGTCGGTAGTGACATCCGTGTGATTTATATAGGCGCCACCTCGGCAAGCTGACGTCAGTTAATTTCCACGACTTTTCACATCAGAAACACGGAGCCATGAAGAGTACTGACAATGGTGTGTTTGGAAAAAACTAGGGCCCTAAAAGAGAACCACCTTGACCCTAGAAACTAGTCTGCAGTGCAGGGCAAGGAGTCTGCGACTAGATCATGTCTCTACCAGAAAAGGCATTATGAAACTTAAGTAACGTCTCATCTGATAGAAACATCTAGTTGCAAATGCCTTACCTTTGAATAGGTAGTCAAGCAATACCAAGCCCAGTGGAGGGATACGGGCAAATTCTAAACTAAGAAGTCCTGCAAGACCGAACGGGTGAAGTGCCCCTCCCTGCAGACCTGTCTTTCCAGGCAGTAGTCATTGCTGCCTGGCAGATATCCATGACTGGGACTCCACATGCTAGTGCTGTGGTTGCGGCTTTATCTGTGGTGGAATGCCCTCTTATGCTTTTAAGAGGCTGCAACTTTTCCAAAGCACTGAAGCTATTGATGCAGAGAACAATCCATCGATAGGTGGTCAATTTCTGCATCTCCCGACCTTTCTTTGCCCCCAATATACCCCAAGAAGAATTATTCGCCCACCCATAAATCTTTAATGCAGTCAAGGTAGAACAATAATGCTCTTTTTGGGTCCAGACGGTGCAGTCACTCCTCTTCCTTAGAGGAATGTGGAGTAGCATAGAAAGTGGGAAAGGTGACCAATTCTCCCACATGAAAAGGTGTCACCACTTTCTGAAGGAAAGAGGCTCTAGTGTGAAGAACCAATTTTTCAGGGAATATCATAAATAAGTGGAATTTGGACAATAGAGCCCACAGGTCGCTCATCCTCCTGGCAGATGTGATTGCAGCTAAAAACATCATTTTGATGGCGGGCAGTCAGAGGGGATACTTGTGCAGTGTAGGAGGAAGGCTGGCTGGCTCAATATATGGTGTACACCTATTGGTGATACACCCTGCACAGGGAACCCTTAGTGATAGTATAAGAGGTCCCCGATTGTGAGAAGTTGGCCTGGCATATGACGTCCACTATTCTAGTGGGCACCTTGCACCAGTCCAAATGACCCTTATTGATGGTAGGTTTAGGACAACCTTTATAGAAAGCTATCCTAGTGGTAGCTGTGGTGAGCAGTCTTCAGGCTAAGTCTTGACGGAATGTAAAGCAGCTTGTTTTACCAGTCTATAATCTCTTGAATGATCAAATGAAAGTACACCACACAAGGTATTTCAAATATATATATGTATTTATTCTAAACACAACCCGCCTAGTCTCTTTATGAGGCTAGAGGTCAAAGTACAATACAAGAACTTAAATAGCACACAGTAAACTAGCACAGTATACGTTTTGACCGAGGGGCCTCACAAACCATATACTAAAAAAGTGGTATAAAAACCAAGCGAGGGATAGAAGTGAGGCCAAAGGAATGTAGAACTGCTGGGGCAACCAGGAACCACCCAAGGTAGGGACGCAGGAGACCCACGGGCGACGCGTGTAGTGTCTAAACACAGCCCCGAATCACCATTGACTTCTATGGAGGAAAAGCAAGTTACAATTTTAAAGATTAAGGACACTTGGGAGTGAACTACGATGGAACCCTTTTAGACTAGGACACTTTGAGAGTCAAGACTCACAGGAGCACCGGAGTACTTGTGTTACCTCACCCAGGGAAGCCGGGTGCATAGGTGTCTTTTGGTGTCGGGTTTCGTCGTCAATTCCAATGGAGAGCTGCGAAGAAGTGCTGCAGGTGACCAGAGGAAAAGTGTCCGGGTGGATCCAAGGGTGAATCGGAGATCTGAAGAACCTGAAAGCAGAGGGGACAGAGTCTGGGTCACTAGCCAGTGACCAGGAGGGCGGCAAGAAGATGCCAGCCGATGTCGGGTGCTTTAAGCTGAAGTAGGTGAAGCTTGACTCTTCAGCCAGAAGGCGTCAACGACAACCAGGAGCCGGATTCGAGCTGTCCCACGAAAGATGTCCAGTGCTGCAGCATCGGAATCCGGATTTGACCCAACAAGACTTGGCAACAGCAACCCACGCAAGATGACAAGATTGGCTTCGGTGCAGATCAGCAAGGTCTGAGGGACTCACCCTTTGGAGGGGAGTCGGAGCACATCTGGAGCAACCAGGAAAGCTCAAGAAACAAAGTATTGTCCTTCGTGGGGACCCTCTAGCTAACAGAATAGGGATTGCGAAGGAGCCTCGAGCTGCAGTGAAGAAAGGGTACTCACGGAACACTCATGGAGTGCAGGTGTCTGCTTCGGTGCAAAAGGTGCTCGGGCAGGGGCTTCAAATACCCCAATGCACAACTTAGGGAAACTTCGGGAAGTAGGTGCACTCGCAAAATTGCAGGATGTCCAGGAGTTCCGGTCCCACGTCTCTCGTGATAGCTACAGGTCTCAGCTCTGCTGGGGACTCGTGTCAGCCTCGGAGAAGTCTGGAAGTCTGTGTCCTGTGTCGCAGATTCTTCGGGATCCGGCGGGAGCCTCGAAAATGCAGACCGGCAAGATGCGTCTTTGGTACCTTTTTTAACAGGGAGGTCACTTCTTGACCCCTAGGGAGATTCTTCAGTCTTTCAGTCGAAGTTTTCATCTTCAGAGTTTCGTCCAGGGTAATCTAAAGTCCTAGGGACTGGGGGCCATATTATCAAGAACGGCGTTAAAGTTATCGCTGCTTTAGCGGCATGAAACTGCCGCTAAAGTGGCGATAATGGGCTTGATAATATGCCCTTGTGAATTCCCATAGAAGCCCAGGTTCACACCAGAACCTGGGCTTCTATGGGAATTCACAAGGGCATATTATCAAGCTCATTATTATTGCTTTAGCGTCAGTTTCCTGCCGCTAAAGCGGCGATAAATGTAACTCCGTTCTTGATAATATGCCCATGGGTTCCTATACTTGTACTAAGTTTAGGGGATGGACTAACTCTATGGCCACACCTTTGGGAGGGCCTGCGGAGGGGGTGGTTACACCCCTTCCCCTTTTCCAGTACTAGAGCTGGGGCTGAGTGCCCCAGCAACTGGTTTGAACTGGGAAATGCATGGAGTACCTTGTGTGTCCAAGGCACCCTGCCCCAATACACTAAAGCCTGTCTGGGGAGGTGCTAGCACCTCTCAGGACAGGAAACCTATTGTCCAGGCCTCCCCTGCCGGGGTTTCATCCAGCAGCAGGAGGTCAGACTTGTGTCTGTGGCAGCAGCATCTATTTTGTGATGCTGAGGCTCTTTAAAACATTTACTGGGTCTACCAGTGTATACATGTCTTCTCCCTCTAGAAGGGTGGAATTCTACTCCCGCCGCCAGAACTGGCGGGGGTGGGTAGGATTCCAAATTGTTTGACACCAAACACAACATATTTTGATAAAGCTCAACCAAAGTTAGCATTTACCACGAGGTTATAATGCACCCCCAAGCGTCAGACTGGATCCGGAAACATTTGCGCAGCAGTACCCTTGAACGTCGGTAGGCGTCATCTGCGGCTCCGCGTCCGTCGTCGGCGTTGTTGGCGCCGGGATGACGTCGCCGGAGTACTTAGACGCTGACCCTCGCTCGCTGATGTCAGTTCTTATACACAGCTTTTCTGCACCAGAAACGCAGAGCCATGATAAAAACTAACACTGGTGCCATGAAACTAAGGCCCTGAAAGAGGATGACCTTAACCCTAGACATCGGTTTGCAGAACAGGGAGGATGGGTGGGGCGGTAAGGAATCTAATACTAACTACTGTTTCTTACAGATATATTGTTACCGAAGGTAAGTAACTTGTGCATCTGAAAGAAACAGGTTAGTATTAGATTCCTTACCTTAGAATAGATACCCCAGCAATACCAACCCCGGTGGTGGGTCTGCGAATCAATGATTACACCAGAATGTCCTGGAGAACAGAACGGCCGAAAAAGCCATCTCTCCGGACTTGGCTGTCCAGGCAGTAGTGTTGTGCAAACGTGTGCAGCGAGGCCCACATAGCTGCCTGACAGATGTCCTGCAAGGGGACTCCCCGGCTCAGGGCAGTGGTAGCCGCCGTGGTCCGTGTGGAATGGGCACGAAGCCCCACAGGAGGCTCCTTTCGAGCCAAAGAGTAACAAGCCTTGATGCACAAGACGACCCATTGAGAAATGGTTTGTTTGTGCACCGCCCGTCCCTTCTTAGCATCCACGTAACCAACAAAGAGTTGGTCATCCACCCGGAACTGGGGTGTGCGATCCAGATAGAATGAGAGCGCACGTTTTGGGTCCAGACGGTGGAGCCTCTCTTCCTTTTTCGAGGGATGCGGAGGCAGGAAGAAGATGGGCAAGGTGATGAACTGCCCGATGTGGAAGGCTGTGACTACCTTGGGCAGGAAAGAGGGTCGCGTCCGCAATACAACTTTGTCCGGATGGACAGAAAGGAAAGGAGGTTTAGAAGAAAGGGCCTGGAGCTCACTCACTCTCCGGGCAGAGGGGATGGCAACCAGGAATGCAGTCTTAAGAGTAAGGAGACGAAGAGGACAGTTATGAAGTGGCTTGAAGGGAGCGCAGATCAGATAGGTCGGAAGAAGGTTCAAGTCCCACTGAAGCATCACAAAAGGAACAGGAGGGAACATATGAGTGAAGCCCTTCAAAAAACCTATTTACAACTGGGGACTTGAACAAAGAGGGCTGATCAGGGAGCCTTAAGAAGGCGGAAATGGCAGAGAGGAAGCCCATTAGAGTCCCCAGAGCAGAGCCCTGCTGGGCAGGAGATAGAAGAAAGAGGAGAACCTCTGAAAGAGGGGCAGAAAGGGGATCCACAGCCTTTGCTGTGCACCATGCCACAAATTTGTTCCACCTGCAGGCGTATACCGATTTTGTGGAGCGACGCCTGGCTGTCAGAATCACTTTACAGACTTCATGAGGCATGTCAAATGGCCTAAACTGCCGCCGCTCAATCTCCACGCATGTAAGTGAAGACTGGACAGGTTCGGGTGGAGGACCGTCCCCTGCTGCTGCGACAGAAGGTCCTCCTGATGGGGTAGACAAACCGGGGGATCGACAGACATGCTGAGTTGCTCGGGATACCAGAATCTTCATGCCCAGTCTGGAGCCACGAGGATGACTTGGGCCCGGTCGCGCCTGATCTTCTTCAGCATTCTGGGCAGAAGTGGTATAGGCAGAAAGGTGTACAACAGACCGCAATGCCACTCGCGACCAAAAGCGTCTCAGAGCGAGTGCCGCCTTGGAAATTCCAACGCGCAGAACTGATGACATTGCGCGTTCTCTTCTGTGGCGAATAGATCTAACCAAGGCTCTCCCCACTGCTGAAAGATGCTTTGCGCCACCTCCGAGTTCAGACGCCATTCAAAATCCATCATACACCGACTGCTGAGTTCGCCCGCCCTGGCATTCAGGGAACCTGCAAGGTGTTGAATCACCACGATCACGCCGTGATGTTCCAGCCACTGCAAGAGGCGCAGAGCCTCCTGGCATAGGGTCCATGACCCCACCCCGCCGTGTTTGTTGACGTACCACATGGCGATGGTGTTGTCCATGAACACCTGCACTACACTCTCCCGGACAGATGGGAGGAATGCCTTCATTGCAAGCCGTATCGCCCGCCGCTCCAGAAGGTTGATGTGGAGCCGAGACTCCGCCGGAGACCTGAGGCCTCTGATCTCCGCCTCTCCCATTTGGCCCCCCAGCCCTGGAGGGACGCGTCCATCACAACTACGTGCTCCGGTTGGGGTTGGGAGAGGGATCTCCCGCTGACCTAATCGCAGTCCGTGATTCACCACTGCAACTGTCTTGCAGTGCCCTCCGAGATCAAGACATGGTCGGACAAGCTGCCCTGATGCTGGGCCCACTGAAACTTCAGGTCCTACTGCAGAGCCCACATCCGCCACCTGGCATGATGCACCAGAAGGATGCAGGAGGCCATCAGCCCCAGAAGCCACAGCGTCAACATGACCGAGACTTGGGATAACGGCTGAAAGATCGGAATCCGAGCCTGAAAATCCTGAACCCGCTGCTCGGGAGGATAAACCTGAAACTGTGCCGAGTCTAGAACCGCTCCGATGAAGAGGAGCTTCTGAGAGGGACACAGGTGTGACTTCGGCACATTGATGGAGAACCCCAGCAGGTGCAGGAGGTTGGCCATAGTCTGGAGGTGGCTGACGACTGTCTGGGGCGAGCCCGCATTCAACAACCAGTCATCGAGGTAGGGGAAGACTGAAACTCCTAACCTGCGCAGATGATGTGCGATCACCTCCATCACTTTCGTGAACACCCATGGGGCGCTTGTAGGGCCGATGGGGAGCACAGTAAACTGAAAGTGCTCGTGGCCTACCGTGAACCGCAGGTAGCGCCGGTGGGCCGACAGGAGGGGGATGTGGAAATAAGCGTCCTGCAAGTCGAACGCTACCATCCAGTCTCCTGGGTCCAGGGCAGCTAAGACCTGAGCCAGTGTCAGCATTTTGAACCTCTCCTTCTGGAGGAAGCCGTTGACGTTCTGCAGGTCAAAAATAGGGTGTAGACCCCCTTTGCCCTTCTTGGGAACCAGAAAGTAGTGGGAGTAACAACCACACCATACTTCTGGCCCAGTAACGCGCTCGATGGCCCCCTTTGGTCAAGAGGACCTTAACTTCTCGCAGAAGATTCAAGTGATCCCCCGACAAGCGGTGGTACTGCGGTGGCATGGCTGCAGGGGTCGCCTCGAAGGGGAGGGAGTAGCCCCTTCGGACGATTTGCAGCACCCACCTGTCCGATGTGATGTCGCGCCAGTGGAGGAGGTGCTGGCGAACCCTGCCCCCCACTGGCATCACGTGGTCCTGAAAGCTCAGACTAGGAGGGCTTTGAGGCGGATGCTGCGGGGGGTGGATGTAGACTGGGCACCGCCACTGCGGTTACCACGTCCGCCACCATGCTGGATGTTAGTCTGCAGCCCGTGGCTGGCAGGACGTGTGGGGGGCGCCCCTTCCTTGGCCACGAAAGGAGCAAAAGGCAGCAGTTTGCTGGCGCAGGGCCGACAGGCCCAAGGACTCCGCCGTAGCCCTGGAGTCCTTAAAGCGCTCAAGCGCACTGTCTGCCTTGTCGCCACAAAGGCGACGGCCATCAAACGGCATGTCCATAAGGGTGTTTTGGACATCAGCTGAAAAGTTGGCGGACCTCAGCCAGGCGTGGCGACGAATCGCCAAAGTCGTTGCCATCGCTCTGCCCAGCGAGTCCGTTGTATCCAGCCCACATCGAATGGAATAACGTGCAACATCTCGACCCTCCGCAAGGGCTTGGGCGAGTTTAGTCCGGGCCTCCTCCGGACATTGTGGCAGCACGTCCGCGACCGTGTCACACAGAGAATGGGTATAACGGCCCAAGAGGCATGCAGTGTTAACTGACCGCAACCCCAAACTCAGTGAGGAGAACATCTTCTTACCATACTGTTCATACCTCTTGGATTCCCGATCGGGGGGAGCCGTCGGGAATGCGGTCTGGAAGTTAGAGGCCTGTATGAACAGGCTCTCGGGAGTGGGGTGGGTGGACAGAAAGCAATGGTCCCCCGGAGCCGGGTGGTGGCGTCTGGCCACGTTCCTATCTACAGGGGGACCTGTAGCTGGCCTGGACCAGGTGCCCAGAAGAACGTCAGACAAGGCCTCATTAAACGGCAACATAGGCTCTGAAGAGCTTACTTGCGGTTTAAGGACCTCAGTGAGGAGGTTAGTCCTCAAGGCCACGACGGGGAGGTCAAGGGATAAGGTCTTGGCCATCCGCGTCAACACCACACTATAGGCTGCCCCCTCCTACGAAGCCACGGTAGGAGGGGAGACAAAAACAGTGTCTGGCGAAGTGTCCAAACCACTGGCATCCCCTAGCTCACCTGCCCAGTTCCAATAAGTCTTGCACTCATGTGCCAGAGGGTCCTCAGACCCCTCCCAATCCGCCTCACCACCCATCTCCTGGCACTCAGGGAAAAATGATGAGGCAGAAGCACCTGGACTGCTTGGGCTCCCAGTCGGGGCCACTTAGCCCGAAGGCGCCGCGGAACCCGAAGGAGGATTGAGCGACCTCATGGCCGTGAGGAAGGCGTCGATGTCCTCCGGCGTCGCGTTCTGCCCAGGGACCGGCGGGTATGGAGCAGGCCGCGGCACCTGCAGTTCCAACGGAGCCGCGTGGGAGGTGTCATCCGAACCCCCGGCCGCGTCGCACGAGCGTTGGGGGAGTCGGAAGAGCGATGTTGCTTCTTCGACTTCTTGTGCCTCTTACCTGAGGACTTGGAGCTCGAGGAGTGGTGTCAATCCTCCGAGCCGTGATGACTCCAGCCCCGCGACCGGTCCCTCGACCTCCTTCCGGACCGGGACCTCGAACGCCGCGGGGCCGACTGCCGGAGCTCGAGGCGCTTGCGGGACCGCTCTCGCCTAGCCCGGCAGTCGGGGCACGACTTGTCATCGTGGTCGGGCCCCAGGCAATGAAGACATTGGCGATGGGGGTTAGTAACCGACATCAGTCAGTTGCAGTCGATGCAGGGCTTGAACTACGGCATCTCTACCGGCACCATCGTTCAACTTCGAATAAAGATCAAAAAATTATCCAAAAAGTTCAGTCAAAAATTGACTACAGGTACTACTTTTTCCGGATCAGCGCTTGCTGGCGTGGAAAAAATAGGAACTGACGTCAGCGCGCGAGGGTGGAGTCTAAGTACTCTGGCGATGTCATCCCGGCGCCAACGACGCCGACGACGGACGCGGAGCCGCAGACAACGCCTACCGACGCGCAAGGGTACTGCTACGCAAATGTTTCCAGATCCAGTCTGATGCCTGGGGATATTCTAAGGTGAGGAATCTAATACTAACCTGTTTCTTTCAGATTTATAGGTTAATATGTGTCTATATATATATATGTTGATATAGGTATATTATATCTAAGTAAGGGGTGTTTACACCACCTTACCCAGGCAGCAAGTGTAGACCTCTGGTGCCATTTTGGAAGGCTTCCCAGGGGTGGCATAATACATGCTTCAGCCCCTGGTAGACCTCTGGGGTACCTATGCCCTTGGTACATGATATCAATTTAGAGAGAGAACAGCGAGGCTGTGGTCCTGATTAGCAGGGCCGCAGCCAGACTAAAGTAAAAAAACGGGGAAACACAGTAAAAAGTGGGGGTGACCATAGGAAGCAGACCCTACTCTCCTACACCCCCCCCCCAAACGCAGGGACATTAAACTAACCTTGACCAGTTGAGTCTTCATGTTCTAAGTGGAAATATCTGGAGAGTCCATCGGCATGGTTTCTCTCAGGTCTATGTTCCACTGTATAGTCCATCCCCTGTAGGGCAATGAACCACCTGAGAAGTTTCGGATTTTCACCCTTCATCTGTTTTAGCCATAAGAGGGGCTTATGGTCTGTCTGAACTGTTAAGTGAGTGCCAAACAAGTATAGCCTCAGCTTCTTCAGAGCCCAAACCACAGCAAAGGCCTCCCTCTTAATAGCTGACCAATGTTTCTCTCTAGGGGTTAGCCTTCTGCTAATAAAAGCTACTGGCTGGTCCTGACCTTCATCATTTAATTGTGATAGCACATCCCCTACCCCCAACCCAGAAGCATCTGTTTGGATAATTAATTCTTTGGAGTAGTTAGGACTTTGCAGAATGGGAGCAGTGCATATGGCCTGCTTAAGGTCATCAAATGCCTTTTGACAGCTGACTGTCCACTTAACCTATCTTAGGCATTCTTTTAGAAGTTGTCATTCAGGGGTGTCTCTATGGAACTATACCCCTTGACAAATCTCCTATAGTACCCAGTCAGGCCCAAGAAAGCTCTGACCTGAGTCTGGGTGGTTGGAGCAACCCAGTCCATTATGGTCAAGATTTTGCTCTGTAATGGTTGAACCTGGCCTCCACCTACAAGGTGGCCCAGGTACACAACCTGACTATGCCCTATCTGGCACTTAGTGGCCTTGATAGTTAGACCTGCCTTTTGCAGAGCCTCCAAAACATTTTTCAGATGGATCAGGTGATCTTCCCAGGTGGCGCTAAAGACAGCAATATCATCAAGATAAGCTGCACTATAGTTCTCCAGGCCTGTTAAGACTTTATTCACCAACCTTTGAAATGTGGCAGGTGCATTTTTCAGACCAAAGGGCATTACCACAAATTGATAATGTCCACTAGGGGTTAAAAATGCTGTTTTGGGCTAGTCTGATCTTCCAGTAGCCAGCTGTTAGATCAAATGTGTTCAGAAATTTGGCAGATGCTAACATATCTATGAGCTCATCTGCTCTTGGAATTGGATGGGCATCAGTCCTAGTGACTGCATTGAGACCTCTGTAGTCTACACAAAACCTCATCTCTCTCTTACCAGCCTGGGTGTGAGGTTTGGGTACTAGGACTACTGGACTAGCCCAAGGGCTATCTGAAGGTTCCAACATGTTCTGGACGTCTGGCCTGATACAGTCTCTGACATGATCAGGTTGCCTGTAAATCTTATTTTTAACAGTCAGACTGTCCCCAGTGTCCACTTCATAAGTGCACCACATAGTCTGACTTGGAGTCAGTGAAAACATATGTCTAAACTGTTGGAGAACATGTCAGCAATCAGTTTGTTGCTGATCAGTGAGGCTGCCTGCCAAGGCTACTCCATCAACTGATCCATCATCAGGGTTCTGAGAGAGCAGGTCTGGGAAAGGATCACTCTCTTCCTCCTGTCCTTCATCAGTAGCCATGAGCAAGCCCATGTCTGCCCTGTCAACATATGGTGTCAGTCTGTTGACATGAAGCACCGTATGGGGGCTCCTGGGAGTTCCAGGATCTACCAAATAGGTAACCTCTCCCTTATGTTCAACAATAGTGTGGGGCCCACTCCACTTGTCTTGGAGAGCTGCTGGGGCCACATGCTCAAACACCCACATTGTCTGTCCTGGCTGGTAGCAGTCAGTACAGCCTTCTGGTCATGTCAGACTTTCTGTAATTCCTGGCTAGCCTCAAAACCCTGATTCATTCCCTAGTACTCAGTTGTCTGGATTTCAGCAATGCTTTGCTGACCCTACTATACAAACTTCACTAGCTACCTATTTGGGTTAGATATATGGTTAGGCGGGGAAGGCTTGATGGCCGTCGCCGGGATGCGGTCAAGTCCGAAAGGGATCCGCAGTTTTTCGGATGATGCCGTGGGTACTGCCGGTGGCCGTGAACCTACTGCATCCCGGCGACGGCCATCAAGCCTTCCCCGCCTAACCATATATCTAACCCAAATAGGAGTCACATAATCCAAAGGATCGCAAGTACACAACCACTGGTCCTGCACACGGCCACCATTTACGCTGTAAAGAATTTTCTCACGCGAATTCGCGTCAAGCGCCTCACAGGCTCTCAACCATCGAGCCCAAGCCATCAGCACTAAACCTTACTTGCATTGTCAAGGAAAGCCCCCGCAACGCTGGCATTACCTGAACTCCACATCTCCAACAAGAGGCCTTTATAACCCAGGCAAAACTATTATTATAAGTCCTGAAGATGATCCCCTTTATTAATTGAGCGTGGGATCGAAACGTCGACACCTATGAGTGGGCATACATTAAAGCAATGTATATTTGAATTTGTATGCACTACTCCAGGCGATACTGTTAACTTTTGACTTGAAACAGTACCCTGCCTGCTCTTTCCCTTTGCCTGAAACACCCCTTTTACTCTTTTCTATTTTTCTTTTCTCCCGGTACGGCTCAGGAGTGTGCCTTACTGCAATGAACTATTGTTGTAGAAATGTATTTTGACTAAGAATCTTTTATCTTTTGATTAATAAATTCCCTGCCCGGCTGGGCAAGGAAGATAAATATATAGCAGCCTATTGTGGTCTGGGTACTTGGTGGCATGATCCACTATCACCAGGATAAACCTGTGCCCAGATGCAGTTTGGGGATCCATTGGTCCAACAATGTCAATCCCTACTCTTTCAAAGGGAAACCCCACCACAAGTAGTGGTATAAGGGTGGGCCTTTGTAGTGCCACCTGCTTTACCACTGACTTGGTAGGTTACACAGGAGCGACAAAACTCCTTTGTGTCTTCAGACATGTGGGGCCAGTGAAAGTGAGGGACAATCCTGTCCCAAGTCTTGTTCTGGCCAAGATGTCCTGCTAAGGGAATATCATGGGCTAGTGCCAATAGGAAGCCCCTGAATGCCAAAGGTAAGACCAACCTCCTGGATGCACCAGTCTTGGGGTCTCTACTCTCTGAATACAGGAGTCCATCATCCCAATAGATTTTATAGTTCCACTGGCATTCCCAGCTGAATCAGCAGCAGCTTGCTGTCTGAGGGGTTCAAGAGAAGGGCAGCTCAACTGCGCATGACTCAGATCTGCCCTGGAAGGGCTCCCTGTCCCCAGAAACTCATCCTGATCAGGCTCAAGCTCTTCTGGGACAGTTCCTTCTTCAGGCTCACAATCAGCTTCCTCAGAAGGCTGATCCTCACTCTGAGTCAGGGGGGAAGGTACTGCCTTAACCCAACTGCTCCTTTTCTTGGTAGGCAACTGGTCCATTATCCCAGAATCCAGTGCATGTCCAGTGTTAGCCTTTTTGACCTGTGACCTAGTCACTGCAAGGACATGTGCTGAGACACCTAACATTTCTGAATGGGTCCTATACTGCACTTCAGACCAGGCTGAAGTCTCTAGGTCATTGCCAAGCAAGCATTCTACAGGGAGGTATGCACTGATCACAACCTTCTTAAGGCCAGTTACCCCTCCCCAGGAGAAATAAACAACTGCCATACTATGCGTGGTACTGACATTGCTAGCATTGATCACTTGGTGCTAGATGGAGGTAATTTGGATTTACCGATTCATAAATACCGAATTTTACTGATTCAGTATTTATGAATCGGTAAATCCAATGTAGGTGAAAATTCCGTAAAAAATACCGAATTGGTAGGATTTGGTATTTACCGAATCGGTATTTACCGATTCGGTATTAGGCATTGATTCCTATGGGCCTGTAGGCCCATAGGAATGAATGTCAATTACCGAATCGGTAATTACCGATTCTGTAAATACCGAAAAATTCAAGGGTTGCAGGGTGTCACTTTGACACCCTGTTGCACCCCTGATTAGGGCTTGTATGCCATGTGGCGCACATACATGCCCTAAGGGCATGTATGTGTGCCACATGGTGTACATGCACAGATTTACATATACACAGGCATTCATTATTTACCACCAACTAATAGTTGGTGGTAAATAACGAATCCTTAAAGCCCTGTGGCACTGTTTACAGTGCCACCTACATAAGAAAATGCAGATTCGGTAATTTTACCGAATCGGTAATTTACCGATTCGGTAAAATTACTGAATCTGCATTTTCTTATGCCCCTACATCTCAGTATCCAAATACCGGTCGGTAACGGACGAAAATCGGTATTTTCGGCCGTTACCGACCAGTATTTGGATACCTACATCTAGCCCTTGGTAAGTCTCACCAAGTATGACTTGTCTAGGGTCCACAAAGTCTGGAATCACCATTGTGACACTTGCCCCTGTGTCACTGTAGGCCTCAACCTTTTTCCCATTGATTAAAGGTGTTTGTCTGTACTTGCCCAGAGTACTGGGTCTCACAGAGGGGGTCATATCCATGCCTTCATCACAGATCAAACAGCTTGAGTTGGCACTCTGACTAGGCCAGAGTCCATCTCAGATCCCAGGGTTAACCATACTACACCCTTCTGCTGGGAACCACCACTTGTAGCTGTACTAGGGGGAACAGTTGCCTTAGGGGCAATGGTGGCTGGAGCTGTTTTCTTTTTGGTGCAATTGCTAGTCCAGTGACAATTAACCTTACAAACTTTGCACCATGGTTTTCTTAGGCCTTCTTTCTTTTTAGATTGGGGACCCCCACCATTTGAAGATTTTTGGGGACCTTGTGAAGACTTCTGGTCTTTACCTTTCTCCCCACTCTTTTGGTCTTTTTGATCATTTTGGTCACCACCTTGGTTCTGTACCTTCTGCTTCACCCTGGTTCTGACCCATTTGTCTGCCTTCTTACCCAATTCTTGGGGAGAGGTCAGATCACAGATGCAACTGCTGGTTCTGACAGTTATTAAGAATCTGTTCTCTCATACTTAGATTATACAATCCTGTATAGTCACACATTGTACTGCCCAGCAACCAGCCCTCCAGAGCATTAGTAGCACGATCTACAAAATCAACCCAGTCCTGAGACTGTGTCTTTTGGGTATCTCTGAACTGCAACCTGTACTGTTCAGTGGTTAGGCCAAACCCATCTATCAGAGGACACTTCAGGACATTGTTATTGTCAGCATCCTCTTCTCTTACAGTGAGGAGCTTGTCTCTACCTTTGTCTGCAAAGGAGAGCCACAAGATTGCTGCCCACTGGTCCTGGGGTACCTTCTGTACTTTGCAGGCCCACCCCAGTGCAGTCACCCATTTGTGGATGTCATCCCCAGTTTGATAGGGAGGGACAATCTTGTTTATGGGCATAAGACCTATCCCTACCAATAGGGATATTGCTGCCACCATGCAGCTCTAGCCTCAACTTTTGTCTCTCTCTTTCAAGAGCCAGGGTGTCCTTTTCTAAGGCTACTTCTTGTCTCCTTATCCTAAGCTTCTAAGGCTACTTTTTGTCTCCTTATCCTAAGCTTGGCTTCTCTCATCCTATGAGAAGAGGCAGAAGACCCTATAGATGTACCAGAATGGTTAGACTCCAGGGAAGGAGATCTATTCCTTCTTGGCACACCACCAACGATGCTTGGGGGGACAAGGGGGGGCCATTCTGACCTTCCTCGTCTCCAGGCAGATCTGGATTCCCCAGGTCTAGGTCATTGTCACCTGTCTGGTTGTCATGATTGTCAGAGTCCTGGTGAGGTAACTCACCAGTGTTCTCTTCTTCTGATGTCTCCACCCTACTACCTTCCCTGTTAGGATCTGATGCTTTCTTAAAGTCATCCAGTATCAACACCTCTATAAGGCGTTTGGTATTGGGGTTCTGTCCTGGCCTCATCTTTCTCATGGCACACAAAGTCCTTAACTCCTGGAAAGGAAATGTGTCATACTTAGATGTCTGTCCTGGACTGACATCTGGGACAGACCCACTGGGTCCCTCCTGTGAGGTCTGGTGTGTGCACCTACCTACACTGTTTGGTTTCCTACTAAACCTCTCTAGTAGTTGTAGTTGGGGTGTGCTAAGCCCTTAACACTTACAACTTCTAAGTTCAGTAGAACTTACTGTATTCTAAGCTTTAATTATATGTACCTACTGGTACCTTTAGTGATTTTTCAAATGATATTCTCAATATTATCTGGTAAAACAATGCAAGCTGGAATCCCACACGCTGCACACCAATGTGAGAAGTTGGCCTGGCATATGACGTCCACTATTCTAGTGAGCACCTTGCACCAGTCCAAACGACCCTTATTGATAGTAGGTTTAAGACAACCTTTATAGAAAGCGATCCTAGTTGTAGCTGTGGTGAGCACCCTTCAGGCTAAGTCTTGAAGGAATGTAAAGCAGCTTCGTTTACAAGTCTATAATCTCTTGAATGATCAAATGAAAGTACACCACACAAGGTATATATCAAATATATATATGTATTTATTCTAAACATAACCCCTCTAGTCTCTTTATGAGGCAGGAGGCCAAAGTTCAATACAAGAACTTAAATAGCACACAGTAAACTAGCACAGTATACGTTTTGACCTAGGGGCCTCACAAACCATATACTAAAAAAGTGGTATAAGAACTACTTTAGGGATAGAACTGAGGCCTAGGGCCTGTAGAGCTGCTGGGGCAACCAGGAACCACCCAAGGTAGGGACGCAGGAGACCCACGGGGGACGTGTGCAGTGTCTAAACACAGACGCGAATCACCATTGACTTCTATGGAGGAAAAGCAAGTTACAATTTTAAAGATTAAGGACACTTGGGAGTGAACTACGATGGAACCCTTTTAGACTAGGACACTTCGAGAGTCAAGACCACCAGGAGCACCGGAGTACTCGTGTTACCTCACCCAAGGAAGCCGGGTGCATGGGTGTCTTTTGGTGTCGGGTTTCGTCGTCGATTCCAATGGAGAGCTGCGAAAAAGTGCTGCAGGCGACCAGAGGAAAAGTGTCTGGGTGGATTGGAGATCTGAAGAATTTGAAAGCAGAGGGGACAGAGTCTGGGTCACTAGCCAGTGACCAGGAGGGCAACAAGAAGATGCCAGCCGATGTCGGGTGCTTTAAGGTGAAGTAGGTGAAGTTTTACTCTTCAGCCACGAGGACCAGGAGGCGTCGACGATGACCAGGAGCTGGATTCGAGCTGTCCCATGAAGGATATCGAGTGCTGCAGCATTGGATTCAACAAGCCTTGGCAAGAGCATCCCTCTCAAGATTACAAGATTGGCTTCGGTGCAGACCAGCAAGGTCTGAGGGACTCACCCTTTGGAGGGGAGTCAGAGCACGTCTGGAGCAACCAGGAAAGCTCAAGAAACAAAGGATTGTCCTTCGTGGGGACCCACTATCCAATGGACTAGGGAGCACGAAGGAGCCTCGAGCTACAGTGAAGAAAGGGGACTCACGGAACACTCGTGGAGTGCAGGCCTCTGTGCTTTGGTGCAAAAGGTGCTCGGTGAGGGGCTTCAAATTCCCCAATGCACAGCTTCGGGAAGTAGGTGCACTCGCAAAATTGCAGGGTGTCCAGGAGTTCCGGTTCCACGTCTCTCGTGATAGCTACAGGTCTCAGCTCTGCTGGGGACTCGTGTCAGCCTCGGAGATGTCTGGAAGTCCATTTCCTGTGTCGCAGATTGTTCGGGATCCGGTGGGAGCCTCAAAAATGCAGACCGGCAAGATGCATCTTTGGTGCCTGTTTGAACAGAGAGGTCACTCCTTGACCCCAAGGGAGATTCTTCGGTCTTTCAGTCGAAATGAAATGTCGAAGGTCCAAGATTTTTTCTTCACAGTTTCGTCCAGGGTAATCTAAAGTCCTAGGGACTGGGTTCCTATACTTATACTAAGTCTAGGGGATGCACTAACTCTATGGCCCCACCTATGGGAGGGCCTGGAGAGGGGGTGGTTACACCCCTTCCCCTTTGTTCAGTTTTGCGCCAGAGCTGGGGCTGAGTGCCCCAGCAACCGGCTTGACTTGGGAAATGCATGGAGCACCTTGTGTGCCCCAGGCAGCGGCTGAAAAGCATTCACTGAATGCAACCCACCCTGCCCCAATACACTAAAGCCTGTCCGGGGAGTTTCTAGCACCTCCCTGGATAGGAAACCTATTGTCCAGGCCTCCGGGAGGTCAGACTCATGTCTGTGGCAGCAGCATCCATTTTGTGATGATTAGGCTCTTTAAAACATTTACCATGTGTACCAGTGTCTACATGTCTTCCCCCACTAGAAGGGTGGAATTCTACCCCCGTAGCCAGAACTGGTGAAGGGGTAGGATTCCGAAGTGTTTGACACAAAAACGACATGTTTTGATAAAGCCAAACCAAAGTTAGCATTTTATGCGAGGTTATAATGCACTTGAGTATATGGTATGGCTATATCATAGAACAGCTATAAGGAAGGCTTTCTGAAAGCTGCAGAGGGGCTCAGCTCATGCTAGGGCACCCTCTCACACAAAACCAAGCACTCCGCCTTCAAGATTGTCAAGGCCTGCCATAGGAGTGACATATAGGTTAATATGTGTCTATATATATATATATGTAGATTTAAGTATACTATATCTAAGTAAGGGGTGTTTACACCACCTTACCCAGGCTGCAAGTGCAGACCTCTGGTGCCATTTTGGAAGGCTTCCCCGGGTGGCATATTCCATGTTTCAGCCCCTGGTAGGCTTCTGGGGTACCTATGACCTTGGTACCTAAGGTACCATATACTAGGGGCTCACAAGGTAACTCAGTAACCAATATGGTATGTACCTAAAGTACATGATATCAATTTAGAGAGAGAACAGCTAGGCTGTGGTCCTGATTAGCAGGGCCACAGCCAGACTAAAGTCGAAAAACCAGTGAAACACAGCAAGAAGTGGGGGTAACCATAGGAAGCAGACCCTACTCTCCTACACCGATAAACAAAGCTCTCAAGGGGTAGCTGTGGAGATCAGCAAAGGCTTACCCAGCAGTTGTATTAACCACAGAAATCAGTCAGTGAAAATCACACAGAAAAAAAACACCCATGTGTTAGAAAAGTACTGTAGTATTTATTATACACCAACACTAAACTACTTTGGTATACAAGGGCGGTTCCTCCATTAGGGCAGAGGAACGTCGCCCCACTGCTTTCTCGCAGTGCGAGAACGAGAAACATAAAATGGTAAAACTCCCATTTTATGTGTCTGCTTCTCGCACTGCAAGAAAGCAGAAGGGTTTGGTTGGGGGCGGGTGGGCGGCTCTGCTCGAAGACAGGGGAGGAGTGGCTTGCACAATGCTGCAGGCCCTGACTGTTTGGTCGGCTCTCTGGGGCCGACCAAACCAGTCATGCTCACTCTCCCTTTTCTCCATGTAGGCTGCATACAGTGTACATGGAGGAAATGGCCCCCCAATAGGCGCCTGGCTGGTCGGCGTCCCCACCAATCTCAACGCTGGCATTGTAGCAGTGTGATTGGCTTGAGGGAGGAGAGGGAGGCTGCCTGCTTCCTGCAGGAAAATCCGGGACCCGGCCAGGAGCTGAGATGGTGCGGGACCCTTGAAGATACGTTTTTTTATTTTTATTACCCCCTACCGGCGTGAACCTCCGGCCCACCCCCACACCCGAGAGTCATGCCTGTTGCGACTGTTGGTATATCTCCTACCTGGAGATATGCATACACAATAACAATATCAGTTAAACAGGTAAGTAAACACATGGGCTCCTATGTAGGGGAGACAAACCATATACTAAGTAAGTAGAATGCAGAAGAGGTATATAACCAAGACCACCACTCAAGGATCTGTAGGCCAAGGTAAGCAAGGTATCTAAGGTAAGTAACTAGGCGCCTCTCGGCGCCCGAGTGAAGTGGTGATACCCCGGGTCAGTGTCCATAGAACAACATGGGGAATTCATGGTTAGGATTTTCAGAATTCAGGACCCTTCCCAGAGGACCCGGAGGAAATCCTTTGGAACCAGGGAGGTTGGAGAGTATCCCTACCCATGGAACTCAGAGGAACCATATTCTTACACCAGGGAGCCCGGGTGCATAGGTGCAAAGTGATGTTGGTATCTCCCGATGAAGTCAATGGGGATCTTCGGATGTCCATCTGCTACCGTGACCCTTCTATCAGGTCTGTGGAACCAGGCATGTATCCCAGATGAGGAGCCCCTGCGGAGAGCGGAGACAGAGTCTAAACCACCCTGAGTCGACCAGGAGGCGCAGGAGCCCAATGCCCACCCTTCTCGGGGGTAACTCATGCTAAGATGGAAGTGCTGGAATTGCAGCTGTGGAGACGAGGCAAGGATGTAGAAGCACTGGAGCAGCCCACAAGCTGTCCCAGAATGGTCAACAAATTTTAGGAGGGTCAGTCAGAGGCCAGCATAATAAGTAACAAGCCTTGGCAAATGCAGAAGATGCATTGCAGGAAGTGTTGCAGATAGGAGGACCAGCAAGGTTCAGGTAACTCACCCAGCACAGGTAGGTTAGGGCCGGCCCTGATCAAGCAGGACAGCCAGTGGGAATCAATGGAAGGTACCCTCTGGCAGCAGGCACAGGGATTCGCAGGGAGGCCTCAGCAGCACAACACAGATGGATGCCTACGTCGCAAGAGATGCAGTGAAGACTTCCCTTTTGCAGCAGGGTGATACTTGAGGTTGGGACTTCTTGGAGCTTGACTATCTTCAGATTGGAAAGTCAAGAAGCTGTGTCAACGGCAGACAGATGCGGCGCACAGGGGCCGAGTTCCAGCAGCTCAACGAGGGTTTGTAGTAGTTCAAATTGCATAGAAGACAGGTCAGACCTATGGAGAACTACCAAATCACCACCGCCCTCCTCACATCATTCCAGAATGGCTGAATCTCTGGACAATCCACAAACATGTGTACATCGTCCCCTTTCAAACTGCCACACATAGCTTGTCCTAAGTGTGTCAGTTTGAAAGAGGACGATGTACACATGTTTGTGGATTGGCCAGAGATTCAGCCATTCTGGAATGATATGAGTAGGGCCTTGTCTTTTATGCTGAAGATTGACATTAAGGTAAGTGTTTTGCTTGTTATCTTTGGATGTGTGGATTCCCTTGCAAAAATTACAAAAAAACAGGCAATGCTGATTTTTATTCTATGCTGCTGGCGCGTAGAGAAATCTGCAAACAGTGGGTAGCCATGGCCCCTTCCAGGTTCGATGATTGGGTATGCTCTGTTAAATATGTTGCTAGATTAGATATGAAGGGTTTTAAAAAGCATGATTTTTGGTCTCCCTTATTGGATTGGTGTGAGCAACAGAATAATGAAGACCAGTGAATTTGCCTTCTCTGCCTCGTCTGGCTATCTGGTCTCCTTTTTCCCCCCCCTTTGTTTGTTCAATAAGGTGGGGAGTGGAGCGATAGCAAGGGATTTTTCGAAGAAGACTGAGTTTCAAACCAACTAGGGCGGTAAAGGTTGAAACTTCTTGTCTCTCTTCTTTTTTTCCCTGCTTTCAGCACAAAAGGGCATGATACTCCCTTCATAGGTGCAAATGGAATGGTGTTTTTAGAGGCAAATGGGGACAAAAAAAATCCTTGCTCCAGACAAATCTAGGGTCCCAACCTCAGGAGAGTCCTTAAGTAACCCAGGAAAGGGGTTGGATAGCAGAAACTGCAGTGGAATGGAATGGAATGGAATGGATTTAGATTTATAGAGCGCATGGCTGCCCTGGAGTGACCCGACTATCAGGGGTTAGGGACATTACTTTGATGCTCTGACCAGTCATATGCTCCCAGGGGCATCTGCCTATCTTGATTTCAAGATGGCAGGAGCAAGTGGCCACCTGGCAGAGCCCTGCGCACCTCCCTAGGGGACAAGCTAGAGAGGGGGGTGGTCACTACCCTGTCCTTTGAGTGGGATTGGGGCAAATCGGTTTATAAAAGGAAGGCACCAAATGCACTCTGGTGGCACTCTGAAGCACCCACACCCTAGTCTTGAGACATCTAATTCAAAAGGAGAGATGGCTACACATCTACTTTAAGGGAAATCCATTGTTCTGCCTTCCACTGCCTGAGTTAGGCTCACCAGCAGGAGGGCAGAACAGTATCTAGGGTCAGCGGCAGCTCTGGTTTGCAGGCAGACCCTGCAAGGCTACACTAGGTAGACATGGGGGGGTTCTCCAAGGAGCCCCAGGAGTGCATAGTATAGTGCAACTAACACTGGAATCGGTGTAAGTGCATGCTTCCAACATGTTTGGTAACAAACATGACCAGATTCTATGAAGCCATTATGTAGTTGGTCATCTAGAGTTTGCCAGTGTCCACTACATACCTCAAAATGACTTCCCCGCACTTACAAATCCCAGGGAATGGAGTTTGGAGCTTGTAGGGGTGTCTTTGCTTGTGTTGGGAAACCCTTACACTTAGAACCATGCACCCTTCCCATGGGCTGTAGGGCTTACCTTAGGGGTAACCTTCAGGTTTTATGTGCAGTGACTGGGATATAATGTAAACCTTTTATCTAACGTGAAAGGAGGATGCACCTTTTCACACAAACTGCAATGGCAGGCCTACAGACACAGTTTGCATGGGCTCCCATGGCTGGCATAATACATGCTGCAGTGCATGGGAGCCCCCTGGTGTACCAATGCCCTGGGTACATGAGTACCATATACCAGGGACTTACAGGGGTACACCAGTATGCCAACCTTGGAGTGTACAAAGTACTTACCAGTCAATTTGGAGGAGAGAGCACCAACAATGTGGTCCTGGTTAGCAGGATCCCAGTGTATTACAGTCTAAACACACTGATAAGAGGCAAAAAATACGGGCAACCATGTCAGAAAGATTCTGCTTTTCTACATAAACCCCCCCAAATGAACGAAGACTAACCTTGCCCAGTTGAGCCTTCATTTTCTGAATGGAAGTATCTGGAAAATTCATCTGCATTGGCATGGCTACTCCCAGGTCTACATTCCACTGAGAAGTCCATCCCCTGGAGGGAAATGGACCACATCAAAAGTTTGAGGTTTTCACATTTCATCTCTTTAAGTCATAAGAGGGGTTTGTGGTCTATCTGAACAAAGGCTCAAGGCTACTCCCGCACATGCCAGATTTGGTCCATACGGATCAAAATGGATTCATCCCTGCTAGGTCGACCTCTGAGAAACTGAGAAGACGGTATCATGTTTTATTCTACGGGGACCTTTCCGCATACCCTGAAGCAGTGGTTATGGCAGTTAAAAGGCTTTTGATTCCCTAAAATGGGATTTTCTTTTTCAAGCCATGAAGATCATGTGGGAGGGATGGCTGAGGTGGATGCGACTGATTTACATGAACCCCACAGCTAGAGTATGTGCAGGTGGAGTGGTCTTCGCTCCCTATACCATACACAGAGGAACAAGACAGGGTGAACAAGTTACTTACCTTCGGTAACGATATATCTGTAAGAAACAGTCGTTAATATTAGATTCCTTATCTTAGAATATCCCCAGGCGTCAGAGTGGATCCGGAAATGTTTGCGTAGCAGTACCCATGCGCGTTGGTAGGCGTCGTCCGCGGCTCCGTGTCCGTCGTCGGCTTCGTGGGCGCCGTGATGATGTCGTCGGAGTACTTAGACGCCGCCTCCGAGCGCTGACGTCAGTTCTTATACACAGCTTTTCCGCGCAGAAACGCAGAGCCATGTTAAAAACCAACACTGATGCCATTAAAACTAGGGCCCTGAAAGGGGATGACCTTAACCCTAGATATCGGTTCGCAGAACGGGGAGGATGGGTGGGGCGGTAAGGAATCTAATACTAACTACTGTTTCTTACAGATATATCGTTACCGAAGGTAAGTAACTTGTTCATCTGAAAGAAACAGGTTAGTATTAGATTCCTTACCTTAGAATAGATACCCCAGCAATACCAACCCCGGTGGTGGGTCTGCAAACCAATAATCACACCAGAAAGTCCTGGAGGCCGGAACGGCCAAAGAAGCCATCCCTCCGCACTTGGCTGTCCAGGCAGTAGTGTCTTGCAAATGTGTGCAGCAAGGCCCACGTAGCTGCCTGACAGATGTCCTGCAAAGGGGCTCCCCGGCCCAGGGCAGTGGTAGCGGCCGTGGCCCGAGTGGAATGGGCCCTGAGCCCAACAGGAGGTTCCTTCTTCGCCAAGGAGTAACAATGCCTTGATACACAAGACGACCCACCGAGAGATAGTCTGCTTGTGCACCGCCCGTTCCTTCTTAGTGCCCACGTAACCAACAAAGAGTTGGTCATCCACCCGGAACTGGCGTGTGCGATCTAGATAGAATGAGAGCGCACGTTTTGGGTCCAGACGGTGGATCCATCCTTTGAGGGATGCGGAGGTGGAAAGAAGGTGAGCAAGGTGATAGACTGCCCGATGTGGAAGGCCGTGACAACCTTAGGCAGGAAAGAGGGTCTAGTCCGCAATACAACCTTGTCCGGATGGACAGAAAGGCAAGGAGGTATGGAAGAAAGAGCCTGGGGCTCACTCACTCTCCTGGCAGAGGTGATGGTCGTCTTCAGAGTAAGAAGGCGGAGAGGACAGTTGTGAAGTGGCTCAAAGGGAGCGCACATCAGATAGGTAAGAACAAGGTTCAAGTCCCACTGAGGCATCACAAACGGAACAGGGGGAACATGTGTGTGATGCCTTTCAGAAAACGAGTTACAATAGGGGACTTGAACAAAGATGGTTGATCAGGCAGCCTTAGAAAGGCTGAAAGGGCAGAAAGGTAGCCCTTGAGGTATACACCTTTTACAACGCAACTTTTACAACTACCTACCATTACAACGCAACTTTTACAACGCATACCATTACAACTCATTGCGCTGGGGGGCGCTCTAGGATAGGGAATACGTTTAATTTACTATCCAACACCTTCCCTAGTGTCCACGGGGACTGGAGTTGGAATAGTAAATTATACTTACCACTATCCAGCACCTCTAAGCGCTATGCGTTGTAATGGTATGCGTTGTAATGGTCGCGTTATAATGGTAGGTAGTTGTAATGGTATGCGTTGTAACGTCATACATCCAGCCCTTGATAGTGCCCAGAGCAGAGCCCTGTTGGGCAAGAGAAAGAAGGAAGAGAGGAACCTCAGAAAGAGAGGCAGAGAGAGGATCCACACCCTTTGCTGTTCACCATGCCACAAATCTGTTCCAGTTGCAGGCGTATACCGACTTTGTGGAGGGACGCCTGGCTACCAGAATTACATTACAGACTTCAGGATGGCCTCAACTGTCGCCGCTCAATCTCCAAGCATGGAGGTGGAGACTGGAGAGGTTCGGGTGGAGGACCGTCCCCTGCTGCTGCGACAGAAGGTCCTCCTGAAGAGGCAGATGAACCGGGGGATCGACTGACATACTGAGTAGCTCGGGATACCAGTACCTTCGTGCCCAGTCCGGAGCCACAAGGATGACTTGGGCCCGGTCACGCTTGATCTTCTTCAGCCCTCTGGGCAGAAGTGGTACAGGCGGAAAGGGGTACAACAGACATTCCAACGCCCAGAACTGATGACATTGTGCGTTCTCTTCTGTGGCAAATAGATCTAACCAAGGCTCTCCCCACTGCTGAAAGAGGCCTTTGGTCACGTCCGAGTTCAGACGCCATTCGTGATCCATGAAGCACCAACAGCTGAGTTAGTCCACCCTGGCGTTCAGAGAACATGCCAGGTGTTGAACCACCAGGATCACGCCCTGATGTTCCAGCCATTGCCAGAGGCGCAGAGCCTCCTGGCAGAGGGTCCACGACCCCACCCCGCCCTGTTTGTTGCAGTACCACATGGTGGTGGTGTTGTCCATGAACACCTGCACTACACTCCCCCGGACAGAGAGGAGGAATGCCTTTAGTGCTAGACGAATCGCCCGCAGCTCCAAGAGGTTGATATGGAGCTGGGACTCCACCGGAGACCAGAGGCCTCTGATCTCCGCCTCTCCCATGTGGCCACTCCAGCCCTGGAGGCACGCATCTGTCACAACTACGTGCTCTGGTTGAGGAAGGGAGATGGATCTGCCGCTGACCCAATCGCGGTCCGTGAGCCACCACTGCAGCATTCTCGCAGTGCCCTCTGAGATCAGGACATGGTCGGACAGGTTACCCTGATGCTGGGCCCACTGAAACTTCAGGTCCCACTGCAGAGCCCGCATCCACCACCGGGCGTGATGCACCAGAAGGATGCAGGAGGCCATCAGCCCCAGAAGCCGCAGCGTCAACCTGACCAAGACTCGGGATAAAGGCTGAAAGATTGGAATCAGAGCCTGAATATCCCGAACTCGCTGTTCGGCAGGATAAACCCGATACTGCGCACAGTCGAGAACCGCTCCGATGAAGAGGAGCTTCTGAGAGGGGCACAGGTGTGACTTCGGCACATTGATGGAGAACCCCAGCTGGTGGAGGAGGTCTGCCATCGTCTGGAGGTGGCTGACGACTGTCTGGGGCGAACCTGCCTTCAACAACCAGTCGTCGAGGTAGGGGAAGACTGAAACCCCTAACCTGCACAGATGAGCTGCGACCACCGCCATCACCTTCGTGAACTCCCGTGGGGCGCTGGTAAGGCCGAAGGGGAGCACGGTAAACTGAAAGTGCTCGTGGCCTACCGTGAACCACAGGTAGCACCGGTGGGCCGGCAGGACGGGGATGTGGAAATAAGCGTCCTGCAAGTCCAACGCTACCATCCAGTCTCCTGGGTCCAGGGCAGCTAAGACCTGAGCCAGTGTTAGCATTTTGAACTTCTTCTTCCGGAGGAAGCCGTTGACGTTCCGTAGATCCAAGATAGGGCGTAGGCTCCCTTTGCCCTTCTTGGGCACCAGAAAGTAGTGGGAGTAACAACCACACCCTACTTCTGGCCCAGGAACGCGCTCAATGGCCTCCTTGGCCAAGAGAGCCGTAACTTCCTCCTGCAGAAGTCTCAAGTGATCTCTCGACACACGGTGGTACTGCGGTGGCAAGGCTGGAGGGGTTGCCTCGAAGGGGAGGGAGTTGCCCCTTCGGACGATTTGCAGCACCCACCTGTGCGAGGTGACAGTGTGCCAGTGGAAGTGGTGATGGCGAACCCTGCCCCCCACTGGCGTCACGTGGGCCTGAAAGCATGGACTAGGAGGCTTTAGAGGCAGGTGCTGCGGGGGAAGGTGTGGACTGGCCTTCGCCGTTGTCCCGGACCGCCGCCTCGGCGGTTCCCACGGCCGCCATCAAGTTGGAAATTAGACTGTGGTGCGTGGCTGGCAGCACGTGTGGGGGCGTCCCTTCCTTGGCCACGAAAGGAGCGAAAGGCACCCGATTGCTGGCGCGGGGCCAAGAGGCCCAAGGACTTGGCCGTAGCCCTAGAGTCCTTCAAGCGCTCAAGCGCATGGTCTGCCTTGTCGCCAAAAGGTGATGGCCATCAAACGGCATGTCCATGAGAGTATTCTGGACATCGGCAGAAAAGTTGGCGGACCTCAACCAGGCGTGGCGAGGAATCGCCACCGTCGTTGCCATCGCTCTGCCCAGTGAGTCGGTGGTATCCAGCCCACACCGGATAGAAAACCGTGCTGCATCTCGACTGTGAGAAGTTGGCCTGATATATAATGTTCACTATTCTAGTGAGCACTTTGTATCAGTCCAAACAACCCTTATTGATGATTGGTTGTAAGTCAACCTTTATAGACCAGCTATCCTAGTAGCATGGATACGAGCAGTCTTCGGGCTAAACTCTAGAGGGCGTGTTAAGCCAGCTGTTATACCATCACATATACCCCCTGAACACCAAGTGAAAGGACACCACACAAGTGTTATGAAAATAAACAGTGTATTTATTTAGATCACAACAGCCCTGTACTCTTTATGAGGACAGGGTACTAAGCACACAACAAAACTCTTACGAAAATACTTTAAGAAGCACAATTTACACAAATGCCCGAGGGGCACGAAAAACCATATACTCTAAAAGTGGAATGCGAAATTACTAGCAGGTGTGTACTAATCTCATAGGGTTTGGAATCGCTAGGACTGGACTACTGAACCTTCAGATTACTAGCAGGAGGCCTAGGGGACTCGGGTGCAGAGTGTGCACTCTCACGCGGGATGCGGGACAAAGTCTATGGATACTAGTAAATGCAAAGTTAGTGTTCTCGGGCGAACCCAACTAGGTAGGTCAAAAACGAAAGTGGATCTAGGCACTTAGAGAGTTGTTCTACGCTGGAGCACCGGGGTACTCAATTTACCTAGCCCAGGGGCTGCGGCTGCATAGGGTTCAAGTGTCGTCGGAAACCCTCGTTGACGAACCAGGAGCCTGAAAGAAGAAGTTGCTGGCAGGCGACCAGTGAAGAGATTCGGATGGATCCAAGCCTGGATCGGAGATGGAAGACACCTGTAAGCAGAGGGGACGAAGTTCTGAATCACTAGCCAGTGATTAGATGGGCACCAGGATGGCACCGGCTGAAGTCACCTCGACCAGGTGAGTGGGCGACGCTGGGCTCTGCAGTCTCACGGACCAGGAGGCGTTGTCGGCGACCAGGATGGAGGTGCGAGCTGTCCCACGATGGTATCTGCTGTCGACGTCGCTGGACCCAGGGTTGGGGCAACAAGTTGTGGCAAATGTAAGCCCACGCGGTGGACTCAAGATGGCGTCTGGAGTGGACCAGGAGGGTCCGGGGTGCTCCTCTTTTGGAGGGGAGCAAGAGCCAGTCTGGAGCAACCAGACCAGCAGTGTTGATGTCGTCGTTCGTCGTCGGGAAGGCCACAAGCCAGCGGGCTAGTAGCCAGACAACGCGGTGAGCAGCAAAAAGCAGAAGGGGCCCACGCAGATCTGGTGGATGCTGGAGGGCGGAACTTCGGTGCTGGAGCTGCTCAGGGCTGGGGCTTCTCGGACCCCAAAGCACTCACTCGAGGATCCCTCGGCGGTCGTGCTGGGCAAGAGTCGTGCAGTCTTGAAGATGGCCGGTCCCTCGAGGTCTCGTCGCACCCACGGATCTCAGCTGAGCTGACGATGTGGGTAGAGGTCAGAGGTGCCAGGGAATCCGGGTCTCGTCGTGCTGGTCAGTCAGATTCCGGAGGAAGGACGTGCAGCAAACGGCAGTGTTCTTGGGTGGTGCCTGCGGGTGCAGGGTGACTACTCCTTAGTCACAAGGGAGAAATCTTGAGAAGAAGTCGAGAGTTCCTTTCGTAGAAAGTAGTTTCAGGATTCAAAGATGATCTAATTTGGAAGGGGGCCCGCTCCTATCTTTATACTAGGAAAAGGGGCTGGCACGCGACTAGGTCCTGCCCATGGGTGGGACCAGGAAGGGGGGTGGTTACACCCCTCTCCCATGCCGGACTTTCCCCATCTCAGGGGCTGGTGTGCCCCTGGAACTGGTTCTAGCCGGCAGATGCATAGTGAGCACCTGGGTGCCACTTGCAGTCACCTTCCTCTAATGCCCTGCCTACCCAGGATACACAAAACCCTGTCGGGGATGGTGCTAGCACCGCCCCTGACAGGAAACCCTTTGTCCAAGCTCCCCTCGCTGGAAGGACTCCCAGCTGCAGGGGGTCAGACTTGTGTCTGTGGTGGCAGCATCCATTTTGTGATGCTGAGGCTTGAGTTAACTTTAACCGGGGTTCACAGTTACATACATGTCGTGTCCCTCTAGAAGGGTGAAATGCTAACCCCGTCGCCAGAATTGGCGAGGGGTTAGTATTCCAATTCGTATGACACCTTACTCGACATGTTTTGATAAAGCAATACCAGAGTTAGCATATAACCGCGAGGATTAAAATGCACTTAAGAGTATATGGTATGCGTTATCATGGAACAGCTATTAGGACTTGGTTCCGCAAGCTGCAAACGGGCTCAGCTCATGCCAGAGCACCATCTCACACGATTCCAAGCACTCTGCCTTCAGGATTGTCAAGGCCTGCCATAGGAGTGACTGATAGGAATCTGTGTGTCCATTTTAGGGTTAGATATAGGTATACTATATCTAAAGCAAAGGGTGATTACACCACCTTGCCCCAGCTGTCGTGCAGCCAGTTGTGTCAGATTTAGATGGCCAGCCAGGGGTGGCATAATACATGCTGCAGCCCCTGGTAGGCCCTGGGTACACCTATGCCCTGAGTTACAGGGTCTGATAAGGTGGCCCAGTACCAATTGGTAAATGCACCTAAGGTACACGTGTCAATTTAGTGAGAGAACAGCAAGGCTGTGGGTCTGATTAGCAGGCCCACAGCCAGAGAAGTCGTAAACCAGTGAAGCAAAAAGCAAAAATCTGGGGTAATCATAGGATTGCAGACCCATCTCTCCTACATCGACCCTCCGCAAGGGCCTGGGTGAGTTTAGCCCTGATCTCCGCTGGGCACTCTGGCAGCACGTCCACGACCATGTCCCACAGAGAGTGGGTGTAGCGGCCCAAGAGGCATGCGGTGTTAGAAGACCGCAGTCCCAAACTCAGGGAGGAGAATACCTTTTTCCCGTATTGCTCATACCTCTTGGATTCCCGATCGGGCGGAGCCGTCGGGAATGCCGACTGGGAGTTGGATGCCTGGATGACCAGGCTCTCGGGGGTGGGATGGTTGGACAGGAAACAAGGGTCGCCCAGAGCCGGACGGTGGCGCCTGGCCACGTTCCTATCTACAGGCGGGCCTGTAGAGGGCCTGTACCAAGTGCCCAAAAGAACGTCTGTCAAGGCCTCATTAAACGGCAGCAGAGGCTCAGCACGTGTAAGAGGGTTTGCAGACCCCTCCCAATACACCTCGTCACCCATCTCCTGATAGTCAGGGTTGTCAAAGGATGGGGCCGGTTCGTTGAAGAAAAAATTTCCCATCGCCGTCTAATACGGCGCAGAGCGGCGCCGCTCCGATGCCGGAACTGGAGCGAGGGAGGCATCTGGGACGGCGTCGCCCGAAGGCGGCGCCGGGGGCGACTCCCTAGGGACCGGTCCCGGTGAGGTCGTCAGGTCAACCGGCGACGAACCGGATCCGGAGGCAGATCCAGTGGGACCCTGCGGTGCCGGGCCCGAAGGCGGCGGCGGCATTGGGGACGAAGCACCCGCCGGTTTCGGGGCCAAAGCACCCGACCCGCTGGGGCCCCCAGATGGGTCCGCTAGGCCCGAAGGCGTCGCGGAGCCCGTCGGAGGAGAGAGCGACCTCATGGACATGAGGAAGCGCTCGATCTCCTCTGGCGTCGCGTTCTGCCCAGGGACAGGAGGGTATGAAGCAGGCCGTGACGGCCGCGACTCCGACGGAGCCGCGTGGGCGGTGTCACCTGAACCCCCGGCCGCGTCGCTCGAGCGTCGGGGGGAGTCGGAAGAGAGATGACGCCTCTTTGACTTTTTTTGCTTACCTGACGACTTCGAGCCCGAAGACCGATGGTGACTCCCGGAGCTATGATGGCTCCGACCCCGCGACCGGTCCCTCGACCTCCGACCGGACCAGGACCTCTCGTGGCGCGGGCCGACTGCCAAAGCTCGAGCCGCTTGCGGGACCGCTCCCGCCTAGCTTTCGACGTCAGGGCTCGGCAGTCGGGGCAGGCCTTGTTGTCGTGGTCGAAGCCGAGACAGTGAAGGCACCGGCGGTGAGGGTCGGTAACCGACATCAGTCGGTCGCAGTCCTCACAATGTTTAAATCCAGGCATCCCTACCAGCACCATTCAGAGTCGAGAAGACTTCGAAAAATGATCAAAAAGGATCGAAAAAGTTAGTCAAAAATGACTATGGGTACCACTTTTTCCGGATCGGCGCTGCTGGCGCGGAAAAAAGAAGAACTGACTTCAGCGCGCGGAGGTGGCGTCTAAGTACTCCGACGACATCATCACGGCGTCCACGACGCCGACGACGGATGCGGAGCTGCAGACGACGCCTACCGACGCACATGGGTACTGCTACACAAAATTTCCGGATCCAGTCGGACGCCTGGGGATATTCTAAGGTAAGGAATCTAATACTAACCTGTTTCTTTCAGATTTTCCACTTTCACCCCTGCTTTTTGCACTGGCGATCAAACCTCCTGCGGAAGGCTACAGACAGGAAGGGGTTAGACATGGGTTTCTCCTGGATGAAAGGACTCATAGAATTTCATGATATGAAGATGACCTATTGTTGTATATCAGAGATGGTTCCTGGGGCATATCTCATGCCGGTGGTATCCAGTCAGATACCATTTTAGAGGAATTCGCTGGTCTGTACGGACTTCAAGTCAATACTCTGAAAAGCTGGATATTCCCTCTGGCACCTTCTCTCCCCAGATCTAGGGACCTCCCATTAGGCCTTACCTGGGCCCGAGCTCTTTTTGATACTTGGGCATACAAATGTTTCACCAACAGACCGATCTTGTGGAAGGAAACCTTAATCCAGCGTTCTGCTCCCTGAAGTCAAATATGACATTCTGGCGTTCCCTTAAGCTATTGGCTATGGTTGGGTAGCACACTTTAAAATGGTTATCTTCACAAGGCTATTATATTACTATGTCAGTCTCCCAGTGGTGATTCCTCAGAGGTGGTTAAAAGACTTGGACAGATTGTTGCAGGAACTAATCCCAGATGGGGGGCGAAATAGGGTAGCCCTGCCAGTCCTGCGGTGACCTACGGCGGCGGAAGGGCCTGGGAGCACCAGACCTTGAGGCCTATTATTTGGCAGCAGAGCTCCAATGGCTGTCACAATGGTTAGATGGGAGGGTACTGGAGACACTGGGAGTACTGGGACCACACCCTCACGGGAGACTCCTCACCAAGCTCTTGAATCCTAAGCACCAAATACAAAGCATGGTGGTTCTGTTACAAGTGGCCTTGAAATTTTGGGATAGATGTCTTTGACGTGCAGCCAAGATTTCCCTGTACGTACCTGATCTACCCCTGATTGGATTGCCATGGGGAAGAGATTGCTCCCCTTTCACACATGGTCGACTAAGAGAGTGGACGGCAGCGGGAGTGACCACAGTTCATGACTGCTACCAGTACAGAGAGCGGTTCCCCCTGATGGACTTCCTTGCACAGGTATCCCCAGGGTAGTTCCTAAATTATCACAAGATGATGGGTACATTTACCACCCTATGGAGAGGGGACACCCACAAACCTAACACACACACAATTCTACAGGAAGTAGTGACACTAGGTCAAATGGTTATGTGCTGCGATCATCTGAGAGCTCTTCAGGGGGAGTCAAGATGTTGTAACAGAGAGAAGACAGCGCATTACCGTCGATATTGTGCATGTTTCTTTTCCAGATGTGGGCTTGGATCATTGTGCTGTGTTGTTTTTCAAGACATTCAAAATCAGAAATGTGATGCAATGGTAGTCAGTCCAATCATGGGGTAGGATGGATTCCATCTGAATTGAGTTGGGCTTTGCAATGAAGAGATCTAATGTAGATCCTTTGTTGTGAGAGAGTTTGTCACAGAATTGAGTCAGGTCGGCAAGTAAGTTTTTGAAACTGTAGATTGTTGGATTATTCAGATCATTCCAATGTAAATGAAAGTCTCTAAGGAAGATGTGTGGGAAATCAATCAATCTATAAGACATTCATACAGTGCGCAGATACCTCCAACGGAGGTGTCCCGGCGCTAGCAGCGGATTCAACAGTGAAAGAAGAAGGGGAGAGCTACAGTAGGCCAAAAAGCCAGGTTTTCAGAGCTTTCCTAAATGCTTGTTCTATCTTTGACTTAAAAAGGCTAAGAGATCCAGAGTGAGGCAGTTCTCACTGAGAAAGCTCGACCACCCATCCTGGCTTTAGAGAAACGAGGAATCCTGAGTAGTTCCTGGTGATTAGATCTCAAAGCCCTAATCTGACGATATTTCTGGAGTCTCTATCTCAGGTAATCCGGGCCCCTGTCACTGGCAATGTTGATCAGCTTTTGTTCCGATGGTCTCCATGATTTGTTCAACGAAATCTAGGTTGTCGCCTGGAGGGTGGTATATCTTATGTAACTTGCAAAGGAATTTGTTGTTGCTTGAGATATCAAGGCAAAGGTGTTCGCAGGTAGGTAAGATAGAGGATTGTGTGTGTAAGACTGATAGCTTGAGGCTGTGTATGCAGGCGATGCCTCCACATGATCTGTGGGGTTGATCTAGTCTGGTAATATCATGGTTAGGGGAGACTAGAATGTCCATGACAGGTGCAGGGATGTCATTTAACCAGGTTTCTGCTAGGATTAAGAGGTTAAGTTCATGTGCAAGGATCAGGCCAGCAATATCTCCTACATGATTTGAGGCAGATTTGCAGTTGATTAGCATGCATTTCAGTTGGGTTTTGTGGGTCGCTGGGTTAGAGTGTGTGAGGTTAATTTGTCTGAGGATATGTTTGTTGACAGCTCTGTGGTTGAGTCTAGGAGCTCTGAGATGGTTAGTCGTGATGACCTGGATAGTTTCTGGTCTAGTTCTGAGGTTTGAGGAACTGTATGATAATAGTAGGGTTTGGAGCTTGCTGTCGGATAAGGGAGCTTTACATCGAATTGGTAATGAAGGTGTGTTGGGGTAGGGTTTCTTTCTCAGAGACCAAAGTGGGGACTGAGTGGAGGGAGAGGTCTGGTTGGTGGGGAGGTACATTTGGGTTGAGGAGGGATGGTTGGTCATGAGAGGGAGTATGCGTTGTGAAGCTCTTATTAGGTCCCAGATAGATGGTGTTCATTGTTGTGAAGTTTGGGTTGAGGAGGGATGGTTGGTCCTGTGAGGGAGTATGCGTCGTAAGGCTCTTATTAGGTCCCAGATAGTTGGTCTTCATTGTTGTGAAGTGGATGAGCCTGTGTAAGTCAGCTTTGAGATCTTGTAGGCTTTTTGTAATCGTGCCCAGTTTGGAAACTAGTGATAATTTGGGGCTGGTTGACAAGAGTTTGGAGCTCGCTGTCAGTTAAGGGAGCTTTACATCTAGTTGGTCGGGTAGGTGAGTTGGGGTAGGGTTTCTTTCTCAGAGAACAAAGCGGGGGTTGAGTGAAGAAAGAGTTCTGGTTGGTTGGGAGGTGTGTTCTGCTTTAGGAGAGATGGCTGGTCCTGAGTGGGGGTATGCTTCATGAGGCTCATATTAGGCCCCAAATAGTTAGTCTTCATTATTGTGAAGTGGATGACCATGTGAAGGTCTGCTTTGAGATCTTGTAGGCTTTTTGTAATCTCGCCCAGTTTGGAAGCTAGTGATGAATGTGGGCTGATTGGCAGGTCTTGAAGTACTAGATATGAGGGCATAAGTGTGGGGCTCGGGTGCAGATGCATTGGGGTATAGGGCACAGGAAAGGGTGGATTATGGGTTGAATTAAAATTATAAATAGGATGGGGAAGCTTGAGTGATGGATGCTGGGGCAAGCTACTAGAGAGTCATTGGGTGTAGTAGGTGAAGCAGTATTCGGGGAGATTGAGGTAGTGGGTCATTAGGGGGCGATTGAGGTTGCTAGGTAGTGGGGAGATCAGTGTGGGAAGAGACGGTGAGAAAATGTGGTGGGCCGTGGTTACCAGATCTGTGATGGAAGGGGGATTGTTGGAGGTGTTCAATCTGGACCAAAGGGGTTGAACAGTGGAAATCAGTGGTTGACACTGATTTCTTGATGAATGGAAAGAATATTTCGAAAAGTTTAAGTTGGTCGTCTGATGCCTGGATGAGGAGGATGCTGTTGTTGTAGATGGTGATGGTGACTGCTGCTTTGTAGGATGAGGAAGGGGCCACCGATAGAGTCCATGTGGTGTTTCCTAGTTGTAGAGATCAAAAACATGTAGATCAGGGCTTTCCTCCATTGTGCGCGCCAATTTGTAAACAAAATGAGATCACTAATTATCGTTCCTATGCTGGCACAAAGGTAGGGGTCAGAGACCAGTCCTTTAGGGTGGGATTTGAGGAGTCAGTGTTTTAGGATCTTGGCTGCTTTTTTTTTTAAAGATTCAGAGGGTAAATGATTTTGTGAGAAAATGTGCCTGAATGTTTTAAGGTGATTTTGGTAGTACTTTGTTGATGCATGTCAGAGTAGCTGGGTGGTCCAATGAAGGGGGATGAAAAGGAGTGGAAAGGGGTTCGCAGACTGGACTACTTACGTGGCATCACGACTAGCATGAGAGGCCCTGGTCAGCATAACAAAGGTCACAAAGCCTTTGAGGCTCACTGCAGTTTTATGCTGCTCCTACTTGGGGGTACATGTGAAGAACCTCCACCCAGAGCAGGCTTTGTTTCTGACCCACAAGAGCAAAAGTCTCCCACCTCAGGGGGTCATAAACATGTCTAGAAGTGGCATACTGGTGCAGACCAGTCAGGCACACACTAGTGGTTTGCTAGGTTTGCAGAGGTGCCCTTAGAGTGCATTTATTAAGTAATTCAACACTGGCATCAGTGTGGGCTTATTATTTTGAAATGTTTGGTACTAAACATCTTGGAATTCGGTGAAGCCATAATGGAGCTGTGGAAATCATAGTGACAAGCTCCCAGCGAATGTACCCTGTATGGCTTCACTGTGAACTTATAATGTCTAAGAATTGACTCAGACACTATAGGTGGAGAACCTGACCTTATGGGCCAGGCGGCGCAGGGCACGCCTCAGATCTCCGGGTTCACCTGCTTTGGCATACAGAGACACGTGACACTCTGTTAGGCGTAGAAAAGCAGATTTATTAGCTGCAGCTAAGCACATTTGTCCTGTAAGTACACCAATGGTAGGTTCTCAGGAGACTGCCACTTCATTCGGTGGCGCACAAACTATTATAGTACACAGGTTTACAATGCCAACTCCCAAAACATACAAAACTGACAAATAGGAATAGTTTGAAAACAAGCTATCAAATGTCTAAAACACACCCTCCTTTCAGACCCTGTGTGCTCTCCTCCCCTCAAGTTAATCAACACTAGTGCCCGTAATCCAATTTGCAGGTGGTAGAACATGTTCGAATGCTTCAAAATACAGTTTATGTAACAAGAGAACACATGAAGAGACTAGCGAAGGTCAATGAAACAAGATAAAGTCAAGAAGAATGGTGGGACCCAAACAGTGGAGTAAGACATGGATTAATCAGTCTAGACATGGATTTACAAACTCGGGAAACCCTGACATCGGTTTCATAAACATGGGCAGGAGCTACTCTTTACCGAGAGAGACACGTAGCAGCTGAAAAGGCAAAAACATCGCAATCACCACATCCGCTGTGCTGCCTGAGTGGGGCAACATAAAATGGCGGTTAAACACAAAATGGCGGCTAGATATGAAGCAGAGTCAAAAACCACGTAACCTCAGACCCTCCTTTTCCCATACTCAGGCAATGCACAAACAGACTCATATTAGTTTAAGTCGATATCAATGGTAATGAGGTCATTGAGTTGTTGCTGCAACATCATTCTAATATTCTCTGTTTTCTGTGTTATTGGCTTAGAAAAACACACAGTGGTACAAAGTCCGCAAATGGCTGGACCACACTGTAAACAAAGACAACAAGAAAAGATGATTGCTAGAATCGCTCCAAGGAAAGTTAACACTTTCCATCCCCATGTGGACAGTAGTCCCCAAAACCATCCCATCACAGACCAATCTCCAGTGTCCTGATGAATGGACTCGGAGATGACATGTAGCTTAGCAATTGCTTGGTATACTGTAGGGGCATTATCAGGAACGTAAACGTAGCAACTAGACCCAATCAATTTACAGACTCCTCTATCTGCAAGCACAATGTCTAGAACCATTCGGTTCTGCAAAGTCATAAGGCGATCCGCCTGAAGTTCAGCTGTCAAATTACTCAATGCTCCAGAAGTTACGTTTATGGTAGCTTCGACCACACGAACTAGGGGTCTAATGTTTCTACTATTAACCATTGGACCCCAAAAAGGAAGAAACCCTTTCAGAAAATCTCCTCCCTCTTGTCCCGCTTCCGCATCAATAACCCCTCTACCAAATCTTTTTCTATGGTGATCTGCAGGAGCAGTATATGTCGGAGGAAGAAGAAAGGCTATATAACATGTTCCCGAGAAATATGTGGGAAGCCATGTATAAGCTCTGTCCTGACAGATAAAGTATGTACTTTGAGATGGCACTAACGGTAAAGGAATCAAGGGTGTATAGACGTATGTGTGGGAACAATTACTCCTTTCTTGCTTAATCTTGGTATTCTTGCCATTTATTTGTAAACACAAATTACCTCTCTGGGGTAAAACCCAAATTGGTGCAAATCTCTTCTGTTTAACCTTGTCAGTAAGACTAGTGTTATAACGAGTCACATTCCATCCATCATATGCTCTCTTCTCATCCTTGGGAATTTTAACAATATCAGCAATTTTTGCCATAGTCACTATTCCCTTTATTAAAGAAATGTGACTGAAATCCACTCCACCATTATAGGACCCACCAGGAGGATATCGAAGTTGGTTCTGGTATGTATTTGAAAACATAGTGAGGTTCTGTAAGTTACGAATTCGTACATGCTCAGCCTCCATTTTGTAGTCGCCGCCATTTTGTGTTGCCCTCACTCAGGCAGCGCGGCGAACGCGATGTTTTTGTCATTTCTGCATTTACGTGTCAGGTGGCTTCTTTGCCTATGTTTACTAATGAGTGTCAGGGTCTGGCCGAGTACACTAATTCCTGTATGAGCTGATTAATCCCCGTCCGGATTATTTGTTGGTTCACACCATTCTTTCCTCTAAGTTATCTTATCTGCTGTCCTTCGCTACATGTCTCATGCATTCTCCTGTTTCACGACTGTCCTTCTAAAACATGCAGCTGTGTTTTCTCTACTCGTAAATCGAATTGTGTGGATTCATTTGTAATTTGCTTAAGGGGTCGAGTGATAAACATAACCGGGAACTTGAGTTGCTTTGGACTTAAAACATTGTTTATAACGTTTGCCTATAGCTCATGCTCTTGTGTGATTGCATTTTGCATTGTATTGTATCGTATATAAACCTGTGCGCCACGGAGTTAAGTGGCAGTCTCTTTTGAACCTTGTTATACCAACGACTTCTAAGACCACTGTACTAGCTGCAGCTAATAAATACCATCTTCTATGCCAGACGAAGAGTCCGTGTCTCTGTTTCTGACAAGGCAGGTGAATCCCGGGGATTTCAGGCGTACCCTGCGCCGCCGGGCCTTAAGGCTGCGGTTCTCCAACTGGCACCCAACGTGGGGCGACTTCAGTGGTAGCGGTTGAGCCCGAGGATTGTGGGGAGCCCCGCAAGAAAATTCCGGAGGAGGCGCACCACGTGATCGACCCCTGTATGTGGGAAGTGGATCGAAGGTCTTTTACAGCGCGGCTACTCCTCTCTGATGGCTGCTGGCGACTGCTGCCCTGACTGTCGCCCTGCCTTGGACCCTTCTGATGATGTTTGGTAAAGCGAGACGATAGACGGACCTTCGCTGGTGTAGGACGATCCTTAGTTAAGTATTTGGTGGGTCGCTCCCACAAAACTTTGTTTTGTTTTGTTTTTGGGTTTTTATTTGGGTATTGCAATAGCCGAAGCCAAGGGGTAAGTACGTTTGTACTGTTTCATTGATTTACACCCCTTGTTGTTTGTGAGCAGTCTAGAGAAGTAACGATGCCTGGACTGAGTAAGTTCAAAATAATTTGTTGCTTAGGTTGTACGAGGGATTCCCAGTTGGAGGAATCATGTCCGTTCCCTCCAGTTGGAACTCCCACTTATGAGCTCTAGTCGAAACATGGTATTGGTCCCATTACCTTTAACGAGACATGGGTCCGATACACGAAGAATAGTGGAGTTTTGAGATGGCTCAGAATGGTAGTTTTGACCCCGTCATACTAGATAATTTGGAAACGATTCTGTTTAGAAGAAAAGCCCGGCCGGCAACCAAACAGAAAGAAATTAAACAAGAAAAAAAGAATAAGTAAACACAAAACATGTCAATTATACAGGCTGCTCAGCAGTTTAAAAATAACGAAGTAGACGGTGCGAATGAGATACTGGAGAGACAACATCGCATGGCGATAGATAGATGCTATCCGATGCTGCCTACTTCCACTCCAGGTAAAAGTAAGGAATTGGAAGAAGATTCCCTAATGTCTTTTTCATTGAATTTGTGAGAAGTTGGCCTGATATGCAGTGCTCACTATTCTAGTGATCACTATGTATCAGTCCAGACAACCCTTATTGATGATTGGTTGTAAGTCAACCTTATAGACCAGCTATCCTATTAGCGTGGATACGAGCAGTCTAAGGCTAAAGACTCGAGAGGGCGTGTTAAGCCAGCTGTTATACCACACATATACCCCTTGAACACCAAGTGAAAGGACACCACACAAGTGTTATGAAAATAAACAGTGTATTTATTAAAATCACAACAGCCCTGTACTCTTTATGAGGACAGGGTACTAAGCACAAAACAAAACTCTTACGAAAATACTTAAGTTAGCTCAGTATATACAAATGCCCGAGGGGCACGGAAAACCATATACTCTGAAAGTGGAATGCGAAATTACTAGCAGGTAAGTACAGTACTAATAGGCTTTGGAATCGCTAGGTCTTGACTATAGAATCGTTAGATTACTTCTAGGAGGCCCAGGGGACTCGGGTGCAGTGTGTGCACTCTCACGCGAGATGCGGGAGAAAGTCTATGGTAGCTAGATTTCACAGAGTTAGTGTTCTCGGGCGAACCCGACCTGGTAGGAGGAAAACGAAAGTGGATTCTGACCCTTGGATAGTGAGGCTATGCTGGGGCACCGAAATGCCGAAGTTACCTAGCCCAGGGGCTGCAGCTGCATATGTCTCAAAAGACGTCGGGAATCCTCGTAGACGGACCAGGAGCCTGGAAGAAAGATGCTGGCAGGCGACCAGTGAAGAGAGTTCGAAGTGATCCAAGCCTGGATCTTGAAGATGGACGATACCTGAAAGCAGAGGGGACCAAGTTCGAGACTACTAGCCAGTAGTCAGGTGGCACCAGGAGGGCACCGGATGGTAGTCACCTCGACTAGGTGAGTGGGCGACGCTGGGCTCTGCAGATCTCACGGACCAGGAGGTGTTGTCGGTGACTAGGATGGAGGAGCGAGCTGTCCCACGATGGATGAAGCTGTCGGCGTCGCTGGACCCAGGATTGGGCAACAAAGCCTTGGCAAATTCAAGCCCACGCGGTGGACCTAAAATGGCGTCTTGAGTGGACCAGGAGGGTCCGGGGTGCTCCTCTTTTGGAAGGGAGCAAGGGCCAGTCTGGAGCAACCAGACCAGCAGCAGTGATGTCGTCGGGCGTCGTGAAGAAGGCCACAAGCCAGCGGGCTAGTAGTCAACGCGGTGAGCAGGCAAAATCAGAAGGGCCCCACGCAGATCGTGGAGATGCTGGAGGGCTGATCTTCGGTGCTGGAGCTGCTCAGGGTTGGGGCTTCTCGGACCCCAAAGCACTCACCAGAGGGACCCTCGGCGGGCTTGTTGTGAAGAAGTCGTGCAGTCTTGGCGATCGTCGGTCCCTCGAGGTCTTGTCGCACTCAAGGTTCTCAGCTTGGCTGTAGAGGTGAGTAGAGGTCAGAGGTGCCAGGGAAGCCGGGTCTCGTCGAGCTGTGTCGTCGGATTCCTGAGGAAGGACTTGCAGCAGACCACAGTGTTCTTAGGATGGTGCCTGCGGATGCAGGGTGACTACTCCTTAGTCACAAGGGAGAATCTTGAAGAAGAAATCTTGAGGTGCTTTCGCAGAAAGTCGTGTCTTGATTCCAAAGATGATCTAATTTGAACAGGGGGCCCGCTCCTATCTTTATACTAAGAAAAGGGGCTGACCCGGTGACTAGGTCCTGCCTATGGGTGGGACTAGGAGGGGGGTGGTTACACCCCTCTCCCATGCCGGACTTCCCCCAGGCCAGGGGCTGGTGTGCCCCTGGAACTGGGTCTGACCGGCCTATGCGTAGTGAGCACCGGGGTGCCACTCAGCAGTCACCTTCCTGTAAAGCCCTGCCTACCCAGGATACACAAAACCCTGTCTGGGATGGTGCTAGCACCGCCCCGGACAGAAAACCCTTTGTCCAGGCTCTCCTCGCTGGAAGGACTCCCAGCAGCAGGAGGTCAGACTCGTGTCTGTGGTGGCAGCATCCATTTTGTGGAGCTGAGGCTTCGTTTAACTTTAACCGGGGTTCACAGTTACATACATGTTGTGTCCCTCTAGAAGGGTGGAATGCTAACTCCGTCGCCAGAATTGGCGAGGGGTTAGTATTCCAATTCGTATGACACCTTACTCGACATGTTTTGATAAAGCAATACCAAAGATAGCATTTAACCGCGAGGATTATAATGCACTTAAGAGTATATGGTATGCGTTATCATGGAACAGCTATTAGGACTTGGTTCCGCAAGCTGCAAACGGGCTCAGCTCATGCCGGAGCACCATTTCACACGATTCCAAGCACTCTGCCTTCAGGATTGTCAACCTTGGAACAAAATAAGGGTTCGGCTTGAGCGCAGTAAGGCTACGCCTGAATAAGTATGAAAACAAAACAACTGCCAGTACTGCTCTTGACAATTTATCAAAGATAAGAGGAGTTGAGTGGTCCTTTCTCAACTTCTTTGACCAATCATTCAGTCCACACCTAATGTATATCAAAAGAAAATTTATTTTCTACTTCCAAAAATTCGTGATTGGTTTTTGTTTTTTTTTAAAAGCTTTTTGCAAAATTTATATATACATTAAAAGAAGATCAAAATAACATCAACAACAATTAGACCAAAAAATTCTCTCGAATGGGAATGGAGTGTGGGTGATGCGGGGATATTTACAAGACACAACAAATATCAACTACTGTTCTATCAAAATTCACAATCTCACCATTCATACTACCAATCATACTACATGAAAACACTAAGACTGGTGAGGGAATCTTGTGGGGTTATGTACAAGGGAAAAGAGTCTTATCTACTATATACAATTTACACCAGCAGAAGAAATCAGAAAAGTCATACTGAACATGAAAAAATACAATACAAAAACAGTGAATACTTGGTCGAATCAATTAGAGAGCACTGTATGCACGACCTAGATAAGTCTCAATGAACCAGATGACACAAGGTCACCATGGGGAGAAATTGAAAGGTTATTCTATCTAGAGGGGTCGACGCGTTTCGAATCCCATTAATTCTTGGGATTCTCCTCAGAACCAAAAACAGAAATGGATCTGTAAAACATAAAACAGAAAATAGAAAAAACTCAGTCAACTGTCTGCACACCAGAGGGAAACTCAACAAAGCGTACGACCTTGCACACACACTAGTAGTAGCTGTCTGAGTTGCTTGATGAAGTCTTTGAAGAAAACTGTGGAAAGGAAGAGGTGCGCCATGAGTGACTAGAACCCGGAGCGGAATTAATGAAAAGAGCGGGAAGGAGGGCGTCGTTCAACTTACTGAAACGTATTTTGTAGTCTCCACCGGAGGTTCTTGTTTTTCGAGTCTGATGTCAATCAGAAGTTGGACGCGGAGCCTGCAGTTAAGGGTCCATCTGTCAATAGATCAATGAAACCGTGTGAGTGAGCTTACATGATCCCGTCCTAGTTGCCGTGCTCTATTGGGAAAGGTTGTTTGTTTCCAGTATGCTCTTACCATCCGCCGTCTCTGTCCGTGTACTTCGTTTGGCAATTGAATTGGGCGCCGTGCTGACTGGTCATGACTGGGGCCTTTTAAACATGCGTCATCCAGGTGTCTAAGGATTCTGGGAGTTGTAGTCAGTATCTTGTTGGTCTACAAATGGTACAATTCCGACATTTCATTTAATCCTTTTGTTGTGCTGTTGAATTTAAGGATGAGCATTGCCTCCCGTTGTCTCAGTCTCGCTTCAAGATCTCCTCCTCTCTTGTCTGGGTCTATTTTAGAAATGACCGTCCATTTGAGATCGGTTTCAAGATGTCCTTCTTCTAACCAGTGTTGGACTAATGGAGCAGTCAGGGTTTTCATCTTTATCCTCGATCTGTGTTGTGAGATCCGTTGTCTTATCTCCTGGTTTGTCTTGCCAATATATAATTTTCCACAGGGGCACACGATTCCATAGACAACATTACGAGTTTTACAGTTTGAAAAATTCTCGTGTTTCCAGAAAATACCGTCATGTTCGAACAATGATCCTTCCAAAGTTAATGGGCAATTGACACAAGTCCCACATCTGTGATGGCCTTTTATCGGCGGCAAACCTACATAATCTCTAAGTGTGGGAGTCGGTGTCTTTGGTACCATGGCACGTACAAGTTGATTAGCGATGCTTTTATCTTTCTTAAAAGCAAAGAGCGGTTTGTTCTTGAACTGAGGATCCAATTCTTCAAGGAGGTGCCAATTTTGGTGGATGGTTTTCTTCAACCAATTCGATGAAGGACAATAGGTAGAGACACAGACTACTCTAGACTGTTTTTCCCGTTTGCTTCTTTTTAGTAGTTCTTCCCGTGGTGTCCACCACGCTCTTTTCTGTGCTTGTCTCAACAATTTAGACGGATAGCCTCTTTGTAGAAGTCTCGCTCTTAGGGCATTCGCATGTTCCGTATATTCTTCCTTGAATGTACAATTCCTCCTGATGCGGAGGAATTGGCCCACTGGCAAATTTTGCTTTAAGCTTCGGGGATGGTTACTTGTGAAGTCGAGGGCCTTGTTCCTGTCTGATTTTTTGCGATATAGAGTTGTTACTAATTTGTTTTCTACACAGTACACCTCTACGTCTAAAAAGGTAATTCTGGTCTTTGAGAATTGGATGCTGAACTGAATATCTTTGGTTCGATTATTAAGCCAACCATGGAAGTTATTCAATTCTGTTTCGTTACCTGTCCATATTAGGAAGATGTCGTCTATAAATCGCGCCCATCCTCTAATTTGATCTTTATAGGGGTTGTTGTTATATATGAAGCACTCCTCATATTGACTCATGTAGAGTACGGCTAGCTCTGGGGCAAAGGGGCAGCCCATCGCTACTCCCTTAGTTTGGAAATAAAAATCATCCTTGAACTTAAAATAGTTTCTGGTCAGAGCTATTTTGGCTAGCTCCAAAATGAACCTTGTTGGAATTTTCATTGGTCTCTCTCTTTTGTCCAGGTATATTTCAAGGACCTCTAGGGCTTGGTCCTGTGGAATCTGTGTGTACAATGACACTATGTCCATACTAACGAGTAGATCTTGGTTCTCGGTGAACGGTATAGTGTCCAATTTAGAAATAAAATCCGTAGTGTCCTGTAAATAGGACTTCACCTGTGTCATGAATGGTTTTAGAAAGAAATCGATAAATTTATATATAACAACAACCCCTATAAAGATCAAATTAGAGGATGGGCGCGATTTATAGACGACATCTTCCTAATATGGACAGGTAACGAAACAGAATTGAATAACTTCCATGGTTGGCTTAATAATCGAACCAAATATATTCAGTTCAGCATCCAATTCTCAAAGACCAGAATTACCTTTTTAGACGTAGAGGTGTACTGTGTAGAAAACAAATTAGTAACAACTCTATATCGCAAAAAATCAGACAGGAACAAGGCCCTCGACTTCACAAGTAACCATCCCCGAAGCTTAAAGCAAAATTTGCCAGTGGGCCAATTCCTCCGCATCAGGAGGAATTGTACATTCAAGGAAGAATATACGGAACATGCGAATGCCCTAAGAGCGAGACTTCTACAAAGAGGCTATCCGTCTAAATTGTTGAGACAAGCACAGAAAAGAGCGTGGTGGACACCACGGGAAGAACTACTAAAAAGAAGCAAACGGGAAAAACAGTCTAGAGTAGTCTGTGTCTCTACCTATTGTCCTTCATCGAATTGGTTGAAGAAAACCATCCACCAAAATTGGCACCTCCTTGAAGAATTGGATCCTCAGTTCAAGAACAAACCGCTCTTTGCTTTTAAGAAAGATAAAAGCATCGCTAATCAACTTGTACGTGCCATGGTACCAAAGACACCGACTCCCACACTTAGAGATTATGTAGGTTTGCCGCCGATAAAAGGCCATCACAGATGTGGGACTTGTGTCAATTGCCCATTAACTTTGGAAGGATCATTGTTCGAACATGACGGTATTTTCTGGAAACACGAGAATTTTTCAAACTGTAAAACTCGTAATGTTGTCTATGGAATCGTGTGCCCCTGTGGAAAATTATATATTGGCAAGACAAACCAGGAGATAAGACAACGGATCTCACAACACAGATCGAGGATAAAGATGAAAACCCTGACTGCTCCATTAGTCCAACACTGGTTAGAAGAAGGACATCTTGAAACCGATCTCAAATGGACGGTCATTTCTAAAATAGACCCAGACAAGAGAGGAGGAGATCTTGAAGCGAGACTGAGACAACGGGAGGCAATGCTCATCCTTAAATTCAACAGCACAACAAAAGGATTAAATGAAATGTCGGAATTGTACCATTTGTAGACCAACAAGATACTGACTACAACTCCCAGAATCCTTAGACACCTGGATGACGCATGTTTAAAAGGCCCCAGTCATGACCAGTCAGCACGGCGCCCAATTCAATTGCCAAACGAAGTACACGGACAGAGACGGCGGATGGTAAGAGCATACTGGAAACAAACAACCTTTCCCAATAGAGCACGGCAACTAGGACGGGATCATGTAAGCTCACTCACACGGTTTCATTGATCTATTGACAGATGGACCCTTAACTGCAGGCTCCGCGTCCAACTTCTGATTGACATCAGACTCGAAAAACAAGAACCTCCGGTGGAGACTACAAAATACGTTTCAGTAAGTTGAACGACGCCCTCCTTCCCGCTCTTTTCATTAATTCCGCTCTCGGTTCTAGTCATTCATGGCGCACCTCTTCCTTTCCACAGTTTTCTTCAAAGACTTCATCAAGCAACTCAGACAGGTACTACTAGTGTGTGTGCAAGGTCGTACGCTTTGTTGAGTTTCCCTCTGGTGTGCAGACAGTTGACTGAGTTTTTTCTATTTTCTGTTTTATGTTTTACAGATCCATTTCTGTTTTTGGTCCTGAGGAGAATCCCAAGAATTAATGGGATTCGAAACGCGTCGACCCCTCTAGATAGAATAACCTTTCAATTTCTCCCCATGGTGACCTTGTGTCATCTGGTTCATTGAGACTTATCTAGGTCGTGCATACAGTGCTCTCTAATTGATTCGACCAAGTATTCACTGTTTTTGTATTGTATTTTTTCATGTTCAGTATGACTTTTCTGATTTCTTCTGCTGGTGTAAATTGTATATAGTAGATAAGACTCTTTTCCCTTGTACATAACCCCACAAGATTCCCTCACCAGTCTTAGTGTTTTCATGTAGTATGATTGGTAGTATGAATGGTGAGATTGTGAATTTTGATAGAACAGTAGTTGATATTTGTTGTGTCTTGTAAATATCCCCGCATCACCCACACTCCATTCCCATTCGAGAGAATTTTTTGGTCTAATTGTTGTTGATGTTATTTTGATCTTCTTTTAATGTATATATAAATTTTGCAAAAAGCTTTTAAAAAAAAACAAAAACCAATCACGAATTTTTGGAAGTAGAAAATAAATTTTCTTTTGATATACATTAGGTGTGGACTGAATGATTGGTCAAAGAAGTTGAGAAAGGACCACTCAACTCCTCTTATCTTTGATAAATTGTCAAGAGCAGTACTGGCAGTTGTTTTGTTTTCATACTTATTCAGGCGTAGCCTTACTGCGCTCAAGCCGAACCCTTATTTTGTTCCAAGGTTTAGATAGCGGACACCAGTTCGCGAGGTTTCTCTTTTACACGCCTTCGCTGCGTGTGTCTACCCAATGTGGTAGACCTTCTTGTTGGGCACCGTGTCGGCCGTTCACTTTCATTGTCTGCTGACTTTATAAGTTTGTCTTCCTAATTTTGAATACTGTCCTTTCTACTTCCTTGTGTGTTTTTCGTTCATTTTTTTGTTTGTATGATTACGAATGATTGTGGCTTGAATAGAGTGTGTGACCAGCCCCAGCGGGCATCAGCTCTATTGTAACGTAGACACGGTTGTTTTACGTGTAGAATGAGTGAAGAACAAACTTTCGCATATAGCGAAGACCATATTAAAAAACTCCTAAGGGATCCTCCAACGTTCGGCTCAGCCACACTCAGCAGCACCGCACAGACCAACAACGAGTCTGATAAACTAATTCGATTGAAGAAAAAGCAAATTAGGACAGACCTGCATGGGCATTACTTGCTCCAACACCTCAAAGCAGGAACAATTCCAACAGGCCTAAAAGTCAAGAATGTACCAGTAATCTTTACGGAGGACGCGTTGTACAAAAAAGGATATAGTTTCATAGAGACTAAATGCAGTCGGGACCTCATGGTCTTAACAATAGAGACAGCGCAGAGACTGTCAAAGGAACAACTGAAAGAAATCGAATTATTGGAATCGGCCATAAAAAACAATCAACAGATCACTGATTCAAAAACCTTGTTGGACAAAATTGACAAAGAAATTTTAGAGTTTAAAGATTATACGGTTACTTTGAAGGAAAGCAATTTCGAGAGAGATAAGATGAATTTCGCCTTCGAAAAGGCATACCCCTACCTTCAACCAGACTTTTATTCCAGACCGGAGGCAAAAAGATTTCTTCCGGATAATCAGGGAAGATCAAGGAATAAATACATAACCTTCTCGGACACATCATCATCAGGGGGCAGCGAACCAGATAGTGGCAATTATCGACAAACTTTCCCACGGAGAGGAGGCTATCAACAAACTTACCAACAAAATTTTCAGTCCAACTATCAACAAAACACCTCGCAATTACAACACCAACAACAACAGCCTTTTTTAGGACAAGACCACAACAAACCCAGAGGAAAAACAAGGTATCAACAACCATGGGAAATGTCAACGAGGCGTCACAATTACAAAAATTAGAGGAATCTCCTATATACAATCTGTCACAAAGACCTCTCACAGAGACTGAGAAAAGCATTTTAGAGAAAGGGCTCACTTTTGTTCCAACTAGAGCTATGGATTTTGTAAGATTAAAAAAAGAATTCATAGAATTTTGCAGAAAAATTAGATTGACCGCCTTCTTCTCAGGACAAGAATCAAGGTCAAGTGGGGAAACAACTGGATTAAGAAAGAAATCGACTTTTTGCCCTCCAGCATATAAAATACCGAAGGAGGTTGTCACATTCGAAAAAACTGTATTCTCGGCTATCTCTTTCGAAGAAAAAAGGAAACGGAATTTCATCAAACCAAACATCTCAAAAGCCCAAAAAGAAGCACTAATCACTCTAAAAAATGATAATAACATCATAATAAAACAAGCCGACAAGGGCGGATCTATAGTTGTGTGGGGCACTAACGAATACATCGCAGAAGCCACCCGCCAACTGTCAGACCAAGAATGTTATCGTAAAATAGACCACGATCCAACAAAAGAACTACAAAAAGAACTATTTTCCATTTTGAGCAAGGGGTTCTCGGAAGGATTCCTAGGAAAGAATGAATATGAGTATTTGCAGAACAAACATCCACGAATACCATTATTCTACGTACTTCCAAAAGTACATAAGGATGAAAGGACACCGCCAGGACGACCGATCATTTCCGGTTGTGAGTCGCTATTTGAGCCAATTTCGAAATTTATCGATTTCTTTCTAAAACCATTCATGACACAGGTGAAGTCCTATTTACAGGACACTACGGATTTTATTTCTAAATTGGACACTATACCGTTCACCGAGAACCAAGATCTACTCGTTAGTATGGACATAGTGTCATTGTACACACAGATTCCACAGGACCAAGCCCTAGAGGTCCTTGAAATATACCTGGACAAAAGAGAGAGACCAATGAAAATTCCAACAAGGTTCATTTTGGAGCTAGCCAAAATAGCTCTGACCAGAAACTATTTTAAGTTCAAGGATGATTTTTATTTCCAAACTAAGGGAGTAGCGATGGGCTGCCCCTTTGCCCCAGAGCTAGCCGTACTCTACATGAGTCAATATGAGGAGTGCTTCATATATAACAACAACCCCTATAAAGATCAAATTAGAGGATGGGCGCGATTTATAGACGACATCTTCCTAATATGGACAGGTAACGAAACAGAATTGAATAACTTCCATGGTTGGCTTAATAATCGAACCAAAGATATTCAGTTCAGCATCCAATTCTCAAAGACCAGAATTACCTTTTTAGACGTAGAGGTGTACTGTGTAGAAAACAAATTAGTAACAACTCTATATCGCAAAAAATCAGACAGGAACAAGGCCCTCGACTTCACAAGTAACCATCCCCGAAGCTTAAAGCAAAATTTGCCAGTGGGCCAATTCCTCCGCATCAGGAGGAATTGTACATTCAAGGAAGAATATACGGAACATGCGAATGCCCTAAGAGCGAGACTTCTACAAAGAGGCTATCCGTCTAAATTGTTGAGACAAGCACAGAAAAGAGCGTGGTGGACACCACGGGAAGAACTACTAAAAAGAAGCAAACGGGAAAAACAGTCTAGAGTAGTCTGTGTCTCTACCTATTGTCCTTCATCGAATTGGTTGAAGAAAACCATCCACCAAAATTGGCACCTCCTTGAAGAATTGGATCCTCAGTTCAAGAACAAACCGCTCTTTGCTTTTAAGAAAGATAAAAGCATCGCTAATCAACTTGTACGTGCCATGGTACCAAAGACACCGACTCCCACACTTAGAGATTATGTAGGTTTGCCGCCGATAAAAGGCCATCACAGATGTGGGACTTGTGTCAATTGCCCATTAACTTTGGAAGGATCATTGTTCGAACATGACGGTATTTTCTGGAAACACGAGAATTTTTCAAACTGTAAAACTCGTAATGTTGTCTATGGAATCGTGTGCCCCTGTGGAAAATTATATATTGGCAAGACAAACCAGGAGATAAGACAACGGATCTCACAACACAGATCGAGGATAAAGATGAAAACCCTGACTGCTCCATTAGTCCAACACTGGTTAGAAGAAGGACATCTTGAAACCGATCTCAAATGGACGGTCATTTCTAAAATAGACCCAGACAAGAGAGGAGGAGATCTTGAAGCGAGACTGAGACAACGGGAGGCAATGCTCATCCTTAAATTCAACAGCACAACAAAAGGATTAAATGAAATGTCGGAATTGTACCATTTGTAGACCAACAAGATACTGACTACAACTCCCAGAATCCTTAGACACCTGGATGACGCATGTTTAAAAGGCCCCAGTCATGACCAGTCAGCACGGCGCCCAATTCAATTGCCAAACGAAGTACACGGACAGAGACGGCGGATGGTAAGAGCATACTGGAAACAAACAACCTTTCCCAATAGAGCACGGCAACTAGGACGGGATCATGTAAGCTCACTCACACGGTTTCATTGATCTATTGACAGATGGACCCTTAACTGCAGGCTCCGCGTCCAACTTCTGATTGACATCAGACTCGAAAAACAAGAACCTCCGGTGGAGACTACAAAATACGTTTCAGTAAGTTGAACGACGCCCTCCTTCCCGCTCTTTTCATTAATTCCGCTCTCGGTTCTAGTCATTCATGGCGCACCTCTTCCTTTCCACAGTTTTCTTCAAAGACTTCATCAAGCAACTCAGACAGGTACTACTAGTGTGTGTGCAAGGTCGTACGCTTTTTTGAGTTTCCCTCTGGTGTGCAGACAGTTGACTGAGTTTTTTCTATTTTCTGTTTTATGTTTTACAGATCCATTTCTGTTTTTGGTCCTGAGGAGAATCCCAAGAATTAATGGGATTCGAAACGCGTCGACCCCTCTAGATAGAATAACCTTTCAATTTCTCCCCATGGTGACCTTGTGTCATCTGGTTCATTGAGACTTATCTAGGTCGTGCATACAGTGCTCTCTAATTGATTCGACCAAGTATTCACTGTTTTTGTATTGTATTTTTTCATGTTCAGTATGACTTTTCTGATTTCTTCTGCTGGTGTAAATTGTATATAGTAGATAAGACTCTTTTCCCTTGTACATAACCCCACAAGATTCCCTCACCAGTCTTAGTGTTTTCATGTAGTATGATTGGTAGTATGAATGGTGAGATTGTGAATTTTGATAGAACAGTAGTTGATATTTGTTGTGTCTTGTAAATATCCCCGCATCACCCACACTCCATTCCCATTCGAGAGAATTTTTTGGTCTAATTGTTGTTGATGTTATTTTGATCTTCTTTTAATGTATATATAAATTTTGCAAAAAGCTTTTAAAAACAAACAAAAACCAATCACGAATTTTTGGAAGTAGAAAATAAATTTTCTTTTGATATACATTAGGTGTGGACTGAATGATTGGTCAAAGAAGTTGAGAAAGGACCACTCAACTCCTCTTATCTTTGATAAATTGTCAAGAGCAGTACTGGCAGTTGTTTTGTTTTCATACTTATTCAGGATTGTCAAGGCCTGCCATAGGAGTGACTGATAGGAATCTGTGTGTCCATTTCTAGGGTTAGATATAGGTATACTATATCTATAGCAAAGGGTGATTACACGACTTTGCCCCAGCTGTCATGCAGCCAGTTGTGTCAAATTTAGGAGGCCAGCCAGGGGTGGCATAATACATGCTGCAGCCCCTGGCAGCCCTGGGTACACCCATGCCCTGAGTTACAGGGTCTGATAGGGTGGCCCAGTACCAATTGGAAATGCACCTAGGGTACATGGAATCCATTTTAACGAGAGAGCAGTAGGCCTGGGGTCCTGATTGGCAGGGTCCCAGGTCGACTATGTCAAAAACCAGCTAAAAAACAGGGCAAAAAGTTGGGGGCAACCATAGTCAGGAGGTACCTTCCTACACAACCCCCCCCCCCCCCAACGAAAGGGGATAAGGCTATCCTTGTCCAGGTAAGCCTTTATTACCTAAGTGGCCATATAAGGAAGGACCAGCTCTGGCTTGGTTTCCCCCTGTGTCATGGTCCACTAAGCAACCCCTCACCCTAAGGGTATCTGAGGGTCTCCACCATAGGGAATCTCTGTCTTTGGTGTGTCTTGGGAAAGAAGAAGGCTGATGCTGGGATGGAGTACTGAAGTGAGGCTCCTCTACCTTTGGGCTCAACTTCCCCCAATCACCATTCATCATGTGTGCCTTTCTTTCTTTAGCTGAGATGCACTGAGCTCTCAGGGTCAGCCTCTGGCTACCTAAAGCTGGAGGCTGAGTCCCTCTGTTTGGCTTACTGGAGGGACAGGTCAGGTTTGGGGGTTTTAGGCCCCAGGTTTGGCTGTGCCCAACAGTGTCCAGCTGGGGGAGGTCCCTAACTACTTTTAAGGGGGATCCCTCAGGAGTCTGATTTATTTTCACTTGGCTAGGTTTACTAGCTTCAGTGATCCTAATCTGTTGATTAAGGAGATCTGGACAGGGGGCCCTTTGGGGTCCACCACTGGCCTCCCTGACCTCTTCAGCCCTGGGCTGACTGAGGCAGGGTAGAGAGGGGCAGGTTACCTGCTCCAGACTGGGTCCCACCTTGGAAGGGTCCACTGACATCAGGGGCTCTGCCAGGCTAGGCCTGACTACCTCTGGGGCAGTTCCTTCACAAGGGGTCAGATCAGTTCCCTGAGGAGGCTGACCCTTTCCTAAAGTCTGGTGAGAGGGAGATTTCTCTTCCTCCTTAATACTCTCTGTCTGAGTGGAGTGATCCATAGTTTCAGGCTTCACAACACTATTATCTGTTTGAGTAGAGGCTGAGACCATTACAGCCTTGCCAACCTTTTCAGGAAGGCACTCAGTTTGTGTTTGGGCTGTGACTGTCACAGCCCTCCTATCCTGTTCTGGAAAGTCTGTCTGAGCCTGGGTAGTGGCTACCACTGCCCTTCCAACCTTTTCAGGGAGGAATGGTGCTTGGACTGGGGCTGTAGCTATTACTGCCCCACTAACTTGTCTGGATAGGCCTATCATTCTGGAGTGAGTTTCTTGCTCCACCTCAGCCCATGCTGAGAGTTCCAGGTCATTCCTCAGTAAGCAATCTACAGGTAGGTTATCTGTCACTGCCACTCTCATGGGCCCTGTGACATTACCCCAGCTGAGCTTGACTACTGCCATGGGATGCCTTCTTTTCACTCCATGAATATCTGTCACCTGATAACTGAAACCAGGGGTCAGTTGAGCAGAGGGGACCAGATGGTCAATCACCATGGTGATGCTGGCCCCTGTGTCTCTGAATGCCTCAACTTTCTGACCATTGACTAGGAGCTCTTGTCTATACTTTCCCAAAATGTGGGATCCAGTAGTGAAGTTGGCAAACCCCATGCCAGTCTCACAGACAAGAGTGTTGTTAGGGGACCTGGCTAGGCCATAGTCCTCCTGATTGCCCAAAGTAATGCCCACCACATTCTTGGGGGCACTCCCACCACCTGGGGGATTACCACTAGTGGTAACAGGAGGGTTAGGAGTATTACCTGGGGGTATATTTCCCTTATTGCTATTTTTAGGGCAACTGGCATCACTTTTGTAATGGCCCACCTGTTTACAGGTATGGCAATAAGGTTTCTTCTGTTCTGAAGGAGTGTTCTGGGACCCACCACCCTTGTTGGAGTTTTGGGGCCCTTGGGAAGTCTTCTCTGTGGATTTATCCCCACCCTTCTCTTGAGGCTTGGTTGATTCCTTCTTTTGGTCACCACCCTGGTTCTTAGGCCTGACCCTGGTTCTGACCCATTTGTCTGCCCTCTTACCCAATTCCTGTGGAGAGGTCAGATCAGAGTCTACCAGGTGCTGGTGTAATAACTGGTTCTGACAATTACTTAAGATTTGCTCCCTCATAATTAGATTGTACAATCCTTTAAAATCAGTAAACTTACTACCCAGTAGCCAGCCTTCAAAAGCCTTAGTGGCACAATCAACAAAGTCAGTCCAATCCTGAGACTGAGTTTTCTGGGTGTCTCTGAACAGCATCCTGTACTGGTCAGTGGTTAAACCAAACCCATCAACCAGTGTATTCTTCAGGACTTGGTAATTGTTAGCATCCTCAACTCTAGTAGTGAGGAGCTTATCTCTACCTTTACCTTCAAAGGAGAGCCACAAGATAGCTGCCCACTGACTTTGGGGAACACCCTGCACAGTGCAGGCCATCTCCGAAGCAGTTATCCATTTGTGGATGTCATCCCCTTGTTTAAAGGGGGGCACTATCTTATTCAGGTGCTTTGTATCAAAACTCCTTTCCCTATTGCTAGGTATATTGCTGCCACCAGTACTTATGTGATCTTTCAACAAGATATTCTTAGGATACGTGTGGTAAAACAACAGCAAGCTCAAATCCCAACCGCTGCTCACCAATGTGAGAAGTTGGCCTGATATGCAGTGCTCACTATTCTAGTGATCACTATGTATCAGTCCAGACAACCCTTATTGATGATTGGTTGTAAGTCAACCTTATAGACCAGCTATCCTAGTAGCGTGGATACGAGCAGTCTAAGGCTAAAGACTCGAGAGGGCGTGTTAAGCCAGCTGTTATACCACACATATACCCCTTGAACACCAAGTGAAAGGACACCACACAAGTGTTATGAAAATAAACAGTGTATTTATTAAAATCACAACAGCCCTGTACTCTTTATGAGGACAGGGTACTAAGCACAAAACAAAACTCTTACGAAAATACTTAAGTTAGCACAGTAAATACAAATGCCCGAGGGGCACGGAAAACCATATACTCTGAAAGTGGAATGCAAAATTACTAGCAGGTAAGTACAGTACTAATAGGCTTTAGAATCGCTAGGTCTTGACTATAGAATCGTTAGATTACTTCTAGGAGGCCCAGGGGACTCGGGTGCAGTGTGTGCACTCTCACGCGAGATGCGGGACAAAGTCTATGGTAGCTAGATTTCACAGAGTTAGTGTTCTCAGGCGAACCCGACCTGGTAGGAGGAAAACGAAAGTGGATTCTGACCCTTGGATAGTGAGGCTATGCTGGGACACCGAAATGCCGAAGTTACCTAGCCCAGGGGCTGCAGCTGCATATGTCTCAAAAGACGTCGGGAATCCTCGTAGACGGACCAGGAGCCTGGAAGAAAGATGCTGGCAGGCGACCAGTGAAGAGAGTTCGAAGTGATCCAAGCCTGGATCTTGAAGATGGACGATACCTGAAAGCAGAGGGGACCAAGTTCGAGACTACTAGCCAGTAGTCAGGTGGCACCAGGAGGGCACCGGATGGTAGTCACCTCGACTAGGTGAGTGGGCGACGCTGGGCTCTGCAGATCTCACGGACCAGGAGGCGTTGTCGGCGACCAGGATGGAGGAGCGAGCTGTCCCACGATGGATGAAGCTGTCGGCGTCGCTGGACCCAGGATTGGGCCACAAAGCCTTGGCAAATTCAAGCCCACACGGTGGACCTAAAATGGCGTCTTGAGTGGACCAGGAGGGTCCGGGGTGCTCCTCTTTTGGAAGGGAGCAAGGGCCAGTCTGGAGCAACCAGACCAGCAGCAGTGATGTCGTCGGGCGTCGTGAAGAAGGCCACAAGCCAGCGGGCTAGTAGTCAAACAACGCGGTGAGCAGGCAAAAGCAGAAGGGCCCCACGCAGATCGTGGAGATGCTGGAGGGCTGATCTTCGGTGCTGGAGCTGCTCAGGGTTGGGGCTTCTCGGACCCCAAAGCACTCACCAGAGGGACCCTCGGCGGGCTTGTTGTGAAGAAGTCGTGCAGTCTTGGCGATCATCGGTCCCTCGAGGTCTCGTCGCAGTCACGGTTCTCAGCTTGGCTGTAGAGGTGAGTAGAGGTCAGAGGTGCCAGGGAAGCCGGGTCTCGTCGAGCTGTGTCGTCGGATTCCTGAGGAAGGACTTGCAGCAGACAACAGTGTTCTTAGGATGGTGCCTGCAGGGTGACTACTCCTTAGTCACAAGGGAGAATCTTGAAGAAGAAATCTTGAGGTGCTTTCGCAGAAAGTCGTGTCTTGATTCCAAAGATGATCTAATTTGAACAGGGGGCCCGCTCCTATCTTTATACTAAGAAAAGGGGCTGACCCGGTGACTAGGTCCTGCCTATGGGTGGGACTAGGAGGGGGGTGGTTACACCCCTCTCCCATGCCGGACTTCCCCCAGGCCAGGGGCTGGTGTGCCCCTGGAACTGGTTTCTGACCGGCCTATGCGTAGTGAGCACCGGGGTGCCACTCAGCAGTCACCTTCCTGTAAAGCCCTGCCTACCCAGGATACACAAAACCCTGTCTGGGATGGTGCTAGCACCGCCCGGACAGGAAACCCTTTGTCCAGGCTCTCCTCGCTGGAAGGACTCCCAGCAGCAGGAGGTCAGACTCGTGTCTGTGGTGGCAGCATCCATTTTGTGGAGCTGAGGCTTCGTTTAACTTTAACCGGGGTTCACAGTTACATACATGTCGTGTCCCTCTAGAAGGGTGGAATGCTAACCCCGTCGCCAGAATTGGCGAGGGGTTATTATTCCAATTCGTATGACACCTTACTCGACATGTTTTGATAAAGCAATACCAAAGATAGCATTTAACCGCGAGGATTATAATGCACTTAAGAGTATATGGTATGCGTTATCATGGAACAGCTATTAGGACTTGGTTCCGCAAGCTGCAAACGGGCTCAGCTCATGCCAGAGCACCATTTCACACGATTCCAAGCACTCTGCCTTCAGGATTGTCAAGGCCTGCCATAGAAGTGACTGATAGGAATCTGTGTGTCCATTTCTAGGGTTAGATATAGGTATACTATATCTATAGCAAAGGGTGATTACACGACTTTGCCCCAGCTGTCATGCAGCCAGTTGTGTCAAATTTAGGAGGCCAGCCAGGGGTGGCATAATACATGCTGCAGCCCCTGGCAGCCCTGGGTACACCCATGCCCTGAGTTACAGGGTCTGATAGGGTGGCCCAGTACCAATTGGAAATGCACCTAGGGTACATGGAATCCATTTTATAGAGAGAGCAGTAGGCCTGGGGTCCTGATTGGCAGGGTCCCAGGTCGACTATGTCAAAAACCAGCTAAAACACAGGGCAAAAAGTTGGGGGCAACCATAGTCAGGAGGTACCTTCCTACAGAATTACCTCCCCCCTATGCCCAAAATCCTAATGGACCTACATTACCCCCTCCTATTGCTCAACCAGTGGTTGCTGAATTGCAGATTGTTCAGCAACCGGCTCAGCCTACTAATGCTCCTTTGCCTACCTCTGCTCCGTCTTTACATTCTATAATTCAGCCCCCACCTCCTCTACAATCCACCGCTCTTGTTCCTCAGTCGGCTACGTTTCAGTTTCCGTTGTCTTCTACATCTGTAATGCCTCCTATTCTCTTAAGGGATTCTCCTACCTCACATAGGAGAATAGCAGCTGCCGTTTCGAATTTCTTTTCTCCTCTTCTTGGGTCTTTGAATCTGTCTCCAGCTTTCTCTAGACGACAATCTCGTTGTCAACTTCCTCTTATGGATGATAAAGTAGTTTTGGGTTCCCTCACTCGTAAATGGTTTGAGAATGGACTAGAATATAGTACAGAAGACATTATGAGTTCCTTCCATCAATGGGTAGAGCCCACGCAGAGATATGTTTTTAATGTCATGTGTCAAACTCTTATTAAAGGTTGGGAAGATATGGAGTTAGATACAGTCCCTTCGGAGCTACTGAAGTTACAAGCTGATTTTGATAAAGGTTTTATTGTAGGACCACGAGTTGAAGAAGCGGTGATAGACTCGTTCCGTTTCGAGCCATGTTTTTGTCCCTGTCTTTTTCTGAGGCTGATCCTGCTAATAAACAAGGCATTAAGAATTATCTGATGCGTGAAGTTCCTCCCATATGGAGAGAAGCGGTGAATGGTCCACCTCCTGTCCCTGCTCATTTCCGGCGTATATGGGTCCAGGAACCCTGGAAAAGGTCTGAAGTATTGGCGCTTAAACAAACTCTTCCGGACCCCCGTAAAAATCCTGCTGGATATTACAAGGAATTGTCTCAAACAGTTGAAGCCTGTATTATGAATTTGGCAGATATTGATATGTTATTTGGAAATGTTGTTCCGCAAGCATTATGGGCACGGATTCATAGGGAAAATCATGTTGTTGAATTAGGTGGTGATTGGGCTGCTATTAGGGCTGCCGATGCAAATCAATTGGGTGGTGCGAAACCCGATGATCTGATTACGGCCCCACCAGGCAGAATAATTGAATTGATGAAGACAATGATGCCTGCGGTGCGAGTAAATTGGGATAAGCTGGCTGCATGCAAGCAAAAGAAAGATGAAAGTGTCTCGGATTTCTTCACTCGTTTTGAAGAGACGTTTATTGATCATAGTGGTGAGGATATGAGTGTAGCGGTTTGCCAGTGGTTGTTTGTGGATAAGTTTGTTTATAACTTACTTCCCGAATTGTCAAATAAATTAAAGGGTTCTGAAAGTGCATGGGCTGTCTCTTCCCCTGCTAAAATATTGGCTACTGCACAGTATTATGAGAATAGAGATAAGGAGGAGAAGGAGAAACAAGAGAAGAAAAATAAAGATTTGAAAACGAAGGTTCTTTTACAGCAGGCTTATCCTCTGCGTTCTGCACAGCCTCAGTTTTCTCAACCCCCACAGTTTCAGAAAGTGTTCCAGAAGCCTGAGGTTTTTGTACCACGACCTTTGTTAGGTCCTAATCAATGTGCGTCGTGTAGGGAAGAGGGACATTTCAAGAATAGTTGTCCGGTTTTATTACAGTGTAATAATGGGATGTCTGCTCCATGAGGTCGTGGTCATTTCCAGACAGGATCTAGCGGTAGAGGACGAGGTGTGTCCTCTCAGGAGCAGCGTTCTTTTCCTCCATCTACTACGAATTACTTTGAGCAGTAGAGAGTTCAGTCTGCGCAGTATTATAATGATGATTATTGTGTTGAAGATAGGGCTGACGATTTTCATATCGGATAGGACAGCCGTGGACGAAGTAAGGGAGTTGTGTCAATTCCAGTAGATCAAAATGGGCCGTATGTCACTGTCAATACTATGGGTGTTTCAGAACCGTTTCTTTTGGAAACTGGTGCGATGAGAATTTCTATCATTCATTCTAAACTCCCTGGGGCACCTTTGTCTGGCTTAATGAATACTTCTGTAGGATTTTCTGGCGCCCCAGTCCGTAATCCGGTTTCTTGTCCCTTGCCCGTTTCGATTGGTCCTTATGATTTGGATGCTTCACTTATTTTGACAACTGGTTGTGGCGAGAAGTGAACCTGCTGGGTCTGGATTTGTTGAAAAGACTACATGCAACATTGTATTGTTCCCCTTCTGGCGTGCACCTTACGTTGGGAAAGAAATTGACGTCTTCCATATATTTGTCCCGAGACCAGTTTCCACCTGAGCTGCTTTCTCTTTCTGAAAGTCTTTGGGCTACAGGCCCAAATGACATGGGTCATCTTGCAATCCCACCGTATGTTGTCAAACTTAAAGAGAATTTTAGAATGCCACGCATTCCCTAATACCGTATCTCTAGTGATGGAGAGAGAGCACTTTTGGCTATTGTTGATGATTTTATTCAGAAGGGTGTGGTTGAAGAAACAAGAGGCAATGTTTGTAACAGTCCTGTTCTTCCGATTCTTAAGAGAACTGATCCTTCACAGCCTCCTGTTTATCGATTTGTTGTTGACCTTAGAGAAGTCAATAAAATTGTTGTGCCACAGTTTCCTGTTGTTCCGGACATTACAGCTTTGTTGACGATGATTCCCGCTTCGGCAACTTGGTTTTCAGTCATAGATCTCAAGAACGCTTTCTTTAGTATTCCTATTGCTGAAGAAAGTAGGGATATCTTTGGTTTCTCTCTAGGTGGCCGAAGCTTTCGATTTAAAAGAGCACCTCAAGGTTATTGTGAAAGTCCCTCCATCTATATATATATAAAATCTTTATTCCATCTATAGCAAGGCTCTTAAGTCACAACTTGATGCTTTCTTTTTGCCTCCAGGTGCTACGCTTATTCAGTATGTGGACGATTTGCTGGTGGCTGCTGATACGGAAGATGTGTGTAAGAGTGTAACTGTTGCGTTGTTGCATCATTTGTCTGCTCTACATCAAAAGGTTTCACCCTCTAAGCTGCAATATGCCCGCCAAGAGGATACCTATTTAAGTCATCTCTTGTCGAAGGAGGGAAGGCGATTGACCCCAGAACGTATTCACACTATTTCACAGATGTCTGTACCTACCACACAGTGCGTGCCTTTTTGGGTATCACTTCCTACTGTAGACAATGGATTCCCAATTTTTCACTTTTGGCTAAACCATTGTTGGCACTACCGTTGAAAGATACGCCCCATCCGCTCCCTTGGACGGATGAATGTCAGAAAAGCTTTGTTGACCTACGTACTGCTCTGTGTTCTGCTCCAGTGTTGGGTACCCCGGATTATAGTAAGTCCTTTACACTGTACGTTCACGAGAGAGAGGGTTGCGCACTGTCAGTTTTGACACAGCAATTTGGAGATAAGCAGAGGCCATGTGCCTATTTCTCCGCTACACTAGACCCAGTAGCTAAAGCTTTGCCCAGTTGTCTTAGAGCTACGGCAGATGCGGCGATTTCTATTAGACAGTCTGCCGGATTAGTGTTGGATAAGACACTCATTGTTATGGTTCCACATGCAGTGGATACCTTGTTGAATAGAACAAGAACACAGCATCTTACGAGTGCTCGTTTGTCTGGATACGAGCTGACACTATAAGCGAGTCATGTACATATCAAAAGATGTAACACGTTAAACCCAGCTACACTGCTGCCACTCCCAGATGAGAAAGACGCTCAGGAAAAACATAATTGTTTTCTTCGAACGGAAGAAGAAACGAAGGGTAGGATTGATTTAAAGGACACTCCGCTCAAGGACCCGAATGGGATGCTATGGGTGGACGGTTCTTGTTTCAAGCTTCCAAATGGGGAGACTACTTCTGCCTATGCTGTCACCACCTTATGCACAATTGTTGAGATGGCACGTATTGGACATAATTCAGCCCAAGCAGCTGAATTGATAGCTTTGACTAGAGCGTGTGTCTTGTCAAAGGGAAAGAGAGTGAATGTGTACACAGATAGTCAGTATGCTTTTGGCGTTGCGCATAGCTTTGGTAAATTATGGAGGGAGAGAGGATTCTTTACCTCTCACAGGACAAAGCTCCAGCATGGTCAGTTAGTGACTGATCTTCTTGAGGCACTTACCTTATCTGCACAGATAGCGATCATAAAGTGCAGCGCACATAGGAAAGTCACAGATGATGTGGGTTGTGGAAATGCGTTTTCAGACGAGGTAGCAAAAACTACAGCGAGAGACACTGCTAGCCGAATGTATGTGGCAGGTCCTGCAAACTGGGTTAGGGAAATTGGAATGTGTGAAGACACGATTGAGAGTGTGAAAATGATTCAGGGAGAGGCTACTGAGAAGGAATTGAGTACGTGGAAAGAAAGTACGGGAATGTTAGACTCGATGGGTTGTTGGACGGAGTTGTCGGAACATCAGCAATGGCTATTACCGGACGCTTATGTATTGCCGGTTATGACTATGGCTCATGGTCCAGCCCACATTAGTGCGAAAGGCTCTTGGCTCCTGTGTGGCAGAATGAAGGAATCCCAAAATGCGCAGAGAATGTGGTTAAGCATTGTATTGTTTGTTTAATGCATAACCCAGGAAAGGGTACCCCAACTGCGGCAGGTCATTTTGCTCCCCCGTCATATCCTTTTGAAGTGTTGCAGATCGATTACATTCATATGGATCGATGCAACAACCTTAAGTATGTTCTGGTGGTGGTATGTGCCTTTTCCCGCTGGATAGAGGCCTACCCTTTGAAAGATAACACTGCTCTGTCAACTGCTAAAGTGTTGCCTAAAGAGTTCTTCCCCAGGTTTGGTTTGCCGTGAATTGTCTGGAGTGACAATGGAAGTGAATTTGTGGGTCAAATTATGCAGAAAGTGTGTTCTGGTCTTGGTATTAGACAGAAGTTCCATGCGGCAAACCCTCCACAGTCAGCGTGTTTAGTTGAGTGTTATAATGGTACACTCAAGCTTAAACTAGCCAAGATTCATGCCAGTACGGGCCTTGCTTGGCCTGATGACTTGCCCCTAGCTCTTTTGTCAACCAGAACTACTGTGCACTCTCGTATGGGACTTAGCCCATATGAAGTGGTTTTCGGACGCCCAGCACATGTTTGGGGTGTCCCTCGTCCCAAGAAATACTCAGACATACCATATTCTCTGTTAAATGACTACTTGCATGACTTGACTACTAAATTAAGTATTATTCGTCAACAGGTACAAAGTGCTTTGCCGGAGGCCTCCACAGACCCAGGTCACACCATTTTGCCCGGTGACTCGGTCTGCATCAAAATTGTTCAACGGACTAAGAACTTGAAGCCTCGTTGGTCTCCACATACGCAAGTTTTGCTCGTCACCCGCACAGGTGTGAAAGTGGTCGGAAAGAGGAACTGGGTGCATGGCGTGCACTGTAAAAGGGTGCCATTGCCATTACCCTTCGACCAGTGGATCGGCAGTGGCGTAAGGGAATCTGATTCTGCAGCGATTCCTTGTTTTGTGCCTTTCAGTGATGCTCAAATTTATGGAACTCAGTCTGAAAAAGTGGATGACGACATTCTTCAAGCTGCTGTGCCTGCGCATCTTCGAATAGACACTACTAATCCAGAAACTTTATTTAAGGACCAGACCGTGCCGAGCAAAACACGCTACAACCTGAGGCCGAGAGCTGACCAAAGGAACTGAACACTTTGAACACTTTTTTCCTTATTACTCAAAGACATTTTTTCGGGTCTTTTTGCCTTTTTAGTTTGTTTGTGTGATATTTAGTATTAGATGTGCCATCTGTCTCCGTCGCAGGGTCACGGTAGGAGACTCAGACTGTAACCTGGTTTTTGTTCTTTTAGTAAGTGGCTAGTGCCTCAGGATATACAGAAGTAAGTAGCTGAGTGATTGAGGAAGATTGCCGTGAGCAACATTTGTTTTTAGATAACGATGGATGGTACAACAACCATAGGTAGGGAAAATAGGAAGCAGGAAATGAGATCGAAGTATTGTAAATTATTGCGTAGTCGATTTGGCGTAACTTTGTGTGTTTTTATGTTTTTGTGTATTTTACTAGCCTGCACAGGTTGGATCGTACATGTTCTGCAACAGAGAAATGTTGTTAATTCTACAACTTCTTTGCCTTCTCGTCTTTCTGTCTTTTCACATAAAATGCATGCTCTGCCTCCTCATGAACAGATAAGGATAGCCGAATATATGAATAAGACGTTTATACAGTTGTTATACCAATATCAGTTGGCTATTAATATGACTGACTGTTGGGTGTGCGGACTTATGCCACACAATACACGAAAGGGAATGCCATATTTGGTTCTTCCTTTCTCATATGAAGGTTCAGCTTGGGCCTATTTGACTATGTTTTCGGCCGCATAGCACAACAGACTGTAAAGACTTCTGGGAATGGATTGGATTTTAGCCACAGCTCCTTGATTAAAGGTATAGTGGTAATGGCTAAGATTGTAGAGAAGAACAAGATTCCGTTAGACTAGAAAAGAGCTTATGAAGGATGGAATGTTACCCACTATGTTTCTAGCCTTGGTGACAAAACTAGAAAGGGTGAGTCTTCTCCAGTATGGACTGTAGCCCATCAAGGTAATTTTTGTCTCCAAGGCAACAGTAAGAAAGCTGACATCAAGCAGAGTTGTATATACACCTCCATTTTCTCATCCCCTGATTTTCCTCCGTTAGTTCCGTCTCAAGGAACATATTTTGTGCGTAACGACCGAGTTTATACATGGCTCCCTTCCAACTTTTCTGGAACCTGTTATATAGCTTTTCTTCTTCCCCCTACATATACGGCTCCGTCAGAACACCACAGAGTTAGATATAGCCAAGGTATATTCGATGCCAAGGACACAGTAGAACAAGAGGGAGGAGACTTCCTTAAAGGATTCCTTCCCTTTTGGGGCCCGATGGTCAACAGCAGAAACATCAGGCAATTGGTTCGTGTGGTTGAGACCGCTATTAATGTTACTGCAGGTTCGATAGGTAACATTACAGTAGAGCTTCAGGCTGACCGTCTTATGACGTTGCAAAATCGGATTGCACTAGATGTGATCTTAGCAGATCGAGGAGGTGTCTGTAGATTGATCGGATCTAGCTGCTGCAATTATATTCCAGATGATGCTCCGGCAGTATACCAAGCCATTTCCAAATTGCATACCATCTCCAAGTCGATTCATCAGGACGAAGGGGATTGGTCTTTTATGGGATGGTTTCGGGGAATATTGTCAACTTGGGGATGGAAGATCTTAACGTTCCTTGGAACAATTTTGGCCATCATATTCTCTTGTTGTCTGTGTATTCAATGTGGTCCTACAGTTTGTGGCCTACTGGCTACTTTATGTGTTCCGCAACCTGCAACTCAGAGGACAGAGAATATTAGGATGATGGTGCAGCAACAGATTGAGGATTTTATGAACATCTATGCTGATTCCGACTCAGATTAGCATGAGTTGGTTTGTTTTGGTCTGAGTAATGGCAAAAGGAGGGTCGAAGGTTCTGTAAATTACGAATTTGTTTGTGCTCAGCCTCCATTTTGTAGTCACCGCCATTTTGTGTTGCCCTCACTCAGGCAGCGCGGCGAACGCGATGTTTTTGTTGTTTCTGCATTTACGTGTCAGGTGGCTTCTTTCCCTATGTTTACTAACGAGTGTCAGGGTCTGGCCGAGTACACTAATTGCTGTCAGAGCTGATTAATCCCGGTCCGGACTATTTGTTGGTTCACACCATTCTTTCCTCTAAGTTATCTTATCTGCTGTCCTTCGCTACATGCCTCATGCATTCTCCTGTTTCACGACTGTCCTTCTAAAACATGCAGCTGTGTTTTCTCCACTCGTAAATCGAATTGTGTGGATTCATTTGTAATTTGCTTAAGGGGTCGAGTGACAAACATAACCGGGAACTTGAGTTGCTTTGGACTTAAAACATTGTTTATAACGTTTGCCTATAGCTCATGCTCTTGTGTGATTGCATTTTGCATTGTATTGTATTGAATATAAACCTGTGCGCCACGGTGTTAAGTGGCAGTCTCTTCCGAACCTCGTTATACCAACGACTTCTAAGACCACTGTACTAGCTGCATCTAATAAATACCATCTTTTACGCCAGATGAAGAGTCCGTGTCTCTGTTTCTGACAAGGCAGGTGAATCCCGGGGATTTCAGGCATACCCTGTGCCGCCGGGCCTTAAGGCTGCGGTTCTTCAACAGCCAGATAAGCCCAAGCAGAACCTTCATACGTAAATGGAAGAACTAAATACGGCACCCCTCTCTCTGTATTATGTGGTATGAGCCCACAAACCCAACAATCAGTAGTATTTACTACCAATTGATGCTGATGTAACAATTGAATGAATGAATTGTTGAAATATTCCATTCTTCTCATCTGCTCATGGTCTGGGAGTGAGTACAATTTTGTGCGAAGAAATAGTAGTAGAGGAAATCAAAGAAGTAGAAGTAGGGACAGGTGTCAGCTGCATACTGTGTACGATCCATCCTAAACATGCTAATAAACTACATAAACATACTGAAATACATAATGCTACGCCACAACGACTGAATAATAATTTCTTATACTGATTTCTTTTCATTATCTTAATATCATTCTCTTTTCCTGCGCTATCCATTACTCTAAAGGCGTTGCTCACGATAATCTTCCTTAATCACTTGGCTGTGATTGTTAGCCGTCCTATGACACTGCAAGTCCTGTTGACCTAGTCACTATTCAGGTCCCAGCCTAAGACTCCTACCGTGACCCTGCAACTTGATGGATAATGGAAAAGGAATGTTTTTCTTTTTAATAAAGGCAAAATTATAAAACACAGAATTTAATTGTCTTTAGGCAACCTCTTTCTCAGGTTGTACCGTGTCTTGCCAAGTATCGGTTGGTCCTTAAACAAAGTCTCTGGATCCAATGTGTTTAGTCGTAGGTGTGGAGGTACAGCTTCCTGTAAAACGTCGTTGTCCTCTTTCTCAGAACTAGTCCAATCCAGGCATGCACTGCTGAATGGTACAAATATGGGTACTTTCTCACATTCACTATCACCAACACCTTCTCGGACCCACTGGTCATAAGGTAAAGGTAATGGTACCCTTTTGCAGTGCACGCCGTGGATCCAGTTTTTCTTTCCGATGACTTTCACTGCTGTACAGGTTGTTAGTAGAACTTGTCTCGGCGGCCCCCAACGAGGTTCCAGATTATTTTTCTTCTGGAAATTCTTCAGACAAACCCAGTCACCAGGTTGGATGGAGTGTCCTGGATCTGAGGAGGCCTCGGGCAAAGTGTTTTGGACCTGTTGTCGAATAACACGCAATTTAGTGGTGAGGTCGTGCAAATAATCAACCAACAATGGATACGGAATGTCTGAATACTTCTTGGGACGAGGGACTCTCCAGACATTGGCTGGGCGTCCAAAAAAATTTCGTATGGGTTAAGCCCCAAACGAGAGTGGACAGTCGTTCTTGTTGAGAGAAGTGCCAAAGGCAAGGCATCAGGCCAGGAAAGGCCTGTGCTGGTCTGGATCTTTGCTAACTTAAGTTTGAGAGTGCCATTGTAACACTCTACCAAACCCGCTGACTGAGGGTGGTTTGCCGCATGAAATTTCTGTCTAATACCAAGACCCACACACACCTTCTGCATAATTTGACCTATAAATTCACTCCCATTGTCACTCCAGAAAATGCACGGCAAACCAAACCTCGGGAAGAATTCCTTCAGAAGGACTTTGGCAGTAGACAAAGCAGTATTGTCCTTTCGGGGTTAAGCCTCTCTCCATCTGGAAAAGGCACAAACCACCCCCAGGACATACTTAAGATTGTTGAAACTTTCCATATGGATCTAATCTATTTGCAGTACCTCAAAAGGATACGTAGTGGGAGCAAAGTGACCTGCTGGAGTTGGAGTGCCCTTTCCTGGATTATGCATCAAGCAAACAATACAATGCTTCACTACATTTTCTGCACATTTAGGAATACTTTCATTCTGCCATACTGGAGCTAGGAGTTTACATATACCCCTTGCATTAATATGGGCTGGTCCATGAGCCATAGTAACTACAGGTAATACATACATATCTGGTAACAACCATCGCTGATGCTCTGACAATTCCGTCCAACATCCCATCGTATCCAACATTCCCGTACTCTCTCTCCACTTACTCAATTATTTCTCAGTTGCCTCCTTCTGAATCATTCTCACGCTTTCTACTGTGTCTTCACACATACCAGCATCTGGGACCCAACTTGCCGGTCCTGCAACATACATTCGACTTTCCACATTTTGTGCCGTTTCCCTCGCTATGTCATCCGCAAATGCATTTCCTCGACCCACGTCATCAGTGATCTTTTTATGCGCACTACACTTCACAATCGCTATTTGAGTAGGCAAAGCAAGTGATTCAAGAAGGTCGGTCACCAACTGGCCATGCTGTTTTTTAGTGCTGTGGGAGGTAAAAAATCCTCTTTCTCTCCACAAACGGCCGAAGCTATGAGCAACGCCAAACGCGTATTGACTATCTGTATAAACAGTCACTCTCTTTCCTTTCGCCAACACACATGCTCTCGTTAACGCAATCAACTCTGCAGCTTGCGCTGAATTCTGTGAAATGCGTGCAGTTTCTACTTTCGTATGTAGAGTTGTAACAGCATAAGCTGCTGTCGTCTCGCCATTAGGAAGCTTGAAACAAGACCCATCTACCCACAGGATCCCATCCGGATCCGTAAGTGGTGTATCTTTCAAATCAATTCGACCTTTAGTTTCTTCTTCCATATGAAGAAAACAATCATGCTGATCTTGTACATTTTTCTCATCCAAAATAGGCAGCAATGTTGCTGGATTCAGAACATTACATCTCCTTATATGTATGTGACTAGCTAAAAGCGTCAACTCATATCCAGACAAACGGGCACTCGTTAAGTGCTGGGTTTTTGTCCTGTTCAAAAGAGTATCTACTGCATGTGGCACCATAACATTAAGAGTATGATCCAACACCAATCCAGCAGATTGACGAATGGAAATCGCTGCTGCCGCTGTTGCTCTCAGACAACTGAGTAATGCTTTAGCAACTGGATCTAATGTAGCTGAAAAATGGGCACATGGCCTTTGTTTATCTCCAAATTGTTGTGTCAAGACTGATAATGCACAACCTTCTCTTTCATGAACATAGAGTGTAAAAGGTTTACTGTAATCTGGAGTACCCAACACAGGAGCCGAACACAAAGCAGTACGTAAGTCAGAAAAACTCTTTTGACATTCATCAGTCCAAGGAAGAGGTTGAGGCGTATCTTTCAGAGTGAGTGCCAACAAGGGTTTAGCTAGTAAGGAAAAGTTTGGAATCCACTGTCTACAATAAGAGGTAATGCCTAAAAAAGCACGCACCTCTCTTTGTGTGGATGGTACAGACATTTGCACAATTGCTTGGATACGTTCTGGGGTCAATCGCCTTCCCTCCTTCGACAAGAGATGACCTAAATAGGTAACCTCTTGGCGGCAATATTGCAACTTAGAAAGTGACACTTTGTGGTGTAGATCAGACAAATGTGGCAAAAGTGACACAGTCGCATTCTTACAGACATCTTCCGAATCGGCAGCCACTAACAAATCATCCACATATTGGATAAGAGTAGCACCTGATGGCAAAGAAAAGGTGTCAAGCTGAGAATTCAAAGCTTGACTATAGATGGAGGGATTATCTGTAACGTCCTGATCGTCTCAGGATCGTAAACAGACATGAAATGAGGACGCAACCACTTGTGTACGTTTTAGTTATTTAATAAAGGTAAAATAATACAAATAAGGAAACGAAAGTTAGTTTTACTGGAATCCTCCAGTCTTTCCACGTTACCAACCCACAGCTCAGTTGTTCCTAACCGTCCTCTGCAATTACGCTGGTCCCGGCGTAAGCCAACAGAGGGCAGAGACGAATTGGCCGAAAATGCCAATCGGAATGCTGTGAGGGGTAAGCAGAGGGATGTAGTGCAGAGGAGACAGGGAAACACCCAGCCGGGGTCTCTACCTGAAGGGAGCAGCCGCTCGACCTCTTCCTCGTATGCACCGGGATCGAGAGCAGCCGCTCGATCGATCCTCTGGACTTTCTCAACCGTAACGCGGAAAACACCTCCTGGTGTGCGTTACAGGTAATAGTCCTGGATTACGGTTCGTGCTGGGAGCAACGGCTCCAACCAACACACTGATCAAGACACCTAGACTCAGCCGAATCAGGGCTATGCTCAATGGTATCCGGTAGAGCTTCCGAGGCAAGAACAGGGTAAACCAGGCAAGACACGGCCAGGGAGTAACGACTCAACCTACCTCCGATCAAGCCTGACGGGATCACCTCTTCGGGACGCTGCTCTCCACGAAGCAGGTACGTCGGTGTAAACACAATATCCGACAGTGTTCTTCTGTTGAGTTCCTCCTTTTATAGGGCGTGTTTACTGGAAATTATGTAACGGGACTTTTGTTTACATAACATTACCCGCTAAGCCTCCTGGGACTTGTAGTCCGTATTTTCCAGATGCCGGATTCCTTTTCCGATGGGAATTCTTGACACTATTACAATAGCCTTGAGGTGCACGCTTAAATCGAAAACTTCGGCCTCCGAGAGAGAAACTAAAGAGATCCCTACTTTCCTCAGCAATGGGAATGCTAAAGAAGGCATTTTTGAGATCAATAACCGAAAACCAAGCTGCCGAAGCAGGAATCATAGTAAGCAAAGCAGTAATATCTCGAACAATAGGAAACTGAGGGACAACAATTTTGTTGACCTCTCGGAGATCTTTCACAAAACGATACACAGGTGGCTGAGAAGGATCAGTACGCTTAAGAACAGGTAGAACAGGACTATTACAAACATTTCCTGTGGTCTCCTCGGCCACGCCCTTCTGAACCAAGTCATGAACAATAGCCAACAATGCTCTCTCACCATCGTTAGATATTTTATATTGTGGAATACGTGGTAACTTAACATCAGGCTTCACAGTAATCACATAAGATGGAATTTGAGGCAAACCAACATCATTCGGACCCGTAGCCCAAAGCATAGCAGGAAGCGAACGCAGTTCGAGTGGCAGTTGGTCTTTAGATACATACATCGGAGAAGTTAACTTATCACCTAAAGTAAGATGTACACCAGAGGGTGAGCAATACAATGTGGCATGCAGACATTTCCATAAGTCCAAACCCAATAAATTCTTTCCACAACCCGTTGTCAAAAGAAGTGGAGCTTCTAAATCATACGGACCAATGGAAATAGGCAAAGGACAAGAATCAGGGTTGCTAACTGGGGCACAAGAGAATCCTACAGAAACATTTGTTAAGCCAGACAAAGGTGCCCCAGGGAGTTTGGAATGCATAATAGAACTTCTCATTGCACCAGTATCCAAATGAAATGGTTCTGTAACACCCAATGCTACGACATTAACATAAGGTCCATCCTGATCCACTGGAACTGATACGACTCCCTTACTCTGTCGATGGCTGTCCTAGCAAGTGAGGAAATCAGCATTCTCACTATCTGTGCAATAGTCGTCATTGTAATATTGTGCAGACTGAGAATTCCGCTGGTCAAAATAATTTGCAGAGTCCTGAGGGGGAGAGGGACGTCGATCCTGAGACTACGCACCACGCCCTCTACCTCTGGACACTGACGAGAATCTCCACGACCCCGTGGCGTTAATGATCCGCCATAACGCTGCAACAAAATCGGACAAGTATTCTTAAAATTACCTTCCTCTTTACAATAGGCGCATTGATTAGGACCCAACGGAAATCGCGGAGCAGAAGATTCAGGTTTTTGCAACAGCTTCTGAAACTGTGGGGGCTGTTGAAATTGCGGCTGAGTAGAACGAGGATAAGCCTGTTGCAGAAGAACCTTCGTTTTTAATTCTTTAGTTTTCTTCTCCGCTTTTTCCTTATCTTCCTTATCCCTATTCTCATAATATTTAGTAGTAGCTAATATCTGGGCAGTTGAAGAAACAGCCCATGCACTCTCAGATTGTTTCAATTTATGCGATAATTCTGGAAGTAAATTAAAAACGAATTTATCTACAAATAATCGCTGTCCACCTTCAGTACTCATGTATTGACCACTAAGGTCGATGAAAGTCTCTTCGAAACGAGTAAAGAAATCGGAGACGCTTTCATCAATCTTTTGTTTGCACGCTGCTAACTTATTCCAGTTAACGCGTACAGCAGGCATCATCGTTTTCATAAGATCAATTATTCTACCGGGCAACTCCGTAATCAGATCATCAGGTTTGGCACCACCTATTTGTCCTGCATCTGCGGCTGTAATAGCACCCCAATTACCACCTAAAGCTTGATCATGGTCTTGTCTACGAATTTTAGCCCATAAAGCTTGTGGGACTACATTTCCCATAAGTAAATCAATATCTGCCAAATTCATAATGCATGCATTAACAGTCTGAGACAATTCTTTATAATACCCAGCAGGATTCTTACGAGGGTCCGGTAAGGACTGCTTAAGTGCCAACACTTCTGATCTTTTCCAAGGATCATGTACCCATATGCGCTGAAAATAAGCAGGAACAGGCGGATGAGCGTTTGGGTCTGCCTCTCTCCATATTGGAGGAACTTTTTGCATAGGATATTGTGCCATTTTACGACAAACCGCAGGATCAGGCTCAAGAGAATTTTGAGAGAAAAAGGAAGATCGGAAAGTAACAAGCTTCTGAACAGCAGACTCTACATCAGGACCCACAATAAGTCCCTTATCAAATTGATCCCGTATTTCGAATAAATCCTGAGGAGGTGAATCCAAATCCATATATACCTTCCCTTTGATAAGAGTGTTGCACATAGTATTAAAGACATACCTCTGCGTAGGCGCGTTCCATTGCAGAAAGGTGTCTAAAATATCACATACACTATACTGTAGAATACTCGTGATCCAATTACAAGCAAGAGAATCTAACTTAGTCCGTTCCTCCAAATCTGGAACAGGCTACGAGATTGTCTTCAAGATGAAGCAGGAGAAAAGAAAAGAGGTCCAAGAAAAGGTGACAAAAGACCAGAAAAAGTTTCAACTAAACGTTTTCGAGCTGTAGGGGAATCTGATACTAGAAGAGGAGACAATGTATTCTGTAAAACAGGAGAAGAACCAGTAGAAAAAGAAGGTAAAGGTAAAGGAGATTGAGGCACAGAAGATTGGGGTACAGAAGTTGGTAGCAAAGGGGGCGGAGGTGGAATCACAGGAAGAGGCAATTGTGCAGGAACCAGAATAGCTGGATTAGCAACAGGTTGTAATGGAGGTGCATTAGCACCTAACACATAAGGTGGAGGTAACATCAATAGATGGGACATGAAAGGATCTTCATCAGAACCCTTACTCTTTGAGGCAGTAGGTAACACAGGATAACATTTGTCTATTGCCATACAATGCTGTCTTTCCGAAACCTCAACCATCTGATCAGTGTCATAATTTTTAAACTGTTGGGCAGCCTGCAAAATCATCATATTCTGCTCTTTCTTATCTTTCTTCATTTGCTTAATTTCTTTCTGGCTGGCTTCTTTACGCCAGAGGCGGAAAGAGTCAAACATTGCCGTCCGGGCTTTTCTCGCTTCCAAGTTATCTAGTATAGCAGGCTCAAAGGTGCCTTTTTGTGGCCACCGTAAGACGCCATCTTTTTTAGTATATCGAATCCATGTTTCATTAAAAATAATAGGACCTAAACCATGTTTTGAATTGAGGTCATAAGTGGGAGTTCCAACCGGTGGAATTGGACAAGAATCCTCTAGCCGGGAATCCCTAGTACAACCAAAACAACAAAATTTCTTAAACTTACTAAATCCAGGCATTTTGTAACAAACTGGACTTCTTACAACCGTCAAGGGATTTTAGACAATATAGTCACAGCACAAACGTACTTACCCCTTGGCTTCGGTTAGTGCACTAATCGAATAACAAAAAACAAAAACAAAAAGTGGGCGCTACCCACGAATACTTAACTAAATGTTTTCTCACGCCAACAGATTTCCGTCTAATGTCTCGCGATACTAATCTTCACCAGGGGGCCAAAGCAGGGCGACAGTCAGGGCAGCAGTCGTCAGCAGCCGTCGGGAAAGAGTAGCCGCGCTTACAAAGACCTTTGGTCCACTTTGACATACAGGGGTCGCTCACATGGCTCGCAAAATCCTCCGGAGTTTTCTTGCGAAGCTCCTCACGACCCTTGGTCAAAACTACTACCACTGAAGTCGCCCCACTTTGGGCGCCAATTGGAGAACCTGACCTTATGGGCCAGGCGGCGCAGGGCACGCCTCAGATCTTCGGTTTCACCTGCTTTGGCAGACAGAGACACGTGACACTCTGTTAGGCGTAGAAAAGCAGATATATTAGCTGCAGCTAAGCACAGTTGTCCTGTAAGTACACCAATGGTAGGTTCTCAGGAGACTGCCACTTCATTCCGTGGTGCACAAACTATTATAGTACACAGGTTTACAATGCCAACTCCAAAAACATACAAAACTGACAAATAGGAATAATTTGAAAACAAGCTATCGAATGTCTAAAACACACCCTCCTTTCAGACCCTGTGTGTTCTCCTCCCCTCAAGTTAATCAACACTAGTGCCCGTAATTCAATTTGCAGGTGGTAGAACATGTTTGAATGCTTCAAAAGACAGTTTATGTAACAAGAGAACACACGAAGGGAATAGCGAAGGTCAGTTAAACAAGATAAAGTCAAGAAGAATAGTGGGACCCAAACAGTGGAGTAAGACATGGATTAATCAGTCTAGACATGGATTTACAAACTCGGGAAACCCTGACATCGGTTTCGTAAACATGGGCAGGAGTTACTCTTTAACGAGACTGACACGTAGCAGCTGAAAAGGCTAAAACATCGCGTTCACCACGTCCGCCGTGCTGCCTGAGTGGGGCAACATAAAATGGTGGTTAAACACAAAATGGCGGCTAGATACGAAGCAGAGTCAAAAACCACGTAACCTCATAGGGCCATATCTGCTCATGCAGTTATGCCCTCACAAGAGGTATAGTGCACCCTGCCTTAGGGCTGTATAGCCTACTGCATGACTTACCTAAGGCTCTCGCAGTGCAGGTAGGCCTGGAAAACAAGTATGTGTGCTAAGTTAACTCCTCACTTTTATCTGCATCAAAATACACATGCTGCAGTGGCAGTGTGCACGTGTTTGGTGAGAGGTCTCTTAGGGTGGCATGGTACATGCTGCAGCCCTTAAAGATTCTCTGATCACAAGGTCCTTGGTACCACTGGACTTACATGTGTGACAGAGGTTGCCAATTGTGGATACAAAGATACAGTTTTGGGTAAGAATTCAGGCACTGGGAACTTGGTAAGAAGGAACCCACTGCACATTCAGTCAAAGATGCATCAGTCAGGCAAAACGTGGGAGATAACCATGCTGAAAGGGTACTTTCCTACACCATGGCCTCCACCGACTCAAATTAAGCACTGCCTAGCTGTAGCAGTGAATTCCTATGGGTTACATCTGTCACCAGTTGCTTTCGATCTTTATGGTGAATATCTGTGAGATACGGTGGGTGCAGGTATCATTTGTATGCTCATGACCAGTATTATCGAAATGTGTCATATGAGAATGCTGTCTCCTGGCTGGGACTTTTACTGTTGGGTACTGAAGGCGTGGTCGCTTCTGCCAGTTGAAAAGTCAACACAGCCAAGACTGGGGTTTCCCTTTCGGTTCCCGACAGTTTGAATTCTCACAAAGTCCACTGAACAGTCAATAAAGTGCATCATTTTCATCCTGGTACTTATAACTAAGTCTAAGTGTTTCCCCCTGCTCAATTAACTTTCATTTTGGGCACATATGGAAAATTAAGCTCCCTCTGTAACCTAAGGGTTGAGGGAGAATGACTTTGATCCACCATATGTAAACTGAGGGATTGAGATGGCTTGAAAAACTACAGGCCTCTCTCAGCAGAGTATGGGGAATACTTGAGTGAACCTCTCCATTTCTACCTTGGACAAGAGGCTTAAGTTTACAGCGGGGTGCTCACTGCATGCTGCCTGGTGGGGTGTAAAGGAAACTGTAAACTTATTAGGAAGAAGGATGAGGGTGACCACTTCCTGTATGTTTTAGTGTGTGAGAAGGGACAATGTGAATAACAATGGAGATCTACCCATTTACACTGGATGAAGTCTGTTGATAACCATGAGCTTTTCTCTTTCTTTCCTAAGGGCGGGTCGGCCAGATATGACCTTGAACCACTCCATGTACATCCAGGAGAAAGGGCACTTTGATAGACGATACATTGCTCTCCTGGGAATTGGGGGCTTATGTTTGGAGAATAGAAAAAAAGTTTGAGATTGACAATACCATATATATTGCATAGGGCATTGTGGGAGGCTGTGACAGCTAATTCTGTATTGAATACGCTGGAGTTATGGTTGATGACATCCCCTTTTTTTATACCACAGTTGTGATCACTGCCTGTATACTGAACTTGAGGGCAGTTTGAGGGCTTCAGTTATGAAGGACCATTCGCTTTATAACCCAGAGGCATTGTGTAGTTGGGGGCTGAGAGTGAAGATAGACCCCCTCCCTGTTTATCCCAGGTGCATGGAGTGGCCTTCACTGGAAATGGCTTACCGAGAAAGTCATCAGCTGAGAACAAATCATTGTCCCAGATTTGGATGATCAGCTTTGGGGGGATTTTTCGCACTGATTTATCAAGGCTCCAGAAGTGCTCCTAAAAGAAGAAAGAAAAGGGAGGGTTGCATGTTACCAAATTGATGTACTCAATATATAATGTTCCCTGTGCCCTATGCATTCCCAAAGATATTCCAATGTCTGTATAATGTTTCTGCACCCTCGCTTTTCTACTTTTTGGAGGCCTCTGCTTCCCTATGATGGTGACAAATGTCTGTCAGAACCTGACATCCCAATAACCTTGTTCTGGATTCCTGTCTCCCAGTTATGGCGTGCACCTAGGCACCAAATGACTACGCTGAACCTTGCTATATTCAGTACGACAAGGCTAACTTCCCCATCCTCTCACCACAACCGCATGATATCAGTTCCTTCTCCTTATGACTGACATCCATGACAGGGCCAGCACTCTCCTATTGGAGCCTCAATGCTGTTCCTATTGTTAAACACTATTTATGAACCTATGTTAGAGCTCAGATATCCACTGCTCCAACATCATTGCCTTAGACCTTACTCCTTGATGGAAGTTTCAGCGTGCCCTCTGCCTGGTATTAGCGACTCATACTACTCCCACCCCACAAATGGCCCATCAGTTGTTATCTCCTTATGATTCACCTTCTCATTCAGGACTAACATCTGCTCCTTGGGCAGAAATTGAAAAGGAAAGATGAACCTCCAATTAAAGTTTCCTTCGCCTTCCAGAGAACGATAGTGAACATCTGTACGTTGGCTGTTGTCCTCCAGGCCATCCAACCATCTAAGACAAAAACAGTATGCTTGTTAAGCTGACATACAAACAAACATTTTGTGCTGGCCTATAAATCATACTACACAAATAATTTAGCAGCTGAAAAATCCAGTGAAAATGTGATAATCAGATTACAGCACATTTATTTAGAATAATGTGACATCCCAAGTGTAAACAGCAATCAATATATTGCACATCTGATGATGATAAGTATCTGTAAAGTGTATTCTGGTGCTAGAGCTGAGAGAACAAAATAAAGTTACTTTCTTTTGGTAACTCTGGTGGATACTCTATCTACCTAAAGATTACTCACCTTGTGAATATTCCCCAGTTGCTAGAATGGATCAGGAAAGTTTAAAGCAGCACTCCTGCACCCAAATAGGTGGCCAGTGCAGCTTTGTGCCATTGGTGTTCCCCTCAGGACGTGACAAGCAGAGTTACATATTAGTGTCATCCATGTGCGCTGTCGCCAATTGATTCCTTAGACTTGTCTGCACCCTCAGACACAGAGCACATTGTCAAATTGGCATAGCCTGTGTGCAGCCCTCTAGATTGTGATCTTTTTAAATGGAGTAGACAAGTTCACAGAAAGGGAAGGTGGAAGGGTCTGTGATGATTCTGTGGTCAGGGAATTCATCAGGAAGAGTGTTACAGAAGAAGTAACTTGTGCTTCTGATGGATACTTTTATGTGCATGGATACCATAGCAGTATCAAACCAGGTGTTGGGTCTGTGAAGTAGCTCAGACCAAAACGTCCTACAGGACAGACCAGGCAAAACTCAAATGCTCAATGCTTGCAACTTCACGGGGGATTATCCCCCCCCCCCATCTTGGAAGGGCTCCATCCTCTGCCCCATAAAACAAGGGTCCGCCTATGTTCGGCAAACTACAGGATGATTGCTTTGCTGGACACAGAATCTAAGCAATCTGCTAGCCTTTCATTAAATGACTTACAACTATGGGAAGACAATCAAAACCTCATTCTGTGGCGCCAAACAGGCCTCAGAGACAGCCATGGCATACTTGATAGCATCTTGGCCCTTTATATGCTAGTCCTGACATCCCTGTCTCCAGATTTATTCACATGTTTTATTGACTTCCAGACCATATCTGATACAATACATCATAACAAACTATTGCACAAACTGGAAGGATGGGGAATTAAAAGAAATCTTTTAGGGCCAGTTGGGTATTATTCATAGATGTATAGGTTCACGTAAAATTGGAGAACGGCATCTCTCAAACCAACAGAATCTACAAGAGGTTTAAAATAGGGGTGTGTCCTCGCTCCACTTTTTTCTAACCTCTATTTTGTGGCTGACATGGCCTTCAACCTCCAAAACAAGAGGGCACCACCCCCTAAATTGGAAGCAACAACTATTCAACTACTAATGTATGCGGACAACACTGTTGTCTTCGATCTAAACAGGAATTGGCCCACAACACTCACTGCACCAGCTAGGATCTTACCGTCCTGGCCTACTGTAAAGCACAAATATTGCCTGTGGGCCTGCAGGGTGGGAATATGAAAATAAGCATTCTGCATGTCAAACGCTACCATCCAGTCTCTGGGGTCTAGGGAGTACAGAACCTGGACTAGAGTAAGCATTTTGAATTTGTTCTTCCACAGGAAGGCATTGAGACGGCGACAATCCAAAATAGGACGAAGGCCTCCATCTTTCTTTGGCAAAAGAAAGTAGTGGGAGCTACACCCAGTCTCTATGCCCGTGGCCAAAACCCTCTACTTGGCCCCTTAGGGCCAAAATCCTCTCCACTTCCTGCTGCAAAACGTGCATATGGTCTTCTGCCAGCCACCCTGACGGCGGTGGAAGGTGAGACGGGTAGAAAGGATGGGAAGGGCATAGCACCTGTAGATAACTTATAGGACCTACTTGTCTGTGACAGTTTGACACCCCTGAAGCACAAGCTACTGCTTGTGTAACGATATATCTGTGAGAGACATTAGTTAGTGATAGATTCCTTACCTTAGAATATCCCCAGGCGTCAGACTGGATCTGGAATTTTTTTGCGTAGCAGCACCCATGCGCGTCAGTAGGCGTCGTCCGCAGCACCACGTCTGTCGTCGGTGTCGTGGGTGCCGTGATGACATCGTTGGAGTACTTAGACACCGCCTCCGCGCGCTGACGTCAGTTCTTATACACAGCTTTTCCGCGCCAGAAATGCAGAGCCATGATAAAAACCAACACTGGTGCCATGAAACTATTGCCCTGAAAGGGGATGACCTTAACCCTAGATATCGGTTCGCAGAACGGGGAGGATGGGTGGTCGTAAGGAATCTATCACTAACTAATGTCTTTTACAGATATATTGTTACAGAAGTAGTAACTTGTGCATCTGAAAGAGACATGTTAGTGATAGATTCCTTACCTTAGAATAGATACCCCAGCAATATCAACCCCGGTGGTGGGTCTGCGAACCAATAATCACACCAGAAAGTCCTGGAGGACGGAATGGCCAAAGAAGCCATCCTTCCGGACTTGGCTGTCCAGGCAGAAGTGTCTTGGGAATGTGTGCAGGGAGGCCCACATAGATGCCTAACAAATGTCCCGCAAGGGGACTCCTCGGCCCAGGGTACTAGTGGTCGCTGTGGCCCGAGTGGAATGGGCCCTCAGCCCATCAGGAGGTTCCTTTTTAGCCGAAGAGTAGCACGCCTGAATGCACAACACGATTCACCAAGAGATGGTCCGCTTGAGCACCGCCCGTCCTTTCTTAGCGCCCACGTAACCAACTGTCCTACTTCTGGGACAAATCAATACTGAAGCAGAGGGAAGTTCTATGCTGCTGAGGGCTGGTTGTCTTCACAAACTCGTTGTACTCTAGGAGCTTAGTGGAAGTAGCCATGCCGTATTTGGACTGCATTGGCTGTGTCTAAATATGGTTATGATTCTTATGCCTATATAAGGATATGATAAGTTATACCAATATAAGGGCATGAATCGGGAAAATTACACTAGAGCCCTAGATACGTTACAACACCCACTCCACGTAGAATGTCCATCTTTACTAAATACTAAGCAGTTATAACATTTCTAAGCATGTGTTTACAATCCCACCCCAAAAATACATAAAATGCATTTGAAATGGTTTGTACACGAAAAATGAGTATTGTACTGTACGTTTCTAAGCAGTGGTATCATTCAAACAATGCATATAGTTTTTACATTTGAAATGCTGGCTGAATGAATCACGAAATTACATTTATGAAATGGCTCTTAATGCAGAAGAGAAGGTCGAGACCATTTCAGCACATATATATACAAGGCTGAACATGTGCAAGAGGCTAAGTTTAGATATTGTCTCTAGGTTACAAAAATAGAAAACTTGTTCTCTAAGAATAGTTCTACATTAAGCAGATTACTCTGTGCCAAAAAAGGTAAAAATTTTGGTAATGAGAAAAAATTATTTCGTTGTAGTAATAAAAAAAAAATTAGTTCTACATTTTTGGAGTTCTGTTTATCAAAACTGAAGGCCGAAATCAAAGTTCAGGGAACGCTGTGTGCTTGTTTCTCAAGAGTTATTCTTGTTGTTAGGGGAAAACATTAACTCAGATAGGCTGGCAAAGAATTTGTCTACCACAATAGGTGAAAGTTGGGCCATTTCCGAAAAAGTGGAAATAGTGCATATGCGAGATGCATTACCGTCAGCGTTATCTGGATCAGCAATGTTCACAGAAGGTTGTACCTCTGTGCCGCTTTCATCTCATACCTCACCGCCACCTAGTCGCAAGTGAGGTCTCAACGAATGTCGTCATCAGAATTGGTAGCCGCTGGGGACAACACGTTGCATGAGCCGTTACCGAACCAAGCAAAGTATTGACATCCATAGGTACTGCTGATGGGAGTGAGAGACAGATGTCTAACACGCATTCTTCTCCGCAGAGCAGGCATCGTAGAACAGGTAAGATGCAATTTCCCCAGATTGGTCTGAATGATAGAAACCATGTGGTATTCAGATCTCTTAGACGAGCCAAGCCGAGAACCTGTGTTATCCTATTTCGGTACCGCAGTGCCTGGATCGCTTGTTCCATGGTAACCTGGGTATCGCTGGTGACTGGACTTGCCATATCGGAGCAGAAGGAACAAAAATAGAATTCCTGCTACGAGTCTCAAAAGGAGAAGCAGGCTTCCGAACACAGAGTGCACGAAATTCGGGAAAATGCTCAGGACTGCTTCAAAGGGTGCTAACAGTCTCGAAAAAATTGTCTTAAATACATGTGCGATGCCACTGGTATCTAACATGTTTAAAATTTGACCTAACATTTCTACGAAATGTACGGGGCAGTTTGTTGATATTAATGTATGTATCTCTGCTGAGGTCCTTGCAACTTGCAGATCATGCGTTTCTTTAGACGAGGTCAAAGGCACAGTTTTTTGTAAAAGAATGGCTTTCATTCTGCTTAATGTATCAATTCGAATAGCAGAGATATTCAATGAAGGCCAAAGCGTTGCCTCCTTGTCTGGTTTGCTGTTTGGATACAATACTTGCATACAACAAGTGACCCTGGAGGTAACACTCATGAGATAGGCCGTTCCTGGCAACATGCCACAACAGCTGTGGTCACTGAATATAACGTAGCTACCGTTGGAAAGCTGCCTGAAAACAGGTTCTATTTGTGTGGCTGGGGTGCCGTGCAAGTGGCAAGAAAGGTCATTAGATGAACCCTCACAGGCTCCATGTAAATTAATTTCTTGACACAGAAGTGTACCACTTAGCGATTTTTCACAACTTTTTGTACTAAGAAATACTTCTGTGTTACGCCCACTCCAACATCTATGTGTATATGGTAATTTCCATGTCGACTTAATGTATCCTTTACCCAACCTTTCATACAGGCCCGCTGGTATATGCTGTAGGCAGTATTGAAACTGGAATCTCGTTATTGGTATTGTTATGGTACCATGTATTATCCATTCAATGACAGGTTTCTCGGAAACTGTTAATGGTAACCCTTCTAGTTTTTCAATGCTCAGCACCGTATAGTCTGCTCCTTTTTGTGCCAAAGAGATTTGTTTATCTGTAAGGTTAAAGATTGAAAATAATGAAGTTGTGTTGATTAGACGCCAAGGCACGTAGCCTGAACGCAGATTTTGTAACGTCCAGCCTAACTGTACAATAGAACGTAATTGGGACTGGCCATGTTGTAACACTAGCATATCCTGTTCTATTATATCAATAGCAGATGATACAATGCTGTCCAATGAATACATTCTGGAGAACAGAGTCGTTAACCCATTGTCCACTACAGACAGTGTTTTTTCCAAATTGATACGATCAATTTCCCGTATTTTTTCAGCAGTTTCAATTTGCGTTACTTTCCAAGCTTCGTTGTAAGCAGCATATATACCGGCGTATATGAAACGTTTTTGATGCTGTTTACGAGGTCCCAATAAGAAATCTCGCAAGTCAGCACCTCCTTTAAGTAAGGTCAAGTGTTGCTTAATTTCAGGTAGTGTGGATTTCTGTAGCCACTCGAGGCATAGTTTTCCTACACTGTATGTTGTTATTATTCCTGGATGTTGTCTCTGGGAATATCTTGGGTCTTGCCTGTTCTGTTTGAACCCCTGTGTTTTGTCCAGGAATCTATCTTGACAGTTATTAGTGTCTGTGGGGCAGATCAACCATTTTTTCCAATCAGGATTAGTTCTGTTTTGGTGTAAAATATGGGGCACGTCTAACCCCTCATCTGTAGTGTTATTTCTATCAGGCATAGGCTTTGGTATAGACGGGTTGTTTAAATCTTTTATCTTGGCTTGGCAGGTTGTTTGTTGAATGGTGTCATTCAGGAACATTATTTGTTCTGGGATCATGAAGGCTCTGAATAATGATTCTAAACCTTGTACTTGCCAATCTTTTGAACCCCAGATTGTTTTTGTTTCAATGTCATTTTTCCAGAATTCAAAACCAAATGTAGATAACTGTTCATAAAATTTTGCTGAATAAATCAGTTTTGTATTGGTCAACATATTTTTCATTCCTGTCTTATTCACATTTTTGAAATAAAACGTTTCTGGATCTGTGATATTAAACCCTGAGAAGTATGGAAATTTCTCTTAAACTGTTTTCGAGCTGCCTTTTGGCGGTGTTGGACAATGTTCCCATTGATTATAAGTAAAAACATTTCTAGGTTTTGCAGATTTATGAAAATAGTGGTGCCCAAAATGATTAAAGCAATACATTTCTTCATAATTTGTATTTGTATTTGTATCTGGGTTTTATATCGCGCCAACTCACCGACAGGTCTCAAAGCGCTTCTGACCAAGTACAGCAACAAGAAGAAGGGTAGAAGGGATGCGGAAATGCCGACCTATCTTACGGGGATGTAAACGCGTCCCTGAAGAGCAGAGTCTTCAGGGATTTCCTAAAGTGGAGAAGATTGGATTCTCTACGAAGCATCTCTGGTAGCTTATTCCAGATGGTGGGGGCTTGGACTGAAAAGGATCTGCCACCTTTGGTTGCCATTTTAAAGCATGGGCAAGATAGCAGAAAGGAATTGGAGGATAGCAGAACTCGCTTGGGTTCATACACTTCAAGTCTCTCTTTTATATAGGCCGGCGCCTGTCCATAGATTGCTTTATGGCAAATGCACAGGCTCTTGAATTCATCCCTTGCTTTATAGGGAGCCAGTGTAGCCTATAAAGTAGCGGAGAGGCATGGGTCCGTCTGGGTAATCCGAAGATTAGCCTTGCTGCGTCGTTCAAGGTGACTTGTAGACGATTGATAGAATTTTTTGGAAGTCCTAGGTATAGTGCGTTCCCGTAATAGATTCTGGAAACTATTGTGGCTGAAACAATGGTTTGGAGCGTATTCGTTGAGAGCAAAGGGACAACCTTTCGCAACTGCCTAATCAGGTTGGTACATGAACCAACCACAGCGGATACTTGGTTGGTCATCGAGAGTTCCTGATCGATTTTCATACCGAGACTCTTTACACTAGGACACGGCTTTGGGGTAGGTCCAAGTTCTTGGGGCCAGAACAGATCGTTCCAGGGGGAGGCAGAGGTTGACACTACAAGGACCTCCGTTTTGTCTGGATTAATTTTTAATAGATTGGACGTCATCCAATTTACTGTGAACCGTAGTATCTTTTGGGCCATGGACTGAGCCGATGTTGTGTTTTCGATACTCAGCAGCAGCTGAGTATCATCGGCGTAGTTAAAAACTTTACAGCCCATGTTTGCAAAAGAGTCTATCAGTGGCTGCAGGTATAAATTAAATAAAAGTGGTGAAAGTGCGGACCCTTGCGGGACTCCACATACCAGTTATTGTTAATCAGATGAACCTTCTAAACAATCATGATCTGTAAATGTTGCTGACATTTCTAAATCAGACATCATATTATTAATAGTATCAAAGTCCCAATCATCAGAGATAGTGCTCGGTGAGACAAAGTCACGTAAAGAAACCTTGAACTGATGTGGATATTTCACGAGTTCAACCGGGCCATAGATGTCGTAATCAGTAGCGTCCCATGCTACACCACCAGGTATAGGAATGGTTGTGATGTTTACTGATGACAGTTTTTTAAATAAACAAGGGGGACCCACTTAATGGCTTTAGACCATGGGTATTAGCTATTCAAAAGAACAAAGGTCCTAAGCTGAAAACAATTTCTGGAAAGGTAAATAACAAATGGACCACAATCGGAAACCATGTATAGTTCTTCTAATACCCAGCCGGGCATAGAATTTATTTTGGGAATGTTTGACACGAAGTCAATTTGAATCTTTCAATCACATAGCAAACAAAATATTGTTTGAAGTAAGGCACAGGCCTGTACCAAACTCATCAGAATAAAGAAAAGGTTTGTGAAAAAGGGTGCAGAAGAAAGAGTATTTTACATCAGGCAAAGAAAGAGTTGAGCAAAAAAGTGGTACTGCTTTAGAATTAAAATTGGCAGTATTCCCTACAGTAGAACATACAGCATTAATTCACAATAGATAACAATGTATGTCTACACAACAGTGTCGACGGCGTTTCGATCCTATGCTCTATGATAGGAGGATCATCATCAGGACTTAATATATGCCTGGAATTTAAACAATCAAGCCTGTAAAGGAAAACAGGGGAAAACAGAGAGACAAATAAATATTAGAGGACGCTACTCTGTTTTTTCAAAGATATGGACAGGAAGTCAACTACGTCAACCCTACTTAACATGCACTTTCGGAATCGCAGTGTGGTGGAAGGTGTTTTTCTTGACTAACAGCGAAAGAATTGCGCAGTGGTTGGAATGTGCCTATTTTGTAAAAGATAGTCATTTCCGTGTGGGTGAGGAGATGACATCTTGTGGATACAAGAACTGCTGGAATATCGGGTATAACACACATGTGAGACCTAAGTGAATTAGTGTGCTAGATTATGCCAGTGCTAGATTAAAAACAACAACAACGGCGTACCCAGGGCGGATTTGAAGAGCGCACTTTGATTTGGAGTTTGGCCTCGATATTCTGGTAAAATGACGAACAAGAGGCTGTGGAACAATAAACATGTTTAACACTTTGTAGAAAACTTTGTAAAAGCCCAACATGGTGCTCGTGAGCTAATCGTGCGTCTAACTGCAGCCCTTACCTATATCTGGATTAAGCTGGAACGACTGCCCGGGTCGGGCTGCCTCGTAAAGAGGAGATAAATAGAGAACCAATCTGCGGGCAAAAAGTTGTCCAGGTTAGGCACTGGGCAGATTGTTGAAAACCAACTTAAGGGGCAGAAGCGGCTACTTGCTCACCTTAGCACGGGAAATTTTATCCCGTAGTAGCGCCAAATGGCTGGTTGAAGTCGAATGAGCGCCGAGTGTGGCGTTCTCATTCGGGTTCCAGGGGCTCTATGGCGGCGGTCGGGTAGATACACCAATCCGCTGTTAGGAAAAGGAGAGAGAAACCGTCAGGACGGGTTGCCTGTCTGCTGAGCGTGTCAGCGCGACGGGCTCGTGCAGGGGCTGGGCTGAGTCTTACCTTGTTGTGGTATGGACGTCAGTGCATCTGCTCCACGCTGGCGTTGCAGCTTCTGTGTCTGGAAGTTTGCGCGCACAGCTTTGAGGAGGCAATCATGTGACCTGGGTCATGTGATACTCCTAATCGGCGGTCGCCATATTGGAGTGGTGAAGAATTGGTCATGCGTGCCTGAAGGCTATGATGCCACGAGTAACCAATTATTTTAATAATTATTATAATACCCGTACGTATGAAGGGCCGAGGACTGGCAAGGAATACTACCGGAATTCTTTTAAACGACGCTTAGTATTATCACAAGTGACCGGGTTGTTTACAGTTGCGTTTTTGAGTGAACAGAAGGTCGCTGAGTGGTGGCCATATTGGAGTGGAGAGATAGTGAATTAAAATTGCTTACAGTGTGTGCCCAGGGGGTGAATAGGGACACATGCAATTCCAAACGATATATGGTTAAAATTGCTCAATATACTATATACAAATTGAATATCAACATACATGTACATTTTTAACAGGTGCCCAGCTGACAGATTTTCATTATAATTAGAGCAGATTGGTCCAATCCTCATTCCTATTCAAACCAGTCCTGATGGTATTAAACTGAATGATGGATTTAAGTTCCTCTCTGTTCATTATCTGGGACAAATTCCCTCCTCTTTGCGGAAGTTTGATGGACTTCAAGATGGTCCACCTGATGTCATCTGCTGTGTGGTTAAACTCGGTGAAATGTTCAACCAAAGGGGCATTCGGCGTATTGCATCTTATCCTGCTTCGATGCTGGCTGATTCTGGTCTTGGCCTTTTGACTTGTCTGGCCTACATACATTTTGTTGCACGGGCAGAAAATAGCGTACACAACATTGCAAGTATTACAGTTTGTGAATGATCTCATCTCAAAGTTTACCCCATTATGGCTGATACTTTTAGTTTCAATTGTGAAGTCGCAGACAATACAGTGCCCACATTTCACGTGGCCCTTCAGTGGTGGCATCCCCCAATTAGAGTCAATGGTAGTGCAAGGGGTAGGGGTTGGTAGGGCTGCCCTCACCAGATGGTCTTTGAGATTCTTGTTTTTCTTAAATGCGAAAAGGGGTCTCTCCAGGGTTATGACTCCAGCATTTATGGTGGGCCAGTGCTTCAAGATTGATTTTCTGATTTTATTAGATACAGGGCAAAAAGTGGTCACGCATGCAATTCTGTCTTTATTTTCTTTTGGCTTAGGTGTCAATAGGACATCTCTTGGACAATACCAAGCCCTTTTTAAGGCAGCTTTGACAATTCTTCTAGGGTAGCCACGCATTTTCAGTTTGTGTGATAAAACTGCTGCTTCCCTGAAATAGTCAGTTTTGTTGGAGCAATTACGCCTTATTCGCAGGAACTGCGAGTAGGGTAATGAGTCTTTTAATGCTCTCGGATGACAACTCTCGTAACTGAGCAGGGTGTTCCACTCAGTTGGTTTCCTGAAGAGGCGCGTGAGCAATTCGCCTTCCTGGTGGTATATTGACAGGTCAAGAAATGCTATTTGGGATTTGTCATGGGTCATGGTGAAAGTAAGGTCTGCACAGTTATTGTTTAACCAGTGGAGAAACAGGTTCAGCACATCAATATCAAGGTTCCAAATTAAAAAAATGTCGTCTATGTAACGACGCCATAGGGAGATACCTGTAGAGAATGGATTACTGTTATGAAGGATGACACCAGTCTCTAGCGCATCCATGAAAAGAATGGCTACCCGTCCTGACGGTTTCTCTCTCCTTTTCCTAACAGCGGATTGGTGTATCTACCCGACCGCCGCCATAGAGCCCCTGGAACCCGAATGAGAACGCCACACTCGGCGCTCATTCGACTTCAACCAGCCATTTGGCGCTACTACGGGATAAAATTTCCTGTGCTAAGGTGAGCAAGTAGCCGCTTCTGCCCCTTAAGTTGGTTTTCAACAATCTGCCCAGTGCCTAACCTGGACAACTTTTTGCCCGCAGATTGGTTCTCTATTTATCTCCTCTTTACGAGGCAGCCCGACCCGGGCAGTCGTTCCAGCTTAATCCAGATATAGGTAAGGGCTGCAGTTAGACGCACGATTAGCTCACGAGCACCATGTTGGGCTTTTACAAAGTTTTCTACAAAGTGTTAAACATGTTTATTGTTCCACAGCCTCTTGTTCGTCATTTTACCAGAATATCGAGGCCAAACTCCAAATCAAAGTGCGCTCTTCAAATCCGCCCTGGGTACGCTGTTGTTGTTGTTTTTAATCTAGCACTGGCATAATCTAGCACACTAATTCACTTAGGTCTCACATGTGTGTTATACCCGATATTCCAGCAGTTCTTGTATCCACAAGATGTCATCTCCTCACCCACACGGAAATGACTATCTTTTACAAAATAGGCACATTCCAACCACTGCGCAATTCTTTCGCCGTTAGTCAAGAAAAACACCTTCCACCACACTGCGATTCCGAAAGTGCATGTTAAGTAGGGTTGACGTAGTTGACTTCCTGTCCATATCTTTGAAAAAACAGAGTAGCGTCCTCTAATATTTATTTGTCTCTCTGTTTTCCCCTGTTTTCCTTTACAGGCTTGATTGTTTAAATTCCAGGCATATATTAAGTCCTGATGATGATCCTCCTATCATAGAGCATAGGATCGAAACGCCGTCGACACTGTTGTGTAGACATACATTGTTATCTATTGTGAATTAATGCTGTATGTTCTACTGTAGGGAATACTGCCAATTTTAATTCTAAAGCAGTACCACTTTTTTGCTCAACTCTTTCTTTGCCTGATGTAAAATACTCTTTCTTCTGCACCCTTTTTCACAAACCTTTTCTTTATTCTGATGAGTTCGGTACAGGCCTGTGCCTTACTTCAAACAATATTTTGTTTGCTATGTGATTGAAAGATTCAAATTGACTTCGTGTCAAACATTCCCAAAATAAATTCTATGCCCGGCTGGGTATTAGAAGAACTATACATGGTTTCCGATTGTGGTCCATTTGTTATTTACCTTTCCAGAAATTGTTTTCAGCTTAGGACCTTTGTTCTTTTGAATAGCTATTACCCATGGTCCAAAGCCATTAAGTGGGTCCCCCTTGTTTATTTAAAAAACTTGAGCGCAATCGCAGGATTGCAAGGGTTTCTTCAAAATCCTCACACCTCGGTTTCCGAGGAAGGCCACCCTAGTGCCCTCAGTACACCCACTCCTTGTTCTTGTATCTATATCTTGTATAACTCTCTTTCCAACAAGGAATGTCAACCCATGTCCCACTCTACACTGCCGACTATATCAAACATCTTTGTACAAAACCATCTCTTTTATCGGAGACCCCAGATGCTCCACCCTCGACTAGCAACTCCCTACCTGATCAATTGGAAAAACTAAAGAATAAACAGGTTCGGCTACAATTAATGGTTCTTATGCTCACAGACTACTTAAAAGCAGAGGTTATTCCCCTAGGCCTTCAGGTTCGGAACATCCCGGGAATCTTCACAGATAACCCTAAATACACCACAAATTTTAGCCATATTGGCACTACATGTTCGAGACATTGGCTCGCACTTGGAATTAATATTGCCACAGAGACATTAGAATCCCTTGAAAAAGAAATAGCAGAGGTTCTGAAACAAATTAATGACTCTGATCAGTCCGCTGAATGCAAAAAATTATTGGAGCAAGTGGACAAAACTGTAGCAGAATTCCATAGAATAGAACAAAATAAAAAATCTAACAAAATAAAAAAGGATATAAAATCCTACAATATAGAAAACACTTACCCATATTTACAGAAGGATTTTTATACAAATAAACCCCACTTCAACCCCAACACAAGACCTTGGGGGCGATATAATAAGCGACAGAACCTTGTGGGTTTTTCAGAGACCTCAGGAGATTCCTCCGATAGCTCTGACCCGGGTGAAGGTGGTAGCAACCAAAGACGTGGAGGAGGGGCACAACCTCATTTTTTATCCCGAGGCCAACCGAATACCCCCCAACGAGGGAAGGTGAAGAAACCTCAGCGTTGGTTCAATGCGCACGGCGAACGGAAGACTCGCAACAATTTCTACCAATGGTAGTTGATGCGCCCAATATTGAACCCTCCAATGAAGTAATTCCCATTTTCAATCTGTCGAAACACAATTTATGTGGTCCAGAACTGGAACTCCTTAAAAAGGGCCTCTCATTCGTACCCACTGTTCGTCCAAATTTTATGGACCTACAGGCTGAACTACTGAAATTCTTCAGACTTATTCGTCTGAAAGCCTTTTTTCAGTTACACCCCTCGCCTATGAGTTGTGCGAATACCCCCTTTCACCCACCCTCTACATTTCTACCCACGGCCAGCATGATCCCCCCTGAAATTATGACCTTCGGGAAATTGGTCATGAATGACCTGGCAGAACTAGAGAAAAAGAAACTCTACATACCATATAATATCTCCAAATTAGAGAGAGAAGCTATCGACACATTAAAAATAAACTCCTCACTCGTAATCAAAAGTGCGGACAAAGGGGGCGGGATTGTCCTCCAAGACATCGACGCATACAAAACGGAGGTTCTCAGACAATTGGGCAATACTGATCATTATCAGCGCCTCCCAGGGAACCCAACCAAGGAGATCCAGGCCACTATTATGGATATCACCACCAAGGCTAAAAACGAAGGGTTCCTTAGCAAAAAGGAACATAATTTCCTGAATGTAAAAAGTCCACGCACTCCTGTAATTTACACCCTACCCAAAGTTCACAAAAATATTGAGCATCCACCAGGTAGACCTATTGTGTCAGCCTGTGGGTCGATTCTGGAACCCTTAGGGGCATACGTGGACTTTTTTATCAAAGATTTCGTCCCGAACACTGCTTGCTACATCAGAGACAGTATGGCGATGATCAATTTGATAGAGCATCATCCCTTCGACCCCACTGTTAATACACTGTGCACACTAGATGTAGAATCTCTTTACACCAATATTCCTCAAACAGCTGCACTATTGGTGATCCAAAAAATCTTAGACACACGACCCCGTCCACACAGGGTTCCGAGCCTCTTTATCCTTCAGTTACTTGAGATATGTCTCTCAAAAAACTTTTTCTCATTCGAAGGGTCATACTACCAACAGATCAAGGGGACATCCATGGGGGCTATTTTTGCCCCCAACCTAGCCATTCTTTTCATGGATGCGCTAGAGACTGGTGTCATCCTTCATAACAGTAATCCATTCTCTACAGGTATCTCCCTATGGCGTCGTTACATAGACGACATTTTTTTAATTTGGAACCTTGATATTGATGTGCTGAACCTGTTTCTCCACTGGTTAAACAATAACTGTGCAGACCTTACTTTCACCATGACCCATGACAAATCCCAAATAGCATTTCTTGACCTGTCAATATACCACCAGGAAGGCGAATTGCTCACGCGCCTCTTCAGGAAACCAACTGAGCGGAACACCCTGCTCAGTTACGAGAGTTGTCATCCGAGAGCATTAAAAGACTCATTACCCTACTCGCAGTTCCTGCGAATAAGGCGTAATTGCTCCAACAAAACTGACTATTTCAGGGAAGCAGCAGTTTTATCACACAAACTGAAAATGCGTGGCTACCCTAGAAGAATTGTCAAAGCTGCCTTAAAAAGGGCTTGGTATTGTCCAAGAGATGTCCTATTGACACCTAAGCCAAAAGAAAATAAAGACAGAATTGCATGCGTGACCACTTTTTGCCCTGTATCTAATAAAATCAGAAAATCAATCTTGAAGCACTGGCCCACCATAAATGCTGGAGTCATAACCCTGGAGAGACCCCTTTTCGCATTTAAGAAAAACAAGAATCTCAAAGACCATCTGGTGAGGGCAGCCCTACCAACCCCTACCCCTTGCACTACCATTGACTCTAATTGGGGGATGCTACCACTGAAGGGCCACGTGAAATGTGGGCACTGTATTGTCTGCGACTTCACAATTGAAACTAAAAGTATCAGCCATAATGGGGTAAACTTTGAGATGAGATCATTCACAAACTGTAATACTTGCAATGTTGTGTACGCTATTTTCTGCCCGTGCAACAAAATGTATGTAGGCCAGACAAGTCAAAAGTCCAAGACCAGAATCAGCCAGCATCGAAGCAGGATAAGATGCAATACGCCGAATGCCCCTTTGGTTGAACATTTCACCGAGTTTAACCACACAGCAGATGACATCAGGTGGACCATCTTGAAGTCCATCAAACTTCCGCAAAGAGGAGGGAATTTGTCCCAGATAATGAACAGAGAGGAACTTAAATCCATCATTCAGTTTAATACCATCAGGACTGGTTTGAATAGGAATGAGGATTGGACCAATCTGCTCTAATTATAATGAAAATCTGTCAGCTGGGCACCTGTTAAAAATGTACATGTATGTTGATATTCAATTTGTATATAGTATATTGAGCAATTTTAACCATATATCGTTTGGAATTGCATGTGTCCCTATTCACCCCCTGGGCACACACTGTAAGCAATTTTAATTCACTATCTCTCCACTCCAATATGGCCACCACTCAGCGACCTTCTGTTCACTCAAAAACGCAACTGTAAACAACCCGGTCACTTGTGATAATACTAAGCGTCGTTTAAAAGAATTCCGGTAGTATTCCTTGCCAGTCCTCGGCCCTTCATACGTACGGGTATTATAATAATTATTAAAATAATTGGTTACTCGTGGCATCATAGCCTTCAGGCACGCATGACCAATTCTTCACCACTCCAATATGGCGACCGCCGATTAGGAGTATCACATGACCCAGGTCACATGATTGCCTCCTCAAAGCTGTGCGCGCAAACTTCCAGACACAGAAGCTGCAACGCCAGCGTGGAGCAGATGCACTGACGTCCATACCACAACAAGGTAAGACTCAGCCCAGCCCCTGCACGAGCCCGTCGCGCTGACACGCTCAGCAGACAGGCAACCCGTCCTGACGGTTTCTCTCTCCTTTTCCTAACAGCGGATTGGTGTATCTACCCGACCGCCGCCATAGAGCCCCTGGAACCCGAATGAGAACGCCACACTCGGCGCTCATTCGACTTCAACCAGCCATTTGGTGCTACTACGGGATAAAATTTCCCGTGCTAAGGTGAGCAAGTAGCCGCTTCTGCCCCTTAAGTTGGTTTTCAACAATCTGCCCAGTGCCTAACCTGGACAACTTTTTGCCCGCAGATTGGTTCTCTATTTATCTCCTCTTTACGAGGCAGCCCGACCCGGGCAGTCGTTCCAGCTTAATCCAGATATAGGTAAGGGCTGCAGTTAGACGCACGATTAGCTCACGAGCACCATGTTGGGCTTTTACAAAGTTTTCTACAAAGTGTTAAACATGTTTATTGTTCCACAGCCTCTTGTTCGTCATTTTACCAGAATATCGAGGCCAAACTCCAAATCAAAGTGCGCTCTTCAAATCCGCCCTGGGTACGCCGTTGTTGTTGTTTTTAATCTAGCACTGGCATAATCTAGCACACTAATTCACTTAGGTCTCACATGTGTGTTATACCCGATATTCCAGCAGTTCTTGTATCCACAAGATGTCATCTCCTCACCCACACGGAAATGACTATCTTTTACAAAATAGGCACATTCCAACCACTGCGCAATTCTTTCGCCGTTAGTCAAGAAAAACACCTTCCACCACACTGCGATTCCGAAAGTGCATGTTAAGTAGGGTTGACGTAGTTGACTTCCTGTCCATATCTTTGAAAAAACAGAGTAGCGTCCTCTAATATTTATATGTCTCTCTGTTTTCCCCTGTTTTCCTTTACAGGCTTGATTGTTTAAATTCCAGGCATATATTAAGTCCTGATGATGATCCTCCTATCATAGAGCATAGGATCGAAACGCCGTCGACACTGTTGTGTAGACATACATTGTTATCTATTGTGAATTAATGCTGTATGTTCTACTGTAGGGAATACTGCCAATTTTAATTCTAAAGCAGTACCACTTTTTTGCTCAACTCTTTCTTTGCCTGATGTAAAATACTCTTTCTTCTGCACCCTTTTTCACAAACCTTTTCTTTATTCTGATGAGTTCGGTACAGGCCTGTGCCTTACTTCAAACAATATTTTGTTTGCTATGTGATTGAAAGATTCAAATTGACTTCGTGTCAAACATTCCCAAAATAAATTCTATGCCCGGCTGGGTATTAGAAGAACTATACATGGTTTCCGATTGTGGTCCATTTGTTATTTACCTTTCCAGAAATTGTTTTCAGCTTAGGACCTTTGTTTACTGATG